>NC_082344.1:33208971-33811471 GCF_027477595.1 Haemorhous mexicanus | reverse complement strand
TCTGATTACATTGAGAAGAGATTCCCCTTCGAACAACTGGGAACATGCCAGGAGACTGAAGCATTGTACTGATACTCACTGAAGAGGAGATTGGGTTGACATCAGTAATTATAACCCTCAGTGCATGGCAAGATAATGGCAAAACCCGTGCAAGGCAATCAATAAAGAATGAAAGGATGAGAACATAAGTAGGGCTGGCCTGTCTGATTATACAGGAAATAGACACCAGCTCACAAACCCGATTGCACGCTCTGAGACTGTGGGATTGATTACCAATGGTTATGATGGAAGTGCAACCACTTCCGTAGAGAGCTTGACACAGAGCTGCAGGGCACTGCACTTTAAAAGGCAGCTCTTACCCTGCAACAATGAAAGCACAGCACATGCACTCAAAAATGGCTAACTTGGCAGACTCACAAAGATGCTGGAGGAACATTATCAGTTGAGCCAGTTTCTAGTGGGATTCTGCAGGGTTTCATCCTGGGTGCACAGCCCATAAAAAGCAGGCTTTTCCTCCCTCTTCTATGAAATAAAACCTTACCTAGCATATACATGTTTGTACATCTGATGCATACACATGTATGTTTAACATCCTAAACTGGTAAAGAGTAAAATAACTTGATAATAAGTAAGTTCAGTTCAGTAATACATAGCACACAAGCAAATCCAACACAATAAATATTAGAATAGCAAGTATAAGCCTTGCAGGACAACAGTGTATTCTAGAAAGCACAGAACTTAAAAAGAATTTTTAAGACAAAATTAAGACACTACAGACACATCTGAAGAAGCAAAATGAGTGTGCAGCACAGTCTCTTTTTTTGTGTTGAGCTGCAGGGGAAGACAGCAGTGGAAGAAGAGCTTGTTTCTCAGATCTTTGATTAAGAACTTGGGAGGAGGTATAAAGCACCACAAAGAAAAGGTGAGAGCTCAAGAAAATACTTTGCAGGAGAGGCCTATTGGGCTCCAGCTGTTTGGGCTATCAAAAGGAAGACTAAAGAGATTAATCAGTTACACTATATAAATCCTTCAAAAGGAGAAAATTAAATTAGAGAGATCTTTAACACAGTAAAGAAAGACACACACACACACCCCCCCCCCAGAAAAAACTCTGTAGTTCAAGCCAAGAAAACTAATTTGTGAAATCAGACAAAGGTGTAATCTACAAGGTGATTAACCAAAGCAGCAAGGTACCCAGGGAGTTTTTTCATCTTTGCTTGGTGTTGCCAAACCAAGACTGAATCTCTTCATGGAGAACATAAGCTTGAGACTGACTCTTCAGTCAAAGGGGGGGAAAAACTGACATTCCGCCAAAAGCACCAGTTCTCAGCCGGTGGTGCTCACCTGTAGTTTCCTTCAGAAGCTGGATGGTCTCGGTCTCGCTCACAGGGCTGAGATCCAGCTCTGGTATCACTCACCAAGAGGCCGCTAAGATTCATCCTCTCCCACCAGCAAGTCTCAGGTTTCTTTACTTCCCTCACTCCACGTACCTTTCAGCAGGTTGGTGAGCAGGCATGACCATTTTTTAATGCCCGTCACGAAACACAAAATTTCGTTTCCAAGCCAATACCCAAACCCCGAGGGAAACGCACATCACCCGCGCGATAAATAGCCCTAAGAGAGACTTTAACCGGCTCTCAACCCCAGCCTCATCTCTTACTCTGCTACACTGCCTGTGCCATGCCCTACGTGTGCCTCGCACTCCCTTCCTCCCACGTAAAATTCGGGAATGTGCGGGAATTCACACGGCACGGCCGCCGGCCAGCAGGGAATGGCCCTCGGCCGCGCGCCCGCCGCGAGGCCTCTGGCGCCACCCAGCGGCGGCCGGGGCCGGCCCGGCCGTGAGGGGCGGGCTCCGGGCCGCCGGCCTGGGGCCCCCATAAAACTATATTTTCCTAGCAGCACCTCCCCAAAGATCCGGCAACATCCCTTTGGGGGCGTTTATACCCCAGGAGCAAATCTCCAGAGCCGCCCAGGGCCAGCTGGAGTGGAGCTTGGCTGCGGCACACTGCCACACCCCATTCGCTAATTAACTCTTGGCCAGGCTCTCCTCTCCCCTTAATGAGCAGGAGGGGGAAAAAACCTGCCAAGTGCTCTCTAAAGAGCTCCGTCGATGCCATCTGCTAGCGGGAGGCGATGGGGGCTGGCCGCCTCTGCTGGCTTTTCGTGACCTTTGTCGTCGCCGAGGCTGCAGGCGCCCATCGGGGCTGGCCAGGGCAGCTGTGCAGAGTTTACGTGTTGCTAAGCGTAAAGCAGCCAAAACGAGCTTTCTCAGCTTTCCCCTCTGACTGAAATTCATTTGGGGAAATTTCATTTGCTCATTCTGAGCGAAAATTCATTGGGGAAAAATGTTTTTCTTTTAGTCAACCCAAATCTGACAAAAAAAGTCTAAGGCAGCCCCTCCTCTGCCCACAGCTGTGAGAGCTAGGCCTGCAAATTCGATACATGATTTTTAAAAATGTGATTTTTTTTTTCTAAGAATGGCTGCCAAAGTTTAATGGTAGGACCACACTGAAGATAGTGCAACAAAAAGATGCAGTGATATCTTTAGATGTCCTTGGATGCATTGCCTCTTTCAACCACTTAAGTGATATAATGAGTTAAATGAAAGCTTGTGTGGGTTTTTTTGTATTATAGAGCTGCTGCTTACAGTAGGTGAACTACCTCAGTGTTTAATGTAATGTGTCAACCTCTTGACTCTCAACATCTAAAAGAAGTAAGCTATAAATTCTAATAATGACTAACCTGCAGACTTCAAACTTGGTCTGAATTGGCTCCTCTTCTCAGTCTTCTCCACCCAAAAAGCACAGCCCTTGCTCAATCTCCTCCTGGAGTATCCTAAGTCCCCGTGCTGCTTCCCCACCTGCAGCACCTGCAAGCCAAACCCTTCCTTCCTCCCTTTATCTCTCCCTGCCTCTATATACTTTCATCATCTCATGCTACAGTATCACTTTGGCATAGTTTTGTTTATGTCTTGTTTTGATAGCAATGAACTGATCATTAATCTCAGGAAAGACAGCATCTCAGTGTTTCACATTTGCTTTGTTTTGTACATCCTGTAATTTTTGTTACAGGGATTTTTGGTTACTTGCAAAGTGATCTGATAATCTAATTGCATCGTTTTCCTCAGGCCTTCATAAAGCCTTTGGCTTTTTAGAATCCTCTTTCTAAATCCTGAAAATTGCATTTTTCTTAGCATTTCTGTTTAATACTTGCCTTTTGAACTCTACAAGCATCTTCCTTCTGAGCAGGGAAATGCAATTAGATGCTCCAGAGCAGCCTGCCCTCATCCATCTGAAGGGACAGCGCCTGCTGAGGTGTGAAAGGAGCATTTTTTGAAAAGCTATTTTTCTACTGGCTTACAGGGTCAATGACCCAACAACAACTGGCAAAGGAACTGTTTATCAGGTCTCTCCCTTGCAAATTGCTGTTAATGGGCACACATACCTTGTACCCACGTGAAACCTTGCTTGGTGGGCTGTGTGGGTGGACCTGAGCCTGCAATCCTGCAAATACTTGAGGGCACAACCAAGTCACATCCTTACAGTTAAGTGTTATCTTGAGATACATTTGAGAAAAGTGTACATTTCAGCTAGATTTTTGTCTCAGTTTTACACCCCTTAAAAAGTATTGCCCACCTTGTCATCTCTTGTTTATTTGGTTGCCACTTCAGTGTTGCAGTATGATGGAAGATCTGCTGGATATTTTCTCAATACACATTAGGCAAGAGAAGTCATGGAAACCTTATTGGTAGGATGTCTCTGGAGGTAGGACAAAATATCCAATGTCTTACAGCCATAAGAAAAGGGCTCAAAAAGGTGTTTTTTAATTATGATTACTTTAAGGGAAACAAAGATGTGTTTGGGTTTATACATGTCTGACTCTCAGAGTTGCTAAGCATGTAATAATATCCCTACTATGCCGAGGAAGCTGAGATACCCTACATATCTGCAAACCCATGCGTAAGAGTAGTAGCACTGCATTCCAGCACTGAACTGGTTATTCCTAGCACTGGTTTGGAGATGGAAATTGGGACCTTGATTTCACTTAATACATTACTGACAATGCCATTCTAACATCAAAATCCTCCATCTGCATGCTTTTAAGGAATGAGGAGCCAGAGCCTGTCAGGTGGATTAGCCATATGTCAACTCCCCAGTGCACTACCACGGAGCCATCGCTGATCTGAAAACTTGATCTCAAGCCAAAGGGAACAATTATATAACCTAGATATCTGAAAGGTGAATAGTACAAAAACAAACAAGAAAGAACAATTATCCTTACTTACACATGTGTACATTTTACTACAACTATTAGGCAATCAAGACTGTCATATAATTGGCTTTTTCTAAATTACAAAAATGATGGAAGGGTTGCAGTAATTAAAAAGTGCAGGCAATATGTTGAAAGGTGATAAATTACACAAAGTGAAGATGAAGCAAAATCTTTACAAGTATTTATTTATTTGCCGTTCCACAATTTAGATAATTTGTGTGTTTGTTTTTTGTCCGTTCCTGACTGCCATTATCAAGCCAGTGTGAAATTGGTCAGAGGGCCAGAGAGCTGTCACAAGAACATGAGTTACCAGTGTGGAATATTACTTTAAAAATTGGTGTCAAGTCCCAGAAAAGCCGCAGGAATGAAGCTCTTCACCAAGATAGATTGCATGGGCAAGTTCTATGGCACATGCCTGAATTGTCATGAACATCCAAAGCAAACTTTGGAAAACTGACAACAGAAGATAAAGGTCCACTAGCATTATTCCTCCCACATGGTTAAAGGAGACAAACGTGCAATTAATTCAGCTTATTTATTAGAACAGTGCCTAGGGCCCCTCAAGGTGGGGCCTTATTATGTTAGGCACATAAAAGCAGAACAAACCTCTGCCCCAGAAAGACTTATACAAGTATATCTCCTTATACAAGGCAGGAGAGAGGAGGATGAAATATAAGCTGAATGAAATAGCTGTCAAAAGAATGTTAAGATGATACTCTAAAGCACACTGGAAATTATTCTAGGAGGAAAGTGTCTACCTAGGTAGTTTGAAAGGCCAGCCTTTCCATACTGCCCTAAAGCCATCTTCCAGGGTTCTGCTACAGAGTTTGTAGCCATTGTCAAATCCCACAGGAAGGTCTTCAGTCACTAGTAAATTCTGAGGACCCACATGATCCTCGAGGCTGATTTCCCACAGAATTATTCTTGGGAAGCTAATGGTCCCTGTGTTTCAAGGGTCCTAGCATCAAGTCTGTAAAACTACATGCAGTTAAATGCTTGACATCTGGACACACACTCTTGTGCCTGTTGACTACTGAGGCATTGTTTGCAAGATAAGGCTTGCAACCAATTTATTTGTATGTGCAGCTTCCTTGGATTTTCTTTTCTTTTTTTTCCTTTTTTCTTTCCCTCCAGAAATGCCCCAGGTTGTGCAGCCTTCTAGCACTTTACGTGCACATTTCTGAATTTGCTTTGGATTCATGGGACTGCTCCTCACTGGCATGGGCAAATTCTTTATAATAAGTACTGTTAGTAATAATATTTACTATTTTTCTGTTCTTTCGTAGTTTCAAAGCATTGAACAAATTAACTATTTGAGCTGCTAAAAAAGCTCTTCTAGCAGCATTTCAGATTTCACAAACCTATACATTTGCAACATATGTGTGGCCAAACTGTCAAGACACTGCAGTGCAGGTACAATAGTAACCTCTAGCTGAGAAATGTCAAACTTGACAGTGTCTCCACTTCAGCATGTGTGTATGCATACACGGCCCTGTAAGTTAGATGTGTGAGTTATCTAGCTGAGGTCACAAACAGTGGACACTCTAACTGGGGCAGGGGGCAGTTATATATGGTGTGTAAAGAGTGATTTCATTAAGAATAAGGCTTGGTTTGGGTTAAGGTACAAGAAGGAAAGGTCCCAAGCAAAAGACTAGTTGAGAGGGTGTTGTACACAATTTTGACTGTAAAAGCCTGTTCAGATCTGGAGGTAAAATGGCTGTCAGGCCTTCTTGCCAACTTTGACATTAACAGGAAGCACGGAAGCCAACGGATTGCATGCTGGCCTTGAACTCGTAAAGCTTGTGGCCTGCGAGCTGCTGGCTGAGCGACACGAGGCATACTTTACTTCCCAGTACTTCTCTCTCCTTTCCCATCCATTGCCACTCTTTTAGATCATGAGCTCATGCATAGAGAAGCTGTTTTCTTCTGTCTATGAACAGCAGAGCCTTGAGCCTCTAGGCACCAGGTTAATATATATAATAATAGCATAGTACAAAAAACCAAAGGCATAACAGTTTCATGACGGAACGCATCTCTGATGAGTTAATGTGCGCAAAACACTTTGAAGTTGAAAGGTTCTGCAGCGTGTAAAAGCTGAGCATTGCTTTCATATGGATTTGTTGATCTTGAGGACTCAGGAAGCCACTCCAAATGTGCCTCTGCTCAGCAGAGTGTGAATCCCTGCTATTCATTCCGATCTCTAAATGGAGTAGTATGTCCAAGAAATTCCTATTTGAGGATGTCATTAAGAAAACCCATGTCATTATAAGCAAATATCTTAAGTTTTAGCACCTCTCTATATTAAAAACAAGCATCCCTGGGGAAAAATGCAAATAGGCTTTTCACAATCCTGCTGATTTTGGCATTACCCCTTCTCCACTGCTTTGAGTCACTCTCACTTTCTGGTTCTCTTATATTAAGTTGCCATGGGAAATACGGAAAGAAAAAGTGTTACAACCTGCCAACAGATTGACATGAATCTTGTTCATTCTGGCTCCTGAAGCTGGATTGACTTTCCAAGGTTCCCTGAAGCCTAGTTGATCCCTTGCCAGTAATAAATGGCATTTTGTGACTCCATCCAGTCTTGCTTGGCCAAGCTCTTTCTGGGGCTGAAGCTGAGACCCAGCCCAAACATTCCCCAACTGATTCAAGACCCACATTGCTACTTTGGATCATGCTTGCTGTAGTTGCTGTCATACCTCACCACTCCTTTTAGAATATTATATACTGCATTTCAAGGGAGCAGTTTAGCTCAGGACTGAGGACCTGTCTCATGAAGTGACATGCCAGCACACCCAGTGGTGGTTCCAGAGCTCATCTTTTGACTGAGACAGGATGCAGTAACTGAGCAAAACATCCCCTAAAGAAAGCAGAGGAGTGACAGGAAAACAAGGGACTGCACAGAGCAGCTTTGACCTTAATTTTGGTAGTTCTGCATAATTTCAACCCTTCCACCCCTTTGGTGTATGTATTATGATAGAGATTCACAGTGAATATAAATGCACGCTTATGCATGCATCTACCAGAAAGGAGAAGAGCGCTAATTAAACACACCTGACTGACACCCACCGCCCCCACGGCCGTGTCCCCTCCCACGGCCATCGCCGTCCTTCCGAAGCCGGTGCCACTAGATGGAGCTGAGAAACAATATTCGTCCCAGGCCATGTGCGCGGCTGCATTGCCTAAGTCTCAAGTTGCAACTTGTTTCTTGCTTACTGGGCACTAATGTTGTTTCCCTGGACAGTTGATACAGGGACAAGCTGTGGCGAATTGTCATTAAGAGATTGCAAAACCATACTCCCCAACCACGCTGATTCACCCTTAGCAGAGGATGATGTCAGTCTGGGTAGATTTGGCAGCCAAAAATTAATTTGGGAAATGAAAGGAGGGGCTTCTGCATGGCCCACAGTTTAGAAAAGCCGGGGCGGAAAAGCCATCTCTGTCATAACTTATTCTGGTTAAGAAGGGAACAGGGAGTTTGGCAGCCTCTGCCCGTTTGGTGAAAACCCTTCTGCTCATCAACAGTCTCCTGAGAGCCTGGGAGACTGGAGGAAGCATCTCTGCTTTCCCTGTGCTTGCCTTTCCAGCCTTTCAGATGATCCAGTGGCAACAAATAGAACATAAAACTGCCTATTGTCCTTAGGGAGGAATTTCCTAGGAAAAGCAATAGTAAAATAAAACCCTATCCTAATGGTCTGGACAGAGCAAAAATTTCAGGGGAACAATCAAAATGCAAGCACACCAGATAGCAAAGCACCTGTCACACCCATCCTGCATGGGGAGTGGTGCTGAGAGGCTGAAAGCTGCCTCAGTGGATATACGCTGCCCTGGGACAGCCCACTTGAAAGAAGTGGCACTGCCAAGTCTTGTTTACACAGGGCATTGGCTGCTGTACTCTGTCTCCATCTCTTTGGAGGCAGGCAGGCTTAAGTCTGCCCTGCTCTCCACAGTGGAAGGGTTACCCCACTGTAAAGATGTTAAAACCATCCCATATATTTTGTAAACTACTTTACTTATCAACACTACCATTACTAAACAATTGTGGTGGTGGGAAATCTGCTTTGTAATTTTTTAAGATGTTATAAACAGAGGAGATAAATGAATGTGGAAACAAAAGGAGGAAAAGGTAAAAAAAAATATATATTAGCAAATCCAGTAATTGCAACATCTAAAAAATTGTTAGGATGCAGATTGCCAGGCTAAGTTTTCATTTTATCTCTTGACAAATATAATGGATTGTAGTGAGCTAGGAGCAGAATGCAAACACAACCACAGCTGGTAACATTAAACTTTATTTTCGTTATGTGTTAAAATGGGAATAGGGGTAAGCTAAATCTGCATTATAGTGGGCCCAATATAAACCAGAGAAACCGATGTGAAAATAGAACCAAATCTTAGATCTTTGAAATATACTTACACAAATTACATAGCCATGTGAAGGAAAAAAAAAATATAGTAAACCATGGGATGAATCTGCAAACATAGTGTTTCTGTCCAAGTCTAACTGTATTATCCAAAATAAGCCTATTTTTGCATTTACCTAATCAACTGCAAAGACAGAGTGTATCATCTCTTATTTTCTTTATTCCACGTGTGCCATAACTTTTCAGTTTAAGATTAAAATGAATGTTTCCTGCATCCCAGCTCTTTAGGTGGCAAATGTCTGCAGGCAGACACTACTGACATGTTTTAACCTTTCATTATGCCGAGCAGGTCGTACAGCAGTAGGTTTCTCCAATGGGAGCCAAGCAGCTAAGCAGTTGGAAGACCACATGCTAAGGTGCTTTGCAGTCAAGGTGTGTTAAAACCTGCAGGAAAGGGTGTGGTACGCTCACAAAAGTGTGTCCCTGGCCAAGGTGTTCCCAGGAACGTGGGGTGAGTCACCGATGTCACATTGCTTAGCTGCCTGTGACAGGTGACATTTGGTAGCTGCACTATTACTAAACAGAAGTATGAGTGAGCCTTGCTACATGCAGGCACTGAAGTATGATGTGAGCACCTGATCCTTTACAGAAAAACTCATAGAGCAGGACTAAAGCTGTAGCATCATAGCCTGATAGAAAAAATGGGCCCTCTGTGCCTGGTGAGCAGCTGTGAGGAGATTAATAAATTTGAAGAGTCTAGCTATATATTACCCCACTGTAATTAACAGAAATAGCTTTTAAATATTTTCAAAGCTAATTTGATATTTAATTTCAGAAAGCAAATCAGTATCTGCTGTAGTTGAAATTTGATGTTGGGAAGCTGTAAAAATAAAACTTTTTTTTCCTTACCTTTGGCTTTAGGCAAACTTAGATGGCATCCTTGGCCAAGGGTAATTCATCCTTTGACTTCAGCTGTGCTTTGCTGACATGCAAATGGGAGCTGTGATGTGTCACTGTCACATTAAAGCCTCCTTGGCTGTACAGAGGTGCTCCGTTTCCCAGGTCTCACATTGCACCATTCCCTGTGCCACCAAGGAGTTTTCCCCTCCAGACCTGCCAAGGCTCATCAGCCACCCAGCCCGCTTGCACACCGGCCTCCGGTCAGGACTCCCAGTTCTGCTGCGGCACCTTTTGGAGAGGGAAAACTCAGGTACCTTTGTGCAAGCCCAGCCCATCACATCTGTGGTGCTGGGGAAGCTGGACATAGATGGCTCTGAGCCCCATGCACCCTGGCTGGACAGCCCTGGTGACTCTGCAAGAGCAGGTGGGTGACAGGGCTAAGCATGCCAGAGCCTGCCTCAAGCACAGCTGTGGCCTGAGAGGGTTTGCAAGATTTGCCTCTGCCCTGTAAGAAACACGTGGTCACCTTGCACTTTTGGGGGTCCTCTCTGGCTCCTGAATTCCCCAGTTTTATGGGGCCCTGGAGCAGCTAGCACATGGAACCTCACTGCCCAAAAGCCCAGTCCAACTGTGGCTTAGGGTGCATATGGAGAAGACACCCCTTCATCCTCACAGGCACTAGGGGATGGTGGCAGCATGGCACTGACCCAGAAGCAGAGAGCCATGTGAGTGTGTCATCAGAGCATCCCCAGCTCCTATCCCCTCGTATCCTGCACATCCTGGCTGCAGAGGTGACAACAAGCACTTTCAGCCACTGCTGGCCTGCTTGCTTCCCAGTACCATGGACCCCATGTTACTGACATAAATCCAAGCTGAGTAGAGCCTCAGGCTTCAAGTCACATTAATCCTACTACATGTTCATACAGTGTGGTGCAGCCAAGGAGCTCCATGCAAGAAATGAGAAAAGGTGGAGAGAGAAATAAAAAGGGAGTGGGGGCGGGGTTGGCACCTGTGCTAGGGACGTGGCGGAGACCAGTTGGAGGGTTTCTGACGGCAAGTTTCAGACCACCTTTCATTTCAAAGGCAATCCTGTCCATGAGCTGCAGCACCTTACCCTGAGATGTTGCATTTAAAAAAAATCATTAATTAGTTTTGCTGTTCAGGGATCTTGCACCCCTGATGGAGAATGAAAGAGGAGAGATGGTGAATCACAGCATGCAGGGAGAGGTGCAAGGGAACCCGATGTCTCTGTTTCCACCCAGAGCCCCTCACATTACAGCACAGCACAGCGCAGCACAGCACAGCACAGCTGAGTACAAATCTTACTGATAGAGTAAGCTGAATGCAAGTACTTTTTTCTCTGAAAGGCAGTGGTTTGTGTTGTGAGCAAAAGGGAGAGGGTCTCTTTCAGCTGGGAGAAGACTGCTAACGCCACCAAATCCCTGTCATATGGCCATAGTTCACAGCACCTTCCAGTTAGTTACAGAATTGGGAAATAACCAGGCTAAACTTTCCCACTAGCTGGTGTGAGGAGGAAAAAAACTAAAAAAATCCCTTGTCCTCTGACAGGTTTGCACTGGTCCAAACTGATGCATGGGCTCAAGTAGCATCTCTTGAGTCCACCCACTGATGGGGATAACTGGGGCACAGTAACCCTATAACCACTGCCTATACACAGGCAGCTGGGACAGGGTGATATAAAAGCAGTCTCTGCCCCATGGTAGTCACTGGCCAAAACTGTAAGCCCAGCTAGGCACAGGGGTAGCTGTGTGCCAGTGCCAGACTGCTGCCATACCAGTCTTCTTGGATACCAGAGTTCAGCTGGGAAAAGCACTGCTCCCTGGCTGGGAGACAGGAAAATTTGGCTTAAAACTGCTGGCACATGAGAAGGCTCAGCAGGATGAAATGGCAAAGCTTTGCTTTGACTCTGCTGCTGAACTTACAGGTGACACTGAGGAGAGTTGAACAATCTGGAGACAGAATGACTTTTTAGGTCTTTCAGAAACAACAGTTTTGGTCTTAGTTTTTCTCTTTGTCTGCCAAACTCCAAAATCAATTCTTCAGTCAGGAAACATCCAGCCAGGAAAGATGTGAGGTGAGGTGTCTTTTCTCTGCCTCTATATTACCATTGGCACTGTTCACCACAGGTTTAGCACTAAACATGGTGGATTTTTTCATCCCTGCCTCTTCTACTCTGCTTTATAATCCCCACAACCTGTTCCTGCACTTACCAAGGAGCTGTGTGTCCTCCTAGGACAGACAAGAGATTGGTTTAAAGTACAACATCTGCTAGTTATTGTTTACAGTGAAAGCTTCAGCTTTGACCTCAGACCAATGCAATGGCTCTGAGTGTTGGAGAACGATGAATTAACATAAATCTCTCAGTCATTTCCTTGTGTTCATCTGCTGTACATGCAGGCTCCAGGCCACAAGCTCCAGTAAAGCCTTCAGAGACAGACAGCAAAGGGAGACATGGATGACACACACACCCAGTTATGCCAAGCTGCTAAAATTAAAGCTGGTAAGAACAGTGTGAGATGCCCTGCAGGTAGCAGGATGGTGTCTTTTTCCTAGGACCCTTTCGCTGGGTAACAATGAAAAGGCAACAACTGTCAGGGAGGCTTCTTGATGCCCTGCCTTTGCATGTGAAAGCCTCATTTGCTTTGCCAAAACAAAGCTGGTGCCTCTCAACAGCAGAAATACTCATATCTACAAGAGGCCTGCCTGGCCTAGCACAAGGTCTCTGTTGTGGTCACATCCAAAGACCCCGAATCAAGATTGGAGTGGTGGTGCGGTATATGCTGCAAAGCAAAACACTGGTGCAGGAAATCCCACACCCTGCCACAGTTTCCATGCTGGTGTGGAACAGGACAGGGATACCAGCAACTGGCTGCATGGTCACGGCTAATGTCAACTCAATTAGCCAGGAAAGCATGTTCTAGGAACAATTCATAATCACTCGTAATGGAAACCAAACAAACCCTTGTATGAATAAAGCCAGTAAGCTTTAAAGCTATTCCAGTCAGTTCTCACTGTCCCTCATGGGCTCACGCAGGCTGTCACAGCCTTTGTGGCCCCACTCTGTGTGGTCAGGGTGGCACAGACTGCTCTGAGCAGCCAGGAGGGCTGTGAGAGCAGGGCAGGTAACACTGCAGAGCTGCCCCATCCTCTGCCACAGAGCACATGCCTGCTGGTACCTCACACAGGGCTCCTTATGCCTTCAGTAACTCTGCCCCCGCCAAAAATTGGGTGGAGGGAGCCTAACCCCACACAGCTGCAAGGCAGTTACAATGGGAACGCAAATTAAAGCCACCCATTTATGTAAACTACCTCAAAGTACTGAATACAAAAGCAGATGCATGGAAACAGAATTGCAATACCAGTTTCAGGCAGGATCCACTGGAGCACAAGATGAATTATATACATATAGGATTTCAAAGGAGAGCATTAGGACAGACTGAGTTCTGCCCACATCTTAATGACCTGAATAGATTAGCCTCTCCCTCCTCACTACCTTATGCTATCTGGCTGAGGATTGACACTGCAGAGATTTTCACCTTTGCTTCAGGCCTTAAAGCAGAGCTTCAGCTTTGGGGAGAGGGCAGGGGGCAATGGTTTCTTGCTGCATCCCAGGGAGCTCCCACCCCCACAACGGCTTCTGGCTTGCTTGCAGAGACAAACCCTGGGGCCAGTCTCAAAGTAGGAAACAGGCAAAATGAAAGGAGACAGAGCCTAGCTGAGTGCACTTGGGGTGGGCAAGCAAGAACAAGGGTGAATAGTGTCTAAAATGAACCTTTCTCTGGTATTTCTCAGGCATCAGTAGAGGAAAGTGAGAGAAAAGACAATAAACAAAGGAAAGAAACAATAAAGGAAGAAGTATGATGTTAAATGGATGGAGAGTTTAAACCAAAAAAACACCAAACCATCCAAGGGATTAATGAAGAGTATACAAGATGCCTCTGCACCTTGCAATTCCTTCCTTACAAGCTTCTCCCAGTTCTGTGGAAGAAATGCCTGCTGTCTGGTGGGGGAAAGGCTGAGCACAGCTCCTCACAGCCTGTGCAGGGCGCGCTGCCCATCCCTGTGCCGAGCAGCTCTGCCCTTCCGGAACACAGGTAAATAATCCCACGCGCGCACGCCTTGGGCGAGTACATTTCTCCTGGGTGAATACAGTTTTTCCAAGTGATTAAGATAGGATAACCAGGAGTAAAGGACCAGTTTATACAGTAGAGCTCACAAATTTTCATGGAAGGCCAGGAATGCTCTGCCACAGGTAAGCACTGCTGTCACCTCTGTTGTTTTTCTAGACCAGTTTCCAAGGGTAATTTTTGGTTTGCGATAAACAGCCTTGGAGTTGCTCCAGATTTATTCTCTGTAGATCACATCCATTGACTGTCCCCTTGTCAGGGTGGTCGGTGTCCTTATGACCCCAATTAAGGAGGAAGTTTTTCACAGAAAGAGTGGTCGAATACTGGAATCATCTACCCAGGGAAGTGGTGGAGTCACCATCCCTTGATGTGTTTAAAAAAAGACTGGATGTGGAGCTTGGTGCCGTGTTCTAGTTGAGGTGTTGGAGTGTGGGTTGGACTCAATGATCTTAAAGGTCTCTTCCAACCTAGAAATTCTGTGATTCTGTGATTCGGAGGGAGCCCTCCTGCAGCTACAGCAAACACTCCATCAGGTCTCCTATGTCCTGCATGCAGCACAGAGGGTCTGGATGCCTGCATACAAGAGCCCACCCCAAACCTCCTTGCAAAGCAGCAGAGGCTTTTGGGTAGGGCAGACCTAGGGCAATGTTAGCATCGCTTAACCCAAGCAGGCAGGTTCAGATGAGGCAACCTGACACAATCTGTGTTTTACCTCTCTCTATGCCAAGAAAAAAGTGCAGCTGTTTGGGTTCCCATGGCATTTATTTTATACCCTTTTATCCTAAGCTCTGTGTTCTTTCATGTAATAAACAAATCACAAGCCTTGTTTTACATATCTTCGCACATGAAATCTCTTTCCAATTCTTCTTATGCTTGTCTGAAAAGTGCCTAGCAAACAGCTGCATTAAACAAAAATTAAGTCAAGGTTGGGGCTCCTGTACCCAGAGCCCTGAGGTTTTATAGAGCTTTCTTTGTGCAGCTTCTATTTCTGTCTGATTAAGCTAATTCTCAGAGGTTAAGCTATCTGAACTGACTGGGTACTGAAGCATTTAAAATGTAAATGCACTGAGCTTTAATCACAGTCTGCAGACTACACCTCTCTCTCCATCTGTATATATGTGGAAGCTTTTTCCTTGCAATATCTTGATGTTACACCTGCATCTAGTAGCATCTCACATGCAACAACTGCAATGCAAGAGTGTGCTGGAGTGAAGGACAATGTGTCCAGGTGTATGGAAGTGAAGCTAAACATGCAGCTACAGCAGCTAAGTTGACCATGTCTCCTCTCTGTGTCCTGCTCCCCTCACAGCATCTTCTGTGTCGGTACCCACACCACTGACTTGGTAAGGAAACACTGCTGCCAGCATGAAAGTCAGAGAGGGGGACAAAGGCAAAGACACAGCTCCCACAGTAATGCATTTCAGACAAGTGAGAGCTGCCAAGCTCTCCTCCCTCCCTCCCTGTACCCCACTGTGATATTTAGAAGTCCTTTGATTTTTACATTTGAGAAAAATCCTTACAGAGGGAGTATTTCCAGTCTGGCATGGTGTGCCCTGGGAAAAGAAGACACACTAGAGCTGTTCTGCAGCTCTGGCCCATAGGGGTTATCAGGGAAGAGTGCAGTGAGCCTGATGCAACCCTCCAAATCCCAGCACTAGGCAGCCCAGGGACTTCCCAGGCCACAGGCAGCATCTGCAGCAGCAGCAGCTCTAACAGGCCTCCATAGCCTGCTTTCCCATTAATTTGCCTAATTGCTTTTTGAACCAATGTATAGTTTCAGCACCTGAAGCATCCTATGACAACGAGTTCCACCAATTAATTATGGTTGAGTGAAAAAAAGACTTCCTTCTCCATGCTTTAAAAAAAATATCTGCCTGATGATTGCATTTAGCATCCCTTGGTTCTTGCTTACGAGCAACTGCAGCCATTCCTCCTGCTGTTCATCACGTTGCAGACCTGTCGCAGCCCTGAGTCCTCCCTTTTCTAGGCATTTCTAAATCTGACATTCAGTCTCTTTTCATACTGATAGCATTGTGCATCTCTGATCTTTCCTGTCATACATCTCTCTGCCTTTTCCCATTCAAGTACAGCCTGATTTTCAAGAGTGCCACATGCCCACAATCCCGAGGTTGCTCAGTAGGAACCAAAGGCACTGTGCCCTGCATCCTTTAAAAAATCGTATTTGCTTCTGTGGGTTGTGCTTCAAAACTGACTGCAGCCCTCTCAGCAGATGTCCTGGAGGCATTCATCACTAACCCTGTGTTTGGTGGAAAGGTGGTAGCACCATGCCTGGCTTCCAGGGCTTCTGCAGAGATCAGCTCCAAAGCACCAGCCATGGCCAGCTCTGGCATTTGCTTCTTGGTGCCTCTGTCACTAAGTCCACAAACAAGAGGTGATTGCCACAACATTTGTATTTGAGATCACAGGGACAATAGAGGTAATATGTTCATTGAGCAATTGTGTCACCTCAATGAAACGTTTATAGGCACTTGCAATAGAAATATTGCAGATAGGATGAAGAAATTACTTCAGACAGGATCAAATATGCAAAGCTAACTGTAGCTGTGGACTTCTCCCACAAGATAAACAAGTGGCTAAGGCCTCGAGGGAAATAGCAGGAAGGGGAATCCCAGCAAGCTATTCTTGTGCCAGGTATTTTTTTGCAGGGCTTTAGTAGGAACTGTGTCTGGGAGTCCCAGGATGGCCTTGCCCCTGCCTGCCTGCCTGCAGGAGCCCTGCCTGAGGACAATGCTGCAGGATCCCCACTTCCCCAGAGCCCCTCTCCCCAAGCCCTGCACACCACAGGCAGAGCAGGATTGCACTTTGTGTCAGCAGTTGTTTGGAAACTGGACAGGACACAAATATAGGCACAGGTTTTGAAAGGAGAAGGGGAACGTTTACAAGAGCCTAACACTTAGGATGACTTCCTCTTGCTCCTGAGATGCAAAGGTGATTAGAGTGTTCCATCCCCTCCAAGACAACCACAAGGAAGAAAGACAAAATGTGGGGCAGAGAAAAAGCTATGATTCAAAGCACTATGCACACTTCTTTGCATCTCTTGGAATAACAACCCACCAACCTCTTCTCCAGGCACTACAATTCCCAGGGGGCTGCAGTGGGCCAGCTCAGAGATTATCTTTGCATATCTTGGCATTTTACTGGCTCAGTGTATAATCCATTTTTCTTTAAGTACTCTGTTTTTCTCAAACAGCGTTGCTATTCCCTTCAAAACATAACTCTGTTTATCCAAAACAAACAAGGGCTGGTATCACACCCTGCCAAATGGCAACCGTGTTTGTTACTGCTGGGTGGCGCTTGACAGTGCTGAGCTACAGGTGACAACTCCTTTTTCCACTCACTGAAACAGGCAAGGGTATGCCCATATTGAACCACCACTTATCTGTTGAGGCAGAGATTTTTTTTCCTCTGGTTGCCAACATGGATTACAGTCTGAATCTTCCTTTTCTTTATCAAAAAGCATTTACAGACATTTCCACCATTCCTTCTCTGAAGTTATTCTGCAAAAGATGAGCAAAACAATTAAATCACTGGCTTAACAGGAGTGAGACAGCTCTTCTTTTAAACAGGGGATTTTGATTGCACCCTGTTACTTCATCTCTTTAGAATATTCACTAGACAAAGTAATTTTCCTGTCTCTGAACAGTGCTAAGCTGTCAGACTCCTTTTCTCTGAGCAAAAGGTAGTGCAGCATCTTCTCCTGACAAGAGTGCTTTTTTGGAGAACAGAAAAGAAAAGGAGAAAGAAAAACACCCCCACCTCCCCAGTGGTCACTTTGAGGCAAGAGGAAACCATGTCTGATCATGTAAAGCCCCTGCTAGGGCTTCTGCTAGGAATCCCTCCTAGCAGAATTGCTACCCCAGGAGAGCCAGCCCCACCTGCAAGCATCATATTGGGAGGCTCATTTAGCAGCTAAAATAACCCACCCTGCAAACATTCTTCCATGTAGTTTTAAACAGCAGTGGGGGCTGAAATTCAACCTCAAACAGGATGGAGGCATGTGGAGGATGAGAGATTGGGGCAGGGCAAAAAGGGACTACCCAGAGCCCTCCCTTGCAACCAGCACAGACACTGCCCATGTTGTTTGGTCAATTGGGGAAACAATGTCCTCTTTCAGGGGCTGCAGGTGGCTCGGGGCATTGCAGAAAAGGGACATTATAGCTTTCTATCATAGCGTGGTTGAAAGGTTTGGAGCCTATGTACAAAAAAGCCTTTGCTGAGGGTATTGCTGCTGCATCAAGTATCAATGAAAGCTGCATCTCTGCTGCTATGAATCCAATCACCACAGCAAATGAATGGGAAGCATTACAAGTGGCAAAATAGTATTTCAAGCTGCAATGAACAGCACCCAATTCATCAGTGAATAGCAGGCTTGGGTCAGTGAAAGAATAGCTCTGATTGAAAGAAATATGGAAGAGCCTTGAGCGGTCTGCAGGAGCAGATGTGTGAAAGAAGTACCAAAACTACAGGCACTTCTGAGGTCTCATGTATAGCCAACTCCAAGCCAGGCAGTCTGATTGGGCGTAGGGTCTGCAGCTCCCCACATGAACCAGTTTACAGGGCCTTTAACATCACCACTCCCTTGTCTTTGGAAATAAGCTTCTCTAGAGAAGAAAAACAACCTGTATGTGCAACAGGATTTTATCCCTGCAGTTTACCTCCAAATATCATGGCCAATCTTTCAGAAGCCAAACTGGCATGAAAAACATGAAGGCATTAAGAACATTTTCACAGTTAGGCAAAGTAAGGGCATGTAGTAAAGCAAGAAGCAGAACTTGGATGTTCCAGTTTCCCATCCCTAATCCTGACCATGCTGCTCCACCAGCCCCTGCTCATTTCTAGGATGCTGCAGTGATGAGGGCTCCAAAACCCAAAAGCAAGCCCTGCTTTTTTCCCACCACTGCAGCAAGACAGCCCAGCCTCAGGCTGTTACTGGGGGGTGCCAAGCACCCCTTGTAGGACTGAACATCTGCTTGCCAGCAGCCTCAGCCCAGCTTTCCCCCTTGCCAGGGCTCAGCAGCCCATGTGCAGTCTTTTCCTAGGTGAGTGGCATAAACCTGATGCTGGTGAGACCCTGCTGATGGCATCCTGCCCACATCTACTGCAAACTAAAGGGAGGCCTGAAAGGCCATGTTTTTGGCAGGGAGTTAATAGAGACTTGGGCTCCTGGCCCAGTGACTACTAGTCCCTGACCTGCTGGGATGCCATGGGGCACTAATGCCAGGACATGTCCCTCCAGTTTTGTACTGCTTTGGTGTGCACACTGGACTTTTACCCAGAGGTTGCTCTGGCTGACCTCTCTGTGGCAGATGCTGTCTTCAAAGAGTGGTGACACAGGCATAGCAAGACAGCTGATAAGGTTTGATGGCTCTTTATTTAGGGGAAATCCTCCTAATGATTGCCCAGGGCAAATAAGGCTCAGAGGCTTGAATTCCCAGAGGAGGCATTGATGCACCAGATCAAAGCCTACTTCCCAGCTGTCACCACAGAGGCATCACCTCCAGCCATAACAGGAGGTTATAAAAACAAGGTCTCTCCCTGACACAGCCCAGGCTGCTCAAAGAAACCACCTCCATAGAGAGGAAGGTGAGAGAGACCCATCTGCAAGTGCTTTGTGGATTTTGAGAGCAAGGGGCAGGCTCCCAGAAACGCTGTGATGGGGGTTCCAGCCCCAGGGATGCACCAGGGCCATGCAGGAGCTGGGGCAGGGCAGCGTGTGTTGCTGGGCTCTGCCTGTTTCTTGCCTTACCTCCTGTAGGCAGGGATGCATCTGTTTGCTTTTATTGGTGCATTCTCATGTAAGGGAACTTAAATCCAGAGCAGTGGGAGAGTTTTTGTTCATTTTCCAGGAGATAGTTTTTAAACCCATGGGGCCACAGATGATTTCTCTAAGGTGGAGGCTTTCCAAAAAGCCTTGTCACTGCTGATACCTCATAAGGAGCCTGACTCCAGGCACGGGCTACATCAGCCCACTTGTTGTAACAGACTTCCAGGGCACTGTGTGTTCTCATGATGGTGGCTGCCTCTTGGGGATGGGCTGCCGGTGCTGCTGGCACAAATCATGCCAGCCTGGTGTCAGGAACAGCTGGCTGCCCTGTAGAAAACTTGCCTAGTGCAGAAAAGGCCAAAGAGTTGTGTTAGTTGACATTGCTTTAACAATTCATATCACATTTTATAGCTGTTGAAGTTACAACTCCTTCAAGGTACTTCAACATGAAAGACAGCAAGGTCCCTGCCTGGGAGACCTTACAGTCTAGTACAGACAGGTAAACATAACAAGTAGAAACATTAAACTCTAGGTAGGAGTGGGGACAGGTTGAGGGAGTATGTACAGAAATTATCTTTGGCACATCAAAGAGCTGGAAGAAGTCCATCAGAGGAACCTTTAGGCTATTTATGTATTTCAGGTAGCAAGATAAAATCATGAATAATTAGTTCCTGCAACCTCTTTGCAGAACCAGGACTGAAGCAAGGCTTACAGAGACACTTCCCTGCAAAATGTATGGCTTATGGAAGGGGAACACTGAATCCTCCCCATATTTATTATACATTGCTCTCTTTTAACCAGTAATGAGAAAAGAAGTAACACGCAGCACAAGCACACCAGCATCCTTCCAGGTGTTGATCTCTGTCTGTGACTATAAGATCACATTGTTTATTAGCCCAGCAACATTCTTAGCATCTTTCTTTTTTTCTTTCTTTTCACCACAAACTGCATTTTCTGAACTTCCAAGCTACCTACCTCCCCAAAACACCCTATTTTGAAGCCAAAGTTCCCGCTCTTTAATCCTGCCCTCCCTCATCATACCCAAGCCACGTTGTCTTCACTGAATCATTGCTGAAAGAAGGAAGTTACACATCAAAGAGTGGAACAACTAGACCCAGCTTCAGCAGAGCTCACTGTCACCTCAGCTCCTGCAGCCTGACAGTCAACACAGGGGCCGCCCCACCAGTGCCTCCCTGCTCAGCTTCTCTGGACAGGGCAAAGGACTCAGACCCTTCCCTTATGGGCTTTCAAAATTCAAAAATATTTCAGAAACCAGGTTTTCCTGTCCGGAGCACAAAGGCAAATAACCCACTCATGCTACTCTGTCAGGCAGTGGGAGACTCGGGCCTCCAAGCACCAGAGACAGCTTGAGCATAGACCAGGAGGTGTTTCTATGTGTGGGCTCCCTTGAGCAGACACAGGACATGAGCTGTTTCCATTTCAATGCAAAAATGTATCATCCAAAAACCTACAAATATATCTAGCAGCACTGCAGCTGTTCCACTGCCAAGCAGATCCAGCCAAGACATTTGATCAAATCAGAGAGGAAACCTGTGGTTCCAGAGCTGGAGACCCTTGTCACCAGGCTGATACAAAGCCCCAGAGCCATGGTGGGGAGTGCAGGAACAGAAAAAAAACCAGCTCCTGCCCACCCTGCAGCTCCCAACTCCTGTGCTGTCTCTCTCTCCCTGCCAGCCCCAGCACCTCAGCAAAGAGCTAAGTGAAAAAAGTGTTCGCTATTTTTTTTAGAAGTGTTTTTTAAAAAAGTGTTAAAAAAGAAAGTGTTTTTAAAAAGTGTTAATCAGCTGAAAAACGACCTGGTGAAAAGCATTGTTTCTCAGACAGATAAATCCAGTTCATCCCATAGCAACTCCTGTGAGCGACTTGTCAGGTTCCTTTCTTAATCAGCCCCTGGGCAGCTAAGTTAGGACTCTTCTACTTGGTGGCAAATAATTGCAAGTGATTGCCACCGTTTGGGGTTTTTTCTCTTCTTGTTGGCTTTCTCCTGCCCAGTTTATTGGTAGCCATCCCAGTTGTGGTCGCCATGAGTCAAGGAGCTTGGTGGCATCATGGTATTTTTGGCTGGAGAAGGCTCTTCCCAGATAACTCTGCTTTCCCACAGCCTGACCTCAGGGCACACAGAGACACGTAGGCAGAGCCATGCAAGACAACAGAATCCAGCCACAACAAGGCTGGGGTGGTGAAGGGCCAGACAGGGCATTTGCCTTTGCCGGGCTGGGGGCACACAGGGCTATTGGGGAGCTACCTCTGCCTTAGCTGCCTGATAAACTCTGAAATAGCCATCAAATTTCTTTTTCCCACCTTTCTCTGCTTGTGCTCCCTCCAGTCAGGACTGTCAGAGACCTGCTCTCCTGAACCAGCTAGGTAGCACCTCCCTGTCCTTGCAGCTGTCCTGACATCTCTCCCCACCACGGTACCACCCACTGGTTACACAAGCCAGGATACCTCTCCCCCACCATTCCTCCCCCTCACCTACAGCAAACACCCCCCTGTTTCTCTTCTGTTGTGAAGACTCATTGAACTGCTGTGGCAAAGCAGAGGCAGATCTCCCACACCTCCTCCTCAGGCATGTGGAGAACAGAGACAGCAGCAGGGACAGGGCACAGCCTCCTCAGCCCCTGTGAGCAGCTGCTGCTGTCTACAGAGGGCATACAGATTACCAGACACAAAGTACTCCACAGTATATCTCACAAGGAGTTACAAAAGGCTTTTAAGTTACCAAATGTTCTCTTTCCCACTTATTTGGCAGTGGACACCATAAATCCATGGTACACTGTAGACTGAAGCTCTCTGAGGATGGGGTCATCTGCTTGCCCTGCTGGGCACAGAGCCAAGTGCTTTATGCACAGCCATCCCCATCCCTTCCAGGCTCCTCTGATAATTAAAAAAAGAATTAAAAAGCACCATATAAATGAGAGGAATCACCAGCCTCTTAAAGGCAAAATAAACAACCAGAGAGAGAAAAAGGTTTGTAAGTGGGTTGGCCAAGAGAAAAGGATGTTTATTGCACAAATAAGGTGAGCGGGAGCAAGACTTTCCAGCCTGACTGGTGAAGAGATCTGTAAATCGAGACTGGAGTTCCCAGCCATGTGTATGAATCAATTAAAGCACTCAATGAATAATTTCTTTTTGACATAGGCAATCAGAAACAATGGTTTGATGTTCAATTGATTCCTCATTTGTCTTGCTCCCCTGAGTAATGATGAACAACTCATCACTTACATGGTTCATGCCTCAACCCGACTGCTCCTGGAGCAGCTTCTTCTTCAAGGAATCACACTGGGCACCTGCTCCTACCTGCTGACATTTCACACCTCTTGGTCACTACCTGTTGATGCCTTTGGCTCTGCTTGTCTCTCTCATCTCATCCCCTATGCTCTGCCCACCATCTTCCTCCTTCTTTTTCTCTTAAAAAAAAATTAATTAGCAAAGCTTTGTTTCCAACATGTGGCAGTAGAGCCAGATTCTTCACTAGGAAGCATCAGGATTCTACTTCTCAAAAGCTCAGTATATCAAAAACTGCCAGAAAAGCAGCACAGGTCTGTGATGTTAAACAGTCTAAAGAAAGGAGGGAGTCTTGAGTGTATTTTCTATTAAATACCATATCCACACACATTTCCTTCATCCAAAGTGCCTTTAGATAAAGTACTTTGTGTAGACCTCTGCCTTGTGTTCTGGATGCCTCGTGGTACATTTAGTTAGACCCAGGTGCATCCCAGAAGGAAGCCCTCAGTTCCCAATCCGGGCTATGCTGCAATCTCAAGCAATTAAGACATCATCTGGCAGTGAGGAGTCCTGCAGTCACACAGTTAACTGCAGGGTGTGCCATTCACACAGCCCCAGCTGGCCATCCTGAAACAAGACAGCTTGGCTGTGGCTGCTGACTATTCCTAGCGGATACAAGGCACCTCTGGGACTGGGCCAAGAGGAACACAAGCATAATCCTATTATGATGAATAAACTGATAAAAGACAGGGGAGAAAAGAAATATTTGGGGCACACTGAGCTTTCTCATCTGTGAAAACAAGGTGCCTGCATTCAGCTTGCAGAGCTGAGCACGAGGATTGATTTAGGGGCACTGGGAATAAGTTTCCTGGAGTTCCAAGGCCCCCACTGTGCTCACCCATGTGCTTCTCTGTGGGGAGGGTGGAAGGCAGAGGTGGGAGCTACACTGCCTCCTACACCTGGCAGGACTGTAGCTTTGGCTTGGTCACTGCTGAATATCAGGGCTATACAGAGTGTGCTTCACCTCTGTCTGCCTACACTCACCCTAGAGCATCCCCTCCCCAAGGGATTTGCTCCCTGGCATGAGGCTCTGGGGCTCCTTTTCCCCTCCAGCAATCCAGGCAACCGACCAAGAGATCTTGCTTCTTTGTCTTTGCCCAGCCCTGTGTATCTCTTCAGAAATGATTTTTGGCCATATTTGTGCATAAAGCAGGCCTGAGAGAGCTGCAGGATCATAAACAATTTGTTTCCTCTGTGCTCAGAACATTCTCAAAGACTTCGGCTTTTCAGCCACTTCAGTGGAGAACATCTCAAACCATCCCCCCCTCCCCTTCCATTTATAGCCACAATTCAAAGATTTTAGCTCCTTTGCCCACCTTCTCACCTCTAAAGCTTCCAGAGAGCAGGGACCACCTCGGGGAACCAGCTGCCAGTGTTACCTTTCCAGCTCCCATAGGAGTGAGATGTGGAAGGCCTCAACTACCCCATAACCCTTCTCATGCACACACACTCTGACTTTTTAAAGAAAAATATCAGCATTTTCAAGATTACCCAACATGCTGCAGGGAAAGCTGTTGAGACACCTCTTCCAAAGTGTGAGCCTCGTGTCATTTGCTGCACTTGGGCAGCACCGCGCACGCTGTGGTTATGACTCAAAAGAGCGAGCACAGCAGCTAAGGAAAGCGCCTTCAAAAGGCTCCAGATGCATCTCCATGGAGCAGGCACGTTCAGAGTTCACCAAGCCTGAATTTGATGTTAGTTGCCTGATGTCATCACAATTGCAGCTCACTTCCTTAAAACGCTGCAAGCCAGAACAGAGAGCTGGTATTCACAGAGGCTGTGCAAATCGTGCCCTTGGTGCTCCAGCTCTGGCTTGGGCCATACTCACTTGCACCCTTCCCCAGCAAAGTAGCTCTCCTGGGAAAGGTAAAGAGCCTTTTACCTGATAACTTCAATCTTGCCTACAAAATCATTAGAGAGCTTCCCAGGTCATGCAGTGCATCCCCCAGGCTTCTTTGTTCTCATATAGAAGCTCATCCCTTTTACCAGCTAAGCTATCAGGCTGCTGTGAGGTCAACAAAAGCTGAAACCAGAAGCTGAACAGAAGAGGAAAACATAGCAGGCCAATTTTCACAAGTATTTCAGCTGTGGTGCTTGGCACCATTGGACCAACCTGCTGCTGAGAACAACCACATTTATCCTCAGCTGAGATTTTTACAAGGCTTTTCCATGACACAAGACAACATCAGGCCTGGGGAAGGGAAAATTAATGGAAGTGAGCTGGGTGGTGCTGTTTGATGGTCGACAGTGAGGGAGTCCCTTCTGGGATCATTTTCTTCAGTCCTATCAGTGCTTACCCCAATGATTTCATTATCTAACCCGTGCTCTTACATGTGGTTAGCCACCAACATACACCTAACAGAGTCAAGGAATGGAAAGCAGCTGCCAAAATATTACTTTGGTGATTGTCAGCACCATCCAATTAGCACCAACACGTGGGCATGCCTTGCCCAGGAAGAGGGATGATGGCCAACACTCACAGTTCAAGGAGCAAATATGTGCAGGAGTTGAGCCCTTCTGACTGCTTCTTGCTGGCTTCCCACGCATGCTTTAGAGCCAGCAGATGTGGCACCTTGAAACCCCAGGGATCTCTGGGAATAAATTTCCTCCACTTTCTCCTGAAATCTGAACTCCAGCTGACAGCAACAGAGGCAAGAAGCAGCTTTGAGCTGCCTCATTGTCATAGATGCAAATTCCAACTTCATCAAATCCACCCCTCAACCTTTCTTAACCAAGAAAAAGAGTTGATTTTAAATTTTTGTAAAATTATCAGCCTTTTACAATTTCAAGATGATTTTAAAAAGCTTACCAATTTTCTGCATTGGTTTTGAATTTAGAAGTCCATGCATTTAAAATAACTAGCACTTTTCATAGCATTTAAAGATTTGCAAATCCCTTCCCTTTGCAAGGAGGAGCAAAGGGTTATTATCTTTTATATTTGAAATCAGTAAAGACCACTTGATTCCCGCTCAGAAATCAGCAATTTCTAAGAAATAACAACAAATCCAATTGAAATGGAAAACTGCCACAAATTAATTTTTCAGAAGAGGCAAAAGCACTTTATTTCAGCTGGAGAAAAGCTTGACTAAATCCTTCAGCTGGGTTTGGCAAGTGAGTTTGAGCCGGTATCACAGTAACTCAGCTCCATGGGCTGGACACAGTGTGCAAAGATTAGATCATCAGACTTCACGTTGTGATCACCTGGAATAGGCAATACCACTTGGAGAATCAAAAAAGGAGACAAAAACAGTCAATGCAAAGAGAATTGCTTAAAGCCAAGTCCTTTAGAGACCTTGTGCCTTATCATTCCTTCTTGCCTTACAAGTTTTGTTATGAAAGTCACCTCAAATGAATTCTTTGTATATTGCAGTACCTTCCTTCCTTCCTTCCTTCCCTGTGAGAGGATCTTTGCCCTGTTTGGTCCTGTAATGCTGAATCACATGCCCGATTAGGTCACCTGAAAGCTCTTTGCTGGGATGCCATGTTCCTGGCTCTGGGAGCAGAGTTCCACGTGACTTTATCCTTATTCCACTCAGCAGGCAATGAGATCATCCTTCTGGTGGCCCAGGAATTGTTGCAAGTCCTCTCAGGCTGCAGTGATTCATGGGGAGGCTGCTGGAGGTGGCTTTGGTGGAGCATGGCACCCGTGACTCACCGCAGTGCTGGATAAACACCCGCTCTGGCAGGGCCCCAGCTGCAGCAGGGCTGGTCCCTAACAGCAGCCGTGGAGTCCTTTGTCCCTCTGCCCCACTCCAGCTCCAGAGGGTGCAACTCCTTTGGTTGCCATAGCACAGGACTCTGCAATAACACCAATAAAGGAGAACGACCCGAGATGAGGCCACCTATTTTATAGTCACCTTGAGGCACACAGCAAATGTGATGTGCTCAACTGAGAGACGTTTCATTTCCATTGCACGGGGAACAGGAGTGATCAGGGAGCAGCACAGCTCAGGTCTGCTCAAAACAAAAAAAAGTAAAAAGACTGGGGAGAAAATGAAAAGAAAGGGGGAAAAGAGTCCTCTCTTCCTAAATGCAACCTTAAAATGAAGAAAATAGTCAACATTCAAAAACTGGTCAGTTGAGAAGGAAGTGGCATAGCTGCCATTTAATCTGTAGGATAGTTCAAGGTTTCTCATCAGCTTCAGTAGAAGGGAAGGAGGGAAGGAAACCCAGGAGAAGGGGGGACAGAGTCAGAGTTCCCTTTTTAAAGGATGTCAGTAAATGAGTAATTAGACGTTATCACTGTCTCCTTAATTACGGAATGCTCAACACAGTCCCAAGGGAAAGGGAGAGAGGTTTACTGAAAAATACATATTTCTCACTTAGGGACAGGAGGATCAGGCCGAAGAGCTGCAGGTCAGCTGCAGAAGACAACAGAGGGGAAAGTCATAGGGTTTATCAGCATCCACATTATCCCCATCAGGGAGAAAGGAACAGAAAGTACAACAGGGCCAGCCAAAGACAGCCCTGGTGATTTCCAGAAGCATGAGTACTCTAACTGGCCAGATAATGGATGCCTGGTTAAATAATCTTTTAAACACAACTGTAATGTATTTCTGAAACAAGTCCCTTTTGTTAGGCACATTTGTAGGGTAACAGAGACTGAGCTTGGGTTACCTAGAGTGGTTTTGGGAAACCACTGCAGGAAACACAGATCCAACCTCCCAGAGCTTCCACTTAACTTTGCTGTCAAGCTTAACTCTGCTAAACAGGTTTCTAAATTGTTCCTGTGGGTCTCCCCGAGGCCAGCAGGCAGGCAGCACCCTGGCAGCCAGAGCCGCTATCCCATGGCATCCCATGTGGAGCTGAGGGGGACCAGCCAAGGCCAAGAGCCAGCAACAATGCCCCCAGTGCCAAAAGCCACCACAGCCTGCTGAGAACAAGGTTCCCCCATCCCAGCTTGGCAGCAGAAGCACGTTGGGACTCCATCTCCCAAGTGTTTTCACACCCCGCTCTGTCCCTGGAGCATGGGCTGGCCCCAGAGCCGCTGTGGACCCTCAGTGGGGAAAATCACAACTCCTTTTCTGCAAAGGCTTAATCAAGCAGAAATATGATAATAAGACCTTGCCAGTTTGGCACACAACATTGTAACAGATCCAGTTACCAGCAATTAGACACTCCACCCCGATTAATTTGTGCTAGAAATCCTATGACAGTTTTAAACAGAGAGTGTGATTATGTGTTCTAACTATTTACCAAAGGTTGGGGTGATTTCTCTGTCATTTAAAATGTTGTATATTAAGGCTGGACATTTTATTCAGAGATATTTACTGTACTTTCAATGAGACTTATTCAAAGAAGTATTTTCATTAAACAAGAGTTTAAACTCAATCATACAATAGACCTCTGTGATTAGTCATGGACCGCACTGCCAATTCATGCTGAATTTTTAAGCTACACATTCTTGCAAATCTCTGCTTTATGATCTTTTTTAACATTGTTGGTCGCCTCTACGATTAGAAAACGTCTCCGGCTGTATTTCCATATGCCCTTCACCCATGGGTTGCTTATGCCACATTTCACATTTTTTCAGACACTGTCTTTGTGCAGCGCTGGGGACACCACAACCTCTGGGACCCCATGGCCACAGGGCTGTGCCCAGGGACCTTGCTTCTCTGCTAGTTGCACAGATGAGGAACAGACCAAGATTTCACGGATATTTCTCACAACTGTTTAAAGAGCTCCCCTTGCAAACACCCCACCCACAACCTCTGTGCCATCTGTGCCTCTTCAGTTGACAACTCATCTGTAGATTGTCTTGCAGGGTCTGATATTGTTTAGTAGATCCAAGTAGTCAGTGAAAATTGGTTACATTCCTACTGCAAGGTACACACAGAGAGGGCAGGGATTAAGATTTGGCTTGTGAGATTCACATTCTCCCTACTGCCATCTCATTTGCTGCCTAACTCAATATGAGATCCTTCAGAGTGTGAATTCTGATCTGGGGCCATCTCCACTGGGGTATGAACCAGTCTCATATTTTGCAGAGGCCACTAAATGCAGGAGCAGCTAGATGATCCAGCCCATGCTCCATCTAGTTGAGTTTCAAGTCTCTGGCAACAGATTGCATCAAATCCCTCACAGTAATTCGGGCAGTACTTTGCAGCAATGTAAAAATACTTCCTAGATTTCTAGCCTTCCTGGTTAGCTGCTGTTTTGCACACTCCATATGAGCATTTGTACTACTTGGGATGACCACAGCAGCTCTACTATAAGTATGAGGGTGCTGGTTTCCTTCATAAAGACACACTGCAAGAAAAAACAAGCATCAGAAGCATTGTTTTAGTCAGGAAACTTGCTGCTTAACAGTGCATGCATAAAGAGGCATCCCATCCTGCAGAACACAAGTTAGTAATTGGGAACACTTACTGTAACTTACTATTCTATTTAGTCCTTAATTCCTTTAAGAAGAGGGTAAGCAAACCTCTGCCAGGAAAGGTTGAGCTGTTGAGCTCACAAGGGTCATTCCTCAGTTTCCCACAGATTGATTTTGGAGCTGCCAGCACCTGTCCACTTTATCTGTGCTCAGGTTAACACTGCTGGACCAATCCTCAGCCTGGCTAGTGAGCATCTTTCACCTCTCCTGCTCTTTCTTCATCTAAACTGCAAATATCCACTGTTCCCACAAGCCTTTGCAATTTCTAGTGTTCTTTCTTTACCTCTGGTGTCCCTTAAGCCACAAACTTCTTTCTTCCTTGCATTCAGTAGATTGTCTGCTGCTTTTGAGTTTTCTCCCGCATTTCTTGCCAAGCTCCTGTCTTTTACTTGCTTTACTGACTTTACTTCACCATCAGCCACCTCAGACTGGCTAGCATTAAAAACTGCAATATATTCCCAGCTTTCAAGCCATAGCCTGCACAAGACCAGCATTTTCCTTAGGGTTTTCCCATCTCCAGAACCCTTTTTCCATAGCAAAATCCTATTCCTCCCTCTTACTTTGTGCTAAGAACAACGCCCTGTGGCCCTCAGCAAAGTGACCTATGTGTGAAGTTAGCTCTTCTTGGAGCAGGAGGCTGGGCTGGATGATGCAGATGCCTTCTCAGCTCAATTATTCAATTGCTTAGGCTATAACCTCCTGGGAGAAAAGACTATCTAAACAGGATTCTGTTCTTTTTAGAAAGAACACATGTGAACACCAAGTACTTGCAGCAATAAGCAGTGCTTACAGTATGAATATACTATGTATGTGTTCCAAGTGCTCTCCCTTTCCTGTAGTGATTACTTACTTTCAGCAGAAGTGAAATTGAGTTCTTCAAGAGCTATCTTTGGCCTTTCATGTGCTCTTATGAAAAAGTTGTTATCCTTACCCTATCAGAGAAACTCAAAATATCCTGGAGCCTCAGTCCATACCAAGAAAAGCTACGTGCAAATTTAAGAAACAGTAATACAATTATTTTGCTCTGGTGCACAGGGAAGCAGCACCAAACTGACAGCACAAGTGTATTTGCTTTCAGTACCAAGACTATGGGTGGGGTTGGAAATCACTTCACCAAATGGCTTTTGAAGCTGTCGTCGACAGTCTTTCATTAGGGCTTTTTAGACACCGCAGAGCTAAATTAGTCACACCTTTATTTGAACAGACTTTCCTCACCCACCTCTGCAAAATCACCCCATCTGCTCAGATTCTCAGCTCCCTCCTAAGCTGCTCGGCGTAGGGGGTGAGCGACGTTTGCACGGAAAAGAGGCAAAGATGCACTTCTCAGTAATGGCCTCCCCCAGCGACTTGCTTGCAGTAACAAGGCAAAGATGCAAAATACAGACATGCAAGCCTTAAAAGCCTGAGTTCATTTTGTTCCTCTATTCCCACACCTTACTGGAAGCTGGCAGCAAAAGGTCTCAGTTTGCAGATTTTGCAGACAGACGTTTGAGAAGGACTCACATTGGCAGAAAGAAGAAAGGGATGGAGCAAAACAGCCACTGGAATCAAGAAACAGAGAGAAAGCAGGATGAAGCAAATGGAAGAGTACAGAAAGCCTGCCACGTGAAAATAAGATTAAGAGAGGGATGAGTTATTAATGATGATGGAAAACTTAAGAGGAAGATGGAAGATTATAACAGAGGAAATAGAAGTGGGAGGAAGCAGTCATGGGACATATAGGGGTAAATACAGCTGTAAAAGGGTGGGGAAAAAATCAAAACCACATTTACACCCATTTTTCTTTCTAACAACAGGGATTAAAGATTTGCATAGGGAATACGTCTGAAGCAGTTTAAAATGCTGCGTGAGAAACACCAGAAACCAAAACATGAAGTGAGCAATGTGTCCTATTTTCAGCCCCAGAACTCAAGTGACTCTAGCAGTTCTCAGGCAATTGCTTTCTGCAGCAATTCAGTGGAGTCAGGCACAGGGAAGTCCTGGTTTCTCCTGGAGACTGTGGCTTAAACCCAGAGTTGCCAGAAACAGCAGACAGAAAGGGACCTGTAAGGGCTCTGAACACTTGTCTCCGTTTGTGCCTATGTGTTGTTGTCACTTTCTTCCTTGTGCACTTTTCTCTACAAAGCAAACCAGTTACTGGGCTTCAGTAATTCCTAACACCAAGTGAGCACATATCCACCTTAGATATCTATTTACTTCCTTCCCACAACTTGTGCTAGCCCACCTGAAAGATGAAAAACCTTCTCTTTTGAAGAAACTACCAAAGTGCACACAGAGAGTCAATGAATCTGTTTCCCCAAACCTACAGAAAAGGACCATGAGGAGCAAGCACCAGAGAAGTGAAGGTGATAGTAGCTTTGTATCCCTCGGCCCTGCTTTACTGCTCTCTCTTGAAGGTCACCTTTTTACTTCTAATGACAAAGAAATTGAAAAATAAAGGGAAATAAAATGAATTGTAAACAATTATTTAGAAGGGGAATCAAGTATTTTCTAGCCAGCTCCTCTTGGGTACCCAAATGACCATTGTCTGGGTTCAGTTGCTAGGGTTTGTTTTCAGAGAAGAGGAAACAATCACTGGGATGTACTCTGGAAGTAAACAGAGTTCTTGCTTTTATGCTCATTTTGCTGCTGGATGACTGCAGCCTCTGTGCAGTTATTTGAAGCCAACAGCTCTATTTTTGAGTCAAAGTCCTATTGTCTAAAAAAGACAAAAACCAAAGTAGGTAGAGTTTGTATCTTTGCTCCAGTTGACCCAGGAGGAAGCATCAAAGTTTCTTGCTTTTTTCCATTCCTCTTCCCAACAAGTAAGGATAGAATAGGACGAACAAGGAGCTATTGTTCAGACCTGATCAAAAGCAGAAGAGGCACATCTCTGTTCAAAGGGAGTCTGTCTGCTTCAGATGGTGTGAACAGTCTCAGAAACTCATGTAACTCTCTCCCCTCCCTGCATACAAGGCCACCCTCGCTGAGCACTTGCTCAGCCACTGCCAACCTCACCCTGAATAACAGGACTAAACTCAACCTGCTCGTATCTCCAGTGCATCCATGCTGAAAGTCAGGACATCAGCAGCTGCAGATTGAGAATTTTTGTTTTCTTTTTTTTAAATCAGAGCTAGTTGCCAGCTGAGGCAATGAATGCCTATCCTGCAACCTCAGCCTTCAGGCTGAAAAGGCATGGAAACCAATTATATGGCAAGGAACAACTACTGGCTTGAAACAATTTTCTCTGAGTGGAAGTATTTGATGCTGATGGTGCCAATCACACACCTTGCAGCAAGTACCTTCACATGTCCTTCGCCCCAGCATCACTTTCTTTTAAGCTTGCACAGATACTTCTTCAGCTGCCAGCTTTAACAGCAGACAAGATTTCCAGAATGCATCTTTCAACCAGGGGAACACAACAGAGTTTTTAATATCAGCTTGCAAGTAATAAAAAAGTAACGTATTTTTGGCTATTGAGATAGTGACGTGGCTAGAACAAACTCCTTTGTTTCCAGCAGCTGTTAACAATACCTGTAGGGAGCTGTTCCCAAGGTAGTTATCTCTGGCACTAGCAGCAGGAGGATGTAAACAGCATGTATCAAGTTAATGGAAAACATTGTGCAGCCAAATCTGAAAGGAGCAGTGTTTAGCTGGGCCTCTCTCACAGGGATTACGTTCTCACATGCAGCAGCAGGCAGGCCTTGCCGGGGCTGGGCAGCCAGGGCTCTGGGCTGGCCGAGCTGGAGGCGCTGAGCTGGGAGGATGTGCAGTGACAGCCCCGGGCTGGGAGCTCGGGGTCAGCACCCAGGGAACATCTCCAGCACGGAGCTGCCTTGGGAAGGGTTAGGCAGCAGCCAGTGTGGGGCTGTCTGCACCCATCCACACAGACGGACCCTAAGATTAGAAAGATACTGACGGGTTATTTAGAATGACATAGTCCAGGCTTGTACACTGTGGGAGGTGTGATGGGAACCCTTTCTGTCTTTCTTGATAATTTAATGAGCTGTTGTAATGAGGGATCCACCGAGCCCCTCATTTGTATGCAGTTCCCACATGAGATGTGAATATTAAATTCCTCCAAGTATGAATCAGCACCTCTTACTCCCACAGCTTCCCTCTATCTCTCAATCTTCACCAGCGCCACAGCTCCAGATTACCCTCATGGTCCTCTGGGCTCCCCCACTTCACTGCCACCTCAGAAGTGACCAGAGGAGATTGATGGACCCAGGTCCCAGTCAGAAGCATCAGCCACTTAGCAGAACCAAGCAGGAGACAAGGTCTCGGTCCTCTCCTGAAAGCCAACTGCAACCAGGCGAGTGCTGTGCCCTGCGAGCCTTTGGGAAAATTGTATGGCATGGGAAATTTAACCTACAGGGCATCGCTGTCTCTGACACCTGGTAGTTTAAATAATGAATTGGTAATTATAAACCCTTTTGACACAAAAATGAAGTTTAAAAAAACAAACTTTTGAGACACACCTTTTGATGGGGAAAGGCTTTCCCATGTAGATTCCACCAGCAGCAGTCACTCAGCACTGGTAGACAGCAGGTGCTTGCCACTCCAAACGGGGAGAGACACTCACCAAACTAGAAAAGTCAGGGGCTAAACAAGTTTGCAAAAAGCAGCAATTCCAGTCCAGAAATGATTTCCATAGCAGAGAAGAGGAAGTGTTCCCTGAGGACAAGGAGGCTGGCTGGATTTCGCTTTTTTTCTGCTGAATAGATGTTCTTTCATATGCAATAAAGAAGGAAAAATAATGGGAGAATGGGACAAAACTGAAAAATTCACAATTGCAGTGCAAAAGTCACCACATGCTCCTGCAAAACAGGCTGTTCTGTATTTCCACAGTCCTGGGAGTTGTAGACCAGAATTTCTCAATAAAGTGTGCTAAGCTCAAAGGCATGAAGATAGCGACAGATCCAGACTTGTCAGTGACATGAACATTTGTCTTGGCCACAACATACAGTGTGTACACGAAGTGCTGCATCTACCATCTAATGCCTTCTATGTTGTACCCAAACCTGTGCAGGAAGTCCCAGCCCAGAAATGTTCAGAAACTGCAGTTCAACTGCTTGTCTCAATACAAAAACCAAGGATTTCAAACACCATGATTTCTGCTGTAGAGTCCTTCCCACAGTCACCCACCCAGACTCAGTTGTTTGAGATCTCCAGGACCAAAGCCAAGAGTGAAATAGGAAGGAGAAAGTACAAACCTCATACCCAGTAAATGGGAACTTTATTAAACTAGCGAGTTACTCCGAAATGTATAAATGTTCCATTAAATACAGTTGGGTTTCTTTTACACAGAAAAGAAATTATAGAAATTTATTTACATGTTCCAAACACATTTAAATTATTTTTCAGGCTTGCTACCAATAAAATTTGTTGCTTTCTTTAAAAAAAAAAAGGAAAAATGTCAATCATCTGCTCTTGCAGATGTGCATACATCCACACAGATACAAGTAAGAAGGGAGATGCTTTTGTATCTAACCCACAATGGAGGCAGTATCCAAAAAGCTTATCCAAAAAGCAAAATATTTTCCCTTGCAGAAAAGTGGGCTCTATAAATTCTTCCCGTGGGACAGACTCAAACAAGAGGCCCTGTGCAATACTTTATGGTGTTTGGGTATGATGTCTGCATCAAGATTGGCTGGTATGTGGGAGGAGCCAAAGGCCCCTTGCCAGATTCAAACCTCAGAGTTAGCTGTCCCTGATACCAGCCCGTGAGAAGCATGTGACCTCATTCTCAATGAATTACACTCTCCCAGCACGGAGGGATAGAGCAGACAAACAGATCTAGCACTAGTATGTCAATGCCACTTGTCCAAAGAGATTTCCCTTTTGTTTTTATTTTATTCTTAAATGAGGCTTCATTTGTAAGTGAATAAAAGGCAATTCTTTAAATAAAATGCTCAGGAGAACAGCACTTTCCCCACCTAAATACATTTCTCTTGGGAAGATGCACAGCATGCTGAATGAGTTTTCCCTCATTCTCCGTATCTTAGTCTGACAGAAGTTAAAATTTGTATCTGCAGGTAAAAAGGGATGGTTTTAATTTGCAAAAAGCTTATCAAATGCTAGTTGAATTCCTTTAGAGTCTTTAAACATTAAAAACCACATTTGAAGCAACCAAAGAACTCTACAAAAACATTGTCATGCGTAAGCTCTGTGTTTCATGCTAAATATTCTTGTTGACAAGGAGAAGGAGTGGAGGAGGAGGAGGAGGCAGGGAAACTAATGGCTCAATCAGAGCCATTGCAACATTCAAGTAGTTTGGTAGTATACAAACCAGTGGAAACATGGAATGGTAAGAAAGTGCTCGGCACTACATTGCAGCCTTCAAGAGCTGAACTGCAAACATCCTGATATGTATCATAAATATATGGCACTTCTGTATGACCAAAAGCTGGCAAGTTTGCTTGAGATCAAAACAAGTCAGGAGTAGTCGTCATGCCAATGGCCCTTCCAACAGGCACAGCCTCCAGCTGTGCTATCCAATGCAGCACCAGCCATATCCACTTGTGCATGCAAGACAATGCATTCTTGGAGAACAAGCCTCCTGCCCAGCAGAAAGCCTTCCCCAGACACACATACACATTCATAAAACATGCTATAAATTCTTCAGGGAGGTTAAAGACAGCCATAAACAGCAAACGTCTTGTTTTACAGTTTTTTGGCCAGCAGTTCCCAGTCTGTCCAATTGCCAGCAATGGACTTTGCAACAGGCAAAAAGAGCTCCCGAATCCAAGAAACTGAAAGCAATGGAAAGCACAATCACCTAAGTTCATTTCAGTACTGTTCCACAGGATTCATTTTGACATCAAATAAGAAACCAACAAGCACAAGGGCTTGAGTCCTAGGAAGAAACTTATATACACAAAAAAACTGGCCTTAATCCACGTTTTCTGTCACAAAGTGTTTCATCTCGTAGTTAAAAATTCTTAAAACTTTTTGGCTTTTGGTAACTTTTTTTATCACAAATGCGAAGATTTGCTGTTCTGCTCACATTCCATCACAGTAGCTTTAAATACATTCAAATTCATAAAAAAGGATTTAGACCAGAACACAGCTACTTGCCCTTTTCCAATAGTGTGCCGTTCTTCAATAAGCACATGATGCCATGTATTGGCAAGGTTAGTGTTTTAAGGAATTTCACTACACAGACATCCAGTGCTTGGACAAGAGTTCACATTCCAAAGTTAAAAAACCCCTCTCCCTTATTTCAATAATGGCTTCAGGATTTTACCAATTGTGGTTCTGTTTGCATCCTTCAGTTTAAGAGATGCCTTTTCCACTGTTCCCTGTTCCTTTGGTGCAGGCTCTGCTTTCGTGCTGACAGCTTCTCCCTGCAGAATGCTTCTTCCAACCACTCTGGCACTATTTGCTCTCTTTAAAGTACTCACACTGTTCTCCTTTGGATTTGGATCATCAGAGGTCGCTGCTGGCTTCACTTTAGGCAGCCTTTGGGACACAGACCTTGTGATGGGTGGAGGTCTGGATGAGCTGGATAGATCCACTTTTGCACGCTTTGAAGAAGAGGCCACTGTATTCCTTGCAAAGTTTGGGACAGCAGGTGGTGCTTTGGGAATACTGACTGTGGCAACCTTGGTGTCATCTGCAGGGGTCTGGGGTTTCACACTGGAGCGACACATCTTTGTTTCATCTGTCTTTGATTTGACATTACTCCTAATGGGTTTAGAGACTGGCTTCTTGAGAGCGACTCTGTCCCTCTCGAAATGAGCACTGCTTGAGGTGACAGTGCCCCTTCGTAACTTTGGCTCTTCTAGTGACATGCTGTGCCTGTAGGGACTTCTTGGCAGCGTGTCTGTTGTGCCTCGGACAGAGCTGCGATGAGACAGCCGACTCTCCACTGTACTGCTTTCACGAAGGGCTGGCTTGGCTTCTGGCTTTTTCACACTGCTGGGTGCCCTGCTTGACCGAGAAATAGGCACCACTTTCCTCATACTTTCATTCTCAGAGGCATTCAAAGTTCTGACAGGTCTGGAAGGAGCTGTGTGGCTAGGGCGAGTGCCACTGGATTTTGTGGAGCTTGGAGATCGATCTTTTAGAGAGTTTGTCTTTGGTCCTACTAGATCTTTATTTTTTATGGGTTTTTCTTTAGGAAGGGTGTGCTTGCTATCAGTATCATCCTTATTGGCAGAAGTGTGAAGAGACAGGTCCTTGTCAGAGGTGGAATTCAAGTTTGAGAAGAAAGATCTAGCCTTGTGTTGAGCATCATTGCCAGAAGAGCACGCTTTGCCAGCCTCACTTCTTATTTCGTTGCCTGCCAATTTAAAATCGTTTCCCTCTTCAGAGTCCAATGTCAAAGAACAATCAGTCGTGGTATCTGACATGTAGCACACTGGCCCATCTTCCCTACTTCCTGAAACACTTGTATCCACAGACATAGGGCTGCTGCTGCTGGGCTCTAAAGCTTCATTCTTGCAACCCACTGCCTTGGCTTGATGGTCACGGGCCTCTCTGGAACTCCTGCAAGCTGGAGGCAGCTCATCATCGGCAGTGCTCAGGGAATGGAAGCTCAGATCATCCAGAGTCTCCAGGTCTGTCCCGCCAGCATCCTCTAAATATATTAAAGGTGCATCTTCTGCAGGCTTTGCTCCTTGAATATCAAACTTACGTAACCCTTTAACAAGTTCACGCTCCTCAATTGCAAGGGCCAGAGCATTTATATCTGTGGACTCCTCACAGGACACGTTGGAAGTGTGCAAGTTGTAGTCGGTGCTCCTCTGTGAGTAATGGGCACCAGGACCACCTGAGCCGCTGAGGTGACTGGGCTGAGCTGGAGGCACCTGCACGGGGCCACCACTTCTCACTTCCATTTCAGACTGTTGGTGTAAGTGCAAGGTATTTAAGTTGAGATCTCTTGTTTCTTTGGATTCCGTCCAGGCTACGTTAGGTTTTGCTTGTCGGGTGTTTGCACGGGGAAGGCTGTTAAACTTGTTTGGATCCTCGTCTTTGGAGATTTCCAGGAAACTCTGCAACTCCCTGTCTGCAGTCATCCCCAAAGAAAGTCGAGAGCGTCTGGAATTTGTGTTTCTGTACAAAGGGCTTTGAGGCCTCTGCTGCAAGAAGGGAAGAAATTCTCCGAGTCCGTTTTTAGCCAACATCTCTACATCATTTTCACTGCTGCTCCGCCCAAAGCTCCCAAGCTCTCCAGCTGCCCAGGATCGGCGCTTCTCCTCCAGCTCCTTTCGCCTTTGCAGACTATGGAGTTCCTGGATCTCTCGTTCCCTATTCTCCTGAAGGAGGAAAATCACAAATACATGTCTCAGAGGACAGTGTCCTATGCATAAGAACAAGACACACTCCTTCCTCTCTCCCTTTATTTCTTCCCATTGAAGTTAGCTCCTACTGCTATCACCCACTCCCAACCTCCAACACATACACACACATCAAATCACCATGGCAACCACAGCCTGCAACCATTAACCCTATGGAGAGCAGCTCCCTGCATAACTAATGGGATGACACATCCATCTGGTAAGTGTACACAAAAAAAATGCACCAGACCTTGCAAAGACCAACAAATTGACCCATCAAACCCAAGCAGATATCTTAGAATTATGGAATATGCTGAGTTGGAAGGGACCACAGGGATCACTGAATTCAACCCCTGGCCCTGGAGAGGACCATCCCCAAGAGTCACACTATGTGCCTGAGAGCATCGTCCAAACACTTGAATTATTCTGTCAGGCTTGGCGCCATGACCTCTTCCCTGGGCAGCCTGTTCCAGTGCCCAACCTCTCTTTGGGGAGCCAAAGAGCTCCAGATGTAAGATGGAGAGCACCAAGTCCTCACTAAGTTTAAAGGTGGAAGTCTTACCAGCTGAGTAAACCTCTATCTAATCTTTACATCCGTATTTTAAGACAAACTTGTCTGACCAGCACACAGCCAACGCATTATTTTCCAACCGACCTTACTAGAACTGCAATTGCTCCTCAGCAAGACCAATTTCTGCACAGTGATACTTTCCTCTACTATTACAGACTGGAAATTTTGTGAAAAGGCATTGCTTAACTGCATATGAAAGCATACAGAAAAGTTAACACAATGCCTCGCAATAGTTAGACATCAACTGACACCACTCAAAGACCATCAATCAAGGTGTCACTTCAATTTTGGATCTCATAATCACTGTCGGTTTCAAAAACTGCCAACTGTAATACAGAGATTGCCCACTGTAGGATGAAAATTTTGGCAGCTCAACTGAGGGATTTTGGTTCAGGAAGCCATAGAAGAGGTAGTTTGAGTTTGAAAGACAACACAGTAAACACCTTTTTACTAAAATAATTAGCAGTGATTTACTGTGAATATCAGCATTTTAACTGTTACCTCTAGGCTTCAGATTTAATCTAACTGCACCTTTGGTTGAACTTTCTGGGTTACCTTCTGAAATGAAGAACTTGGCTTGCTGCAGCCAGCACAGCTGTAGCAAAAGAAAGAGGCTAGTCTTGACAGAGGACTCAAAAATTACATGACTTTCCAGCATGTTGTTAAATCTGGTCTAATCAATGACACACTGTTTAAAAAAATCACACCTTTATTTGTCTAACGCTTTGTGTAGTTTAATCTTCCCATTGTTGTGACAACAGAAGAGCTGCACCACTAGGAAAAGTCACCTGAAAGCTTTCAGTAAACAAAAGCCTAATGCTTTGGGATGAATGGATTAATCTACACCTCTTAAAGCGGATTTGAGACTACATTGGGCTCTGAAAGATAGGATGCATTAGAGACCTAAGAAACCTGAACATCTAAGAAAGGAAAAAGAAAAACTTGCATTTCAGGAAAAATGTTTGGCAGGAAGCTTTCTTTCACAGGTATGGAATTACAGAATGAATTCTTGCCAAATGCTAAAGTTCAACTTCAAATATACCATTGTCAAGAGAAAGGGTTAAAAATAGTTGCAGATACTAATACTATATTCCATATTTCAAAAAGAGTATTTTAACCTCACCCAGAACACGTTTTAGGAGATTTTATTCAGATGAAAAACCTATTTTAAGCACATAGTTAGACATGCCAAAAAATTGCAAAAACTGTTTAAGCATTTGAAACATGTGCACATGGCGGAACAAGCCATCTTTTTAGACTGTTGGACATACTGTCTAAACATCACATTCTTTTGTCACAACTGCCATTTTTATTCTAAATTTTTCTGTAAATGTTGTAGGAACAATGGTCAATCCACAGTTAGCAAGCAAATCTCAAAATTTGCAAGCAAGAGTCTAATTTGCCATTTTTAAGAGTGTAGCTGCTTACTACAAAGAGGGGACCTCAAAAGTCATAGCTATCCATCCACCACTTGCAATATGTGACTATGAATGAAATCCTCTATCCCCAATATTTGAACATATCTGGATGATGTCACCTCTTACTACACTGACTGCAACAGCCATCACCATTTGGTTTTAGACATTTGTGCAATGTTCACCTTCCTGTAACTACGTGCTGCCCTGGGTGGTAAAGGGTAGGAAAACCAATGGTACAACAGGCACATGAGCTGAACCTCCTGTCAGCTCGCTCCAAATCGACTCTGTTCTCTTCTTTCTGAACCAAAGCTTTTATCCAAAGTGCTGCCAAATGCAGACTGCAAAAGGGCACTGATCCGACTAATTAATTCTATTTATAAAGACCTAAGAAATACCTGTAACAATAGACAGACTTTGCTGAACCAAAACTAACCAACACCAATACTGCTCCTCCGTCCTAGTACATTTCCTGAATTATTTAGGACCAATTCCATACTCACCAAATGAATGCTCACACTGGGGATAAGGTATCTTGCTGCCATAGGCCTGTTTCATGTTTTCACCCAAAAAATCCTTTGAAAGGACAAAGTAGAATACACAGCCCTTTACTTGGTGAAGTGCCTCTAGCCATGTAAAGGAAGGCAGTGGAGAACCTGAGCTAGTGGGGATTCAGGCAGGTACATCCAAGGAATGGCATGCAACACCTCAAGGCCTTTCCAATGATCCAACACTACCAGGCCAACACCTGAACAGTGACCCATAGTCAGGAAATCTGTGCAATCTGTCTCACAGCTCAGCTTAGCAGTCACCACCCTCCTCACCAATACAGAAGGGAGGTGCCCACTTACAAGCAGGCCAAGGAACAACCCTGACGTATCATCCCAGTGGTCTTGCCTGCCTGAAACAGAAGATGCAGAGCAGCAGGGCTGCTCACAATGGCCATTCCCACCTGGCTTCTGGCAAGGAATGCTTCCAGGAGTGCAGTTTTCTGTAGCCATTTGAGCAAATAGATCAAATACTCAAGATACAAAATGCTCCTTAAGCAGAAAAACCAACTTAATTCATGTGAGCCATACACATTTCAAAAGTGTGAGAATCTCATTCAGCACTCTTACCTTAACAGATGTGTTGAATCTTATGCAGAAGTCCCTAAATATCTGGAAACATTCATCCAACTTCATCGTTTCTTTGTCTTCACAGAAAAAGTCAATGAGAGCATTTCCCTCCTTTTGCAGTTCTCGTTTCTGGTGTTCAAGCTCCTTTAGATGCCTTACAGCAAACTGTAGCACACACACATGAACCAGACAGAAAAATTAAAGTCACAACAGGTCATGCATATATTAGGAACTTATGAAATTCATGTTCCAAGCTAGAAGCTGTTACAAAGCCCAGGAAATTAAAATTTTGGTGGAGATCTCGTACTAACAAAAGGACACATGCCATTTCAGCAAACTGACTAAAGAAGGTCAGGAAAAATGGATCAATCAAAATGTACATTCTAGTGACTAGGATGGAAACCAGGAAAAAGCTCAAAAGCCCTTGAACAAACTTACTGCCTAAAGTTTTAGATGAGTAAAATCAAAGACTGTTCTAGAACACTGACAGACCTCTTGGAAGCTCCTTAAAAGCTCCTCATTCCTTATTTTCCCATGTCCCCTTCAACCTTCAACTAAGCACGAAGGATTAATTCCTCTTCCCCACTTTTCCAAAAACACACATTAACTGATCATGGATATACACCACAAAATCAATTCCTTCCTAAGGTGACCCTAGACCACAAAAAAAAAAGATCTTCATACTTGAAAGGTAAGGAACCACTGAAAACACATACATTTTAAGACATCCAGAAAATGGTCCCCTAAAGTAGCACATTGAATCATAAGTATAGAGCAATACAGACAGGATGGGAGTAGTTTAGTGGAAGAAGATTCAGGAGGAAGAGAATAAGGCTGTGATTAGACTTTGAGCAGCAGAACTCCTTAAAACACTTTGATCAGGTGCCCTATCTCCTCTATCTGCATCACCAGCTATCCCCTTCTATTCTTGCACAATCCCCCATCTGACACCACCCATAGCTCAAAGTGACCTGAGAAGAAAAAGTTAATTTTTCAGACGAATCTCTTCTCTAACTCATAACCACCTAAATATTTTTCATAATGTAGCACTGGGGTGGGAAAATGCAGCTGGAGGCATTGGTGACCACTTAATCCAAACCTGCTTTCAGGAATTACTTGGAAAATTATGCCACTAGGATAGGAACAAATATGACTTGCAAGTCTTAAGAAAAAAAAGAAAAAAGGGGGGAAAAAAGCCCGCAATAAAACCTGAAGATAAACTGGACAACCGATAAAAGCATACATCAAAAAATAGTTCCTCCCACATATTTCAGGAATTCATTCACAAGGGTGAAATAATCAAAGCTGACTTTTAGATCAGCTTGGTTATCACCTGTAATTTAGAAACAAAATCCGGAAGTGTTTATGCAAGGTATGCATTTGTAAAATCATTTTTTCCCCAACATTTCTTTTGGAATGTGGCCTAAACAAGGTTGTAGTGTTACATAAAACCACCTATTAAATTTTTAAAAATCCCAAACATGTTAAAACATAACATTAAAGAGTCTGGGTGCAATGGATAAAAGCCAACAATTCAGAGTGAATGAGGACAGGTATTTCAATCTTAACCTGCCCCTTTCTTCATCAGCTTTTCATCTCCTGAAAAACGACAGGGACTATTAACTACATTTGCAAGTTGAAAATCAGGGTGGGTTAAGTTCCAGATCAACACCTGCCTTCTTACTTTTAATAATTACCTGTAGTGTGAAACAGAAAAAATAATTTAATTGAAGTAGAATATGTATTTCTCGAGGCATCACCACATACTCAGAAAATACCAAGAACTCTGCTTCCAAGGTTAAGTGCTATATACATCCAGGCCTGTAAAGTCACTGCAGTACTCAATAAAATAAAAAAAAAAGGAGAGCCCACATGGACATAATTGTATGGCTCTGAATAAGAGACTCTGTGTTAAGGGTAAATTAGTAGAGAAAAGAGTCCCTTAACCTTCCAGCTTCCAGCAATACCTCTTCAGTCACCCAGCCATCAAGATACATCCCTCAGCAGACCCTCAGCTACAACTGATGTGCTCCAGAATAACATAACATGCAGACATTATATTTTGGGCAGCTGCAAAGAACAAAACCAGAGACCACTTCAAATTGCCTTATATTTTAACTACTGATCTTCATCAGTAACTTTGCACGCACTAAACACGCTTGTCTAACAAGTCTTGGGCAATGTACACTCAATATCCCTCCCTGTAAAAACACTGCCCTTCCAACAATCTAACTTGACAAACAGCAGGAGGCTGGAACACCTTTGTACAACTGACAGGCTAGGCATATTAAAACAGTGCTTCTGTTTATTGACAGGTCCACACAAATTACTTTCAGCTGAGGTATGCTGCTGTATTCAGGCAACAGTAACACATTAACACAGATATCCTACAAACCTGGAGAAAGCTTTCCATCTGGTGAAAGAGTTTTGGGTCTCGTCGGATGCTGTCTTTAACAGATCTTGTCTTGACAGACAGCGAGTGCAGCTCTGCTTCTACACTATCAATGGATAACCTAAAAACAGCAGGTACAGAGAACGTTTATCAAGAGAGAAGGAGTGGCCCACAGGTTAGCCACAACTGCAAAAGTGGATGCTTTACATGAGGTGCAAACAGGCTATCAAACAAGACCTGCCTGTTCAGGAAATCTTTCCAGAGTAGACACTGAAAATTAGGAGAGAGATAAGCACATTTCTTCTTATTTGCAACCTGAAAAGATTCCCATGGGGTGTGGTTTCATGATTAACTCCAGCCAGTCCTACCCACCTAACCTTAAAAAGGTTACTGCTGCCCTGCCTCTGTCCAGGTGTTCCTTTTCTCTCCTGGTGCCTAGCATTCATTTTCAAGATGGCCAGCCATCTCTGTGAACTGAAAATTAACCTAGGAAAAGGAAAAACCCAATTTGTTCCAGATGGATCCTTTGCTTGGTCCAATTGACCATGACTGTTTGAGCACAGGAGCTACCACAAAAAGGGGGCCACAAGAGACCATCAGCCAGGACTCTGATTTTGGCAGCAGCATCTGGCATCGTGAAATTGCACATCACACTCTTCTAAGCAGTCACAGCAATGCAACCCACACAGTCTCAACCCCGCAGTTACAATATTTCATCCTTCTACTAAACACCAGCAGTGAAACTGCTGCTGTGAAAAGGGAACTCAGAAGCTGAAGCTCATAGGAAAGACCTCTGATCTGATGTGATCTAAGTGCTCTCCTGGGGGACCCACATTCCATACAACAGGAGCTCCAACCTAAACCTCCCAGTCACTTCTGAGGGTAAATGCTTCTAAACCTACGGCATTTCCTTCACAAGAGAACTAAACTTTGCCTAGGAGTTGAAGCAGTATAGTTAGCCAAGTGATAAGAACTAACAACTGTACACATGCTCCTCCTAAGGTTGTCTCAGCATGACTTTCAAACACTAAAACTGAAGAACCTGTGGCAGCCTGACTGAAATGCACATGGCAGCAGATGCTGACACATGTGTAACTTTGTCAGTACACACACAAATTAATATCGTGTATGCTGGTTTTTCTCTGTGTACTTCATCTGCAAAGTTTAGTTCCCTGTTTTGGGAAAACATGGTGGTTTTGCAACTAAGAAAAGCAGTAAAAAATACAGGCTACATTTTTCTGCCTGTGGAGAAGGAAGAGGATGACCTACAAGTAAAGACGGAAAGACAACAAAAAATAAAGAACGTAATGGTAGTTGTTTTAACATGCTCTAGCTGGGTGGATTTATGAGCAACTTGTACATGACAATTCTCTCTAAAGACCTTCCTCATGCCCAGTGGTGAGGTACATATTTAATTTTGTTTCATTTTCATGTACAAAGTGCACTCCCTGAATAGACTTCAGCATGAGTTACAACAGAAGGTTTTCAGTGTTAACAAATGTGATCAAAGAACAAAGTGGTTAGAAAATAAATATCACCGAATTTGGGACTCTGCCTGTTTCTCTCCTGTTTGCCAGGGGGCTTGGATGCTGAGGAAAGCTACATTCCCCAGCAGGCCACATGGCAAACTGCCAAAAAGGTGTGTGGGTTGGATGGCAGAGAGCCACACAGGTGGTCGCTCAAAAATTTTCTGATTAACTCCATGGCCACTCCTTTCCTCAGAAGATTTCAGTCTTTTGCAGACATTACTTAACCCTCCATCAGATCTAAGAAACTGGATCCATTTTGCAGCTGGGAAAAGAATGTAAATAGATTGCCCTAAGCTTAAGAGTAAGGAACTAGCAAAACTGGGAACAGGACTTCAGCATTGCTAGCTTCCAGGTCTCAGATTTAGATCACACTGTCTCACTAAAGCAAGCACAGTTACTGAGGTATGAATCAGCTTCAGTTTAAAGCTATGCAGCTTCAAGCTTTAAGCTGAAAAAATGCAGAGCCACAAACCCTTCAGATTTTCCAACCAAGACAGCAAATGAAACCTCAAAAAGCATCTAAGTGAAGCCAGAGCCAGCACCTGCCCCTCGTACCAGATTTGGAAAAGTATTGTAGCCTGCTCAGAAACTGATGGAAATTGGTTTAAGGAAAAAGAGTACCATGCTTTTAGCTCAATCCCTTGAAAGTAATGAACAGGCACATGTATTTGACAGAGACAGAATTACCAAAAACCTATGGAGATCATGTAATTAAAAAACCTCATACCTGAAGGCACATTGCAGGCATACTTCTGCTAGTAAATGGAAATGAAGACCTCAAAGCTACAGTAAACATTTGTAAAGATCTGTTTTTGTGCCAAGACTTTCCTGAATTCCCATTTCACTCTAACCATAAGTTTTCAGTTTTCTTTTAACTCACCTGGCGGCATCATGAACACTCCTAATTTTTTCTGAAAAGTTGAGAAGAGCAGCATCTTTCTTTTGGGCTTCCTGAAACAAACAGAACAAAACCAAAACACACAATCCATTAACATTCCACCACCATGCCAAAATCCCTAAGTCTGGCAGTTCTAAAGCTTCTGGGAGGGCACTTAAAGGTTTCTCTCCCGCACTGTTTTTCTTCCCATTCAATCCCAACACAATTGAGTGGAGGACATCCCTTAAAGAAAGGCAGAGATCAGAAGTGGAGATTTTAAACAACAGCCTCCATTTTGCAGTGTAAAATAATAGTTGCTTCTGCCAGTGAACACAAGGCAGATGTATTAATAAGGGATGTCAGGGAAAGAACAATTTACTGATTCCATTGTTTGAGCAGATACGATGTTCCTGCACAAACATCAATTTATACCCTATTAAATCTCTTAAGCCAGTTTGTACACAGATAACCAAAATCAAATAGATGCATTTAAATTCTCTCCCTTTTAAAATCAAAAAGTTTGAAAGGAAGGAAAAATAGCTTGAAAGTGTCTGCAGCAGCTTTAAAAAACACACATCAGTCATTGAGGGAGGAAGAAAAAGCTATCAAGAAGGCTGCTCAAAAGATTCAATGGGAAGATTGAGAGAATTTTTATCAAAATAAACCACTTCCACAGTGTAAGAATTTGGGACAATAAGAGAAAATCTACAGTGAAGAAGTTTGATGAAGGTAAGTTTCTACATGATATAAAAACTTGAGCTTTCCATGGGGTTCCCAATAGGATGACCGGGTAGAGGTAATTTTTGGTGAATTTTGTGGCAGGAGAAAAAAAGTGAAGATTAGATCAAAGCTGTGAGACAGTTGTTTTTTTTGGAGGCACGTGGCCCCTTATACTGTCTATCAATCAATGGACCTATATTTCTAGAATTTGCTTATACCAGCAAAATAGATTTTCTATACCAGAGCAACAAAATGCAGCAGACTCATCCCAGGTTTGTTTGCTTTCGTGTCTGCCAGCTTGAGCAGCGACGACAGCTTGAATCCAACAGCATTGCCAGCATAACCTCCCTAAAAAGAAACAATTTGTAGAAGAGCAAGTGAGAGGCTGAGGCACGACATCAGAGCACTGCAGCACTAACAAGGAAGCACAGCCCACCAGCCATCTCCCTTTGGGATGTCACTTACCGCATTCATAATATTCCCAGCCTGAAGGACCAAGTGCAATATGGAATGCAGCTCCTCACAAGTCATTAGTTCTGTAAGGAACAAGGAAATTGCTGTCTAACAATTGTTTGCTTAGAAATATAGTCAGTTACCAAGCTCCTCTTCATCTCAAGCCTTTTTTTTTTTTTTTTAATTTGACAAGAAACTCCAATAAACTGAAGAGGTCATGGGAAATACAATAGTACTATATAATTCCAATTCACAAGCACAACTGACAAACCTCAAGTGTATTTTCAGACTTTTAACTTAGCAAGCGTAGTATTTCCAAGGCAACCTCCAGCAGCTAAGGAAACATTTGGGGCCTAATCCTGCAATGTGCAAAGTGTTGCATGCAAGTGGTTAAGTATCCTCACCACCTACTAATTATTCCAACGTGAGGCAAGTGTTCTTCACCCTGCAGGATCCATTTGCCATCTGCCAGGATTGGGCTTTTGAAAACCTACTCTTTTTTTAGGAGATTTGGCCATAAGGCCTGAAAAGATAACAGGCAATGTTTAAATTTTCCTTGCTTATCCCACTCCCACTATGAATCATCATTTTATTTCTGTATGATCATCAACTCCGAGCAGCATTTGTTTTACTTGTCATATCAAAGATGATTTAGCACGAAGTTATATTTAGTGTGACAAGGAGTCACATGAAATAAAACAGCCTTTTAAAGTTTTCCCATCACACAAGCCTGGTTTGTATGTATGTATGTTCATTTCTCTGCAAAATGCACAGTAGCGTTCTATCTGAATTCATACACCTGTTCACCCAGCCACATATGAGCAAAAAACAACACATGTACAAAAAACAGTGTATGTGCACCAGAGGGATTGCCTTAGAAATAGAATGTGGAAATTCAAAACTGTAAAGAGTTAATAAATGTGGCACAGCAAATCAAGCAACTCCAAATTTGCAATTACCCATACGGCAAGAAAATCACTACGAGCTGGTTGCAATGTGAGGTACTATATTTTATACTAATGAAGAAAATAAAAGGTGGAATCCTTTTGATTGTAGCGTAAATACTTTTAAAAACTATTTTGATTCCAAGTCCACATTCTATAATTTATCCTGCATTCAGCTGCTCAACACAATACAGTAATGAATCATTTTGGAAGCCCATAGCCCTTACACTTTTGTATTTCAATACTGGCAACCTAAAAACATAGAAATAGTTAAATAACCTTTGATCTAACAAGACTGATCCAAGGTGAGGACACAAGGATGAAGAGAGAGGAGAGAATAAATAAGAGAATAGCAAATTTCACAAGGCCATGAGGAGAAGGCAACTCCTAAAGGCTTCACACAGTAAGAGCCCGCTCTGTGTCACTGTGACATCCATCCATCTGCAGGCTAGATGAGAATCCACCAGGCTGTTTAGACCATCCTAACCCTTAGTGATTATCAGCATTAAATATTCTCTCCGTTTAATTACAGGAAAGAAACCTAGGAGACAGCAATAGAAAAGGAGACGCAATTCCTAAACAACTTCAGGCTATCAACAAACCCTGAAGTGAAAAGACCAAAAGGAGAAGAGCACATGACAAAGTGGACTGAACACAGGGAAGGCCCAGTCAGTGATTTGTGTGACTGGCCTGATGCAGGAGCTGCAGACCAAAGTGTCTCCTCTAGGGAGGGAATTAATTCACCAGTTTACATATGTCTTGGGTGAAGGACACGAAGGACATAAAGGTGTGGCTACTTTTATACATAACATATTCTCTCACAGATGTCTGTTGCTCAAAACACAAAGAACAATGATTTAAAAGAGATTCTAATAAAAGGCCAAACTCAGACCTAATCCTAAGTACTGCACACTTTTCCTGGTGGGAAAATGCTTTTTCTCCCTTTGCTTTCACTTAAAAGGACTATTCTAATCAACAGTGCCCATAACTGAATATTTTAATTAGTGCACCATTTTATACCACTACAAGCAATCTAAGCAATGATCTAGCAGTCTGTCAAAAAATTTCCAACATGAAATATGAATTTCATATTGAGGAACAGGACAAAGAGGCACTCAAGATACTGTAAAGGGTCAGTCTTAATGTTTAACTGGAGCCAGGAAATCAACTATTTTTCCTGCAGAGTAGAAGACACTACATTACCCAACAAATAGCCATCTGCAGCAGTTCAAAACTTGAGAAGTGTACAGAGCAGAACAGGTATGTAGAGAAACAGAGAACAAAAACAGAAAACCAAGGAATAGCAAAGGTATTCTTTACAATAAAGATTTTAACCTATCAATACTGCCGCCTCAAAAGGAAGTGGCCTATAGAGAAATTTAGAAAATAGTAATTTTTTTCTATGGATCACTGAAAGAATAAGCAGAGAGGTGTAACAACCACATTCCATCAGAGGGATTGCAGTGCAGAAATGAGCAATATGTACTCAAAAGATTACATCCTAATTTGGTCACAGACACTTTTACTTCTGTCAGTTTAGGATATATTATTTTTAGGCTTTGAACATGAATTTGCTGCTAGTGTACCCAAAGTCTCCAGATTTTTGATTTTGGAAGCAAAGATCCACCAGACACACCCTGATGGCATTTGTCAGAGGGGAGTTAGCTTCCTTTTAATAGCCAAGGTACCTGAAATTCAAGCTCTGGTCTTCGTAATGCAGACTAATTAACATGCTAACAAAAACAAGAGTATTAGGCATGTCCCAACATATTTAATTACCTTTTGTTGCCCGTCTTATAATTTTCATGTCATCCTGTAGAGAAGCACAGGAGGGTGAGAACTCCCTCTCCAACACCATGGCTTCAATCCTAAGAGCATAGCTGGAGTACACGAACAGGTTTAGAACTGACAGCCAAAAAAGAACACTTATCATCAACAGAACAAACCAACTATCTCCTTACTTTGGCACCTGGATTAGTAAGTACATGAAGGAATCAGCTTGAGACAGTTTTGATACATCTCCATCAAAGGCTTTTAATTTCTTTACCTAGAAAAGAGAAAAAAACACTAGCAAAGAATTTCATGAAAGATCAAGATTAACCTGACTTTGGAAGGCAACACCTTGAAAAGCAGTAAATTTAAACGAAGGCATTGGAAAATCCACCCAGCAACTGAATGGCTTCACTGTCCCAAGATCCTGTAATTTGCACACACCCCAACCACAACAAAAAAATTTTAAAAAATAGCATCACTCTTCTCCCAGAAAACGAGCTACACAGTCCTGCAGCAGAAACCAGGATGCCACCATTCTGATTGCTGATTTTGATTTCTGATCAATGATTGCTTTCATCACTATGTTTAGGATACTGATGATGATCTGAAAAATGACCCTCAACTCTTCAACAAGTGTGATGTGCACTTGGGCATAGCATAACTGTGTTCAGAATATCCAGCATAGGACTGCCTAGATCTTATAGGCACAATGCAACTAAACTTTAAGTGACAGGGCTTTTTCAAGATACTTGCTTCAACCATTTCCCCTAAACTGCTCTTAAGGGGTAAACTTCATGATCTTGAGTTTGTATTTTTTTTTCATTAATATGAAATATTTTAAAGATAAATGCAATCTTGCATTTTAAGTAATTTGTTGTCAGTACTCTCAGTACTCTGAGGACACCATTTACATGCAAAGGAAATACCCTGCATTAATTTTGTCGATCTTCCTTCCCAGCTCCACCAAAATCCATATATTTGCATGATCTGGAAGCCACTGATCCACCCACATGCTCACTATTTGTTTATATAGAAGAACTGAAAAATACATGCACATATGTTTAAGCGTAACTGGAATTTCTTCCACATCTTCCAACACAGCAACTGTGTCCAAAAGCAGAGCTCACCTCAATTAGACTATTTCTTCATTCAACTAACAAGTTCTCACCCAGCAGCAGCTGCATGTTTCCACTGATTTACACACCAGCCCATCATCCTTCCTGTGTGCAACATCACACTTAAAGCCCATTCACAACCACATCTACACAGACGGTCTTTAGTTTTAGAAAGAATATTCAGCTATTGGAGAGAAGGACACTACATCAGGGCCTCAACAGTTACCCCACTGCCATGACTTAGCAAGACATCCACAGGTTCTGTTAAAGAATCAGCCTACAAATTATTCACTTCAGTTACTTTTCTGCTTTGACAGTAAAAAAGTAGCTGATCTGTAGTGGCAGACAAATATGCTATGCTAAATCAGGGTTCTGAACTAACTGAAGGAAAGGATTCTTTGAACAGCTTTTTTCTGCTTTATTCCCATTTTTTTCCACACCAGAAAAAATAGAAATGTTGCAAATACATTAGGAAAGTTAAAAATAAAAATTAAACACAGAATAGAAAATAATTTCTTTTCAAATTGAAAACCTCATCAACAAACAAATGAACAGGGGAAAAAACTTAACAAAAATTTATGACCAAGAAACAGACCTCTTATCAGAGAGCAATTTTTATTCAGGCTATCTAGCTTCATTTCCTAACACCACCCCCCACCCCTCATTTAACTAAAGACACTCAGACAGCAGCTCCCCTTCTAAAGATAAACAGCATACCCATTTTTTTTAGGCCTGAGAAAACTCCTAATTTACTGAGTAATTTAAGAAGTCTGCCAACAAAAAAACAGGAAAGACCAGACTTGACATTCCTGATAATTTTAAGGTGTTAAATGAGCAAGAAACAAACCCAAAATAAACACTTTTTCTACATCATTAAGTGGGGAGTGAGAGATAGTATACTATCCCAGTCTTTAAAGGTGTTTTTTAACCTAGCTTTCCAAAACTAGTGGACTGCAACCTTAAAAAAAAAATCTGCAAATTCTCCAACCTCATTTTACTATCTTGCAAATATCAGTGTTTGCCTGAAAAGGATACAGGCATTCCGATATGGGAGAGAGGGAGGAAAGACAGAAAAGCAGCCCACCAAGAAAACCCACACCACCTCACCAAAATCAGATCATAGAAGCCACAAGTAAATTATAGGAAGATGCAATTTGAAGACTTAAATGCACAAAAAGTGAACAACAAGAGATCCTGAGACAGGAATATTAACTTGTTCATGCCACCAGTACTATATTTAAATACACTTTCAACAGTAAGTAGAAATCAATGTTTTCTATGTGGAATTTTAGTTTTACATGCACTGGATGAAATCCTCTTCTATCCTACTAGCAAAAACACCTGGAGTCATATGAGTGAGTACTAAATCACAGAATTAATTCAGAGGAGGAACATTCCTAAACATGCACAACAGAAGACATTGACAATGCTGCTTTCTGGTGGGTAGGATGGGGTGTGAATGTCACCATGCAAAAAGCTTTGGGCAATGGTCAGCCCAGAAGAAAGTCTGAAATCAGACTTGAAACAAAGGTGTGCTCATCACCCCACTTGTCCCAGACTACATCAACCACCTTAACCTCCACTGTCTTCTCCTCAGATATCCCAAGCTACCTTTGTAAGAAGCATCAAGGCAGCTCACGCAAGAAGCCCAAAACCCAAGGATGGTGGAGAACAGTGACCCATTCCACAAGCAGACAAAACAGGAACACGACAGAGTTACAAGGTCCTTTTCACCCCAGAATTCAGCAAACACAGCCTGGTTCTCCATACATGTCTGAAGTTTTTCACATAGAAGACTAAATCACCTGTTAACTTGGCCTTAAAATAGTAAATAGTCTGGGAAATATGTAAGGTAAAGATAGGACAGCAATTATTCTGTGTTCTCTTTTTTATTAAGAATTTCATAATTTAAAAATTCTCACCATGAAGAGAAAAAAAAAGTTATTTGACTTTATTAATACTGCCAATAAACCAAAATAAACAGCTTCTGAATGCCAAAGCTAAAAAATTACTGGAACACATTTTGGATGTCTGTCGTTACACATTCCAAGGGAGACTATTCAAAATCCCATGGAACTGCTTCTACTCTCTGCTGCCATGTTGTCCAAGTATTCTGGAAGAAAACAGATTCTGTGATGGCTCCCAGAAGTGGGGGTCAAATTCAAATACCAACTGCAGCCAGGAGCTGCAAAGAAACCATGGGGCTTGACAACAATGCTCACTATTAATCGTGTTAACAGATACAGCAGATGGCTTCAGAACACAAGAGAGCTAAAAATGCAGCTTATTATAAAATCATAATGAATAACCCTATCAGTTCTGGCCTTGACCTCCTCTCTTGAAGCACAACAAAACTTTTCCACAAGAGTAGGCAGCCATGTACTGAGATATGGCAGTGTAATGTGTATATGCAAGAGTTCATAATTACATTGTATGCTCACTTCTGTATTACTCAAATTGGGTGCCGAGCTACTAATTTAATTTTTCATTATATTTGTATATGGAATATGCATTTGCACTGTCCATGCATGCCCATGCACACTCAATCTGATTTTAGATATACAAGGTTCTCACATATATAATTTGCTTAATTTTAAGAACAGTTATGAAACATAGAAAGCCTGATCTTTGATTTGATTTGTGAACAATTGCAGTAGAGATGCCCATTGCAAGTATGTCATTATACCTGGCAGACACGAAAGCTACTGTATTCAAGTTCTTGGTAACTTTTAACCTACCAGCAGCACTTCTAGTGGGATTTTATTTTAAGGCATTAAAACAGGCACCTTGCACGATCTTATGCAGGATCTTTGAAGAGGAATAAACATTTTTTTGTACAGTGAGGCACGATGTGGCACAAGCTGGGGCAGTGGCAAACCACTACCAGCAAATGATAAAAAGAAAGGGAGAAAAACCTGCAGGCAACCATAAAGGGGGAAAAAAGGAAAAGGAGATGTATGCTCTGAAGGATGGTCAACCCTATAAAGCCCTGGCTGAGGAAAGGAGGGGACATTTAACTACAGACATGGTTTGAAAAGGGTAGAGCTGACAGAAACAGTTCCCATAAAGCAGGTGACAGACAGCCAGGGTTTGAAATCAGAGTACAAGAGCAAAGGACAGGCTTGAGACATTATAAAGGAAGTTAAGACACTGTGTGGATAACCTGGGAGTGCATGTGTGTGGGTGAGCTGATTACCAGTGTGATATGCTCCCTTCTGTATGTATTTAAAGTACAAATACTGGCTATTCTAGCTCATTAAACACTGGACTTTCTCAACTTTTGCCAGTCTGGGCCTGTTGGAGAGTGCAGTAATATGCACATAAAAGCAGCTAAAAGCTTCTCTCTGCTCTAGTCAGGATGCCAGTAAATAAAAGCTGTCAGCCATTCCAACAGGGTATCATTCAGAAACAACCAGGAATCTTTTCAGAAGAGCTATAGCAGAGAAGACCACTGCTTCAGTCAAGGTTCCCAGGAAAAAAACAAACTGAAAAAAGGGAGGAAGCAGAGGAGATTCCAAAGAGGTGTTTCTTTCTCCTTACAAAACTGCTTAGCACAGTATGGTACAAACAGCAGGACTTCTAAGAAGGCTTTAACAAAACCAGTGATCTTATCCTAGTTGTTAACGTATTGAGAATTTTTATAACTTTGCTTGGCCTTTTTTCTAACCACTGTATAGTGGCCAGGCCACACACCCAGACCAGCCCTGGACAAAACACTGAGTGGTGCCTTGCAGCAAGCTCCATCATGGCCAGCTTCAAGGATTTGTAAAGTTTTTCAAAATAAACATTTGAAAATACCCAAACTTTTTAAATTGTAGGAAAGACTTCACAGCAGTGCCAATATTTCAATAATAGTCTTATTAACTAATAGCCTTAATAGTTTGAGAAAAATATTCAGTGAGGAGCCTGTATTTGCCATTTACATGCAAAAATCTCCACAACATTGATAGCTGCTGGGATTTTTCATAGAAAACAGCTAGAAAATTAGTAGTACTGACTGCATGCAAACAGAGTTGCCACATTACAACAGTGCAAATAGAATAATTTTAAAGACAACTGATGTTAAATGTATTTGTTAGCCCAAGGATCTAGCCTCCTTTGTCAAAAAGCTGGAATACCAACAGGTGCTTGAGATACAATGAACTGAAACGATCTGAAATATGTCACAAAAGTCAAACAGGAGACATGGAGCACATTCAGGTAATGTGACTGGATACCACAACACTTCTAGATAAGGTACAATTGGAGTACAAAGCTGGTGCTTATTCACACCAGGTAAACTGTAAACTTAAGCTTCTTGGTAAAAAAGAAGAAACAAAATAGTCCAGAGTTGCCCTTTCTACAGCTATGAGGAGGAAAGGCACTCCCCTCCCTCCTTTCACTTCTACAGACTAAGGATCTATGTAGGTAAAATAGAAAAGAAAAAGCAGAAGACATCTCAAAGTGACCAGGGCAGAGCCTACAGAAGGCACTTGGCCCTCACTGCAGCTTGCAAGAAGCCTGTGCATAGAGGGAAATGGATCTGCAAATACCTGGGAAAAGCACAGAAAGAGGAAGAGCAGAAGCCCACCCATGGCTGCAGCAGGACAGTCTGCCCTGGTGACTGAATAGCTGCTAACCTTTCAGGACCTGAGTGCTCAAGTCTCTGCTCAGAGCAATTCTCAACTCTTACAACAAAGCAGGTCCTTAGGAGAAGTATGGGAAGGGCAATCCCAGGGAATCCCTGCTGAGGATGGGTGCAACACTGTGCAAGGACAGGCCAATGTGATGGCAGCTTGCTAAAGCCATCTCATGGGATATGACAAAGAAGGAATTAGGGAGTATTAAACAGAAGAGGGAACAGCAGAACAAATAACACCACTTCACCTGGTGTCTCTAGTGGTTCTGGATTATTTGTATGTGGGGCTGTAAGCTTCTGATGCCTTTCCCTTAGCAAATGGTGAATCACTATTCTAGGAGACAGGGATTCAGTCTAGGAGGCAAAACTAAGAAAAACTACATTAAACTAAACTATGAACTAAGAAAAAGAAAGAGGATATAGCAGAAGAAAAATGAACATACATTTAGAGAAAAAAATGTTTAAAAAAAAAAAGCTCTGAGGCTCCTAAAAAGAACACATTTTTAACTGCCTACACTAAAATTTCAGAAGCTACTGTAGTAAATGAGTTACTGGACCCATTTACCCTTAGACCACACCAAAGACGATGACATGAAGGCATGGAAACATTTTTCCATACCAGCAGAAGCATCAGGCCCTTACATTCAGGATTTTCTCCCTGTCTTGCCTGCCACCACCCATCCACCTCTCAAGGGGAAAAACCCAAAACAGTTTGACAATTATGAGAAGAGTAACAGAGTCTTTCCTGTTTCTGATGAAAGCAATTAATTAAATACACACAAACACCTGCACACTGGAAAGCAGCCTCTTTCCAGCCTTCCCTTGGGAATAGCAACAAATCTCATGTCTAATGCCCCTTTACTTCTAATACCCTCCTGTATCATAGAATATCTTCTATTAAATTCTCAAGTGACTCCTTAAAAGCACTTCTTAAATCCTCTGGCTCCACTATCTTGAGTGACAGGCCTGTCGTCAAATAAATAAACAAAGATATTTTTTCACTCTTAGCAGCACCTATTGGATAGCTAATGCACCTAGTTGAACACTGCAGACAAAACTGATAAAATTCCACAACTTACATTACAATTCTAGCTGAATGACAACATTTATATCACATAGACTACATTAGGTGAAAGATTTCCTACTTGTCATAAAATAACAACCAAGATCTAAGCCAGAAAGAGGAAAAAAAGAAAAAGTACTTTTCTTTCAGTCTAATTGTCTGACTATATACAAAGTTAACTAGGAGTCACTCTCTTTCAAGTTAGTACTCCACTGTTCTCCTCTGTCTGACTTTCAGAGGAAGGAGATAAATTCTGTTTATATAATGGAATATGTACTAAAATGCAAACAAAGAGAGAAGAGGGAATGGTTTTGAGGTCCCAGAACTACTGTCACCTATTTTTTTTTTGATTGATTACATTTCAACTTGTTGATATCCTCCCAACTCTAAGAGATACATTAATCAAGTACACTAACCTAACACAACAACAATTGTTACAATTTTTAACATAATTTTTACAAGATTGTCTGCAAAGGCAGCTCAATTTAGGGTCATAAAATTGAGAGCAAAAGACTGCAACATGTTCTACTGATGACTGGATCCGATTTGCTGCTGCCCAGAGGAAACAAAGTGCTCTGACAGTATGACCTTGAAGTGGTAAAGCATGAGAGTTGAGGTTGATCTGTACGTGGACCTTAACTTAGCCATTTCCCAAATTTCAGCCACTCACTTTGATGTGAAGCACCCAAGCAATCCTAATGCTAATTTGGTCAGGTTTGTGGTTTACACTTCTCTCAAGTACCTACAAATGGGTCAGTGCCAACAGGGAGCAGGCAAGGAACTGTACATCATTAAGCACGGCTCCCAAGTCAGTTGATGAAGCTTCACCTCTTTAATCATGTGAATAGACCTGAAGTTTGGGACTAGGAGGGGAGATGGATGTTGGTCATGTGGTGATCACAGGAACATTGAGAGGGTACTGCTGGTAATTCTGTGCCTTCTAACACGTCTCCTTTGAGCACTAAGCCATGTTAGCAAATTCCATGGGTGCTGAACGCTGGAGCTGCCTTTCTGCCCTACTGAAACCCAGTCACCAGGCCCAGGAACAGAGCCAGATGAACCAAGCAGGCAGTGAACCAGAAGGCAAAAAGGCAGTAGCACAGGGCTACCAATATTCAACTCACAGAAACTGCAATGGGAAGGCAATAGGCAGGTGCCAAAGAAGTGAAATTTGTTTGCTTAGAATACACTTCAGTTCTGAATTTTCTAACTCCCTAGAGCAGTTATCTGCACACAGGAAGGCTCCAGGTCTTGCTGTTTATGGAACAAAGGGATCTCATAAAAACAAAAGATGTCACCTCCTTAAAAGCAGGTGAAATTACTTGAAGGGAATGACTATATTGTGACCTCAATACCACAAGTCAAACAAAGATTAAACATTTGCACTCAGTGGTTCCCTCTTCCCTAGCCTCAGGAAGGTGTTGAGATTCCTCTTTTACAGAACTTCATGTTGGAATCCCAGTCAGCAGAACTCTACAAAAAATAAGTTCCATGTAAAACCATTCTTTACCTCCTCTGCTTCCGGTAATAATTTAAGAAATTCGTGTAGCAGTTCAGAACCATAGGGCTGACTTCTTCCATGATAAATATCTTCAATGATGGATTCGGCAGACCTTGAAAAAACAATTGAGCACACAGATTTCTAACACTTGCAGGGCGAACACTTACACAGATTGAAAAAACCACGCCTGGGCTACTCAACAGAGTTACAAAGAGGCTGTGGATGCATCAGTGTCCACAGCAGCACTGCTGTGACACCATTTTCAGTGATGCCTTTACCAAAGGGCAACTTTATCAGTGAATACAGACAGCAATGGAACAGCTCCCTCTTGAAAACGTTGCTCCCATCGCCCCGAATTGTTTACAAAGAGAGGAAACCAGCAAAAGGCAGCTCACAGGCACTGTTACATGAGGTAAAACCATTAACCATACCTGAAAACTCACCTCACTGGTTAACATCAGCAAACTCTGTTTGATGCTAAGTCACAAACGCACTCACAACTGAACATATTAGAAAAAACAAATTATGCCAAATTACTTTTGAGAAAACTGCGTAAAAATGCAAACTCCACAAGGAACAGAGCACAATGTATATATTTTATGAGAACTACAAAGAATTCTTACTTTTTGAATTGTTTGAGAAATATCCCAATGTTCATACTTCGTTTTGCATCCAAAATGGACACCTGAGAGAGAAAGCAAGAGATTAATCTAACAATACCTAAGAAAATAGCATATAACGCAGATATAATTTCTTAAATTGCTACAGATTACTGTTTGCACCAAATCCCAGGCCAAATAAATAGAGTCACTTCTTATCAACAAAGCTCATAGACTAAAAAACTAGTTTTTACCAGGGATATATAGAGCACACTCACATCACCTTTCTCCAAGTGAAGCAAAAAATTCCACAGCAGCATATAATGAAGGAAAGAACCAATGTTTCTATTTCATTACAAAGTAAAAACACTCTTCTTGCTTATTTCATAACCCTGAGTCTGCAAAATGTTGCTTATCAGGTAATACACTATATTGCACTTGAGGGCCCCAAGGGTAGTGAACACCACACTCCAAAACCCATGTAAATTCACAGGTAAATTCACAGGTTTTGGGACAAATATGAGGATGGGATTTCTAAGCAGAGGTCAGGTGCATTACTGATTTAATTCATGCCAACTAACAGCCACGCTGACTCAGGGGAAGATAAGTAAGTCGATCTTGAATCAAACCCTGAAACACGTAATGCTCAAATCTGTTTGCTTACCTAGAAGCAAACAGAAATCCATAATAAAATAAGCTCTCCCAGCTTTGTATTTCAAAGTTGGTTTGCTGCATCATCTTACATATATAGTTCTGAGGATTAGGCAGACAGAAAAAAAACCCAAACCCACCCCACAATATTTCCCCTAATTTTGTAAAGAATTTTAAAATCAAATTGCCTCTTTTATTTTTCTTCTTGTAACAGCATACAAGCTTAAACCTGAGAGGTTTGCCCCGTTTTAGCAAATTGTGTCCTTAAGGTTAAAATTTTACCACGGCTATTTTGGTGATAACAGCTACAGAAGTCATGAGATTTACAAGGACAAGAGAATTGTTTCACCTTAGCAGTTCCAGCTGACGGCTACAATAAAAGAGCTCAGTGCACATAGATGTTCAAGACTACTGTTGGACTCGCATGTGGTTGTGGTTTTGACAACTGGAAAGGCATTTTGACCTTTGTGACAGTGCTCAGATTAGAAGTAGATATATAAATGCAACATTGGCATTATCACGAAATTGAATTAGCCTGCAGTCAGCTGGTGACAGTGGAAATACAGGGATGATTAATGGGCTATCCTCGACGTACACCCAGGAGACAGCCTCCTCGTCTGCTGAAAATAGTGAGTCATACTGAAAAGTTTTCTGAAATTCTGGAATTTCCTCTCTTCTGAAAACAGTGAAGACTAGAAAACACAGGAAATATCAGCATATTAGTTTTAATTAGATGATTGGTAGCCCGAAGCCCTTCAGTTTTAGCGTATGCAGAGATAAGGGGACAGATTGTGGTTTATTCTCCTGTTATCTTAAGAGTTGAGAGGCCCCGAACAGATCATTAAGGAAAAGCTCCTTAATGCAGGACAGGTTCAACTATCTCTCCCCCTGCAGTATCTAATCTTTTTCAAATGTTTTACTGCAAGGACCTCTCACTGACCCCTCTAACTGCAGCTCCAGTCTCCAGTTGCTCCAGTCACCCCTAGTTCTCTGGTTTCTCTGTACTAGTTTAAGCCTATAAGCTCTACCAACATACAGCTTTTGGTTTGTTTGGGGTTTTTTAAGCATATTCAGAGTTAATCTTGTGAACATTTTTTAAATCACAGTCAGTGACTCTTACAAGGAGACTGATCATCAGATGAGTAAACCTTTGTTTTCCATGGCACAGCTCAAATTTACACTACAACCTCAAACAAATTACATAATTTTTTTTTAATATCTTCCCTCGAAGTAAAACAACAAAGGAGAACATATACAGCTGTATTTGTCTTATCAGCACAACAAAAAATGTCACAGCTGTTCTTAAGTACCAGATTTTACATACACTTCTTGCTCTGTATATGACTGTACTCTATTTTTTCTCTGATTTCTTGTTTAACCACACAATCAGAATAAGTCTCACTTCTTGGTCACTCTTTGCTTGGTGTCTACTCCAAGCTTATCAGAAGTGTTTGAAACTGCTGTCATTACATAACTACCTTCAAGGAGTTCCTAGATGAAAGCACAAGGAGGAGAAAAGGGGAACCTGGCAGACACTCCATAAATACAAGTTCCTACTCCTTGCACACAAGTGCACTATCTTCCATCCCACATTCAGCTGCATACTAGATTCATAACCTTAGCCTGAACATCTGTTCACAATGCCTACTCTTCTCCACTGAGATTTCATTCGATTTTGTTCATGCAGAGCACTGTCTGCTGTTGCTTTTTACCCTTTGAACATGACCACAGCTTTTTCTAATTTCTGCTCAGTCTGCTCCTGTCTTCTGCTCACACACACCATCAACGCTGCTGCCGGCACAGCAAGTTTCAGGTCTTGCCACCCAAAGAGGTTTCGAAGCGCTGCCCACCAGTAGCACCCCTGGGCTTCTTGACTCAAAAAGTTACACTGGACTGTAATTGAGAATTGGGAACAGGCATTCCTAGTCCCACTGGGATTCTCCATAGCAAAATCACCTCTCTTATGGTTTCTTATGATCTACTTTAGATAAATTCAGGAGAGGTTTCTCCACTCTCATCCTCTACTCTCTGAAACTGGAAACAGTACAATTCCCTTAGATCCTTTCCACCATCTCCACACCTGCACTTTGCAAGCCCATGTAAAACATCACAGGTCACTTGCCATCACATGCCACATCTACTTTATAAACAGTGCAATCTCTAAACCGAGGACAGCAATTCACTCATTAATCCACTTCTTATCACCAGAATCTTCAACCCAGCATATTTCCAAAATCTGCAGCAGGCACAGATCACACAGTAACAGGCCTCAGTTTGACAAATGTTAATCCACCACAGAAATACTCAGTTATCAAGGTACTGTGAGAAGGGGAAAGTTAGCCTGAGTACCCCGGTGAAGTTGTGTTGATGGTAAGAGGGTATCTCTACTCTGGGACCCCAACACAAATTTGCAATCAATAAAAGAAAGATTCAGAGGAGTGTTCTGGGAGACACAAAAAGACCCACATCAAAACTGACTTTGTAGTGACTGGAGAGATGCAAAAGGAGTTTCTTGCCATGAAATCATCAATGAGGAAGAGAAACACAACAAAGTGGATTTATAACAGATCAATAAAACAAAACATTATAGGTTTTCTTTGCTTAAGAATAGTGGGGTTTCACATGGTGGGACACATGACAGCAAGCATGGAACAGCCTGGTGGCTCAGGCTGGCTGCTGAAGGTTAGGAAGGACATAAATAACTTCCTGTTCCAGCTTCCACTTCACATTACAACACAGTAACCATCACTCCATGCCTGCGGTCACGGCGCAGCAGAGTGAACCTAGCAGCTTACTAAAGGGCTGTCCCCACTCTGTGTCATCCTCCCCTGTCACGTTCCTAGCCTGCTTTTTCCCTTAGGCAGGCACTGGTACTCATCTCATTTGGTTCTTGCTGATAGTTCTTCTCTGGATTAACAGGTTGAATCAGCTCTCAAGAAGGTGGAATAAGCATCAGAGCCAGCACAGGGAAAGCAGAGAAGGCATGTCTAGAAGAGGGGGCAAGAGACATCCTGTTCACTCCTTCCATCTTCCTCCTCTCTCCTCCTCTGACTGTCCCTTTGCAGGGAATTCACTGCATCCTTCCTCAAAGCCATCAAACCTCACTCGAAGAGCAGAAACTGCTCCAGCAGAAAACAAACGAGGGGCCCCACAGCACCCTGCTGAGCTGCTTACTTAAATATGTTTACAGAGGGTGTAATATGTGTGTTACAAGATCCAGTATCTGTCCAGAGGCAGCGGACAGGTGGGGTGAGGTGAGAGACAGGAGCAGAGGCACGGTCTGAAGGAGAAAGCACGACCAGTTCCTCTGGCTGACAAGAAGCTGTTCTGCCCACTGCGCTGCCAGGCTAACTACAGCCTGGCTGAGTGCCTGCTGTGCCACACTGGGACACCACTGAAGGATGGGGAAAGTAAATTGGCGTGTAAACTTAACCTTGCACCCCCTATTTTTCAGAGCCTCAAATTACATGGAACCATAGGGCAAATTAAGCCTTTAGTCAAGGAAATATGTTAATTAATCTCCTAAGGGTTTGGTGAGGGCTTGTTTACAAAAAGGAAAGCATTTGCTGTAGGAGTTTGACTCAAGCCTCAAAAGGGACTTCTGTTATAATGATGATGCTACATATAAATTCCCTGTATAAATCACGGTCGAGTGAGGAATTCAAAGGCCATGCAGTGTTGTAAGCTCCTACATGCATAGAACTTTTACTAAAACTGCTCATCATTTCATAATCAACAGTGATCTCTGGCAAAGGTTTGAAACTCCAAATCTCCTCCACAGTCTGTAGGGCAGTGCCCTAAACACTGGCTGAAGAGTAACTCTTCCCTGCTTCCACGGAAGCTACACCACTGCGCCAAGAGGGAGGCCACAGGGACAACAGAGCACTCTCCAGCCCTGCCCTTCTGTACAGCACTTCGGACACATGCTGCTTTTTTCAGATTTGGATCTAAGTAAAAGTTGAGTTTATGCACTTGAAGTAGTCTTGAAAATTCATTGCTGATATATGATGCCAACTGGGCTAATTCCACTACGTAAACTTCTAAGAACATTTTTCTTTGCCGGACCATAAAGCACTGTCTAAAATCAACTGTGTTGTACACACACAAAAGGAACAGAGGTACAGAAACACAAAATGCCTGGTCCACTTGGCCTTGCTGGTTTATGAAACAGCCACAAGCAGAACTCGAGCTCCCTCAGCCCCACAGCAGCACCCTCTCCACCAGGTCACACAGATTCTGCACACCTCAGCCTGCCCCCAGCTCCTGTCAGCCTCTGCAGGCTGTACCAGAGCGAGCTGAGGACAGCCATCCACACTGAAACAACCGAGGGCAGCTGACAATCCATGGAGCCACAAACCTGCCCAGTGCTCCCATCTCCAGCCCCGGCTGAGCCAGGCCTGCAGCAGGGCGAAGCACGTGAGCTGCTGCCCATCTGTACCTCCAGTAACACACGGCTCCTCAGGATTATCTCCTTCCCTCCTTGCTAAGCAGCTAGGACTGCAAAGTCCATTAACACATGAGGAATTGCTCACCACTGACACACCGCCGCAGCGTGCTTGACAAAGCTTAGCGAGCGAGTGGAACATTTTGTCACTGAAGTGGCATCCCTCAGAGGCCAGTCCTGCTGCCTCACCACTGCCACGTGCAAAGTCACCACGGGAGCCCTGAACCAGGGTGCACAGGCATCGAGCAGTGCAAATGCACTGCACCACCATATCAGCTCCAGACAGAAGCACGAAAACCATAACTTTCAGCAAGGCAGGGTTTTGTTTCCAAGGCATAGTATCTTGGAGAATCCCTGGTTTTGCAGGCCTCTGATTTTAATCTCTACCACTGCACAAGTTCTAGAGCACACTGGGGTTTTCTCTGACCAACCTATTGCACACTATGGGCCACATTCAGTTTATCAAACTTATTGTAGTATTTACTGGAACTAGATCTCTATCACGCAGCAGTCCTGAGAGGGGGAGCCTCTGAGGAAACGCAGGAGGCCAGAGCTCTGTACATCTGTTCTCAGCACAGGAAGTGCACTCACTACACTCCTGATTCAAAGATGAACATAGCCTGAAAACAGCGCACAGCCTAATGACTACCTCTGATGATGGCCCCAATTACTACCTCCCGACGTCAGGCTTTCAGAGCCTACGATACACATGCCCTCTCAAGCCTTAAATGTCAATATGCACAACATGCATACTATCAGTGCATTGGTTCCTCATCTTGTCCCTTCTGATCTTATTTTGGCACCTCCTGAATCCTGCAAGATATCAGCAACTCCACGTCCCTGTTTTCTCACTAAAAATGATGCACTGTAACATCTCTTAACCCCATGCCCTCTGTATTTTGTTTACAAGCCAACATGTATGTAGACACACACTAGTGATTAAATCTGCATTTCAGCCCTCCAATTACTTCAGAGAAAGATCATTTGAGACAATTCAATCCAGGCTTCACAAAGAGGCTGTCTATAAATGAGGACTTAAGAACTACTACTTAAGCTACTTATCACTTCCCTGGAGACTGTCTAAACCTGAGAGTACTCCTCGCCACCAGAACAGAAATCAGTGGCAATCTTGGGACCTCCTTGCAAGGTTATCTTCATGTCCAGAAAAAGCAGGGAAGATGAAGTAAAGTTTTTCTTAGCAGGAAAGTCATGTTTATGAAAGTGGAAACTTTAAATTTATCAAATAACAAATACCCTTAATCACTATATTATGTTCTATATCCTTGCTGCCATACTGGCACTTCCGTTCCTGATGTCTCTAGGATACTGTGGGCAAATACAGCATTAACCCTTGCAAATAGGACCCTCTTCTCTCCTGCCTGGTACATGTTTGCATGTGCAACATCTTGCTTGCATCACAGACACAGAGCAGGAGTTGAAGAGACAATACAATTGTGTTCCACACTGGAAACTCAAGGGCTATCCAACATGAGTAAATACAGATGCTTTCAGCTCCCTCCGCTTATTCATATTTATTTTAACAGGTGATCAAATCACAGCACTTAGCAAGTAAAAATAATAAAACACAGTTAGCTCTTTGAAAAACAAATATGTGCCACTAAGAACAAAGAGTTTATGTTTCCCATCATTCCCCTCTCCTTTGAATCAAGACAAATTTGCCGTAAGGACGAAACATGACAGAGAAAGAGAAAAAGGCGAGGCAGAATTCACATCAACTCCTACAGCATTATGTAAAAAGAGAGGTTTTACTTTAATTCTTACCTCCTCTTTAGTCTCTTTAAACGAAGACTTCAAAGATCGGCTTCGGGAGTCCTGGGGTTTGGCTTCCTCCTGCTGCCCAAAAAGTTCCTCAATTGTCTTTGTATCGATTTGATACTGTGGTCTTGCAGCAATTGTCCAGATATTGTTTTTACCACGAACTTGTTCTTCAGGGATAGTTTTCCAGAAAAAGCTCCGCATTCGCTTTTTTTTGCCGTGGCTGTCGTGCCCATTTACCAGCTGTGGAGGCAGAGGTATGTTGGGGCCAGGCAGTGGAGGAGGGGGTGGTGGTGGGGGCGGCATTCCCGGGGGGAGCGGAGGGGCTGCGGGAGCCCCTGCGAGGGGACATGGCGCGGGGGGCGGCGATGCTCCAGGCTGAGAAATTTGAGGCGCTGTCGCTGTATCCTCGCTCATTAATCCCGTTGCAACTGGAATTGCCCCATTTTCTTTATCATTGACCAAGGAGAGACAATTCATAACATGCATTTTACAGCCTCCCCGAAGGGGAGAGTGTTACTTCCTTGGATGGGTTTGGAACATTGAACAGTCAGCGCGGCAGCCGCTGGGATCACGCCCTCTCAAACCCTATCTGCCAGCAGCGGCAGCACAAGAGGGGACTGCACCATCTCCGCAACCTGCGACAGAGGACAATAGGGACACTCAGATCACAGACACTGGACACTGTCCCTCGCGCTGAAAAGACACTAAAGGCACAACAGCTATCAAGTTTTCAACCCAGAAGGGAAATTTAGTGAATCAAAAGCCTTTCACAGAGCAGTAGTTTAACATTTGTCCATGCCAAGATTTCGAACAGCTTCAGGTGCCTAGATTTCAAGAACATATATAAACACAAGAATGCCTCTAAATCACCCACAGTGGGCATCAAAACCATCTATTAATCTCCATTCAGTGCCATTTCATAAAAGAGTATAGTTATCTCAAATTATTAAAACAAATATTATTCCACTGCTAATTTCAGGTATGCTTTTAAAGCTGACTGCACACAGTACTAACTATGGTTCTGGATTAACTGCATCAAACAGACCCTGTTTGAATCTTCTAAACCCACAGTTCAAACCCAAACTGCGTAAAAATAGCTAAAAATTTGCTGATGATTAAACAGTCTAGCCTAGTGTACTACTTTTTTTGCCTTTGTATTTTTCACACAAATGTCAATAAGGGCAAAAACAGTGTACAGTCCCTAAAGTCTCTGTGTTCACTGAGCATGAACTTAAAAGTATGACTGGTCTGGCTGCACTACCTCCCAAAACACACTCACAGAAGAAAGACCACAGTATGATCAAGCTGTCCTTGATAATTTACTTCAGCACCCAGGTTAACAGTGCCAGCTCAATAACAGAGAGAGAAAAAGGACAGAGAAGCTGGTAGGAGGAACAGGACCCTACACATCCTAAGCATTACACATATGCAAAGCTTTAAATACTTTGGGACGTTTTAACCTCTGGATTATCTCATAAAACAACAGGAATCACAATGGGTTTTAGCACTTCTCTTATACTGCTACCTTCTAAATAAAAACGCTGTTATTAGCAGCAAACCTTCAGGTAAGAGCATGACTTCCACAAACCCCACACTTTTAACAAGCCAAATCTATTGAAACAGACTTAACTCATAAGTCTTAGAGAAAAACAAAAGTGTTTCAAATACATACCAAAGAGGAATCTCATGATTTTATGGAGATTTGGAAGCTATCTCAAAAAAAAAAAAGATTTAGGAATTTACAAGAAAAAAATTTAAAAATTCAAAGATGCCACACAATACAAACTTAGGAGGAGACAAACAGCCCCTGAGCACAACTCAGTCTCAGGAAACCTCACCAGAAAAAGCTCAAATAATGCACTGGCACAAGAACAACATCAAATCAGAAATTTGGCACTGACTTAGCGGTATGCCTCCTCAGCAGGGTTCACACGGAGCTAATAGCAACCCAGATCAATTTGACATTGTTTAATAGTGATGAAAAACTTCGCTATTTTTGCCAGAGATCCATCACTAGACCGTACATGAACAAACAGACCCAAGTCACAGAAACAAGCCTTAGGGCAAATTCTCTCTTGGACTGCAAGGACTCAGCCACTCACAGCTTCACTGAAATCAATGGAAAACACCACAAAATCTTCCACTGTACCTTTTCTTCTCAAAACCTTGCTCAGGTAGCAATGAACTCCTCTCTCCTGCTTCAGATTTTCCGATCTCATACCTTACGTTATCCGGGCGTTTACAAGAATAGAAAACATATATAAAAAAACCTGTCTGAGGTTTAAATCACAGGCATGATGGAAAATATTTTAATGGCATGGTAAAAGGGAGAGAAGCTACAAAGAAAGTGGATCAGGATAGAGCGTTTCAAATTTAAGTCAGCACTAATACCAGCTGCTATTACAGGGCTCTGCATGTTCACGCCTCTCCTCCCAAATTCATGATCATAGAAGCAGAGAGGCATAAAAAAGCAGGTGCAAGGTGGTGGAAGGAGATTAACCACTCAAAGCAATTAAGTGTTGCATTAATTTAAAGAAATACTCAACTAGGAAAAACACTTTTCCTCCCTACTACTTATTTAAAAATGAAAAATGTATTAGCTAGTTTTCCACCATCATACAAAGCAGAATTCAACATTATTATCTTCCAACTTGGGTTCCCACACATTCACCAAAAAAAATTTGAAAAAAGACACAGACTGACCAACCATGCCCCAGGCAACATTCAAGAACCTCATTTTGAGACTTTCAATAAATCCATATGCTTTAGGAAAAACAGGATCAAATCCTAATGGAACAGAGTTGTAGGAGATGAATCATCAGAGTCCTAGCACTAACACACAGGAGTGGAAAACGACTGATCTCAGACCTGAGCGCTCCTGCGCTAGACAAGGGACACTCCTAGTGAAAGGAGTGGAGAAGGCACGGGGAAGAAAACATCCCAACCTAGATGTAAAGATAGATAGAACAGGAAAAACTGTTTTCAATCCAACGAGCCCTGTACTGCTTTAGATGAGGTAACAGCCAGAACCAGGAAAGGGGAGGAATCAGCATTTGGAAGGAAGGCACGAAAGGAAAGGCGCAGCATAAAGGCTGGCATTCAGCTTTGTTTTCTGACAGATAAGCACGATCCAGGTGACAGAGGTCACCTGCTTGTAAGAGGATGGCGGTCTCGAGTTACCAGATACCAGGAGACTGGTCAAAATTCCCTTCTCATGCTGCCTCTCCGGAGGTAGGCTCAAAGCTCTTCCCAGCGGAGGCTCCCACCACTACCGTGGGTGGGAGAGGAGAGAAGCTGGCAGCCAGGACAGGTTCTGGGCTGCTTGCTGGTATCAGCAGGTGCCTCTGAGCAGGAAGTACAGCAAGAGGAGGTGGGGAACAACGCAGCCGTTCCAACTGTGAGCTACAGATTACCAAGACACGCTGGGACTGGGATGCGTAACAGAAGCCAAGCAAAATTTTAACTCCTAAGAAGCCTCTCCACACTTTTCAGAGGATTAAAGGGACAAAAAAAAAAAAAAAAGAACCAAAGAACAAACGTTTAAGACGTTGCAATTATGCCTCATTGTTGCATGTTTGTTATCCAAAATAGCCGGAGAAGCACCAAAGCTCTAACATCTTTGCTGCACGTTTTAATTGTGTCCATATTTGGCATAAAAGAAATATTTTATTTCTTTGTCTCATTCATTGTTTTAGCCAAGCTAATCTAACTTGGAAATGTAATTTAAAAGTTAGAGGGTGGGGACAACTTTCTCTCCAGGTAGGAGAAGCACTCTAAAGCAATTTGTTTCTTGCAAAAAAGGCAGTTGCCACTGAGACGGACACAGATTGTGTTTGCATACACAAATTAACAGGTGAGGTGCACAACGCACTGAAGGGCATTTCATAATTCATACTGCAAGACGTGACTGACTCCCTTTAACTCACACCTTATGCTCTCCCCTGCCCACGTTTCTGTATCAGGCGCCCTCCAAGTTCTCATGAGAACAACGCAGAGCCCAACCACAGCATTTGGGTGTCTATGTCTCAACAACAGCCCTAGAAAAGGCAAAGGGAGCAACTAGTTGCAGACTGCAGACAGAGAAGCTGCAAACGCCAATAACCATCCCTTAATCCTGCCAAAATCTGCGGGTTACAAAGAACACGCACCTCACGCTATTCAGCGATTTCGCACTTCCCCGCTCAATGCATCCCACAAAAGCGCCGGGCGGCACCGCGTCCCTGCCAGCCGGCCCGGCCCGGGCCGGGACCTGACGGGGCTTGGCCGGGGGGCTCGACTCCGGCTATTTTTTGTTCGGGCTCCCAGGCGCCGCGCTCGCCCCGCCGCAGGGACAGGGCTCCCACAGGAGGAGCCCCAGCCCCACCGCTGTGTTCTCCGCCCGGACCAGGTGCCAGGCTGCGGCGCCCTGCGGGGGCCCTGCCGCCGGGAGCACTCGAGGGGCCGCGACAGATCCTTACTCCGTAATTCCCTTCCACCGCCGCCGCAGGCCACGGGGCACCGCGGAGGGCGCTGGCGGCTCGGCGGCACCCGGGGTAACACCGCGCCCGCTGCCCTCCGGTTCCCCCGGACCCGGCGCCCGAGACGCGCCCTGGCCCGGTGGGAGCGCCCCGACCCCGCTGTCCCCCGCAGGACGTGGCGGGGGCAGCGCTCGCCCCACCGGAGAAAGCCGGGGCGCCCGGGACAGCGCCCGGGACAGCACCCGCCCCGCCGTGCCAGCGGAGCGGCGGCAGCGGCTCTCCCGCCGTGCCAGGGGCCGGCCGGGCCCGGGGTCCCTCGGGAAGGGGGGCCCGTCTGCCCGGGAGCGCTCCCTCCTCCTACGCCTCGGGAAGGCGGCGAAGGACCCAGGCAGGAAGGCGGCGACCCCCCCGTGCACTGCCCGGCCGCGCTCCCCGGCAGCGCGGAGCCTCCTCCCGGCCCGGGGGTCCCCGCGCCCCGCTCACCTCGGTGCCCGCGGGAGCACGCGGCGCAGCCCGGTCCGGTGCCGCCGCCGCCGCTTCCTCCCATCGCGCCCGGCCCGGCCGCGCCGCCGGAGCGCGGGGCGGGGCAGCGCAGGCGCGCCCGGGCGGGGCCGCGGCAGGTGACGGTGGCGGCGGTGGCCCCGGGAGGGGCCTCGACCCCCCCTGCCCTGCCCGTGCTACCGAAAAGCCCGTGCGGGAGGAGAGCGACCCGCGACGCAGCGCCGGTGCCGCCGCCGCGGCGAACGGAGATGCGCAGTGGCGCCTCTGGGGGCACTGGGTCTAATCCGGCTCCGGCTGAGCTGCTCCATCGACACTTCCATCCATCACTGCCCGCACGCTGTCACCGCACTCACAGCAACTCTTTCTATAGGAACAGGACAGCGGTGCTACGGGCAGCACGCCCGGCTGGAAAGAACGGGCTCCTCTCCGCGGCTGAAGCCTTTCGCCCTCTGCCCACGCTCCCGAGCAAGCGCATCCCTCAGTCCATCCCGCATCCCTCACCCCGGCGCTCCCCGCCGGCTCAGTCCTGCAAGCTCGGGGGAAGCAGGCAAGACGGGCCCCTTGTGACTCCAAAGCGGACGGTGTGAGAGAAGTGCAGACGAATTTAAGATGTGATCACAACAGCCCTGGGTTACAGTGCTCCAGGCAGCAGCGCATGTGAGTTGTGGATGCCCGAAAGCCAAAGTACCATCTACTGATAAAACAGCAAACAAATACAAATGGTCCTAAAATATTCTATCAAGAGATTGAATCCTATGTCTAAAATAAAACCATGTTCCCAGGAAGAGTAAAGGTGAAGAACTTCACTCAATAGTCAGACCACACACCCTGACACTACTTTTTACAGAAGGCAAATTCCAAAGGTGGAAACAGAAACTCTTCCTTTCCTGAGAAAGGAGGGAGGGAGGAAGAAGAAACCTCACTTCCAATCCTGCTTAATAAACCACCAGAGCTTCTGAGCTGAGCACAGGAGAGAGAAAACACCTTGATACAACCAGGAGTGGGAAGGCATGAGCAGCAGGACAAAATCATGTCTTACAAAATCTTGAGGGTGTAGTGCCTCACCTGTGCTATTTACTCTGCTCAGGTGTTGGGAGGCGGGAACCAGAGGAAGAGCGGGAGACCAGGTGGCCTCCTCTGGACCAGGTGTGGAGCCTGGGCCCATGGTTGCAGAGGTTACACCATTCCTGCTCACAGTTCTGCAGCCAGAGATCTGACTTACTGGTCTGGCAGGACAGCCTGCTTTAGTCACCTCAATTTAAAAAAGTAATATTAGAACAAAAGGAAAATTTAAGGAATGTAATGCCAGAACCCAGTCATTTAAGCTGAAAATTCACTGAATGAAAAGAGTTCAACTGCAGTAAAAGGCAATTCCCATCAGAGCACACATCTCTGCTTGGCAGGGTTTGCAGCAGCTGGAGAGGACAGGCTCAGCTCGGAGCCAGCGTGGACATTCCTCGAGAGTGTCAGGGCAGCCCTGAGGTCATCGGCGAGGAAGCGCTTTGCCCTTGGACTGGAACCGCTTGTGCCGGAGCCAAAGGGACTTGTTTTCATTGCTGCCAGTCATGAGCACAAATGTGCTCTGGAAAAGACGGAAAGAGCAAGCCAAACAAGAGACTTGCATAATGGCATTGTATTTGAAAAGTCAGAACCCAAACAGGACAGCAGAGGACTCGGGAGCCAGTCCGGATGTGAAGTTAAACTCTTCACTTTTCCTCACCCTCTGGGTTTGTTCTCCCTGAACTTTTCCAAAACATGTTAGCAAATTAATTTTAAATTTTTAGCTGATTTTTTTTACCTAAACAGGTAACACTCAATAGGCAAATATTTTGCCCACATGGCTGAAATGACTCTGAGTTATAAACAACTGAAAACTGGTCTTTACAGTAGGAAGTATTAGGCAACTTTAATAATAGGTAGATCAAGCAGCCCCACCTATAATAAACAACAAATGCACCTCCCTAAAACAGATAGCATTTAGATGAGTTGGTATACTATAAAACCAAACCATACTGTTAATTTTTTAAGATTTCTAAGTAATGAAATGCTCAAGACAGTTTTCAGGATGACTACTTTTTTAAGACTTTTTTTTTTCTTATGAGAAGTAAAAAAAACACCCTGTCTTTTGTAAACTCTGCTTTTCTTCAGAGCACAGAGCTTCTAATTCTTTAGGCTGAACACAAATCTAATGACTGAACAGATCTAATGGAAATAAAGCAATTTACACCACCTGAAAAAAGGTGTCATCTTCATTACAATCCCTCAATTCTACAGAGTTTGGATCAAAGAAGGAGAAAGAGTTAATTGTGACACTCCTGTCACATCAAAACCAAGTTATATTGGGTCTCAAAATTAAGCACTGTTAGTTAAGCTCTCAAAACAAAACCCTGCAATTAATTACCACTATCACATAAAACTAGCACGATGCATATGCATATGCAAGAAAGGCAAATCAAAACTGAACAGGCAACACTAGTTTTTAGCATTATTTATCACTTAAGTGCTTGAATTTACAGCCCTTAGTATTCTTTAAAAGGCAGCAAGATGTATAATTATTTAATTAGCACAGTAAGACACACTATTCATTATGTAATAGGAGCACACTGCTGATAGCTGAACTGCTCCTGACTGAACCAATGGATTTGTGCTACCATGAACAGCAAGAACAGGGAAAACCTGAACTAAAAAGTTGTTTCAGGTTTACTCTGTTCTATATCTGATCTCTGCACTTAATTAAGAAATGTTATCAGACAGCCACACTGAGACCCATCTCAGTCCTACCTACCAGGAACTCTGCAAAGATTCTCCTGATCCCTCTTTCTGCTCCTCCTGGAATTTCAAATACTCTCTCTCCTCCAGTAGCTATTCTCTTGAAAACAGATTCTCATCAAGGGATGAGACTGAGTGTATTTGCTCAGAAAACAAAGTTCTGTTCACCTACAGCCATTAGAAAAACTGGAATGCTCACTTTATGCTGGGAACAAGTACTTTACAGAAATACACCACCAAGAGCAGACAGCACACAACTGTTGCTGCTCCTGCTCCCTTCTTACACTTTTTTTTGTTTTTAGAAAGGCAGCTGAAGTGTAAAAGGCAATGCTTCTGTGCCAGCAGCCTCAGCCACAGGAAACAAAAGATTGGCAAACCACAGACTGAGCTTTTCTGTCCAAGGCCACTGCAGTGCAAGCTTCATACACTGCTGCTCTGTGCCTCAGAGCAGGGACCCTGCTGGAAACAGCAACACATCACTTTCCCTTTCCACGGCTTCTCCATCAGTTTATGCCCTCCTTCTCCAAGGCAGGCACAAGCCATCCTACCTGCTACTCCTACACTACAGGGTAAGCTACTTCCTTCACGCCCTTCAAACTGTTGCCACGAGGACAAAAACATGTGAACAGTCCCATTCTCCCTGGCCATTTGGTTTCCACATAAGACTTGTGGAAATGAAGAGGAAGGATGTTGGTAAAACAGGTGCAGAGAGGTGAATAAGAGCACTGGCACAGACAGAGAACTCTGTTTTCTGTGTATCTCTGCCTTTAACACCAGAGCAACTGGAAAGATCACAAAGATGTCAAAGAGCAAAGAACAGTAAGAAATGAGAGAAATATAAACCAAGCAGCAGTCAAATCCTCTGTCTAATAAAGATATTCTAATTAAAAAACCCCTTTCATCTTGACACAGCTTAGCAACAAGCAGTTTGGTTAATTTTAGGGTGGGAGCTACCATAAAATATGGTAAGATTCACAACTAATATAAAAATTTTTGTGACTAGTACAACCCTTACACCAAGCATGCAACATGGAAAAGATAACCAGACTAAAAAAAAAAATCCCAAAGCTAAAGATAATTGCAGATGAGGAATGCTAAATAATTACAATACCTTTCACTTGTTGTAACACCACAACAAGGAACAAGAGCAGATAAGCAAAACAGAAAAAGTGAATATGCCCCCCATTCAGTTCAAAACAGAGCTGAGGCGAACATTTAGCTTTCCTTTTACATTACTTTGATCATTTTTGAAAGGACAGACAGACTAGAGATAAGGTTTCTGGGAAAACCAGTTGACTGAAGATTGAAAAAAAAAGCTGTTACTTTAATGATGTTGGTGAATTACTGTACTCTTGCCCATGTAGATCTCTTTCCAAATGAAAATACAGATACATTTTGTAACCAGAAACATTCTTTGTAAGAGGCTTGTAAAAGCATGAAGTAGGCCAAAGAGCACTTTCAGAGAAAAGAAGCTGTTTGTAGAATTCAGATGAACAAAATAACATGAGCAACAAGTTTCAAACAAGCCAGGAGTACAGATAACTTACAGTATGGTCACTGAGAATCAAAACAGCTCCCCAGGTCTCTGGTACAGCAGCTACAACAGCATATCTGAAAATGTTACTAATTGCTTTGAGTTCTTCATCCCAAGAAACATCACCCAACACTGTAAACATTAATGTAACAATTTGTTAACAGAGATGAAATCTGTCGCAGACAAGTCTCTACAAGGTGGGTATGGCCTCCTCTACAAACAACAAAAACACCCCATGCTGACAACTTTCCACCTAGATATAGCCACATCACAACCTTAAGATATTTATAATGCTTTTTTTTGAGGATCAGAAAGCCTCACAACCATGATTACTTCCTATTGGAAACACTGCAGTGTCTTCTCTTACAATCTCTTGATACAAGTTTCTAAATTTGGTTAGCTCTAAAAAGCTAATTTTAAACACAAGATACAAGCTTGAATTATTTTATAAGGATATGTATTTGAGCACTGATGAAGAAAGTTACAGTACTATAGCAGGCTACTATCAGTTTAATAACTTATTGATCAGTTGAACAGAGAGCCCTCCTCACTGAGGCTACCCATTAGAACAACTGCTTTGCTGAGCAAAATGGAAGTAATTCTTCCTTCCCCCAGTATTAAACAATACACAGGCAGGTTTTAGCAAGTAATCTCTTTGGTCCCACCTTTTCTTCCAGGTGAAGAGACTCCAGCAGTTTCAAGCCATTGCAAAAGTCTGAGGATTACACAATGCCAATTGGTCAGTTTTTCTTAAGGCAACTGCAGATTCAAGTTCACTCTTACCATTTCTGACAGACGAGTTCCTCCTGAGCAGCAGCGATCCTAGGCAGGAGACACGTGAATCTCAGGGAGAAACCAAGAGCACATGATCCTTATGTACCCTTTTCCTACAGTGTTCTGAAAGCCCAATACTTCAGTTGTGGTCAGTGGGGGTTTGCATTCTTCACCCCTGCAGTAATGCATTTCCCAGTTCAAGCCTCAGCTCACTTTCCTTGCACCGTCATACTACACGTGTGCCAGGATTCAGTGGAAGTCAATGGCTTCATAAGAATTGTAAATAAAATTTAATTTCCTTTAGAAGTTCAAGTCAAAAACCACATATATTAAAAGATTTGTTTCACTATGGATTTACTTTCCAGTTGAACTTGCCCACTGTTAAAACAGCATCACTACATAGAACTGCTTTATGAGATATTCTTGGGCAGGGGTGACAACTCACAAAAACAGGACTAAGCTTTCACTGCAGAAGCTCTCTTCTACTTTTAACCATCACAAGTCAAGAAAGTTTGACTGCAAACATATTTAATATGAATACAAAATTCACATGGGATATACATTCTAGGGAACGTAATGGAGCTATTACAAGAGATTCCGACAGAACAAAAACATAAAGAAGGCTCTGTCAGACCAAGAATTTAATGAGGAATGATTAAAAAGTTTGATTTACAGTTACATTACAGCTGTGTTAAACACTGAAAACTTTAGAATGTCAGCTGAAAGGCGTTTGAACATACAGTACATAAATCATACAATCCACACCATTGTAAATAACATATTTGAAGTATTTCATTTTACTTAACATAACATAAAGCAACATAACATGTGCAAATGAGGACTCCAATATATTGAATTTATAATGTCTATGATAAAATTGACATATAATTTTACATTTAAGGACTACAGAAATGATGAAGAAATTAAAAATGTGTCCTCCATTTTACTCCCATTACTGAAGTATGCTTTTCAATTAAACAGAAAAAACATACTGGCCCGATTTCCTCTCAAAATCATACCTGCCCATGAAGTTTAACTAAAGCTTTAACTTGCTCTAAGTGTGCAATGACACAGCATTTACACAGTCGTCTTCCCCTTGCTGGGAACTGACAAACTATTACATGAAAGGGTTCTTGGATTATGTACACTGGTGGAAAATATTATCTTATAAAAAGGCACATACCTGTGATTTAAGGCTAGTACGGTATTTGTTTCATAGAGAAAGAAACATTTTAAATGAAATTAGTACATTTAATGGTTGGCCTCACTCAGCAAACCACTTGGTGCAAAGCAAAAACGTGTGCTCAGAAGCCTCAGACTGACAGTGATTCTTGCTTTAGTGTTTTTTGTTTGTTTTTTAACCCTTTGATGGAAAGGTACATTTTTAAAAAAGGCATTTGCTGCAATTCCACTTGTCAATGAGCCATCTGCTACTGTTGCCTTATATGCAGATATCACATATAGGCCTTATAGTATTCATCTGCAAAATAGTCTTTTAACTTTCTCATTTTTTAAAAATTCATATGAAAATTACTAAAGATGTTTTCTATATTCACCTATAAAATACCAGATGTTGGTACAAATCATGTAAACCTCCATTTGCAAATATTTTGACTAGCCACCAAAATACCAGAAATCACAAGCATAATTTGTCAGTGCAAATCTATAATAGTTTTGTTTCCCCTCCCTCATCCCCTCCCCTATCCCAATTACAGAAATAACCGCCAACCTTTACATACAAAAGGAGTGCTCTATATTTGAAATTACAGAAATTATGTTTGGTTACCTTAAAGTCACCCACTTTCCTATCAAATTCAGTTTTACAGTATTATAAAAGGGGGAACAATTTAAAGCTGTCCGTTCAAGAATCACTACCAACAGTCCTTCAACCCCAACCCTTAATTATTCTCAGATTTAAAGAATTTTAGGTTAACATTGGGTCCTCTTCTATGATCTGATTACTGTTCTTCAAGCCAGGATGGGGCATCTGCTCCAGGAGTTTTCAATTTGATGTGGAACTGTTTAAGTGTCTGTTCAAGCTGCTTCTGATTGCCAGCAAAGTACGCTGCAATGGCATTGTGAAACAGAACAAGCTGATTGTGCAATACCTTCACCTGCAGGCAAGGAGAGAGACATTAAGAGGAGGCTGATGTTAACATCATCACAGGTCAGCTATAAAGAAATAGGTGCATTTGAAATGCTCAGACTTCCTATAGATTTATTTAACAAAAGCTTAAAAATACAGATACGAAATGCAAATATGAATTTCTTTAACATTAAACTGATTCAGAGTTTTCATAAAATGTGCTTAACAGTCAAAACCAACTCAGCATGCACAGAGCAAACACAATTCACTAAACAGCATAATGTTATCAAATATCAAACACTTGATTACAAGTACGTGATACCTTGAAATTAGATGCCAAACCTCTAAGATACGTGCCTGCAGGCCAAATGGACCTACCTCCCTGAAACAGTACATGGCAAGGGCATTATCTGAGTATACAGTTCACGTGTTGCCCCCCTTGCAGAGAGTTGCTGCTTTCCAGCTCATGGACACCTAAATCAAATTAAACTGCTGTTTTTCTCCCAGCAATATTTCTCGCCCATCTCCTGTAACACAAGATTATTTACAGCACTTTGCCAATATCTTGACTCTAACATTTGTGAAAAGTAGTCATGAAATACACCTGTCACAGCAGCAACCAAAACCTGGGGAGAAGAGCACAAGGGCAGCTGGAGGGCACCACTGTGTTTCTCTATGATAACAAGCTACATTCCCACTGATGAAGTCAAAGTTAAGCAAATGTAACATTTCCATCCTAGCACACCAGGAAACCTGAAATTGCGAATGGACAGCAGTATGCTCAAAGGCATCTGTCTAATATCTCCTGCAGCCAAATCCTTTTTATTCCTGAGTATACTCTCAGCCCAGCACCACCTTACTCTTGTGTCAGACCCCAAATCCCCACCATGGTGGCCCTGTACCTGTTTCCAGCCTACAAGGCTGAGCCCAGCAGCAGGCAGTCAACACAGAGGGAACAGAGGAACAAGGTGGCTGAGTGAGCCCCAAGGGAAGATGTGGGAGGTAACAGATTAAGCTTTCTCTACTCAAATTTTAGATCCCTGTCTCATGTCTCAGCACAGTCCACAATGGACAGTCTACTTCTGTCATGCTGGGAATCAAAACTGTCCTTGGGGCAGGTCTGCCCTGTGCCTACCAGTGGGCCACGCCTTTTTTAACAGGTTATTTGTTATTGGCTACTGGGCTTCTCTGAAATGCATGCAACTCAATACAGAAACACCTTATCTTCTTCATTTAATGAAAGATCTCTAATTAAACCCCACACCATTATATTTGACATGCTACGACACCTGAAGAGTGCAACATTTACTCAGAAATGTAATAAATATAATTTTAAAATTCCTTGAGAATAAAGGGCTGAGCATGTGTTTGTGTATCCCTGCAGGAATAGATAAAAATTCTGCACAAAGTTAAAATTTCTGATTGTATCACTTATTTTTTTAACTGAATAGCAGACTCAATTAAAAAATTAAGTGATAACCTCTTCTTTGCTGGCCCAAATTTACATCTAAGTTGCTTTGACAATCTGAAAATCGGAACCCCTATGTTTTCTCCCTATGTTTCCCCTAATAATTCAAGTTAATTTATGCAAATACATGCCAAAGAATAGGCTTTTTGTCTCATTAACAATGAAAAATTATACTTTATTCCACCAAAAGGCTCTCGAAGAAAATACATGAGAGGTGTGAATGGTTAGAAAGGAATTCCCCATCATACCTTTAGATGACATTTTTTCATTTACAAAAGAATTTACAGAATTTATCACATACAGACATTTTAACATCTAGGAGACACAGGACTTAGCTAACTACATTTGTTCAAACAGAGTTCAAACTATTTTTTGAATCATAAAAGATGGCCTCTTCTTCAGTTTGTGTGGGCAGACAGGTATATAAACATATGGATTTTTCATCTATAAAAAATGTTAATTACCAAAATATTACACTTTATAAGTGGAAAATGTCACAACAACATGAAGGGTTTGCTTTTAAAAGTTTAGATAGAAAGCACATTGCTTTTCTTTAGCAGATTCTTTCCCCACTGACATGCAAGACTTCAGGCAATCCAAGGTAGGAATTCTACAGAGAAGTACACTCACTGTTATAGCATATTATTAAAATGCTACAAGAGTTTTACTCATACAGTTTATAGGAACTCAAATAAAACAGCCCAAGTTCCCACTTGCGTCCATTGGTCCACTCCCAGCCCAAGTTCATCAGTCTGAGACTGTATTTGGTACTTTATTAGGGTAGCTTTTAACATAAACCTTCTGTGAACTGGCCCAAAAATCTTCTGATAATTTTAAAAATTCAGTCAGGCCCAAGGATGTGCACACACACACACACAGACACAGACACACACAGAGGCTGGAATTGACAGTGTGGAGGCAGATAATTTGGACTGAAAAAATATGGTTTGTTTTGGAGGTATTTTTTTAACTACTAAAGCTACTTCATTGTATGAGGTTCTATCCCCTAGATCATTGTGGTATAAATTTCGTGATTGTTATCAAACTGGTTTCAGAGGTTTAAAGTGTTACAACTTCTACTCTCATCCTTCAGAAGCTGATTGCTAAGTGAATCTCAAAAGTGGTGGTGGGATCTTCTTTTCCATATCTTCATTCAAGCAACTTTAAAACAAAATTTTTCTAGAAAAAGACCACTTAAACTGTCTGACACTGTACAAAGAAGCTCTACTATGAAGCAGCAGCCAGCAAAGAGGAAAAAGCTGTAACAGCTCAAAACACTCAATGTCCACAGCAAAACCACCGGCAACCACAGCTAAGGACCAGACCCCAACTATTCATTTAAAACCAAGTTCAAATTTACCCACTTTTCCCATGAAAGAACCTTACTCCATCTTGGGGAATGGCTAAGTATCTTACCCACTCCCATATCCAGTCACTGATTGCAACTTCCACAATGTATTTCACCTTAGCTCTCTGTTGGCAAAACATTCATGCAGATATGCAGTCAGTTGGATCAGAAAACAGATCTAGATTAAAATTAAGCAGACAACAATGTATCTGCTTCAACCTGGATCAGTTCCCCAATCTGATTCTCTGCACAGCTGCAAAAACACTTTCACAAACACTGGAGAGAAGGCAATGGGAAAAGGGGGGGTGAAGGGATCACATTTTTTTTGCATCAAAGACTTGAAACAATTGTCTGATTGCAGCAGTAAAGGCCAACTCTTGATCACCAAGCTGTAGCACCGATTCCAGAAAAGGAGTGTTTGAAGATTTGCCTCAACCAAAGAATGCTAATGGTATGCTGCTAAATTACAGCTAAAACACAGGTTCCAATGTATGACTAACAGCTGTCAAAAAGCCATTGTGCTTTAGAGTTGAACAACAATTAAAATCTTTGTTCCTTGTTAATTAACTACATATACCTATTTGTTCCTAATTATAAGCAGAGTAAGCACTCCGTAGTACAGTTGGCACACATCATAAAACATAAAAGAAACATTGCGGATAAGCATAAAAACCTACATGTAAACACATCTTACACAGGAGACTTTAGTGTCATATACAGACAATACTATAGGTTGGATTTGATCTTTCACACTGATGCTCTTAATATTTCAGTTCTTTCTAAATATTGTTCTCTTTGCCCACCTCCCTCTGAACATTGTATTTTCTGTGGCACAGTAAGTGCGTATTTCTTTACACCCTCCTCATTCAGCCTCTTTCAGCGATCTCAATGACCAAAAAGACAACACACCTTCGAGTCTATCCATGCATCTGCACCTCCTCACAACCATCACAATCCCTTCTCCTAGCAACCTTAATTGGAAGGTATTTAGCCTAAACAGTTTCATCATCTGGGGCTCCACTACACTGCAGACCACATTCATTTGTAGAAGCAAGCATTTAAGAATCAAACTCCTGAAGTACATTTCACAGAAGTGCAGTCATTTTCTTTCTCTACATAAAATGGTATTTGACATTTCTCAAGTGCATCCAAGAGTAAGAGGGCTTTTTACTCAAAATGACAAAACCTTCTAAAACTGTTTTCAGAAATGACAGAAATCTTTGAGCTAAGAACAGGCTATCATCCTTATTTGAAAAAAAATTACTATTTGTAAGATGCAGATTTTGAATGCAACTATTATTATAGTCATCAGCATCTGCTATAAACTTCTACAGAACTCTGCCAGCTGGAGATAGCACCAATAAAACTTGTATCAGCATTAAGAAAAATGAGTTTTAACTTCAAAATCAAATACTGTAATAAAAGTCAATAGAAATCTAGTGTATCTTGGTTTTATAGAAAGAAACTCTCAATTCCAGCTTTACTGTAAAAGCATCTCTCTAAGCTTTGAGGGCTTTTAATTGAAATATTAGCATATGAACCAAGGAGAACAGGCACAAAGAGACTGCAGCCATGTGATGCCTTTTCCCCATATAGGGAAAACCTAGGTAGGGCCATCTAGATAATGGGTTCTTTGGTGACATTAGCAGCACCACAGACCAACTGGAGCCCACCAGCCAGTTAAACTGGCTTCAGAGGTTCTTTGCAGCACCATTTACTAGGAACACACTGCTGATAGCTGAACTGCTCCTGACTGAACCAATGGATTTGTGCTACCATGAACAGCAAGAACAGGGAAAACCTGAACTAAAAAGTTGTTTCAGGTTTACTCTGTTCTATATCTGATCTCTGCACTTAATTAAGAAATGTTATCAGACAGCCACACTGAGACCCATCTCAGTTCTACCTACCAGCATTACACGGGAACTCTGCAAAGATTCTCCTGATCCCTCTTTCTGCTCCTCCTGGAATTTCAAATACTCTCTCTCCTCCAGTAGCTATTCTCTTGAAAACAGATTCTCATCAAGGGATGAGACTGAGTGTATTTGCTCAGAAAACAAAGTTCTGTTCACCTACAGCCATTAGAAAAACTGGAATGCTCACTTTATGCTGGGAACAAGTACTTTACAGAAATACACCACCAAGAGCAGACAGCACACAACTGTTGCTGCTCCTGCTCCCTTCTTACACTTTTTTTTGTTTTTAGAAAGGCAGCTGAAGTGTAAAAGGCAATGCTTCTGTGCCAGCAGCCTCAGCCACAGGAAACAAAAGATTGGCAAACCACAGACTGAGCTTTTCTGTCCAAGGCCACTGCAGTGCAAGCCTCATACACTGCTGCTCTGTGCCTCAGAGCAGGGACCCTGCTGGAAACAGCAACACATCACTTTCCCTTTCCACTGCTTCTCCATCAATTTATGCCCTCCTTCTCCAAGGCAGGCACAAGCCATCCTACCTGCTACTCCTACACTACAGGGTAAGCTACTTCCTTCACTCCCTTGAAACTGTTGCCATGATGACATAATGTCATCTTACACAATAAATAGAAAAAAAATAAAGTAGAACTTACCTCAGAAAAGCTCTCAGCAGATAATTATATTTAAGCCCATATTTAAGTGTAAAGAAAGTCCTTTCTATAGCTCATTTGGGAACAAAATTACACACACCCTTTAGTAAATATTTTTACATCTCCAGTGTCAAAACTGAGAAATGTCAGCCACTGATAAAAAGGCTTAAGCATGTGAGATTCCCTACTGTATTAATCTAAAAGGCAGGAAGGAAAAAACAATCTCTTTCAGAAACAATTTGTAGGCTGTGACTGCTAACAGGATGCTTGGTCTAATTCAAGACTGTCACTAGGAAGACAACTTCTTCAGTGTTTCCTAAACTATCTAATTTAGTTTAAAGAATTATGGAAATGTGTTTTGTACAAGATGGAAATAAAATGCTTTTGCTCTGAAGCCTTCCAATACATATAAACATAAATTGATAAGCGTGTTATATAGATAATGGAAACCATGAGGAAGCAGGGTAAGTCCTATTTTAAACTAATTTGAACTTAAGCATAATTCCTGTACAGATATAAACTGGAAGGATTAAACCATTTTAACAGAGGTACATTGTAGTGGTAGCAAGTAACTTACTGAAAGAAGAAAATAAAGGTGGGGAGAGTAGGAAGACACCTTCAGCATACCCATTTTCAATCTAGCATAGTTTTAAAACCCAGCTCTCAGGAACATTTTCTAATTTAAGAATCAGTATCAGCATTTAGATGAGACTTCAGCTTCTTCAAGAAAATTAATTTCAATATGCTTTTTTTCAATCTTTTTATTTTCCAAATTTTTCAGCAAGAACCAGAAATACAGTCAGGCCAATGCCAGTTCAGTCACCTGATGATCTGGTTCGTCACAAAGCCAACTTTGATGGCTATGTGACTCCAGACCAGGGAGTCCTAAGACAGATGCCTGTATGAAGGAACAGTGCTCAGGAGCTACGTTTTAAGCATTTATTATTTTGGAAACCAAAAAGTTTGCTTATTTTCTCAACCTTTTTCTTATCATCTGTTCATGGTTCATGTTTCCTCCCTGAGCCCCATCTTTATTCTAAGAAGCTGATGCAACTGAATATGTGATAATATATTCAAGAATACAAAATAATAATTTATTTTAATTGGCTTAACTTGTCCCTATGATTTTTTCCTTTAAATTTTCCTCCTTCCAGGCAAGGAGCATGGTTTGCTATTGTAGTCTGGGGCCAGTCATGTATTCTTTGACAGGCTGTTGTTACCTGTGTTTAAATTTTTGAAATACGTTAACCAACCCATACTGAAAATGTTAACCCACTGATAATGTTAACCCTGGATAAAGTGACAACTATTTCCTATGTAAGTTTTAATCACCTTTTCTTTACTCTGAAGACATGATCATAACCATCTCATTTACCATGAGTATGAAAAAATCAGATCTTGAAAGACCATAATTTTCACATCTAATTAGAGACAATTTTAAACTACTTATTTATCAGAGAAAGGACAGTTTTAAAGTTTTGTATAGCTGTTTTATCTTTGCCTGGTAGAATAAGAAGGGTAAGAATTCTATCATTAAGAGGGTATGGATGAAATTTTAGAGTTGAAATAAACACTTACAAAAAACCCCCCACCCTTCAAACCAACAGTTCAAGAGTCTTGTTTTAAATTAAGAAACTATAAAAGGCATTAATTATAGAAAGTAGTACTTCTCAATTCAAATTCTTAAAGAAAGCTTAATTTTGAAGAGGCCTCTTCATGGTTCTGTCTCCTTCTACGTGCATAACCTCTGTGACAATGTTGCCAAATGTATGTATTACTTTGAATACAATCAGTAATTATGTGACTCATTTAACCATAAATGTGGGAAACTGGAAAAAGTAATGTTTTTGCAAACTTGAAACCTCCTGTATCAACAAGAAACATACCGTCACAATGTTTGCCATTTGTAGATGGAGCAGCTCGATTCTAAAGCTGCTTGCTCTAAAAGTGTGTCTTCCAGTAATACAGCAAGAACTCCAAAAATTCAGCTTATTTTCCTTGCTAGCTCTACTTCTAAATGAATACATATTTCAAGATGTAACAACTTAAAATATGTCTAGAAAGCAGTAACTTGTAGAACAAAACTCCTAATCATAACATGAGAAGTAGTAGCTCACCTTATTTTCTTCCAAAAATTTCAATTTGATAGATACGTCGTTTCGCATTTTGTCATATTTCTCTTTATGCACTTGAAACAGTTGCTGTGATTGTTCAATCTTTGGCAGAGTGTTTGCATCGCGAGGGCCGAGATTCAGCTCTTCCAGGTCTGTTCGATAAGCATCGTATTCAATCCTGAGAAGAAAGAGGAGAAGGGGAAAAAAGAACCATCTAAGGGCAGTGCCTCAAAACTGACCTCAGATAGAAGTCCAAGTACAACAGAAGATGAACAAAAGAGTTAACTATAGGGGAAAAAATTCCAAAAATGAAAAAAAAAAATCCCCATGGCAAGTTTTTTCCTCCCTCCTCCTATTTATCAAGCACATTGTACAAAACTGCCTCAACAAGCACCCTCCCTTTTCTCTTCCTGTCTCAGCCACATGCTCTCAGCCCCTCTGTTTCCTACAGGCTTCAGTAGTCAGAGCTTCTCCTGAGACATCTCAACCTACTGACCCAGAAAAAGCTAGCAAATATTTTTCAGGTCATTCTTCTGCAGTTGAGTCAGTTCACTGTAGAGTTTGTGTTGAGAGTAAGAGGCCCACTAGGAGCATGACACCCACTTTAAGCAGATGTTTGAGGAACAGGTCACTTACACCAAATTCTGACCTAAAGCATTTTCAGCATGCTCCAGGCTGCTCCACATGCATTAACTGGATAGTTTCATAGCTCTTCCACAATACTTTTCTGAGAACTTGTCTGTCCTATGGAAAAATAGACTGCAAAAAGATGGTGCAGCCCCACCCAAAGCATCACTCTTCCTTCCATACTTTTTTGTAGTTGTCAAATAATGGAACCTAGCATATCCACCTTTTTAATGGGACAAACCACACTATTTTTGGCCTTTTAAACAAGCTTTCTTACAGACATTTCTTTAACTGGAAACAAATCTGGATTAAAAACTGGTTATAAAACACAATTTTCAGTTGATGTAACTGCTCAAAAAAAATTACAAACTTTTTACAGGTAAAAGGAGTAATATTCACAGGACTCCTCCTCCTGATTCTCACTGCCACTATCAGCAAGGATTTATATGTAATTTATGGCTTAATTCCAAAAAGGAAACCATTAAACTTACAGAGAGCTGACAGAAGAGGGGAATAGATGAATGCTGAAGTGCAACCGGGAACAGGAAAGAAGAGGCACAGGAATAACTGTGACCTTTTTTCACAGTGCAAAATGATGAACTGACCATGTCAGTGAAGAACCTTCATAATTTATGTGACTTACTAAAATGGCAAAATATTTGATTTCTTTAGTGAACAGAAAGGGAAAGCAATGAAGGCATTTCAGGAGGGAAGAACCATATATTGAAAATGACTGGCAAGAACAACTGCAGCAGATGTATTTTGCGTAAATTTTCCAGGGGATACCTGGATGTATGAACAAATTCTTTTTTTTTTTTTTTTAAACACATGCCAAAAATAAAGCAATACCTTATCTACACATTAATTCATGCCTTTGAAAGTTTACCTAAATATCAAAACAATAACTAACTATTTTGTTCAAAAATAAGCATTAGATCAGAACAATTAAAAAGAGGGAGGAAATTCAAAATTCAAGCAGTTTGCAATTTCGGACCTAAAAAACTCCCAAATATCACAAAAAAATTTATAAGTATAAACTACATCTTCTGTCAAATTTTAAAAAATGCACTTTATTCTGGTAAGTGAAAGAAAGTCAGAATGGAATCACTCATCAGAAAGAGCTACAAGTCCCTGACAGAAAAAAGGAACCCAGCTTTAGAACACTACACCACATCTAAAAGTAGCCTTCTCCAGGATAAGAAAGCCATTATTCACTTGCTGAGAAACTTCTTTATTTTCCCCTTTCTGACCAAGCCTGAAACGTCTGCATAAAAACCGAAGTGTGAATTGCAGGCATTGTTCATCAACAGAGGCACAAGATAAAATGTCTTTCAGTCGAAGAGATTATTTTACCTATTGCAATGCAGCTGGATAAAAGTGTTAATCTTCCACTGTCACGCTACTTTGAAAGTCACCTTAATCTAGCACGTGGGAAAAACCAGCTATAATTACTCCTACAGCTAACAAGTAAAATTTAGTCTACAAGGAAATATGTACAAAATATTTGAAGATCTGTGCAATCATCTACAGTTAAACAGAAACTCTCTTTAGATGAGAGCTGTGTTACAAGGTTTTTATCTGACAGGTTAGTCACTCAAATACAAGACCTGAGCTGACAGAGACTCTGCTTCCTGAGGATCAATTCATAAGGAAAAGAGCTAGACACAGGATAGCTACCTGGCACTTTCGTACTGTTTCACAGTCAACAATGTATCCTCAATTGTTTTATTCACCAATGTATTCACACTGGCAATAAAAAAGTTAATAGCCCCAAGAAGTGTTTCTCCATTTTTAGCTAGAAGTTTCTGTGTATCTGCATTGTAGCCAAACTCCTCCTATAAACAAAGAACAGAGAAAACAAAGCTGTAGATCAATTAAAATCATAGCATTCATCAGCAACTATATAAAAAAATGCAAACACAGATGTGGCAGGTCTTTCACTTCTGTTTGGGTATGATTATGATTAAACCAATATGATTTCAATACAATATTTAGTTAACAGTTCTTATGAAATCTCTCCAACATCAGTAAAACATTGTTTATGATCTTGTTACAACACATGATGTTAAATCCTATTTTATAATGTGATTTTTCTGCACTCTGATATCTTGTACGTTACTTAAAAGTAAGTGCTAGCAATCTTCACACTGTCATTCAGCAGGGTTTCAATCCAGCATCTCTCATGGTTGTCTAGGTAATACTTTAATACGAACAGAGATATCACTACATTAAATACAGTAATGTAACTAAATTCACAAGGGCACACAGCATTAATTAGCTATCAAGTTTTATTCTTACATTCTGGAAAGGAGCACTGCAAAAAACCCCAAAATCTATCATGGTTTAATAGGCTGTAAATAATTGAGGAGCAGAGCATTATAATGAATAGCAAATAAAAGTTTTAATGCAGCTCATCCATAAATTTCAAAGAGACAAGGGCAAAATTATTTCCAAGGCATTTTAGTCACATTTAGACATATGTTTGTCCATGTCTCCTTGTTAACAGCAGAGTAAGCTGAGCAAGGCTGCAAAGATTTTCCTAATGCATGGATGCCAAATGAATCCAATTATTATATCTATGTCATCCATATAGCATCTCCATATTCTACAGATGGGAGTTCTCAGAAAAGAGTACAGTCCCTGGTTGTAATGACTATAAACCACACTAGGTTCATATTTGGAACTTTGGTCTTTTTAGGCTTGCACACTGCCAACAACTGACTCAGAAGTGCTGTATTCTCCCAGTTTCTTTTCATCTGTCTAGAAATGATCACCAGAGCCAAATGATATTTCATGTTAACAAGTTCACAACAGTAAGGGTAAAAGGTAATGGGCAATGGTAAAGGAAGAATCCTCTAGAAAAGAAGGTGCAGTGGAAGTGAGCAATTAAGGAGAAGAAAAAAGGAAGAGAAATCAGGGCAAGTTTTTACGAGCTAAGCCCTGTAAACACTGCTAAAGATCTGTCATCTTTGCTTTGTACAGCTGCTTGGGCAGCAAAAGCAGTTGGCTAAATTGCTACAGATTTTGCTGGGAAAAAAACCAAAACAAGTATTTTCCAGCTGGCTTTGCTCTAACATTGCCAGCTACACAGCTAACATGAGTGCTAGCACAGAGAAGAAATAGCAGCAAGCTGGCAGAGACAACAGCAGTAGAACTGCCCCTTGCAGCAGCTTAGTCCCATCTATTCTTCCTCCTGCAGGCCAGACTGCAATTAGTTTTCCAGCTGGTCCTCTCTCTCAGATCATCCCAGACCCAAATGAAAACACTATCAGTTCAAAGGGGGAGGTAAGAAGGATGGATCTGCAGTTGCCTGCAGTACTAAGGAACATGCTAACCAACAATCATGTCCCCTCCAATGGCTCACAGTTTCATACAAACTTTTCAGCTTTGTCCATGACCTCTGCAGATACCTCTTACGAAACACACAGGAAATCCTTTCTACACCCGGAGTTTACATTCAGTTCATACTCTATGCTCAGGTCAATTAAAATTGGGCTTCATCTGCCTATATAATTAGAGGCACATGAGCTTGGAACCAGCAGTTATCTTTGTATCCAAAAGAGAAACAGCAACCCATTCACATGAAGTAATACCTCACCAGATACCACATTAAAAATTTGTTTTTTAAAAAAGAAAGAAGCATTCTTTCTAAAGAAAATGAAAAAGCATTACCTTGAGACTTGTAGAGCTTTCTAATTTTATTTAAGCTTGTATACTGTCATCACATTAAACATTAAAGACTAACTGTTCAGAAATGTTACTTTTAGTCCTGCACAAGTTTTAGAGGTAAAACCTCAAAAATCCAAAAGCAGGCCTGGCTACAGATGATAATACATTACAGATTAAACAGAGGGAAAACACAAAAAGGAAAGAGACAAACCCCAGGCAAGTCTCCAAGAAGCAAAGGTTAGATAACTCTTATAATAGCAGCAGAAACCTTTATTTGATTTTCATCAACAACCCCATTCAAGAATATATACAAGAGAGGAATGACAGAAACAAAGTCCAGGACCAATACAAGATGCTGAAAGAACCTGGAAGATCAGTATTCCCATTAGAAGTTACAAGCTAATCATGGGAAAAACCCCAAGATTCATTAAATGAGCATGATGCCAGATTCCATCCAAGTTTTGGAAGAAACATCCAGTTTCAGCACATACTTCACGACAATCACTAAGATCTGCCACAAACCACATGCCCATATTTGTGTCAAGAATAAACTGATTATTAAAAGCTTCTTTTAGCAGATAATTTAATTTCTTAGCTGTTAGAAACGCTCTACATTAACAGATTTTCATCTGTCAGACTAATATTAAAAATTCCTCCACATTAGTGTAGGAGTTTCACATTTTTTCAGCTAGCTATCACTTGAAGTTCCTCTGTGCAAGCATGAACTCCACCTACTCCCTTAAAACTCAATGGAAAAAGACAATTATGAAAAGACAGATGTTTTTAAAATCACAAAGATAATTTGAGCTGTTTCAGCAGCTATGTTTCAGGGAATTATTAAACCAATTTAATATTGGTTTTCCAAAGGATCAAATTGTTTTAACTTTGTAAATGCAGAACACACAATATAGAAGCAAGCCAGCTACCATACTCTGTAAGCAACATGCATCTTGTCTCTCTTTACAGCACACAGCTCTACCACTGGCAAAAGAAAGTGCCAGTGTTACATAAACTTCTAAACCATGGAATCATAACCCAGATATCTGAAGATTGCCTCTCTTGTTCAGCAACTCCAGACAACATAAGAATACAGATTAGTCTTATTAGTAGGAAAATTCTGATTAAAAAAGGACTGAGATCAAATCTCAATGCTTAAATATGCTACAGAAAAATAATTTACTCACATTCAATGTGCACAAGTGAAGTAATGTGCCCTAATCTACTTATTCCCAGGCACATTCCCCAAAGACATCTTGTAATTGAAATGATGTAACACTCTGGAACACTTTGATGACATTTCATTAGGTGCAAAATTAATACTAAAATGCATCTTCTCTACAAAGCAAAATTGTCAGTTCTTGAGTTCAATCATCAACTAGAGGCTAAGAAACAATAAAGAACTACAATAATTTCAATAATTTCCTACAGTTTTAAGTGAATCACAGAAGCTTTCAACACAAAGAGTATCTTATATATTGTAAACTACAATGTTTATAAAAAGTAGCTGCTAACTAGCAGACACTCTGCATGAGTAAATTAGGCTTATCTTCATCTCTGTCACTGTATTTTTTTACCACTTAAAAGTCTTACATGAAGTTCCAATGATTTCAAACTCAGGTCAGCAAATGCATCTCCAAGTTGCCTTTGGGTATGTACCATCTGGAAGAGCTGTGTGGACAGTGTCTGTGCCAGTCTCAAGATATTTTCATATTTTTTTTTGTTGTCTCTCAATATATCTATCTGAGCTTCTAGTTCCAGGTCGACTGTTCTTGAGCCACGACCCAGTTTTTCAGAGATGATCTGACGTGTACACTGCAGAAAAAAAATTAAATTATAAAGATTCAAGTATATTCAAGACAACACAGCATACACCCATTTTCAGCTTCAAGGGACATATAATTACACACAATTCTTTCACAACCACCCCTCCCAATATAAGTTTGCACAACAAACTGAAAAAACAACACAGTCTTTAGAAGTTTATCAGGACTCAGCAAGAACAGCTGGACAAGTCTCAACTCCTACTAAGATGAATATTCAAGTTAGCAAATCAAGAGCATAACTAATTGTTTCTCAAGTAAAATAACACTTATCTTTTTATAGGTTTGGTGAATCTCATTAAGTTAAAAGAAGCATTTTAGCCCACTGCATTTAAGTCAGTTTATAGGACCATTACTATTCTGTAAAAAAATGTCTAGTTAGTAATCTTTTGGGCTTTGTCTACCAAGTATCTGATCAGAACATCCATGTTAAATTTTCCAAAAATGTTAATTTTGAGGGTTTTTTTCAGGGGCCAAGTACAAAGGTGGTGGTTTTCAGCATGTATTTTTAAAGCTGATTAGGAAACTGAGAACTCCTACTGAGAAATACGCAAAAGTATTAAAATGCACTTATTATTTACACATCTATAAAATGGAGACGATTTACTCAGAAAGACTGTATCTTTTCTGTCATAAGTCAAACTCTTAGTAGGCTTGCAGCTCATTAACACACTGAGCAGGAAATGTGCTCTTATGCAGCTGTAGACACTCTCACCCAGCCTATGGCTGTGACAGAGCAGGCTGCTACCACATTCCACAGATCTGTGACACCTTCTCTGCCAGAGATTCGAGCCCAGCTTGGCAGTGAGCCTCCCAAGATGCACACTGGGGTTTCCCTTGACTGAGACACAGGAGAAGCCATTTGCAAGGCAGATGTGTAGCAAAGCTATACAGTTTCTCTAAGGAAAGCAGAATTATTTACTGCTCTAGTAAGTTACTTGAAGTTAATCTGTGGTCCCAAGGTGTGAACAGATAAGCAATTTAGACATATAAAAAATTACTGCTAGAAACAAAAGGTACAGGGAAATTAAGTTAGTAGTCAAAGCCACAACTACGCTGAAAGGACTCAACCTAAGCACAAAGCTGCTATTTTTAATTTTACTTTTGTGAAATAATGCCCAAACTTATCTTGTAACATACTCCCCAAATACTCCAGAGCACTGGATTTCCCAGGGTTTCCCAATTCAAGGACTTTAGTTTAATACCATCTTAACTTGTGTCCAAAGGAGATGCATGTTCAACCTGCTAGAACTTCCATGTCCCTTCTTAATGTAATAGAGGAACACAGGAGAGACTCAAGAATGACCAAGGAGATCAAGCTGGTCACGACTCATAAGGTTTAGGTCACAAGATACAGACTATTTGGGCTACTTTGTCAGATTCAAGTAGTTGACAAGAAAAAGCACAACAAATCTAGGTGATGTTTGTCTACTAAGCATCAGAAATTCAGGACATATAACAGAGAATACAACTTTACTACCAAAGACTCAACAAGAAATTGCAAAATACAGCTTAGCTCTGAGTGTGCTCAGAGCATGAATAAGCCTTTCATTAGGAACTATGGAAGCGATGGTCAAATTTTGGCTATTTTCCAAAAGAGCTGATGCAAACACACACAAACCCTCGTGGAAATGCAAGAGAAAAATCTGAATCATGGAAAGCAAAATTTTTGAAAGCAAGGATAAATTACAAATAAAGGAATTATTTTCAGCCAAGGGGTATTTGCTTCATAGGTCACAGCAAAATACCTAAAAAAGCCCAGCAGTGACAAGTGAAGAAACACCAGTAATTGGAAATATTTATACTGGATACTTTAACTCAGATGTAGCAAAAGATAAAGAAAATGCCCCAACCTATTTTGATTTACTCCAGTTCTAAGTAGACTAGTACAAGCATACAAATTGCTCTATATACTCACTAGCAAAGAAAATTACATGCATTAATTCCATTGTGCTTTGTTATAAGAGTATTTATAAAGGAAACTGTCATAGAAAAGACCATGCAATTCAAAAAGAAGTCTTCCAATGCAAAGCTTAAGAAAAACAACTCAGAGTATAATTCAAAAATACAAAACCAAAATACATTTCAGGGAAATATATTTTAACTTGTATATGCCAAAGATGAAGAGAGGCATTACTGGACATGTCTCAGAAATAAATGTTTTACTAGTAGCGCAGTGTTAGAGAGGTTTGTAAAACAGGTTTGCCTTTTTTTCCCCCTCAAAGTTTAAGTTGTATGAAAGACAAAAAGACAAGCTTGCTGGAACTGCTCAAAGTCAAGAAGAATCTTCACTTTCTTGGGCCTAAATGTTTTTGCTAAACCGAAAACCACTTTTTCATCCAAAGGGGAAGGCACAGGCAGAAAAAAGAACAAAAAAAGATCTTGCCACTAGACTACGGAAAGAAGGACAATTTCTCTTCATACTAACTCATGATTCCTAGGGAGCATTTGACTGGAGAATGTGAAGGGCAATGGTAGTTGCAAAGGCATTTACAGATGGGAATGACTTCAGAACACACCAATAATTTAGATTTCTCTACCCCTGATACTGATACCATGGTATAGGAACTACTTATGTCAGATTCCTAAAGAACTTCCTAACAGCAAATTTCATCGCTAACTCCCCTTGTGGATTAATGTCTGGTACATTGATACCAGGGATTTTAAATTCAGAGGGATTCAAGTGCTGACATTTACTCCCGTCCTTTATTTCTGCATCTTCAAACCTCTGAACAGTTAGCTATTATGAGAAAAGGAGGACACTTCTAGCCATGATCTTCCTGATGGGAACCAAAGCAAGCAAGTGTGTTCACAAATTTAAATACTGTCCTTAACCATATTAAATATGCTTTTTGTACGAAGCCTACGACACAAATGTATGGCATCTCCAAGTATAGTTGCACAATACTCTATCAACTCAAAATGAATTTGCAAGTTCTCTGAATGATCTTATACCTCAAAAAAAGAGTGAACAGCAAGTCAATATGGAACTCTAGAAAGATCATAACTGACCCATCTCCTTAGCACATTTGGGAATAGATAAAAGCAAACACGTTGTTTTCTAAAAATGTTAGTCTTTGTTTGCTATGTCATTACTGGTGTGATTCTGGATTTCAGCAAGGGGGAGGCTTAAGCCATAAAAGAGAACTAAAAATCTGAACTTTGCAGACACTACAGCTAAAGAAATAATGTTCTAAACAAAGATCCAAGATCCCTTTTCCCAACATTTTGCACTAATCCTCTGGCTGTTGTTTCATGTCAGCAAGTTTGAGACATTGTGAGTTTCTGTGGGTTTGTTTTCTAAATCAAGGTACCAAAAATACAGAATAAGGTCAAGTCCTGTCCTATTTAGTTGAGGTATAGGAGATTTGATCTCAAGAGTCAATGTTTTAAAGAGACAAGAGAATTTTAGAGAACAGCTTCAGCTGAATAGCACATATTCTGATTGCACAACAGCGCACCCCAAAGTAGCTGACAGACAAAACTGCACAATGGGTCAGGTTGGAAAGGACCACAGTGAGTGGATCCCCTGGTTCAACATCTCTGCTCAAGCAAGTTCATCCCAGAGCACATTGCATGGGATTGTATCTAGAGGGTTTTTGAGTATCTCAAAAATACTGAGTGAGGGAGACTCCATAACCTCTCTGGGCAACCTGTTACAGTGCTTGGTCACCTGCACAGTAAAGAAGTTCTTCCTCATGTTCAGGTAGAACTTCCTGTGCATCAGGTTCTGCCCACTGCCTCTTGTCCTGCTGCTTGGCACCACTAGGAAGAACCCAGATCCATCCCCTTGACAGTCTCCCCTGAGATACTTTATAGGTATTCATGAGGTCCCCTCTAAGTCGTCTCTTCTCCAAGCTGAACAGGCCCAGCTCCTTCAACCTTTCCTCCTATGAAAGCTGCTCCAGTCCCTTCACCATCTTTGCTGCTCTCCACTGGACCAGCTGCAGGAGATCCATGTCTCTCTTGTCCTGAGGAGCCCAGGACTGGCCACAGCACTCCAAATGTGCCTCACCAGGGCTGAATACCAGGGCAGGATCATCAAGGCTGAATAGTGGGGCAGGATCATCTCCCTCAACCTGCTAGCAACGTTCCTCCTAAGGCACCCCAGGATACCATTGGGCTGCAACTTCTGTAGTTGCTACAATATTTAGATGACAAGAAAAGTAGCAAATCTAAAAGCCATTTAATTAGACATTAAAAAAAAAAATAATTCTGATTCTAACAGAAAGACACCATAAGCATCTACTAGGGATAGAACGTCTCCATCCCTGCTTCTCATCCTCACTGAGCAGGACGTTATCTGGACTTAAAGAACACCAGAGGGATTCAGACTTTTCTTGCCACAGATTGTTAATTTCTTCATGGTTTGATGCAGACCTCACTGATGTACCTGCCCACAACTCTATTATTAAAGCTGTAGGCATAACAAGAAGCTATTTTTCAAAACTGGTCTTTCTTTAAACTTTTTGACAGGAATGCATTCCCTGACAATTGTTCCTTACCTTATAGCTTTTTAATGAGCATCACTTCTAGCAAACTGGTGTGATTTAAGCACCTTTTTATTATTCTGACATTACTCTTTTAATTTCATCAAATCTCAACTGATCATGAAGTAGAAGCATATAAAACACACACAAATTGAAACAACTGTTACCACACTAGGAAAAAACAATCAGGCAAGATGAAACAAAACCATCAGAATAGCAATTAACAAGTTTTAAATTGCTAGATAACCCTGATTTTTTCACATCAACTAAAATTTTATTTTATCAGTAGTCAACTCAAAAAGAGCAATAAATATTTAATTCCAAGCTTTAGTGCTGAAATCTCTACATTCGGAATGACGAAGGGAACATTAGAAATGGAACATACTTTACCTTGCTAAATCAGTAATACCTGTTAAAGATTTTTTACATTGCACCAAGGATTTAACAAAGAATGTTACACTTGGAAGAAAACTAAGCCTTTCCTATACATTCTTGCTTATGCTCACTGCCACAATAGCTTGCTTTCATACAGCTCTATTCCTATCCAGTAGCAAACTCACTTATAGAATACATACATACACACACACATAGCTGCATACCTTGTAAGTGTTTAGGCTCCACTTTCTCACCAATTCCAGTTTCTCCATCGCTGGATTCTTTACTTCGTCTGCTAACACAACAGGTCCACTCTTCTGCTGGGCTCTGCCCCCTGTGTCAGACACAAAGCAAATCTTCAAGGCCTTGGGTTGGGGCTTTTTGTTTGTTTTAAGGGATTAATAGCAGGTATGGAAGATTTGTGCAATTGCACATCCAAAAGCAGAGCAAGGTGACAGGAGGAACTTAAGATGAATAAGAGATTTTTTAAATCAGTTCCAGAAAGAAAGACTTACTTTAAAACTGATATAAAATGTATATATATCTCACTATTTCATGAATAGGCTGAATTAAGCATAGTGAAAGCTTAAAACAGCTTTTGAGACATGTTTATTCTTATTATTTTTGAGACATTTATATCTATGTTTAAAAACTCCAACACTCTTTGAACACTCTTTTGCATTTAATCAATCTATAAGTCTGTTTACAACCTTAAGTCCATTAAACAACAATTACTGGCATATTGTTTTCATGAAGTACAGAGTTTTTTAATCTTCTCCGATGAAAGTCATTCTTTCCAGAAGATGCGTTCATCCAATACTTAATTATTTCAGTTTTATTAGCTCATTGTATTAGAAACAATTAATTCTACAAACCAGCCAAGAGATTTAAAGCAACTAATTAAAATACCTAAAGCAAATCACCACACACAAACTGCCGCTACTCAGCATTTTCATTTTCAAGCTAGTATGGGATATCATGTGGATTCCATGTTTCAATTTTGCAAAATTCCTAGTGTCCTAAATATTAAAAACTGCTAAGTATCGCCACTTTTTAAGCAATATTTTTATTTATCATGTCCACATTCATTTTAATTACTCGTGACTCTGATCCCTACTGCTACTTACAGTCACCTTAGTCTTGCCAAGTTATTTATGCAAGCAAGAGTTTGGAAAAAAGTCTACATAGATGCCTCAAGATTTTCCTTTAGCATCAAGTTCTGCTGTGTTCTTTACATCTTCAACATGCTGTGCAAACATTAAGTAATTAACCCTCTCAAAACCCTTATGAGGTAACTGACTTAAGTTTTCTCCTTTTATGCAGGAGGAAGCAGAACTAAGATGTTAAGTAATTTGCCCACAGGCACAAAATGAGTCAAGTGGCAAAGCTGAGTTGGGGTGTTGTGAATTCCTAATGGCTGCCCCCATAGTCTGCTGGAATATATGATCATTTAGGCAAAAAATACTAAAAGTTTCAGCTTCAACCTAAAGAAAATATTCTGATCACTCCTATTTTACCTACTGTTAGTTATCATTAATATTAGTTACAATTTTAATTTTACAGAGTATAAGCAGCTTAGAGAGAGGAAAGCAGAGGTTAATTTGTAAACTGTTGAAGTCAGAAGTAAGAGCCACCAAAATTCCACAGAAATTTCATTTCCAACTAATAGTACATCAAATAATTAGAAACATGGAAGGGTTAGTACAGTCTCAGCAGAGACAAGGGCGTTATCCATTCAGTGCTTTAATACCTGTGGGAATAATTAAATCACAACCTTGTCCAGCCAGTCTGCTAGCTGCTGCACTGCTAGGAGATATAACAGATGATTTGGGTGATGCTGAGGAACCTGAAAACGGGAGATTTAACAATGAAAATACATCATCTTCTCTTTGAAGTGAATGTGCATTCTCACAGAGACACATCTTCAAAACAAAGAAACATTTGCTTCAGCAACTATAGAAGTATTCACAGAAAAGTTGTTGGAATTTCTAATGGAAATGTTTTTTTTTAAGAGGTGCATCTCTCCATGTGAACTACTCCAAGTTTTCTTGATTTAATCTTTTTCTCTAGGTCATGATGACCATTCTTTTTTTCTGTAAGAACAATCAAAATACAACTGAAGGGCTCATCAGTGAAGCACAGACCATAAACAGAAAATTCCATGGAAGACTGTTATATAACCATCCACAGCTGAAACACTCTTTTGCAAGTCTAGATAGAACTCACTCTGCACTGTCACTGAATGGTACTTAAAGCATTAAAGGGTGAAGTCAGCCCTGAAATCTCTGCCAATTTCAGATACACTTTACAGACATCGGCTCTTAAGTCTGTGTAAACATACAGCAATAAGTTATCCTGAAGATCATACAAGTTATTAGCCATTAAAGTGTGTAAACTCATTCCCAAATGAAAGATTTTACAGCACTTGTTTTTTCCCTTAAAAACAAACAAACAAAAAACCAAACAAAAAGCCCCAAACCAAAACAAAAAGCAACCAGCTTTACATGACCTGCACTGTGTGTGTTCTCTAAGCTGTTCTAGGATTATGCTCATTAGGCTTTTCAGAGCTTTGCCACTCTTTTGTAACAGATAAATCTGAAGCAGCATCCTTATGGAATTTTCAGGATTTAAAAAAGAAGTAAGCTTTTCCTCTATAATGATGAATGACCGCCATACTGGGGAGGAATTTTATTTGCTTTTGCTGAGAAATTCCAATGTACTTCAGGGCTAACAGTGTGCTGAGGGGAAAGAAAATTAAACCTAAACTTTGCAGTTTTGACAAAATTTAGTTATCAGTAACATCAAAAACATCACTCAAAGTAATTGGATCAACAATCAGCTTTAAAACATTCCACAGAGCACTGCTAACATGGGGTAAATAAATCCAGTGATTTGGATCCAACTGCAGGGAAAAGATGAGACAAAGACAGCTCACTTGCTGTGTCCTTCTCCAGATATACATTGCATAAGAGCTGCAACTGAATTCATCCAGGCATAGAAGTCTGACTGCAAGATCTTGCCTAAATCATTTCAGCAAGCGAGCCAAGACAAGCAGTTAAAAAAATCCTTATCATTTGACAGATTATTAACACAGCCTTATGCATGCTTCATCATTCAACATCCCACAAATCCTAAAAGCCCTTCCCCTCCAGTACTGTCTACTTTGCATTCAGAAGTGAAGCCCTAATAAGGACATTCAAACAGAAGACAGAATTTTTAGAAATAAGGCAATCATTCAACTTTTGTCCATGGTTTCAAAGGAAGCCCCAGCTTTTACCACTTCTCTCTCTCTCTGATTTTGTTAGAACATCAAGAAAAATCCCAAGAAAATACCCTTGGAGAAAATCTGTGATACCCAAAGTGTCCAAAGCTCATAATTTGTGTACAGAAATTTCCACAGAACATTTGCATTTCAAACACATTACTGTAGCTTGAAACATCTTCAGACACTTTTTCCTTAAAGGCTAATACACTTAACAGCTGCAACAGTTATCCTCGTAATAGAATACAAAAAGGCAGGAATGGTGAGCAGTTTGCCATCTGCTCCAGTTTTTAGCTAGATATTTTGCTATTTTCAAAGGCATAAAGAAACACAGCATTCACTTTGTAATATATGTAAAGTACAACATGTAAATCAACTGTTTTCATAAGCAAAGAACTTAACCAAACAGGAAATGAAGCAAAATGTAAATTAAATTTATGACTACAAAGAGCTTATTTTCATAGCTGCACAACTGAGATAACTTCAAATCTTTCAAATTCAGAAACTGTCAAAGGTACATAATTCATTGAATACCATTTGCCCATACAATATCATGGTATTCTATTGCTTTTAGACAGGAAATAGTGACACTATTGGCTTGTCTATCACTTTGCATTTCTCATTGTTTAATATCACTAGGATTCTCTAAGGCATACATAAATACTCCAAGGAGAATCCCACTTTTTAACCTACTCTCAGTAAGTGAGGTGTTTATAACAAATAAATAACTCTCCAGTTACACTTCAAATCAGAACAGTAACCTGCAAAATCTGAAGAAAACTTCAACACAATGTAACAGTAAAATGTTCAAGGTGGCCAAGGCCTTCCCATCCCATAAGTGTAGGCCAATTTAACACTAAGTAGTTTCTGCCAGTCCCTTGATGGATAGTACAAGTGTAGCATGTATTCTCTTATTTTCACAACCCAGCTACAAGAGAAGATAAACTGGTTGTCACTAATGAAGATCTCAAATATGTACATTCATCCAAACTGCCCAAAGCAGCTACAGAACATTGCATTTCTGACAATGTAAGAATATGCCTAAAGATTTTAAATTGAGAAATAAAAAAAAAAATGCACTTACCTTTATTTGGAAACTGCCCTGCCTCAACAACTCCCTCTTTGGCACCATCAAAGCCATGAGATGTTATTTTGGTTTCAGAAAGTCCAAGTCCAACTGGTAATGAACATTTCAAGTCCTGGAAAATATATGAATAAAAATAGAAAGTTAAAAACAAAACAAACAAAAAAAGGGATTTAAGTGACTCTAAAGTATTATAATACAGTTTCAGCAGCTTTCAGACAAGCCTTTAGCCTAGAAAGGCCTTGCTGGTGTCACTGCTTTCTACTGGTATGCACAAATACAACATAAATAAATGAGAAACACTGTAAGTATAGCCTGAGTATTTATTCTAGATATTTTTGTTATATTATATTATATTGTTTATATATAATAAATATTATATTATATTTATGTTATATTATATTATATTTTGTTATATGACCAAGTAGAATGCCATGTCTTAGAGAAGCAGTTACAAAAAATGTGGCCAGAAGCATCATGTTATGTGGTCTGAAGCTGGTCCAAGCAACCATGTCAGTTTAATAAAGTATCCAGTTAAAAACTGACAGGGGTGCAGAATGATATAAGATTGTCAAGCAGAAAACACCTTACAAAACAAAAATATGGAAGCAACTATCATAACGCTGAAGATTTAAAAAAATCACTAAGCAAGGAATAGCCTTAAAATTCATAGCATCCTTATTTTTTACAAATAGCACATTAAATCGTTTTAATATTTTACATAGAAGTGACATCCAGAAAGGCATCACTTAAACAGCTTCCTTCTGAGCACCTATTATGCATCATAAGTGCTCAGAGCACAAAGCTACCACTTAGTTTTGCTTGCTTTTGAAAGTCCTTAATTTAAAATTGCCTGAGATCACTTTGTTTAACTTCTGAGGGCTTGATCAACTATTCTAACCAGCTCTCAAGTAATCGAAGTCTTCACTGAAACCCAGCATAGGCCTAAGAAACACTCCACACACCACAGCTCACACACCATCCTACTGCCCATTTTCGCTGTCTTATCTACCTCTGCAAAAAGCTCCCCACAGGTTTCCTGGACTATATTGCCAGTGATCTAACTGAAGTTTAAGCCTCTGGTGTTATGGAATTAGACATAGTACTTTAAAAAAGTTCAGGTTTTAAAGCAATTAAAAAAATTAATTCATGGAAGTAAAAAGTGAGTGAAAAAGTACTATGAGAATAAAAGCAAAAAGGTAAAATACAGTTACAAAAAATAAAAGCATCAAGAAATCAGAAACTGTCAGTGTCTGGAGTCAGGTACTACTTTGCATCCCCTCTGCTTCCATACAGAGGTAAAAAAGTGGGAAAGTATCAAGGACCACTAGAGAAAAGCTATACATAACTTTAAGACATCTGTGTCTAGACACAGGTAGTAACTATTTATGATCCATACAATGCTTCTGATTACAAAGAAATCACAACCTTTAAAATCTAATCCATGTTTGACCTATAACTGTAGTCACTCAATCCACAAACCAGAAGCAAGGTAGTGCATAAGAATGATACTGATACTGCCTAGAGGCTCAGATTGTCAAGAAGTAGTTTTAGATCACATCGCCCCAGATTTATTTAGATGTCTTCAGTTCAGGACAAACCCCTGGGAAGAAGAAAAAAGGAAGAACTACAAACATCTTAATTCCAGCAAATTAATTTTTCCATGTGAATTCCAGAAATTTCGCCAACATCAAAAACCCAGCATGTTACTGCAAAGAGTTCCTTATGTGAACAGGCTATAATAGATGATGCCATATTTGTGCACCTGAAGCATCATACAAAAAAAAAAAAAAAAAAAGGAAAAGAAACAGCATGAAAAACAAATAGTAGTCACATGCAGAACCTGATCTCCCAAATTAAGCATGTCAGAACTTCAGATACATACTGTTTTCAGTCTTAACAACCGACTTAACATTGGTGCTTCCATTTAAGTACTTGCAGTTGGGGGTAGGCTGGAAGGCCTTTGCTTCAACTTAGTTTAGCTAATAGAGACCATTTAACTCAAAATGTAGCAAGTCACTAGAAGCTGAGAAAGTAGAAAGACTTGAAAAAGGACAACCAGATTGCAGAGAAGATGCACTGATTTCAAAAAAAGGATGTGGCATGAATTATTTTTTTTCCTGAAGGCACCCTGGCGTGTTGTGTAGTTTTCAGAAATATCTAAACCTGAAGCCAAACAACTGTAGACAGCCAACCTGCTTAAGCACGTTCACAATAGGAATCTAAGCAATCATCTGTATTTAAGGTTAAAATGCAGAACATCTGCTTTGTAAAGACAAAAGTTTGTATCCAAACCTAAGCAACTGCACTACTTCCATACACTCAATGTAATTCTAATCTGAAGTTAAAGACAAGCTGAACAAACTACAGAATTAAATAAATCAAAATACTACAATGCATCTATCTCTTGAACAAAAACTTGATATTTGGAATATGAAAATTTTAAAGATCTACAATTGTGCATATACCATGCATATACCAGACTTTTTAACATGAATCTATATACATATATATATATGTATACAAACACATATTTGTTCAAAGAGATCTACTTTTTTCCCATTGTCAAAAAGGCAAAGTTTAATTTAAAGAAAGGCAAAGTTCAATTCAAACCCCTTTTTAAACACCTATAAACCAGTTCAAATATATCTTTGTGAAGAATGATATCCTTACATATGAACTTAAAAGAAAATTTTACTCTCTGTTGATTTACACATGACCAGAATTGAGAAAAAGTCAGTGATTATCAAAACAATATCTTTTCATTGTTTACAAACATGCAAGTTACTGTTCAGGGGAGACACACTGCTGCATGTAAACTAAAAGTTTTAATGCCATTCTTGCAACTGATTGTGCTTGCTCTTTTTTTTCTTTACACAAGTGTAGATAAACAAAAAAGCTACCAAAAATCTGTAAACAAACCAACAAAACAGTTTATCCCTTCAATAACTTACAAAAGGGATAATTTAGAAACACTGCACAGAATGTCACACTTAAGGGAAGCTATAAGTGAACTTAATGTTTGAATGGTAAGAAGGCAACATAAATAGCTTTTATTTTTGTTCCCACTAAATGTAAGTTTGGCTCTTACAAGATAGGAAGTGAGGACAGATTCCCCTACTACCCTGTGATGATTATATATTTATAATGTATTGCTCTTCCAGCTAAGTTTAAGATTTCCCCTCTTCTTTGTAAAAGGTAAATTCAAGTCTTTAGAATTCATCAAGATTTATTGATACATGGCAAGCCCACAAATCTATTACGGGATCACCATCAACAAAAAAGAAATAGTAAAAAGCTTCATTAATAATTTTCATTTGTATGATGCTGAAACCATGTTTATGCAATTACCACCGAGCAGAAGCATTTTAATTTTCTAAGTTCACTGAGACCCAGAGCTAGAGGTATAAAAAAAAACCACCACTCAGAAGATTCCCAAGCTAAAAGGTTGCATTACCTACTCCATTCTCAGACATTTAACAAGAAGCAAAAGCATGAAATATAGCTAAACAGAATAAGTGCACTAGCTTAATTAGGTCTAGCCAAGACAGTTCAAACCTGTATGTTACAGAACACTTAAGCCACTTTAACCATTTGTTAAAATCCCATTTTAATGATTTCAAATCACTGTATTAAACTAAATATATTTTAGTCAGGTGAGCCTTATTTACACAACTCTATTATACAGAAAATAGAGTTGTTTGATGAACCAGTATGGATTTTTGACATAGCAGTCCTGTTGAGACAGCAGACGCAGCAAAGAAGTCATTCAGAATGCATGTTCATGAAGGAATGTTGGCTGAATTACCAGACTATTTCCAAAATTATACTTCCCAATCACGCTATCCATAATAATCTAAAATGAAGAGGGGAAAGACAAGAACTGTATTGTTCCTCCAACAGTAGAAACCAACCCAGCCAAAACTTAATTTATAGAAACTTACTTAACTAAGGAGCAACTAAGGAAACAACACTGGATTAATTTTTTAGTTACACCACTCCATTAGTAATGTATCACTAAGCGTTAACTTCTGCTTAGTACCAACAGAAGGTTTGACAGATAGTTTTACTTGCCTTTAATACCTTGAATTAAGGCATTCTTAAAACCTCACACCAATGGCTAGTTCAACAGTGGAACAACTAATATCAGACCAATCATATGCTTCCTTGTTTTTAATGGTGGATGACATTTAAAATAAAACTACTCAAGCTGACTTCAGGAAAAATTTACAGCATATCTATCTGATTGTAAAGTTCACAGTTTAAAGTGTGATTACAAGCCCTATGGAACAAAAGGTTATGCAGATAGACATAATGCCTATCCAGTAAGATACATGGGCTCTGAACCTTAACTTCTTATCAAAATCACGTGCAAGTAGAGCTCCTCTTGCCCCATTACATCACTCAGTTCCTATTTTCCATTAATATTTTTGGTTTTTCAGACTGTATGAAGAACATGTGACTTTTTTATCTCCTCAAACCAGTTTTTTAGAACTGACACAGTTCTAGAAATATATATTAAATCAGTTCTACATTAATTAAACTAAAACTACCCTAACTAAAAATCTAACCATGTCAGTCAACATAGCAAAACCTAAGAGATTAACTCAGACATTGCAGGCAGAATGTGAGTGACAAGGCTAGCACTTTTTTCAGAAGGCAAAAAACAAAAGAGAATTGACCTTATCTATTTGTACAGCATAGCAATAAAATTACAGAACAAGATCATGAACACATGCAGATTCACAGATTCATCAGATCCCAGACCTTATTTCATAATTCTAGTAAGACAAATTGAAGACTCACAACAAAGTTCATTATCTTTTTGCATCCTGAAGTTTATTACTGATTTTATAGGCATGTTTAACTATGGTTTTGTTCCCATGAAAGTACAGTAAGAACCATGAGAAGAGGCAATATCAAAAATTAAATGAAACAAATTCATGCTCAAACTGACAAGAATATCATGTAGATTTTGTGCAATACTTTAAACATAACAAATCACTTGTAGCTGCTTGACTATCTTTACAGGCAGATCAAACTGTCTTCTGAAAAATTCAGTTTATTCCTACACAGCTCTCACACTATATGGCATGTTCTTGTATATAGGAATAACAGCAATAATATACTTCCCTCACTCCTTCCTACTGTCCTCAGCTCCCAATACCCTCAGTCACACTAAAACACCACTATGCTACTCACATCATTCCAACAGCATGGAGGAAAACTGGGCTCTGGAAGTCAGGGATAAGTGAAGTAAAGCAAGTGAATAATATAAACTAGCCAGACTTTTTGTATGTTGGGCTTCCTTATACAAAGTAAAAAGAAAAACTTTTGATAGGAAATGCTGAAACATTCTGTCTAACAAATACTCAAACATTAGCAAACAGTTCCATACATCAAGTTCTTAAAGCCCAAGTGAGATCCAACAGAGTTTGGGGAGTTAAAAAGCACTATGTCAAGCTTTTCTATACTGAAAGAATGTTAGATATTTGATCCAGTGACGACTGAAGCTACAGCTTTTTTCAGTAAAAGAGTTTCCATCCTTCATATGGGCAGGACAAAACTTGTCTGAATTCCACAGGCATGTCTTATTAGAGAATTAGAATGTAGCAGCATATTTCTGACTGAGATTTTACAGTTAGGAAAACACTTAAGTTACCTTTTAAATATGCATTATACCAAGAAGATGCACCAATTAGTGCTATGTCACATTCCCACAAAAGTGGAACTAGCATACTTCCTTCTGAAGTGACATTATGACAATCTATGCTGTCTGATGTTCTGCAAAACTAATGGCATCTTTCTTTAAGGAAGGAGCAACCCTACTTGTCATTGCCAGGTAAATAAATTTGCTCTGCACTGCCTCACAAAATGAAATACTTCTCATGCTTGAATGCATATTAAAACTGCATTTGGTGAAACACAAATGTGCATTTTCATGCCTGAGCAGCTTATGGACGAGGTCTCATGGAAGTGCCAAACAGAACACGACTCTAGAGGGAAGTGCAGATTTGCGAGTAAAGAATTCTAAAGAAAAGGTTGTACAAATACCTCTTCACCCAAAAACATGCAAAAAGCTGCTCAAGTCTTGGTGGCAAAATAGCTGCAGAAGGCTAAAAAATACAGAACAAGTAGTATTTGGTTCTTTACATCTGAATTGTACAGCATCTAGATGACTATTTCCCTCATCATACAAATAAGGAAGCAGGAAATTAAAATAACTTTGTTCCCCAACTTTTATAAGAAGGTGCAATCGAAATCAGCACACTGGAGTGCTCTAAACTCTGCTGTGGTCACATACTCTTACTGAGCACTGTGGCAACAGTACAAATTAGAGTGGTCAGGGTTTCTTGCCCCTTTCTTAAGTGACTTCATAAAAAACAGTACTTGGCTTATCATTTCCATAAATTGTAGGAAAAAAGACCCCAAAAATTTTGTGGTGCAATGCATATTGCTTTAGGTTAAAGCAAAAAATTACCTGGCAAGGAAAAAAAGAGAAAGCATGGCATTAAGCATTAGAAATAACAAACACGAAACAAGATGAATAGAAGCTAAATATTAGAATTTGAGACTAACAGATTAGTAAACAGACCTAGATGTTAATTCCAAGAAGTTTATTTTCTTTGTTTTGTTTATAAGAAGCCTTGATTATCACATATTCTGACTTCAGGTCACACAAGCAGGTGTGAACTTGTACAAGACAGTTCAAAAAAATAATTGAAGTGCACTTCTTCACTGATCTCAGAATAAGCACTGCAAAAATAATTTCAGCAAGTTCAAATATGCTTGCAGAGTACAGGTTTTCCTGCAAATTGACCAAAGATTTGACCCATTTTTGTCAAAGTAGAAGTTTCAAAATATAGTTGACTCCAAGCCAGCAGAACAATTAGCATGCAGGGAAAATCTACTCCAAATTTCACATATGGCCATAGACAAAAACCACCTTAGTATTCCAGCTTTACATTTTGCCTGAGTAGAGGCCCTAACGCAGTCACCAAGAATGCAAGTTCCATTTGCTGTACGTAAGCGCTGCATGCACTGCACTGCAGGAGAATCACTATGTAAGGAAAAGCTAACTTAGACAGCAGTCAAGTCAACAGCAGCAGCAATATCACCAAGCTTCAAATTACTCATTCTGTTTCCCTGCTTTGAGGTGAACCCAAAATGCTTACCACTTCAAGATGCATTTCCCAAGCTGGTCTCCCTAAACATACATCTCATAGAAATGTAGTTTTAACTTTATTTCATTAAACACTCTACTAATTTTTACATTATGTCACTGGTAGATCTTAGTTGAACAACAAACCTTATGAAGGTTCCTCCCTCTAATCAGCATTTTAGTAAAACAGAAAAAAATGTTGAAGTTCTGCTGAGTATTTCTTTTAAAAATAATTCTGCACTGCAAGTCGATATGGAACTGTTAAAACTTAAGAGCTTTTCTTAAAACCTAAGCCTCAGCAGATACCAAATAAACGTGGACAATTCCAAACGAAAATCCAAATAAAAGGAGCCCGACCCCAAATTCCACAGGCTGTGCCCCAGCGCCCTCTGCTGGACGCCCGGGCACGAGCAAAACTGATCGTTCACTTGCACCGAGCGGAGGGGGAAGAACTCAGCTTCTACCACCACGAACGTGCCTTTCACACAAAAAATATCATTGCAATAGGCAATCGCACCGTGTTAGGTCAACTCTTACAATTATCTATGAGCTTCAAAGGCGTTTTTTCAGTAAACCTCCAGAAAACTACATCAAGTGAAGACTGCTACGCATTGAATTGTAACTTCAGCATTTCTGATAATGGTACCATAATAGACAGCAAAGAAAATTCTGACCCTGTTAAAGCTGTGTTCATGAGAATCTTCCAGCTGTCCATTGCTTGTCACAGGAATTTCTGCCGCTGAATTTTTTGGAGATTCTTGAGCCATTGCACTTCCCTGTAAAAAGAAACAGGTTAGAGTTTCTCTTCCATTTCCAATAAATAATCCGTATGAAAATATTTGATTTATGGGTTTCATAACAGTTGATTTTATTTCAAACTCCAACTGGAAATACTCTGGTCTACTCAGTCTGTATATGTTTATTTAATCACATCATTGAATCACAGTAATACTCCAGAACAGCTCAGTCAGAAGTTATTTAAAGTTTCCAGATCTAAGAGAAAAGGAAAACGAAAATTTAACCCATTGGCATTGGGCGAGTAAGACACAAATGAGGCGTGGGCTCAGACAAATGTTTTACATGCACACTTGAGCCTTAGAGTAGTTTCTGTATCTCAAATTATAATGAGCTTGGCTAAAAATTGTACAAGGAATCAATAAACAATAAATACTAGAGAAGAGCAATATGTTTAATCATGTGTTACAAGAAAAGCAATGATTCCAAGCTTTAAAACAGTTTCAGCTGCTTCTTATTTTACCATAATATAGTGCCACCTTCTGACTAAACTGTTGGTATACAACTCTCATGAAATCAACAGCAGCAAACATGAAGTGAAATGCAGAAGCACCAAAAGAGCTCACAAGTACCAAGAGAATTCAGGACTCAAAGTTAGTTTAAAATGCAGCTGCATCAGGAACAGTAGCAGCAGCTGTGTTTCAAGTACAGTGCTTTCAAGTACAACCTAAGGTGTAGCCTTGAAGAGACATTCCCAGAAGAACTGCACATCATTTACAAGCACCTGAAGAGAGAATGGCAGCTTAACACTCCAAAATTAAGAGGAAGCAAAAATTGCATCCCTTTCAAAAAGCTACTCCTAACTCTGCAAGGCAGCTTCATCAGTCATCTAAAGTGTAAACAGAAGAAAAATCAACACACAACCGAGGCAGTGTTTGTTCACTTACATAAAAGTTGTCTGAAGTCCTCAAACCAGCCCGCACACCTGTGCTAGACTGGCAAGACAAGATGTACCATCAACAGGTACTTGAGAATAGGTACCCTTATACCCTTAAAGCTCCTAAATCATCAAACTGAACCAGCTCTTTTCAGCCCAAGGGTCAGGAAGAGGCCCAGCCTGAGAACAGGATCTGAAGTATCAGCTTCTCCACACGTGAAACTTTACAGAGTATGAATATAACACAAAGATTTTACTGGTACTTACTGAGCATCACTTGCATCATTCTTAACTGGAACATCTTCTGTCATACCCCATTACTAATATTTCTTTCCCTTTCACATATCACCACTTCATTTACATTTGTGAGCCTGATTTCCTTTATTAGTCTTGAGGCTTCTGAAGACTTTTTCTAACTAGTCACTGTCTGTAGGCTCCAATAAATGTGCTCCTACCGAAGCACACCAAGAGGTCTAAGCTTATTTTATGAGTACTTTTAAAACAGTAATTTGTTTCATTTCAAAGAATATAGACTATCTCAAGTTGTAAGGGACCTATAAGGATCATCAATTCCAACTCCCTGCTCCTCACAGAGACTTGCTATACAACATCATTAGACTAGATGCCCTAGTTACCTGCCACATCACATTTTGATTTGGGAAATCCGTCCAATAGCTCAAGTTTCTTAAACTTGCTGTAGATCTCATATGTGCTTAATTAAGCTCTAAGACTGCTAGGAACTACACTTCTACTTGATATGGTCAAGTGAGGTATTTTTCAAAATGCTTGGCCTGTCACAGCTACTTGCATTACACAGAAGCATTAGCATCGGCCGTTCAGTTCACAGCTACTTTTGTTCCTCTTTCCTAAAATTATCAGATAACACAGTGTGAAGGGAAAGTCCTCTTCTGTCAAGGGGCACTTTGCTAGGGATCTCAAACAAAACTGCATCTCTAATTAAAGGAAAAACATCTTGACTTAGGTGCTTCTCAATGAAAATCTCAAATAATTTTGCAAATATTGACATTGATGTATTTTTATGCTTTTATTCAGAGATATACATGCTCAAAGCATAAGCACATATCTCTAATAAATACATATATTAGGAAACAAAAACTCATCAGCTTCTCTGGACAACTAGAAGCAATTCACCTATTTTTTTGGCAATCCTACTTGAGTCAGACCTATGAATCTAGTTCAGAGAAAGCAAAAAATTTCTTGCTAGCGTCAGTTCCAAGCTACGTTTGAACTACAACAGTTTCCTATTGCTGAAGGGGACATTTCACCACTCTACATTTCACAGTCTCTACTGTGAACCACACAGTGCCACTCCTCCCCAACACTCACCTGACTACAGGCACCACATACAACTCATTAGCCTGGCAATAGACCTTCTCACCAGGTTAATTTTCCAGCTTCAGTGAGATGAAGCACCAAAGCCTTGAAATGAGCAGCTGAAAAGGGGAAGTGGGATAAACTGCTAATTTAACTCAGACATCACAAGAAACTATCATCTCCATTCTAGTTAACAGTTTAAGCTTGCACTGCTACCAAGAACCAGTCCTTGCCCTTTTTCCCAACTCTTTCCCCCACCTGCTGTCACCATCCCTTCACCTCCTTCCTGAGCCAGAACAATGTATTTGCACAGCAAACAAGATTCCGGAAACACTGCAGATCAAAAGAAAGTGACCTGTGCTCACAAAGAGGATGGGTAATTTTTCCACTCCCATCAAGTCTCCAAAGCAGGCACACCTCCAACACTTGCACCTATGAAACACAGCAGGCAGTAATGCAGTGAAGAAGCCACTGAGAATGAAGGACTGCCCACAGCATCAGCAGTGCAGCATCTCAAAATACTTACTCTGACTGTAGGCTACTGTCAAATCCAACAGCCATTTCTATTTACCTCTGGATGTGTGTTCCTGTAACTCCGCACAACCAGGGTAAGGTTATTGATCTGAGAGAAAACTAAACCACCAAAAAACCACATTAGCATTTCTGCTGAAATAGAGAGTATGATTGCTGAATCGAGTGTCTCTTTGGCAAGTGTAGCCCACAGCTGACTTAAACCAAGCATACAAAGAAATTGATTCCTCAGAAGAAAATGTATCATATGTATAGACAACCTAAAATAAATCAAAATAAGTTCCTAAATTTGTATTGATGTATTAGACATGAGTGACATAAGCACTAGAGGAAAACACTGCATTTCATATGCATGTTTTATTTTGAAAAAAATAGAATTGCCCTTCGGTAACAATCTATGTTTTCTTTGTACATCTGTGTTTACAAATATCAGATCTGGAAATATGCTAAAGAAAATCACTATTCTGTTTTTACTGAAAGTTTAAAAACAATTCACTGTCACTGAAACTCTAATAGTGAAAAAGTCAGCATTACTTGTTTTCATTTTTACTCCAGAACAGTTAAATCTGTCACAGACTTCTCCACAGAGAAGGTGAAAACTGTATTTGCTCTCAGAGAAAAAAAGATTCGGTCCTTCTGCAGTAGATAAAATACCTTGTTATAGTGAGGTTACACAAAGATTGATGCCTTTGAATACCAACCCTTTCTTCCTGCAATACTCACACATTTCAGATTCTACCATGCCTAAATCTATTCAACTTACAAAACAAATACTGCAGCACAGCAACAGGCTACTGGCTGAAGTAATCCTTTGCTATGAATTAACTGGACTGTTCTTAATGGTGTCTCAAAACCAACCCCACCCATTCAAGATGCTGTGCATGAACTCATATCCCCATACTAACAACACTGTGCTATGTAAAGCAGAATTTTTTGGAATCTGAAACTTGTTAGGATTGGTTGATTTTACACTAATATAACTATCACTCAATCACCTCACAGCCAGACTGGACCTCTTCTGCAGATGGATGAGACTCATCAAGTGTTGTGGATTCACTGCTGTGTTCTGACATACCTGAAAACCAAACAGGTTTGGCATGCATTAATTGAAGTGAAAGGAGCTGGATGTTGTAACCTCACAGAAACCAAAGCAGGCTTTCAGAAAACATTTCTTTTACAAGTTCTGCTAAAGCAAAGTGAAACCTCCTTCTTTTGATAGTGACCAGGCCTTCAGCTCCCCAAAAATCTAAGAGGGATTAGGAATACAGTTTGTTGTAAGCTTCCACTGCCAAAGCAACCTTTCCCCATAGACTAAGCTTGCAACATAAAACCCTGGAAGTCAAACAAGGTTCTTCAGGTGACATATATCCTGCCACTTGCAACAGTACACTGACTGTATCCTACCATTGCAAAGATCACCATTTTGCTAAGGCATAAGATTTATCCAAACATTGCAAGATTACACTAATGCTAAGCCACTGAAACATATTAAGCTGCTAAGTCTGCTGTGTTTACTAGAACAGAATCCCTTTCATTTTAGCCTCAAAAAGATCTCAGCTACAGAAGCAAAGAAAGTTGTTAACATTAAGCACATGAGAAAGAAATCAACTCTGTGAATATAGTGATCATGAAAGATGAATTACATACACAATTTTATCTTAAGTAAGGAAAGTATCTAAATTTGATTCCAAATAGCTGGTAGCTACAGGTGACGCCACAACTCACTCAGCTGTTTGAGAGGAGGAGACAACCAATCATCAAAAATTAATTAATCTGCCAGTATTGCAAACAATCACACATGACTTCAGTTCATTAAGTCCTGCACCATTTCATACATGTTCAGACACATACCAGATAAAGAAAATTTATAAAGAGATTACTATTTGTGTTTATATTGTATTTCAAATTCCTGAACTATAAAACATTCTAACTAAAGCAAATAATTAATAAGGTAAGCAGCTCACATAGCAAGGGAAATAAAATAAGGACACAAAGGCTGAGAAACTGAATCACCTAGATCATCTAGATCATATTACACTAGATAACCTATCACTCTATTTTGGAAAACTAAATACGTAAAATAAGAATTTTTTTCCAGAAAAACAGTTTATTCATGGCCACCACTGAATGAAGTTGGATTTTTCTAGGATCAGTATAAAACTCCCTTTGAAGTAATTAAGAAATAAGTTTAACACCCTTATATAGCTTTCTTAATTTTTAAAATTTCTTTTGAACATGGAAGACTGTACAGCACAGATGCTGTTTGCCCACATGATCCTGTTCAAACTCTGAAAACAACCTCTGTGCTTAACAGCTTATTTCTGAGTAGCTAAAACAATTACATGATAGAATAGGACAGTAAGTGTTATTTCCCTGCTCTACTTGTTAAACAAAAAGCTAAATTCATCTTGTGGTAGAGCCTTCTTTAAGACAATCTGTTCTTCAGTTCTACCACATCAGTGTTCCTGGAGTCATATTTGTTCATCGTATACAAGCCTATGTACCACAGTAACACTGTTCTAAACTATTAAATGCTACAGGCAAAAACATTTTTGATTGATTTAATAACTTTTGATAGATTTAAGAACCTAGGGACAAGAACCATCTCACAAATCCATGTAGAAGACACTGCATAAAGGCAAATAATTAATTTTTTAAAACCCAAATGAATTCACCATTTATGTTAGAACACCCCTCCATGATCACTTTTTTGTAGTGTTCTTTTCCTACCAGTAGTGCTAACAGTTTCAACACAGCTCTGCAGGATCACAGTGATCAATTTTAAAACACGAGAAGGTGAAAAAATGTAGATTAAAGGTGGCTTTCATTAAAAGTTCAACTGCACATTCAAATTTAACTACAGAATTTCCTGATTACTGCTTCTACAGAAAAAAAATGGGGATGTAAGCATCAAACACTGGATGCAAGGAAGAAAACTTTCTACATCTTCACCAAGATTCATAAGTGAAGACACATATGTGAAATCATGGTAATCACAACAACTACACACATCTATCATTTAAAGCTCCACTACAGAAATGCACACAGACTTCAGCATCTCTGTAGTTCTTGCAGGTGCTATACAGAGGGCTGTTCTTTGTAAGAAGCTGTTAGTCCCCAGAAGAGCATAGACTGTGTTATCAAGGGCTTGGTTTGTTTCTTCACTAAAGCAGCCACAACTTTAGAACACATTAGGTGACTGGTGTACCAGGACATTTGCTATTACCATCTGCTGCAACAGAACAACTCAAAGAGATTCTGCTTGGAAAAAACATGGTCGATTCATATTTGGTTCCACAAGAACCAAAACTCTGTCCACATCACCCCTGCCCTTCTGGGTTCTCTTTTACCCCACTATACCAATTCTGCAAATCCACACAAATACTGCACCACAGCAGAAAAGAAGACACAGATCAGACTAAGAATCATTCCCCTCAAAGTGCAGCTTAAATGCATACTGGATTACAGCCTCAGTAATTTCAAGGTTTGCTCCTCATAAATAAAACCACAGGATTTTTGAGTCCTGGGGATTTAAATATCACTTCTTCAACTGGCAAAATAAAAAGCAAAACAAAGCAAGAATTTACAAACAACATAGTAAGCTTCCTCTAGGATGGAAACATAAAGAGACATTTAACCATTTATAATTAATGGTTATAAGAGCATACTTATGTACTTTTCATTAAAAAGACAAATTCATATTTGCTTATTTATGAAAATATGAAGTAAATGTCATCAACAATAAATTAATTGTGAATAAGAAGTATATTCCTCACATACTTACATCACTTAGGCAAATGATTGATGGTCTCAGAAGTGAGAACCATGGGATTCTCAACAATCAGATTGGCTTTTCTAAACAAGATGCACTGGTTCCTTCACTTACTTTTCTCCTAAATTAATTGCCAATAAGGCAACAGCAAGACATCTTCTGTCGAAAATGAAGTTTATTACACACTTTTATTGTTGTCTTACTACTTAACTGCATAAAGTTAAGTAAGAATGTAAATTTTTGTAACACTGAAGAAAATCCCAGTGCTGGTAGAAAAATGACCATTTTATTAACGATTTCAATTACTAACTAAGAACAATTTCACTAATTCTTGTCAAGATAGAGATCAACCACTAAAAAAAAAAAAAAAGTACTATAAAGAACTGTATTAAACACTTCCTGCCACAATCACACCATAGTTCCTTCTTAATGCTCTTGAATTCCCTGGCTGCTCCACTTGCAAGATCTAATTATGTTTGGGAGTTAGAAGACATGATGGAGAAGAAGACTGGAGAACAGGGCTGCTGCTGACTTTCACACTCTCCATGCTACGTCAACCTGGCCCTAAACAATTTAATGCTCTGCTCATCTCCAGATTAGCTAAGCCACAGGCTGCCCAAATCAAAAAAAAGGAGCTGATCAAGCTACTGCCTCAGCTTCCAGTTTTTCCAATCTAACACTCTTCTGCGTTTCTTATTCCTGACATTTTAACTGTGTGCGTACACATGCACACACACACATACACACATAAACATACACACGATTCAGAAAGTTTTGGAGTTGCACTGATCAAATGACTTCCTTCTCCAGCCCTGCAAAAAGAACCCTTATCTTCTCTAGAGAATCAACTCTTAAGTAACAGAGTCACTGCAAAGTGATAACTCCTTGCTACCTTTTCCACCAAGCATAAAAAGCACACCTGAGAAATGGAAACTACATCCCGGGCTGGATGTTCACAATGATCCCCTCCAAAGACTTTCATGCAATTAAAGGCTATTAGCGGATTTTGGTTAAAAATAACCTATTAGAGAGGTACTATAAGAAACTCTGGAAGAACTGCCTCTCCTTTGGAGACAATTACACATGCAACACCTGCTTGTCGCACAACACCAAAGCGCTTCCATGCTTTAAGAACAGTAAGCAAAACACAAATTGGCACACTTAAAACAGTAATTGCCAGGGTGTGGAATAACTCCCAGGGGCACAAAATTTACACAGCATCTACAGCTTTCTTCCTCTACCAACACACAGCTTCCCTCTCCATCTCGTGGAACCCGCCTGCTCCCGAGCAGGGCGCTGCCCTCCCTGTCCAGCCGCCCAGCACCCCCGCAGCGGGCCGGACGAGCCGGGCCGACCCCGACCCGCTGGGCACTGCCGGTGCCGCCGCGGAGCCCGGCGAAGGGCGGCCGTCCCCGCGGGGTGACACGTCGGACGGGACGGAGCGGGAGGCGCGGCCCGGCCCTCCCCGAACCCGGGCCCAGCGGCTGCCCCGGCCCGGCCCGGCCCGTCCCTCACCTGCCGGCGGCGCCGCTGCGGCCCCGGCGCGTCGTGCTGCGGGGGACGGGAGGGCAGGACGGAAGGAGGAAAGGGGGGACGGAGGAGACCAGGCGGGGCGGCGCCGGCGGCCCCTCTCAAGCTTTATTTTCTTCCTTCTCCGGTGGCAGCAGGAGCCGGAAGCGCCGGGCCGGAAAGGGATGACGGCGGCGGCCTCTCTAGGCCGTCATGTCTATGGTCGCAGCCATGGCAACCACCGCCGGCACCGCCCGGGAGGCTGCCCCAGCCCTGCCGGGGGCCGTGCCCGTGAGGTCGGGCCGCCGGCTGGGAAAGCGGCCGGAGCGGCAGGGAAGGAGCCTGGCCGGCTGTGGGCGCGGATGAGCGCGCCTAGGAGACGCTGCTCGGTGCCATGGCAGAGGCTCTGCCCGAACCCACAGTGAGAAGGAAAAAAAGCATAACTATCGAGGAGAAAATCGACATCATAAGCGCTGTGGAGAGCGGCAAGAAAAAGGCGGACATTGCAGCCAAGTATGGCATCAAGAGGAACTCCCTCTCTTCGATTATGAAGAATAAGGAAAAAGTTTTGGAAGCCTTTGAAACTTTGCGGTTTGATCCTAAAAGGAAAAGGCTGAGGACTGCTTTTTATGCCGACCTGGAGGAAGCCTTGATGAAGTGGTACAGAATTGCTCAGTGCTTGAATGTGCCGGTCAATGGCCCTATGTTGCGCCTCAAGGCGAATGATTTTGCCCAGAAGCTTGGACACAGTGATTTTAAATGCAGCAATGGCTGGCTCGATCGTTTCAAGTCGAGGTACGGTTTAGTTTTCAGAGCTCAGCCTGTAGAAGCAGCTGCTACTCCTGCAGTGGGTGCTCCAACTCTTTGGTACCAAAATGTGCTTCCTTGTTATTTAAATGATTATCAGCCAAAAAATGTGTTTTACATACAGGAGACTGGGTTGTTGTATCAGATGTTACCACATAACACGTTTACATTTAAAGGGGAAGCTTTTTCTGTAGGCAAAGAAAGCAAAGAGAGCATCACTGTAGTGGTGGGTACAAATATGGATGGCTCTGAGAAACTCCCACTGCTCGTTATAGGAAAAAGCAAAAGTCCACACTTTTTCAAAGAAGTGAAATCGCTGCCAGTGGATTATGAAGCAAATGATAGGGCGTGCATGACTTCAAAAATCTTTGAACAGTGGATGCACAAACTCGATCACAGATTCCAAGCACAGCAGCGCCGAGTGGTTATTCTTGTTGATTCTCTCCCAGCTCACACAGAAGTAAAGAACCTGAAGTCTGTCAAATTGGTGTTCTTTCCTCCAGACTCTTCTTCATGTATAGCTGTGAAAGAAAGGATTATCAAAATTCTGAAGGTAAAATACAGGCGCTGTCTTATCAAGAGATTTGTTGACTGTGTAGAAAGTAATAAAGAGTTTATGCTGACCCTTCTTGATGCAATTGAGATGCTGTACCTGTGCTGGAGGGAAGTAACACCAGAGACTATTGCAGAAAGTTGCAATGGAGCAACTTTCAAATTAGAAACTGAGACAAATGATAATGACAATGAAGTTGAAAGTGATTTGGATTTGATTGCACATGCACGGGCAGCTGGAGTAGACTTTCCAGAAGGCTTGTCTCTGGAAGAATATGCAGCTATAGATGATGGCTTGGTAACTTATGAAATGCCCACAAATAATGAAAGGATGTGTGCCAAAGAAAGTGCATCAGATAAAGCTGAGACATTTGTTGGTGATGAAGATAAGGATGAAGGTGATCAACTTCAGGGAGCTGAACAGCTTTTACCATCCAAAAATGAGGCTTTGAGTGCTTTAGATACCCTTCGAAAGTTTCTCGGAAGTCAGGACACAGATGATTCTCTTTATGATTCCCTAGCTGACTTGGAGAATTTTATTCAACATGTAGCATGTGAATAAATATTTTAGCAAAGTGGGAAAGCATGTAATTGGGGAAAAAACAAATTATATAGTCAAAGATGTTTTAAAAACAAGCATTGCTGAAACGTTCTCTGGTATGTTTTGCTCAGGTGCCTAGATGAACATAACAAAACAATGAAAAAAGGGCTGTGAACTGAAATTTTCCACAAAATCAGGAGCAAATAACATATGTTTGAGGTGAAGAGAGGGAGTAAGCTGAACCTTTAAAATGCTAACTGTAATAAGTACAGTGGAGGTAAAAGGAATTCTTTGAGCAGTTTGGTGAACTCAGGATAAACTGTTGACCACTTGGAATTCTTTCTTCAAGAAGACACTAGCACTATTACACATCAATAATTTCACTGGTGTTTTTGGAGTTTTGACAGTGGAGTAGTAAATATTTATCACCTTGGTGCTTTTGATACAGAAACACACAAATGAATAACACAGAAAATACATGTTTAAATTCTGAGAAGTAAGGTATTTTAAAAAGAAATATTTTTTGCCCTTTATCAAGAATTCTGGCCATCTTTACTCTTGCAGCAGATGATGAACAGCAGAAAGTTACCACAACTTTGAATGTGTTGTTTTGTTTTCTTAAAACTTCTCATGTGTGGGTACACTCAAATGCCATAATCATTTATCCAAGAGTCAAAAGGACAAACAAACCTTTACTTCAAAAAGTAAGGCCATTCTCTCCTTTTCAGCCTCTTTGGTGCATAGATTTGATGTAGGTTTTTTTGTGCAACTCCCTTAATTTCTACAGGAAATTCAGAAAAAAATCCCAGTATCTGGAGTAAAAATCTCACTGAGCTCTTGTTTTATTTTCAGTACTTGGAGGCTTTGCTGTAGGATTCAATCAACTAATGTAGGTAATCACTACAAGTCCCATGAGAAAGGGTGCTGTTTGCATGATTGCAGTGTGAAGTTGTGTAAATCACAGTCATTTACATGTCTTTGAGTGTGCATTTCAAACAAGGTAATGATACCAGAGCCAAAACCCATAGTGTATATGAACTTCTGGCTCTTCTCAAAACCTGTTTTAAATCTTTTCCATATCTATCAATATAATTTTTTTTCAAAAGTTGGAGATAATCATTTTTCTAATTTAGAGGCCCTTTAGGAAGACTGCATAATAAAAAAATCTATTATGCTGCCTAAAATTAAACCATGAGAAAAAAAATCTCATGCATATGTGAATCTTCAGTTTTAAATAAATAGTTTGGCTATAGCTTTGTTTACCTTTTTTTTCTGGGGTAGGACAGTTTATCCATTTTCATTATTGTGAATTCATTTCAGAAAATGTATCAGATTGTTGGAAGACAGTGAAAATATTAGGGTTGGTGAGAAAAAGCTTCTGGCTGTATGAAAGTTTTGCTAGAACCCCTTCCAAAAAACCGCCCCAAACTTCTGGTTTCTTGTTGTGAAATATATTCTGGCAATTCCATCCAAAGGATATTCTGATTAATTAAGAAATTTCTGTTGAAATCCCAATAAATAAAGTTCTACATGGAGATTTAAAGAATCGGTCAAAAAGGTACTCCACTGAATTATCTGTTCTAGGTATTTATTATTTTAAAATACTGATGCAAAAGCTTTTAAAATAACAATCTGTGTCCCATTCTTCTTGCCTATATACTTTAGAACGAGCTTATGAAAAGTACTTTCGATTCTGACTAAGCTTATTTGAAGTTCACCTGAATCCCACAGACATCTGTAGATAATTTTCCTATAGTAACCTTTTGATTTAAAATCTATTTCTTTGCAACAGCTTCTTCTGCTAAAGGCAAGTTTAGGGAAAAGTTTCTTTTTTCTGTATAGAAAATGTGTAATTTCTTAAGATTTGACTCCATGTGGCCCTCACTCTCCTGGGTTCCAGATAAAGGAACTCTCTGTTGCCTTCTGAGAGAATTCAGAGTGTGAGAGTGTTGGATCTGAATGAGAAAGACTCATGTATGTAAGCAGCAAATCTTGGTTAAACAAGGGTGCACTCTACAAGAGGTGTAACTTTTGCAAGAAGAGGCTTGTAAAATCAGGAGATGGGAAATAACATTGTTAGCTGGAAAGGAAGGAAGTGAATTACTGAGTGTTTTCATACTCTCTTAGGAAAGCAACAGGAAGGATTTACTAATTTGGCCTGGACTTTGAAGGTGAATTGTGAAATTTGCTTTAAAAAAAGCATACGGCCTGTCAAAATCCTGTATCTTTAGAGAATTTATGACTTCTTCCTAGACTCCTAGTTTATTCTGAGAAACCAAACTAAAATGCACTCACTGAAACTGGTTCTGTAAGTCAGACATTTTAAATTCTAACACTATAGCTTTCAAAGTTATTTAGAAGCCCAAATATTTCTCCTCTCTTGGATTTTGGTCACATTTATAATGAGTGAAAATGAAATTCTGAAGTTGTTACTTTTTCGTGTGTTTGTCATGGGGAGATGCAGACTCCCAGATCTGAAATACAAACAGTGGAAAAGGAAGCAGTGTGTTGTGTAAATGTTTGTCAGTTCAGCCTGTGCACACAGTTTGAGCTGGAGTTTTCTTTACATTGTCTGGGTAAACCACCAGGACACTGGTTTTTTACATCTTGGGATGGTATCTTTTGGAGGGAGAGGAAGAATATAGCTTCATATTTAAAATGAAGAACCTTTTCTACAAAAGGCAGGTAACTAAGGCTGTTGTTTGCTTTAATACTTTAATATTAGTATGGACAATAAGGTGCTTTTTCTCTATAGCTTTTCTGCTTCATGTTATGGTTAGATGGTGATTATGTTCTTCAGCATCAAGACAGTGAGGTTGCTTTCGGTAACCCAAAAGTGACTTCTAGAAGTGGGAACTGAAAATATGAAGTTTTAAAAATATAACTGATGTCTAGACAAGGTCAAAATAGAAAAAAATATTTGGAAAGTATATTTGATAAAATAAAAAACATACTCAGATTCATTATTGAGATAAGTAATACGTAAAATAAATATGCTCTTCAAAAATGCATGGTTTTTGAAAACTGCAAAAAATATTACACTGTGATTTTGTTGTGTGTTTGTTACTGTGTGTGCAGTTCTGGATACCTTTCAGATCTATAAAACTACGTCTTCCTTTAAAACTGCCACCAAAAGGAAGATTGCTCTCCTTTGGTAAAAGGAAGTAATGACTTTTTTCCACCCTTTGGCAAAAATGGAAGAGAGGAGGCAATCAGGGATTTATAAGAGAGCCATCCATGTGTGCCTGTATATCCAAGATTTGTGACATTTTGATAGCTAAGCAATCATGGAAGTAAATGAGTTGATGGTCTCACATTATTACTCAAATCTTGAGAATAATACCCTCAAACACACAGAGTCTTAGATGATTTTAAATTTTATGTGCAATATTTTTGTAAACTTAATTTAAATTGTAACATGAGAATATTAGTAAAATACCTCCAAGTTTTTTTGGTGGCTGTTTGTTGAAGTGTGGTAGAGTAGTGAAGTAGAGTAATATTGGCCAGTATACTCAAGACTTACCTGAAATGTGTGGTGACTGGGCAACCATGGAATGTAATGACAGTGTTTTGTGTTATTTTATTCCTTTAATATCAATAAAAGCTGGTGCTTCTTATTTTTGGGAGGCATTTGTTAAATGAAGGGTTTGCAAAGATCTCATTGAGAATTGAATGCTTCTGTGGCCAGAGAAGAGTTTTTATATTTATACAAGTCAATATTTGTATCTAAATGTTTTAATATGTCTGTTTTGGGGGACCCTTCCTTGAAAATCAGAACAAAGCCTAGTCAATTAATAAGCAAACAAATCTAACTGAAATTTTTGCAGCGGGATGAGTGACAGCATATTTCTGTCAATACATCCTTAAACAACAGAAAAAAAAATCTTTGCAACAGATGAAAATATAAAAACTTGATGTCTGACAGCCTGATTTTATACACAGCCTTTAGGCTGGTAAAGCAGTGTGGTACAGACATGTGGTTCCCTTTTCCTGGTACAACTACACATCATTGGTTTATAGAAACAGGAATTCAGGTGTAGCTAATTTCCTTTCTTGGTGGCTCAGTTACTCTACTTGAGCTGAATTTTCTCCTCTCAAATGTAGCTGTTTAACTGCATTGGTCTGGTTAAAACCACACAATCTCTGGGTTAAGGCAGAGTGGGGAAGCCAATAGTGTCTTGTCAACTTATTCATAGCTGTGTCACCTCTCTTCTTTGAGCAGAATGGAAAAATGTAAACTGCAAATTAGTGCTATCAGTAAAGTGAACAAATAGCACACTGAATTACCAAATTTGTTGAGTAAGAATGTGCCGTGTTTTTGACAATTTTTAAAATGGCTTTTTGTGTTTTACAATATTTCAGCTGAATGTCACGTTCTTCCTAAGCTTTCATGTCTTGCTACCTCTGCCACAACATTCCAGCCTTGAGCATGAAGTGCCCCAAGGGGAACAGGTCGCTCCCATCAACACATAGGTAGCTACAATCCATGTGAGTTGTCAGCCTGCCCACAGGTAGTGGCCGTGTCACTGGGGAGGTGAGTTCCAGAGCTGGTTTGCATCCTCCTGCCCTTCCACACCTGTGTTGCTCTATGTGCTGTGCCAGCACTTGGCTGTAATCACCAAGGTAGTGACTCATCTGTCTGAGAAAGTTGTGGTCTGACGGGATAGTGCAACCTCACCCCAAATGCCAAATGAAACAATTCATGGTTTATGGCTTGAAGACTGTGGGACACAGGATTGCTGAGGAGGGCATCAGTAGCAAGGCTGAAGGAGAAGTTCTTGCTCTGGAGAAGTTCTTACAAAACACTCACTATTCAAGAACTACTTTAACATGTGGTAACTAGCTGTTGGATTTCTCATCTGAAGTCAGCCACTTCTCTTGAGAGATGTGCTCTGTATCATGCATACAAGGAGACAACCTAATGAAAACACTGCTTTTCTTTTAGCGGCGTTGGTGCCTCCTATTTCTCACCTGTATAAATGATACAATATGATACTTTGCTATTCAAAATTTTATTTCTTTCCCCTTCTACCTTTTATTCATCCATTTTCCCTATCATTTTATATTCATTGATATCCTGACAATTCTAATGTTAATGTTAGGATTGTTGGCCCAACCTTCTGGCAAACTGCTTTCCTCCTTACACTCCCTATTTCTAATATTATCTTTTGCAGATCATATTTTTGAACTGTCTCATGTATCAACTAGTATCAACCTCTTGGTACATATCCTCGTGATCATAGGCCCTAATTTCTCCATTGCTGTATTTAGTGGCTTTACCAAATCCTTTCTTCATTTAGCTGAAAACATTTAGTATGTCATTATTTCTTTTTGTCTTTTCCTTTTGTAGCAGAGAGTGAGCAGTGCTTTTTCCATCAGTTCCCCAGAATGTCCAAGAGAACTGGTAACAAAACACATAATCTCTCTCCCCTTTCAGGTGTCTCCATTTTCTCTTTCTGTCAGTGGTCCCTTCTGACCTGCTGTTTTGAAATTCTCAATTTGACATTTAGTATCTTTGTTTAAACTGCTCCTATTTCTCTTTCATCTCTTACCCCTACCTGCCTGTATAGTACCCTTCCCATATTCCACTTTTACATTTCCAGTTCTAAATATCATATTGCTACTCTCAGCTCTTTGGCTTTTCTTCCCTCCTCTTTTACTGACCCCGTCTAATATTTAAACTGCATTTCAAACTCCCTTGTCCTCCTTTCTATGATTTCATGTCCAGTACTCTCCTCCAAAAACAAATAGTTAATTCTTTCTGGAGACAACCAGTTTTTTTACTTTCTATCTTACTTGGCGTGTCTCCATGATATTTGTACATCAAATATTATGTAACGATTAGAAGTGTGTCATCTTTCCTAACTTTATGTCTTTGCATTTTTTCCCCCATCCTTTATGCTTAGTCATTTCAAGTCTTGCCTTTGTTTGAAACTTTCTTTTGCAGTCCTGATCACCAGCATGAATTTTATTCTCTTTTTAAACCTTTTAAAAAATAAACCCACAAACAAAACCTGCACAGAGTTTGGGACTGTTTGTTGACATAGCTAACTGTGTTACAATGTTGCATTAAAAAGTCAGATTGAAAGCCAGCTCAAATATTAGCTAATATCTATCTAGGTTTTTTATTTGAACCTACATATTTTTTTGTTTATTTTTGCTTTTTGCCATTTCAATAGCTGTTTGTGAGACTTCAGATATTTGTCATGTGTAGTGAGCCCATATGGCCTGAGATCATAGAGAAAGGCAGGTAGAACATAAAAAAGGAGGAGTTAAAAGGCTGGGTCCTGGTCTATTGAGATTCCCCTGCAGGAACTCAAGGAGAATTTGTCAGTCAGGTTAAGCAGAACTTTTTATTAAAAATCAACATCGAGGGTCCTCTGTAAGTCCATATCTATATATAATTAAGCTCACAGAAATTGTTATGAGAGGTAACAACACAAGTTCTCTAAATTCTGGATAGCAAGAAATGGCCACCCACAATTCAGCTCCACTTCAAAACTGACACAAATTTGTGTCTGAGTTTTCTTCCCCAGAGCTAATGACACACGATCTGTGTAAACTGTCACTGCCCTGCCCAGGGCTCATCAATGTTCAGTAAGCAAATAGACATTTGCCTAGAGACAAAGCAAGGCTGAAATAGCATTTCTGTGTAAGGACAGTTTCTGCAGTCTAGACATTTCAGAAAGAGTCAGATGAGCTTGAAAATTGTCATGGCTTTTCAGAAGTTAACCAAGAGACACTTGGTAATATGAACTTGGGATCTGAATTAGAGATACTTATTATGTGCTGCCACTAACAACTGCTAAACTATTTTTGAAAAGGTGGCACAATGGATATCAGTTTTACTGCTCTGAGAAAAGGTGGTTCTGAGTGTTACATGTATACTCAACACATGGCAAAGGCAAACAAAATTTGAATTACGATTCAAGTTCTAGTAGACAAACTCTTAATTCCCTGTGAGAGCTGAGGGTGACCAAAGTCAGTGCATTATACACTGAGCATCTGCAGAGAAGCAGGAGCAGATGTGGCAAATGCTACAGACATGCAACGGCAGGACAGAAATACAAGTACAGGCAGACAGAGCTACAGGCTCTTGGCTCTGCTTGTTGAATGAATACAAAGAGCCCTCCAATCCCTATCAGGAGGCTTCCCCTACATGTCCTGTTACCAACCCAATCTTTTCAAAAGGCAACAGAAATTCTGTTAGGAACAAAAAGAAATTTAGAATTTGATAATTTATTGCCAAATTGGCGATGTTTTTCTTCATACTCTTTCACCGTGTAAAGTTGGCAACAGAAATCCAAATAGAAAAGGTAAAGCTGAAGTAAACATGTAATAAAACTTGTAGTTTTTTGTGTCCCATCCTCTACTGGCCTTCACTCATCCCGTGTAGATTTAGGTGCCCTAAATCATACAGCACCTTTGGAGCATAAAGGATTAGGAAGAAATTTTGCAAAGTGTGGAAAACAGCCCATGGGATCCAGCCAGCAGCAGCATTATTCACACCCAGCCATAAGGCACATGTGCAACTCCAAACCTGCATTCCTTGTGAAATGTCTGCATTTGCAGTGATGATCTGTTGAGGACTAATACTGGGATGGCAGAGAGCATCCTGGACAATGAGATTATATGAAACTTATATTAATGAAAGCTTCCTAAGGAATTATTTGGAATGGGGATTAGGTAGCTTTATGAATTTAAAACTTCCTTCAGATTTCTTTATCCTCTCATCTCACAGGGGTTGAACCCAGTAACTTGCACTGGTGCAGCCTCACAAAGGAGATAATTTTGAAAAGCGTTCTTTGGGGAGAGCTCTGCTAGTGTTCAGAGGCATATTGACCTGCAAGGATTAGGAAGAAATTTTGTGACATGTGAAAAACAGCCCATGGGATCCAGCCAGCAGGAGGTTTAACTGCTGCTCTGCCTCCCAAGTGGGCTGAGCCAGCTTCTTATTAGGATGCTGACTCCTCAGGCAAGGCACATATTTGTGAGATTACATCCTCCAAAAGCAGTAATGCAGGTACTGGTTTGCTTTTAATCATTCATCCTCCTCTCTTCTTCCTGTCTGCCATTCCAGGTCCTCAGAGATTAAAAATTCCCTGTCAGCTGCCTGCCTGATCCGATCAGTCCCCCGGTTTGGAAACCTGGGATGGTTCTGTGCAATCCGTCCTCCTGATTTACAGGCTTTAAATATTGCACCTATATTTGGCAGGCTTTTATTTTGTTTTGGTTTGCTTTGGTTTTGTTTTTTTGTCGAGTATCAGATATTTGCATTCTCTAAAAGCATTTCCACCTCTAATGGGAAAAGAGTAAGTTGTGAACCTCAAATGAACTCCATGTTTCTCTCTGTGTGGAGATAAAAGTATAAGAATTTAAACCATGCTGAGATCTGCCCTTACTTACATTTGAGAAGGGTGTAGACTCAGGTTAGGTGTGGATTGACCTTTGCAGACATGGTAGAAGACATAAAGCTTCGCAATTCAGTACTCAAAACCAAAATGGTTTACGAGAGGAATTATATGTTCACTTCCAGGAAGCTTCTATTTCCTATAGGATCATATCTACAATTCTTTCCATCCAGGGTTTCATTAGCAGCCATTAGTTAGGACAGACCTCTTTCATTCTTGCTGCCTCTGCCTGTGAATGGCTGAATGCCAGGTCTCACAGAATTTTAGTATTGCTTGCCTCACGTTTAGGATACACCTAAGTATAAAACCTGTACCTTCTGGCAGAAGATCAAGCCTCAGAGAGCAGGATGTAGGCAAAGGAGCAGCCTGTCAGATCCATGATCTTCTCACTTCAGACCATACTTGGTGCACCTACACTTTGGCACAGGGGTGTGACTGTGGAGTGGACAGACGCATAGAAGAGAAACCACAGGAGTTAAGGGGTGTCAGTCTGTGTACTGCTATTAGGATGTGTAATTGGGCTGCTAGTATATATACTGAAGTATATTTTACTGTCACAGCTCTCTACAGCAGCCAAAAAAATATTTAATAAAGGTGTGCCATCCTGTACTGCCATCACAGACACTGGTCAACACATGGATCCACCTGGAAATGTGCTGCAGTACATCCAACCCAGCTCTTAGAAAAGGATTTCTCCCCACACCAGACTCAATCAGAAATTTATGATCTTTTTTTCTTTCAGGTGGTCTTGCAGCACTACAGTCAGCTAGACTGAACTGAAAATTAGATTTAACACAGGGTGTTGAGAAGCAATGCTTTCTGCCACAAATGCCCTCAGCATATCCCTCCCTGGGTTGAGGCTGATGGCATTTTGGACACATATCACCAGAAAATTCTATCACCTGTATGAAGACTTGGTCAGAGATTAAATCCACCATGTTGAGATGGGGTTTTCAGAGAAATAAGAATTGTAGGCAAGACACAACCCACATTTCCATCTGAAAATGAGGGTGCAGATACATGGTTTTCCAGGTTTCAAAATGGTTTCTGATTTCAGATTCTAGACAAAAGTGTAAAATTTCTGAAACAGCTTCCTTGGCAAAGGCTGTTGAAAACTTTTTGAGTTAGCAATATGTGGGTTTAGTATAATCACCCTGACAAAGGGATGTATCACATATTAGCATCTGTGAGGGTCAAACCAGTATTAACAATGTAATGCCATTAGAAAGTGCTTTAGCTGAATATTTAAAAAAAAAAAAAAAGTGTTTCAAAAATATGTTTATTTTCTAATTATCAACTGTGTTTCATTGCTTCAGTCCTAGTTTCCACTTGCATAGAGGAGCAGACAAAGTGCCTTCAGGACCACTAATATTTTGATTCAGGGGCCTGAAGTTAAACAGGCACAGGCTCAAAACACAGGCTGAGAGGCTTCCAAACAGCCTTAATTTAGCCTCTCACTTGCACACACATTATAAATACAGTCTGTCTGCAGACTATCACACTTTTTTTCCTTCAATATCTGTCTGATTTAAAGCTGGATACTGGTTCTTTATTTCTACTGGGACTATTTATATGCTTAAATATGTCCTCAGACTCTGCAGAGCTGGACTATGACAGGACTGGAGGCTGCTTCCATGATTTTAAATGTTGGTTCATAACACTACATTAGAACTGAGCACTTGGGTTAGGTCCTTTAAAGGGATTTAAATTACAAACTATGGAAAATAAATTTTTCAAATAATCTAGGAATAAAATTTGCCCCAGATCAGATATCCATACTCTCAAATGTAGTTAGTGATTATTTGCATTTTTAGGTATCTGAGAAGCTTTAAAAGGGCTTGTCTTTAATGTTTCTTTAGAGTCTGGACTCCATATAAACTATTTGTGAGTAAAGTTCAGTAATTGCAGTGAAAATATGCAAAGGAAAAACTTGACAACATTTAATTCAAGAACAGAAAAAGTGACCTAGATGGGAGGATCAAATGAGAGCTGCCACAGCCTAAAAAAGTATCAAGCAACATTTAAGCAGCATTATTTTAGGACATCAAAGATTATCTTCAGATGCTTTAGGTGTGGCTGGAAAAATCTTAGTACTCACATTACAATTTGGATGTGCTGGTGTGTTTTTTTATGGCCTAGTATTCCTGAAGGAATGTGCTTTTCAGATTTTATTCTCTTCTTATGAATTGCTCACAGCTGAGAAATTCCTTCAGACATCCAGCTGAAGCACCCTAAAAATGAAAGTGAGGAGGATTTTAAAATATCTACTTTACTTTCCCTCAAGTACCTTGTCTCTCTACTCTTCATTTTACTAAATCCCCAGTGATTGCACCCGGAACAGATTTCTGTTTGGTTTTCAATCCTTTATTTAATCAATCTCACATCTTGTTATCTCTTTTAGAGAAATATTTCAATTTCTACAGAGCACTGTGGGTTTTTTCAAGCCAGATCTTAAGCTAGCATTGACTTGTAAGTGACAACTACTGAGCAGGCACCTCCGTGTAAGACACGCAGCGCTGACGTTTCATCTGAAGATAATTCACTGGCTGACAGCTTTTCTCCCATTTAAGTTGCTGACCATGCATCTATCAAGTGAGCTGGCACATGAAAGCCTGTGACCAGACAAGGCTCTGATCCTTGCATGGGACACCTGGGATGTGTTTCTTCTCTCACTCCCAGAAGCAGCCACAGAGGATTTCTATTCTTTGAATTTTTTTTTCTAAATTGCACGGGTACTCCTTTTAGCCATGACAGTTGTATTGTCTGCCATGTGTCTGTCTGTGCTGGGAGGCCTGCTGCTCTCCTGTGCCTGCACAGCCATTTCTGTACAAAACAGCTTTATTCCCAATACCAGAGACCCAGGAGTCAGCTCCTGTTCTTAACAGGATTTTGAACACACTCCCATCCCTCTGTGAGGCATCTCAAGCAAATAAATTCTTCCTAGCTTATTACATGGCTCATCTTTTGGGATCCACTTCTGGCCAGATGTGTTTGTCAACCCCTGACTGAGAGTGGAAGGAGATCCCCTCCTGACAGCTGAGTTGCAGTGCCCAATGACCTGTTCCTTTAACTAGGACTTGGATTGTTTACATCAGCTGTATACTTAATACAGGTTTGGGGTACTGCAACCCCGCAGAAAATTTATATTTCCATTTATGTAATTTCAGTCTCTAATTCCAGCTTAAACCCTAATACAACATGTGCATAAATATTTCCAAAGAATGAAACAAACCTTTAAGAAATAAATCCCTATGCTGTTCCACAAAGAAGTGAAAGCCTGATTTACTCATAAATAAAAGGTCAGGAAGGTGACCCAAGCCTTTCTAAAAGCTTATGGTTTTTATTTCAGTTTCATTCCAGCACTGGCCTCAGAATAACAAAATATAAAAGATTAATAAATTGTAAATTTCTCTCACAGTAGTGGTGTGTTACAATGAATAAAAGTTCCTGAAAATTTGATTCTCAGAACTGCATTGCTCAGGCCTTGGCTTCTTGTCTGAGATGCTCATGCCTTCATGTCTCATGAGGATGCTCTGCACAGTTTTGGAAATAAGAGGAGCACAGCATCCTGGCCCAAAAACCTGGGTTTTCCCTGTAAAAACAGATCGTTTTGGGGGCAGAAAAGGGTACAACCCCTGTTGGTGCCCAGGAGCGCTCTGAAGTTACAAAGTTAGGAGAAAGCACAAATTATTTAGCTACCAAAAGGAATATGAAGCTGGTAGTGTTGAGGTAAGTGCAGGGTTTAAAACAAACAAACCCTAAAGTTGTACTTTGGAGTGTTCATCCCACCTTTATCCAGCCTGCATTGAGACAAAGATAGACTCATGGAGTCTCACCTAGACTTCAAGGATAGGAGTCTAGGAAGGTTGTTGTGTGAAGGATTTTATGAGTGAGTCCCCACTAGGCTATAGGAAAGCTCTGCTGAGGACTACCTACATCAGCTAGTAATTGTGTCTCTCCTGTGGTCAAATAACAAGATGACTTTGCTGACCAGACATTGTCCTTTTGGAAGTGCAGTTTCAGCTGTGGATTTTGCTTGAGGGAAAGCTGAGCTTCCAGGAGGGCACATCTTTCAAAACACAGTCAGTACTACAACAGAATGGAGGCATCATCTATTTTAGGAATTTACATAAGTCACAAGTAATTTGGCAATCTTTTGGCAAGCGCAAGATGTATAATCCATGTACTGCTTTCCCAAAAATGAGTAGAAATGAAGTGTGCAGCTACACTCCAATATAAGTCTGCCAGTGCTCTCAATGCACCTTGAGGCCTCTTCCATTTCAGAGATTTTCAATTTTAAAAGTCTCTATTTGAACCAATTTTTAATTTTGTTAAAGGAAACTTAGATGCAAACATCTGAATATTTTCAAGTATAATTTTGTAGATGAAAACATCTGGATATTTTCAATTTTAGTTTTTGTATTTTATTGCTGTTCCTATTGAAGTATCAAAAATATTGTCAGCATGAAATAACAGCCTGTGTTATGTATGTGGGAAAAAAAAGAAAAAGAAAATAAAAGACAATTACAAGTCCAGTTAAGCAAAGAGATTCTTAAAACTGGCAGATACTTGTTTTCATGCTTTTATTGTCATTCTCATTTTAGTGATATTACATTGTCCCAGTTGTTATGGATAACATGTCATTTTTCTAAGCTTTGTTCTAATTTAAACTGGTGGCATTGGTTTCAGAAAGATTGAAAACTTTTCTGGAAGCACCTCTGTGCCTGAAATAAAATGTAACTTCTCCTTTCATATAATCTAGACTTGAATTTGTTGGAAAGAGAGCTTTGTCATCTGCAACTTGGTCAGGCATTGCTTGCTCTGAAACAAGTGCAACTGTGGATGCAGTTCCAGATCCCCAGGAGATTTCTACACAAGGATGGATTTTAGCCTTGATTCTGCAAATCTGGTTTAGCTCAGCAGCCCACAGAAGTGCCATTGCAGCTGACACTCTGGCTGACTCAAGAAGATCCCTGTGGGCTTTGCACAAACTCTTTTGCTTTGATGTTTGTTTCTTTTTAAAATGTTGCAGTGAATTGCAATACACTGCTATTTTCCATTCTATCACAGCAACTTGTGGGAAAATTTCATCTGTCCTTTCTCAACATATGTCAGAGACAGAAACAAGTCATTAAGGGACTAGCAGAACTTGGCTGGCTCTAGCCCCTGCCTGCACTTCAGAGCAGGTGGATTAGCTGCTCAGGACTGCAGCAGACAAGCTGTACTAGCAGGTTTGTAATAAAAGCCCTGTAACTAACCATCAGCTTGCCACATCACTTGAAAAGGTTTAGCTGTTGTTGTTCTCACAGAAAAAAGGAACTAGAAGAGTGTCAGCCAAGAGGCTGCAGCATTGCAATACATTTCTGTTTTTCTGAAAATGTCACACTGATGACATCCTGTCATCTCAGTGATGCAAATCCTTCTCTATTGGGGAACAACATCAGCAAACAGCCTAGCTTTGTGCTCAGAAATGCCCTTTACACTCTAAAAACCAATGAAACAGTAACTTTGAACATGCACAAGTGTTTCCAGATGGGTAACATACACTGTAAGCACCCTGAACATTTAGTGGTTTTACCTGTGAAAAGACACTTATTTTTGCCAAGGTGCATTATGGATCCTAGTAAATGCACTAAGGTCTATGAAATTACCAGATAAAATCCACCCCTCTTACAAAACCATCCATGACTGAAGCTACATGGGTTTCCAAATGCACAAGTTTGCTTTACAGCAAAGTTGTCACTGCAGGTTTTGGTTTCTGTATTTCAGCTATGAAGAGAGATGTGTGAGGCTGAAGACAACAACCAAGGCAAAGGTACCAACCTTGCTTCCCAGGCAGGACAAAGGGAACCTGCTGGGAGTACTTCAGGGAAGCACCATCCCAATGCTGCTGGGCATGGACTGAGGTAACTGCCCTTGCCTGAGAGTCTGATTTGTCAGCATCCAAAATACCTCATTCCTCCTTCTCTACAATTAAAAAAAAAAAAAATTAGGGTAGTTCAAATGCACGCCAAACCATCTTTGTATGCCTCTAAAATCTTAATTAAAAGGTACTGTGGCCAAGAGTCACATTTCCTGTACTTTTATTTGCCTTAGAAATCATACTTGTGTACACAGCAGTAGATGGCTATCTTGCTTTCAAGGGGCAGTGATGAGTTGTCAGTCAAATATTTGCTAATAACAATTGATGGGAACTTCAGGAGAAATGCTACAACCTATGTAGAGAGACTGAAAGGGAAAATAGAAAAGTATATAGTTCTTTACATTAGAAATATGGTGTAAAAATGCAGCAAAGATACAAAACAAACACAAATCCTTTCCTGTTTTCTCTTCCAGTTTCTCTCTCTAGGTTTATGCTTTTGTAATGGATGAGTGAGCTGGGCTGAGTCTACACAATGGAGCAAAACCACAAATATGCAGGGCAGGATAAATCAGAAGAACATGTCTGTAGCCCATGTGATATCAGAGTGGCAAAGCTGGGAAGGAAATGGGGAAGAAATAGGAAGGAGTATATATAATATCTTTTCTGTATGTTAAAGCAGCAAAAATGTTGTTAAACAGTAAGACGTTGCCTGCTGTTGACTAAAGCTCAAGGAAAGCTGAGGATGGACAATAGTGCCAGCCTTGGGATCTGAGACTCTGCTCCTAAAAACACAGACAGGCTTTGCCTTTACTGGCCACCAGCCCATTATCAGTTCTCCTATTGCCAGACAAGGCAAAAATTGTCTCTGAGCACAGATGGGTAGCCTCAATTTCTGGACTTCCATCATTCAAACAGTCTATGTCAATTAGACACTATTACTAATCCTTGGAGTTTCTGTCATTTTTTAATGGAAAAATCTTAAAAGTATTGGCAAGTTTCACCTCTGACACTTGTGTCTGGTAAGTGTTATTGTGTATTACTATGGCATCATATTAAAGAATATCTCCTAGAAATATTTGATTTGTTGGTCAGTGTATTGGCTTCAAAACTCAGAGCTCCTCTTTATCTACTTGTAGGTGCAAATGTTGCAACTTTGCTTTTCCCCTCACTATTTTATGATATACATACATGATTTGCATTGCCAACACTAAGCAACCAATTCAGATTTTTAGTTAACTGTATCATTCAAGGGGCTTAAATCTATCAACAAGCTGGCCATTAAATGAATCACTGACCTATTTCTCAGCTACTCAAGCTAAACAACCTAAAACTGATGACCTATAAAAGCAACAGTGTGTTAAGAAAATTATTAGCTGGAGAAGCAGAGCAGCAATTGATCACTCCCCACCAATCTGAAGAGAAAGATTCACCAGCTTCAACAAATTTCAGAACTCAGCAAATTCTGACCAGAAATCAGATTTTGACAGACTGATGTCTAGGGGAAGTACTATGAAGCTCCTACACAGTCACCACTCAACCCTCTTTCCTTAGATTACTACTTGAAAATTTTTTGCAAGTATTTAAAGTGGTTCTTACCTGGGATACTCCAGAGTAAAATCTGAAGTGCAGACTCTCCTCAACTCAGAGAGATTAATTTTAGACCTAACACATATTTCTACCGTGGAACAACCCAATTCTGTGGTCCAACCACTCTCCCTGCTTGTGTACATGTATGGTTTAGATCCAAATCCAGAGCCCTGGCTAGGCCCACCCTATACAGCAAGATTGAAAATGTTTGGTTTAGTTTCTAAGTTCTCCATTGCTCTTGCCCACAGAGCACCATCCAACAGGAAATGTGTGGAAGCCCCTGGCCAGCTCTTGCATGTTTCTGAGTGTGTGGACAGTGATGGGGTGGTGGGAACAGAGGACAGGGCAGTGTTTGGGGGGGCAACAGCCAAGGTCTGCACACCCAGACAGAGACTGCCAAGGGGGAGCAAAAATAAAGAGGCATCAGAAAGGGAGAAAGGATTACCTTCCCCTGGCCACCTCACACAAACGTGGCACTGTGACCCCCATGCCAGGCCCTGCATCCTGGTGGGGACTGAAACCTTCTGTCCCCTGTCATCCGCAGCCATCATCACTCCGGTGTCTCAGCACTTTCTCACTAAGCCACCTGCTCATAACAAAAAAAGTATGTGGTTTCCTGCTTTTTCCTCTTCCTCTGCACGAAGCAGCCCAGAATACTCAGTTATAGGCTCCTAAGAGAGACAGCCATTCATCCCATTTGCTGAAGACTGCCCACTTGGGGGCTGCCTTTTGGGACTGTAAATGCATGCAGTCTCCCACCCCGATGTGGGGGAAATTACAGCTTAAAAACCAAGGCAGGAGGGGAGGCACTATTGAAATTTTCTTGCTTAATCACCCTGAAAAGTGACAAAAACCTTCCTGCTAACATACATGTATGAAGTTTGGTGTCTGATTTTTATTTGTATGATCTATGGCACTGTGTGTAGATGAAGATAGAAGGTAGTAAAGGAGTGAAAGGGAGAGGAAGAGAGCGGGAGCTCTCTCACCTACAGCATAAAGGTGTCTCAGCCAAGTGTGTGCCTGAAGAGCAACTTCTGGGTTTTTTTTTTCTTCTTTCTTTTGCAATCATTGCTCGCTTGACAGGCCCAGACGGAATTACATCACTTCCTAAAACCCATCAAAGAGAGTCCATCTCCTGAAGAAATGCAGCTCAGATGCTCCCCGGCAGGAAGCAGGAAATGTAGATGTTCGGGTGCAGCAGGCAGGCTGCCGGAGCGCCCCTCAGGTGGGAGCGCTGCCGGGGCAGCATGCGGAGCCCCGGGCTCGTCACCCTGCTCTCGGCCCTGGCGCTGGCTGCAGGAGCTGCCGGCACTGGTGAGTAAGAAAGCGCCTTTCGCCTTTCGCCTGCCGAGGTGGGACCGCGTGGCTTGCCTGCAGCAATGGGACCAAGTTGGAGGGCAACACCCTCCAAACTGAGCACAGGGAGGAGATCTGTGGGGACTTGCTCTCTGCTGCTTTTTGCTGTGTTTACCCTCTCTGTTTTCAGTTGCCTCTTTTTTTCAAAGCTTTGACTTTTTTTCCCCGTAGACCTATCCCCAAACAGCAGCAAACAAATCCTACAATTGCAAACCCTTCCTAAAATTTCAGGTGTGTAGAGAACCGGAGTTTCCATGTTGACCCATCAGGCATTTTGCTCCTAATTTTAGTTATTTTTTGAACTTTTTTAAACCCCATACCCATACCATCAGTATTTAATACCAAAGTTAAAGGCAAAGCACTGCTTCCATTCAAAAGGTGGCTGCCGATTTCCGCAGTCTCGGAGCACTGAAACTGGTTTAACAAAGGAACAGCCGGTTCCGGAGACAAATATTTTGAACTCTCAGCTGCAGAACAAAGTGACCAGAGCCATGGACTTAGGTTCTGACCCTCTGAAGAGAAGAACCATGAGTAGAAAAGCAGCCTGTGACAAAATGCTGAGGCACTGGGCTGTCGTTGCAGAGACTCTCGCCTGTTTGCAGGGGATATTGGTTCCACTGGCATTTTGGCAGCCAGCAGCTGAGCATGACAGGCAGCTCCTGTGGTGAAACCTTGCTGAGGTAGTGCTTGTAAGCCTTTTGGGGTCAAACAAATCCCTGCCAAAGAGCCTTGGTATAGACTACAAGTGTTTGCTGCCTCTGTGCCGCCGTAATGAGTGGGAGCTCTACAGAAAGCAGAGAAAGAATGGTCACTCTCAGATATCACTGGACTTCTCTTAATGTCCTAAAATGCACTGCTGGAATCGGTGTTTTGGTGTGAGTGCTTTTTCCCTGAAAAACAGTACTCTAAGCAGGGTGTAGAGCTGGGCTGCAGGCTCCTGGCGTGCTGCTGAGCTGCTTGCACTTAGGAGACTTGCTTAGCTCTACGAGCCAGCAAAGTGAGGTATAAAATGGTTTGGGTTTGGCTGTGTTACTACAGCACTGCTGCATTGCAGACACTTTAGGAAAATATGCTTCAAGCACTGAGTGTAGCTCAGAATCAAGACAGTCAGAGGAACAAAGATCCTGCCATGGGCAGAGCTAAACAGAGGTCCCAGGGAAATGGAGGAGTACAATGAAGGCATGAATGCAATGCAGAGTGATCAGGCTCCTGCTTCTCTAGCTCATGTGCAGGGTACTGAGAGCTTCTATTTCATCACCACATCCCCATGGGGCAGGGGGACATCTTAGCCCGGGGTCCCTCAGCTCGTGACTGGGTGCACTCTGCGCTTCTCTGCAATGGGCATTAGGGGCTGCAGGAAGCGCCAGACAGATGTCACACACCAGGTGTGTGACACTCCCCACTTCCTACCAGTAGGTCCACCTTTAAATTCTGGTTGATTTTGGAACAGTTCCTCTTTGGGAGTGAGTCAGTCCTGCCAGAGCCCTCCCCAAGCCCTGTGAGCTCTGACTCTACAGAGCCAATCCACAGTCCTAGGGGAAGGGGAGGAGACCATTCACCTTTGCTCCCCATACAAAGGCGGATTTTGCTTATTCAACCAGCCCCAAAATGTACCTGGGGGCTTACTCTGACTGTGGGTGGGACAGGGAAGTTGTGAACCTGAGCCTTGGGGGGGAAATTAAACTGGTGGGGGGGAAAGTTTATGTAGTGCTTATGTACCCCACAGGCACTGGTGGATCAGGAGCCCCTCTGCTGAGGGCAGCCTCTCAGGGAGATCCTTTGCTCTCACCCTTCCTTGCTCACAGATCAATAGGGCAGGACCTTTAAGGGAACTTTTTCACCTTCTGCCAGACACAGTCTTCACCTTTTAAGCGGTGTACTGTCTAGAGACCATTCAGAAAACAGGCAAACAGAGTATGATTAAATCTTGCAGCACAGACAGATTAAAGTCTTTATACATCCTGTTCCCATACCATGCCAGAACCTCGTAAAAGCCAGCCGTGCCATTCGGATTATGATTTATGGATGGTTTTCTCCCTGTGATGCTACAATCACTCTAATCCAGCAGCTCTGAGAGTATTCCTGAGGTCTCAGATCTGGGTGCTGGCCTTTTCCCAGCTCCATACTGAGGGGGCATTGGGGTTTGCACCAGTTCCCTTCCCCTTGCTTTAAAGCAATCAGGAAGCCCTACAGGTAACAGTGTAAGGCATCATCTCTACTGCAGGGGATGGTGCTCACTGCTCAGCCTTGCAGCAGCCCTGTAGACCTACCTAGCTCTGTGTGCTGACCCTAGTAACAAGCATTAAGACCCTTACTATAGCTTATAGGAACATGCTCTGACCCTTCATTCATTTCCCAGGCTAAGCCATCTCCCTCTGTGTTCAGTGAAACAGGTGGGAAATTGCAGCATAAGTGGCCTGACATGGGGAGCAAGAAAATGTGTGAGGGAGAGTAACAGTAAAACATGTAATATCACCTAGTGGAAGAGCTGGGGTGCTTGCAGGTAGTGATCTATTTTGTCTGTGTCTCTGTGCTACTGTTTTGAATTGTCATACAAAGAAACACTGCTATCAAAGATCCAGATATTCAGCAGCTTGTACCATGAGCGCAGGCAGTGACTCTCTCTTGGCAGAGAAGTGTCTTTTAGGCTGCCTCCCCTGCAAAGCCAGGTCTCTAATGGAGTAATAATTTTGACCTATTTCCCCACTGAGAATGGGCTTGAACCTATTACAATCACCTGTTAAAATTTTCTAGCAAAGCAAAGTAACAATGTGAGAAATGAGGATTTGCTATATTTTCTCTTTCCAAAGTGCAGTGCCCTAAAAAGCGGAAGAAAAATCCTTTCTACTGAACGCATCAACTCCTCCTTTGTATTTACTGCCATTCCTCCATTTTAGCCACACACACAAACACTCACTGTTTTATTCAACTGCTTCAGGGACATTTCAGAAAATCTCTCATTTACATCAGCAAGACTGTATAATAATTTTCAGTCATTGACACCAGTCTCTTTTCCCTCAAGAGATTTTATGATAGCTGGAAAGCCTCTGGAGCTTTTGAATCTTTAATTTCAGTGTCCTCCTGAGAGCAAGAAGCACTGAGAGATTTGCATCACAGCGAGGTCGCAGGAGTATCACAGATGCAGAGCTAGGAGGCCATCAGATTAAGTAGAAGAAACTAAAGGCATAAATTGGTCTGGAAAGCCTGTAGTACTTGGGGTGAGCAATGAGACTACAGGTTCACAGTTTGACTCTAACATGTGTGACTGAATTTGCAACACTGCCTGTTAATGCAGCACTTCAGCTGGATAGAAATACAGTGAGGAAAAGCAGTTTCCATCTTGTATAAATGAGCTTAAACAGTTGTTTCCTCTTTCAGGTTATACCTAGATAACGCTTTCTAAGCACCTCGTTTTAATAGGATCTTGTCTGCAGATTAGCCATCCTGAAATGCTTGAAATGCTTGTGCTCCCTCATCAGAAGAGTGTACGCTCCCAACAGCTAGCCTGCAGGCTGTTAAGGATTCCTCTTCTAGCCAGACTGACAGGCAAGACCTGCCACAACAGGCAGCTGGGCAAGCCCTGGCCAAGGCAAGGATCAGCCCTTCTTACATCAACCTGAAATGCAGAGGGATGAACAGTGCAGGGATGAGCCAAGCAATACACCAGAGGATCGTACAGACTATGTGGAGTGGTATGACTACACCACCAATAGAATGTGTGCATGGAGCAGAGTGAGATAGGATATGGTAACTTTTTTCCAGCTTTATAGCCTTTTCTTGTTCTGTCACCTTCCCGTGAGCCTTCCTTTCACTGCTTTTTTATAGCTTATGGGAAAGTTTGGAGATATAAAAATTTTCCTTTCAGGCTAATAAGCCTAGCTATCCCACTGACACAGCTCTTGCTTTTTCTCTAGCCCATTGCTTTTTCTTCTGTCAGTAGTCACTCTGGTGTAATTTGAAAAATTCCCTTGAGAGAACCCAGTCCTTGAGTCTGACGGCAAGGCAGCAGAGAGACTGATGGTTCTACAACAAAACTGAATGTGCTGACTGCCAGCTGTTTTCCTTTGCTATTTTCCTTTGCCTCACATCCAAGTGAATTCAGAAACCTGTTTGCCCGCTTACTTCATCAGGAAGCCCATATCAACACCTCTGAGTGCTGCAGCACAGAGGTAGAAATGCTGCAACAACAGACATGTTGTTTGTTTGATTGAGACATAATTTTTTGGACTCCAATCTGTAAAACTGCTTGGTATATTTGATTACCTCTGTCTCCCACGAAAAGCATATTTGGGAGCACCTCCAAAACTCAAGCAAAGTGATCCAAGCATATTTTTAAAGTAAAAAATGTTGAGTAATACCTTATGACATAGTATCTGCAGACAGGGCCATAGCTTTTTCATTATTTGTAAGAACTGTTAATATTGAACCTTTTTTGAGATGCTGCTAGTGCTTGCTCAAGTATTTTGGTCCCTTGAGCTCTAGATTCTCTAACACCTCAAAAGTGGAACCCTGAGAACTTTCTGACTTCCAGCTCCAGCTTCTTTTTTTCCAGTTCCAGCTGTGCCCACCTTCCCCTCAGGGTTGATTGCAGCTGCATGCCAGCCCCTCTCCCTTCTGCTCTTGAAAGCATGGAAAGTGGTGATACAGGCTGGGCTGAAGCTGTGGTGTCTTCCCATCCTCTTAAGACAGGAAGAAGTCACCAACATTCATGCCCCAGGTGGTCCAGACAAAGGTGAAGCCCATGTGGCTGTTGTATGAGCATTTGCTCCTTGGACAAGATGTGCAGAGGGATGAGTATATGGATGCTGGAATGTAGTCAACAGCATGAGGCTGAGCTCAATAAGAGAAAGGGCACAGGCTTTGCAAAGTCAAGGAGATATCTAAATGGTCACATGTGACTTGCTCTTTGTTACGCTCCACTGGCTTGCTTTTCCATCCTGAATGTCATGCTCTATTGTTGTAAGATTCCCATTTGCAGGGAGCTAGTAGATGTCTGCAAGATGAAACCACAGCTGACAAGACAGTTCATGGGATGAATTATCACTGTAAATCTGGCATGGAGAAAATGTTTGAACAGCACTTCACAAAACCTCCAACTTTCAGATGTTCTTCTGCCCTGCTCCAAACCTCGTAATGCCCAACTTTAATCCAGCCCACCAAACAGCCAGCCAGGCCAGCTGCAGCACAGCCCACTTGCTATTTTGAGCACTTTAAATTGAAACACTATGGCAAACAGCAACTTGAGGTGTTGAGGTCAGCCACCTGGGTCTCACTGGGCGGGTGGCTGTGGCAGGCGCTACAGCTGCACCGGCAGGTCTGAGCCCGACTGTCCCCGCCGGACTGGAGGCACAGATCCTTCCCTGATGCAACCCAGGTGCAGGTTGTGCTTTCCTACTGTGTAAAAAGGGTGATGTGTGGGTGGCCTGAGAGTGAGAGCAACTGCTGGGTGACAGGTGAGGCATCCCTTGAGGCTGAGCTCTGCTCCTCAGAGGTGACAGGGGAGCGGGATGTGTTGAGGCAGCAGGTAAAATGCAGGAAATAAGAGCAATATCCTTGCAAGAACATTGTGCAATTGGCTGCCCTTCTGCTGAAAGATGTACTTAATCTGCTCAGAGAAAAGATCTCTGTAAGAGGAAATGGTGTTCCAAGAGAGATGCTGTTTTGTCCCTGGAATTATGCAAAGTGAAAAAAATACATGGCAGCAAGGTCACCCCCTGTGATTTGCCATTTTCTTTGTCTAGAGACTAGGAGAGGTAATTCTATTTCACTCAGAGACAAATGATTTGAAGTCTGCTTCATAGTTCAAAACCAGGCAAAGTGGCAGAGATACTGGAAAAATCTCTCTCAGAAATCAAGCACAGCATACTCTGCAGCTGAAAGTTTATCACTGCAGTTAATGAGGTGTGACTGTTTGATTTGCTCTAAAGCCACACCATGCTTTAGACATTTGAAAAATCCATTTTAGCTCTACGAATAAATGAAAAGCAAGGTATTTTCTCCACACCCTTTCCCTATTTTAAGCAACAGGCTTGTCCCTCTCAATATATCAGATGTGGCAGGCAATGGGTTTCAAGGGCAATGGCTAGAGGAGGAAAACGAAGCAAGGTCATGGAAGAGGTTCAGTGAGGCAGCAGCGGGCCATCAGCTCTGCCTGTGGCACAGTCCATCACGCCACAGCCTGCAGCACAGACATCTCTCGTGCTGCCTCACAGCTCTACACAGCAGCAATTGAAATGGACAGGCTGCAGGCACTGGGAGCTACAAACTACCTTGGGGAGGAAAAGCCAAATGGCTCATAGGGGAGAGGAGCTCTCCCTCCTGTCCTCTGCGATAAGATTAAGGACAGGCAGCAGATCACGGGAAGGGGTGGAGCAGCACACACCTAAGGGGGTGGTTACCTGCAAGGGAGGTAGAGATAGGGTTTTGCTCTTGACTGATATACTAAATACAGAAGAGACAGAGACTATTGATACAAAGTGCTTTGCCACAGAAGAGCTATCATTCTCATTGTCCTATTGTGCTGCAGGAGTCTGGTGACCTTCACAGTATTACATTAAGTATTCAAATTCCTTCCTAGTTTTTAGGAAAGGATGAAACAATCAGATGCCTGTGTGCTATGTGCAGCATAAAAATCTAGATGAAACACTGCTGTCATCCTCAAATAATTTTATTCATCTGAAATTTGGTTTCCTTGAATACAGTCTCATGAAATACTCATCTTTGAGACAAATCTGGTGGGAGATGCTGCAGAGCGGATTAAGCAAGAGATAGCGCTCTAATCCCAGTTTTTCTCTCTCACTTGGCATCCCTGGGAAGGACGGCATCCCTGTCCTTCTGATTCCTCATTTGTAAAATGGAGATGATAACTGCTCATCTCTCAGGGCCATTATGAAGATTAATGTGTTTACAAAAGCATTTAAAATGCTAAGTACTTTTGGTTCCAGTCCTGTGAGATTGGAAATGCCGGCACTGAGGTGCTGAAAACCTTAAGCTCTTGCTAACTCTTGTGGAAACTCTGGCTGCCCAGCACTTTACAAGAACAAGGAGAAACATATAATTGCAAAAGTCAAAAATTCCATCCTGCTTTATTGTATAAAATGAGATGTGCACCATGCTGGCATTGTATCTGAAGGGGCAGATAACACCAAAAAACCCATCATTTCATTTCATTTCATGCCAAGAAAATTCTTGAAGGCTTTTCTGCTGTAATTTAGATAAAGGCTGATTCTTGCACCTTTGGCTACAACAGGATTTTTGGCATCATTTGTATAGAATACAGTATCAGCCCAGAATTTGCTGTACTTCTTTAAAGCTTCTAAACTCTGTGACAGTCAATACTCTTATGTAAACACACAAAAAGGCACTTGTTTCACTATTACTGACACAGCCAATTTTAGCCACTTTTCTTGCGAAACGCATGATAATTGAAACCAGAACTGAGATCAAAGTACAAAACCCCCAGCTTAGCACTCATGGGGAATATCCAGCACTGATGCTTTGCCACACACTCCTTCAGCCAGCCTGTAGAATCAGTCAGAGGAACAGTCCATTGGACCTGTATGCAGCGAGGTCCCCATGTTACTACCACCTCTTCTAGTCCACACAGATGGGGAAGTTGGCAGCTTTTGCATCCTTTAGACTTCCTTTCACCAAGTCTGTTTTTCACAGTGAGCCAAATGTAAGAAATTTGAGAAAGGTGCAGAAACAGGGAGATGAGTGAACCAAAGGAACTGGTGAACAAGGGATAATGGTCTCCCTGAAGGCAGTCCCTAACTCCTTGGGTAAGGGGAGGGACATATGTGCCAAGACTGAGAAGCAAAACAGGCTGGTGTGGTTTACTGAGAAGCAGAATAATTTCTCATGCCAGCAAGACCGGATGCCAACCTGCAGCAAAAGAAGTCTATTTGTGCAAGGCAGCTGTGTGCAGGCAGATGACACATGCTGACGTGTCCCAGGAAAAGTCAGCTGAAGAACGTGGTCATGACTGGTAAGATTTTGTGATAAAGTTGAGATCTAATTTTACATCCAATGCCCAAGACTTCTAATCTGTGTGTGTGGGGCATCTGTTGGGTTTTTTTAATGCATCAAATGGGAAGTAAATACTAAAGTTGTACACTGTGGCTCACTGATAATACTAATGAGACTCTTAAAATGTTAAGCTATCCCCATATATTTGACAGACCCTGGAAATGATGGATCAGGAGATGGATCGATGATATTACCCACTTTCACAGCAACACATCTTCCTGCTACGGCTCCTTCGACCGTGGATGACCATGAGCCAGTACTTGTAACTGCAAGCACTACTGAAAGCAGCTTTGACACACAGAGTTCTCCAAGTACTGAACTGAATGCTGTGAATGATGAGGAGAGCCTAGAAGCAGAAGAACAGTCTATCTTGATATATGTTGTCCCTGTGGCACTGCTGGTCCTGCTGGTTTTGTTGATCACATTTTTTGTAATGCATCATAAAAGGAAAAAGTCCAAGCAAGGTAAATTTGTCTTCTTGTGCATCAAAAGACTGTTTCTAGGATGTGTTCAACATTAACAGAGCATTAAGGGGTGGGGTGCCACATTTAGGGTGCCTTTCTCTGACTGTAGCTGTATGTTTGACAAGTAAGAGAGGGATCCTCCCCAGACAGCAGTACCTGGTCACACACCTCTCCTTGGGCAGGAGCTACTTCTGCTTCTTGGCACCTCCTGCTCATGCTGCCAACCCATGGGTGCCCTGGCACCAATCTCTGGCTCCTGGAAATGCTGAGAATGCTCAGGGATATAACTGTGGCTGCAAATGCTTGTTCTGTCTTTATGCTCAATAACTTTAGGCAAGGTGAAATTAATGCTTCTATTGCTCTTAGTGCCCACAATGTAAAGCTGCTTGGAGCTTCAATAAAATAAGAACAAGAAAAATCATTATAAGGAACAATTTTAAGGAATCCTGATTGCATAGGGTGGAGGCTGCTATGAAGACATCACAGCAAATGAGCTAGGTCAGACTGCCTGGGTGCTGCAGTAGGGTGAGCAATGCTTCAGGGAGGTGCTGTGATCTGTTAACAAAGGAATTGGTAACTTGGAGTGTCAAATCACAGGAGAAGAAAATGAGGTGTCATAATAAACCACATAGTTGGTAAGTGAAATTCTGAGATGGTCATGCCAGTGTATCTACATAATCAGAGTGCAGCTGTCAGCTCATTAGCCTGCAGACAGTGCAACACATTCAACACAGATTTAAAGTCAAGTTTTCAGTGTATTTTTAGGTTGTATTTGCCCAATCACTGGGTTTCCCTCTAACAAACTATGCATTTGCAACCAGGCACCCAGTTGCCTCCGTGTTTCTGGATGATTGAAATGCAGGTACACTCTTCAGAGGGTTAGGAAATGTGGTACCTTTCAGGAACACAATCTTAGGATCTCATGCCCTGTGCCAGCCTAGGATTTTGAGCCCTCAAGGATGGGGCAGATGGCTCTGTGGTTCTGGGGTGGCTCTGCAGTCTGGGAATGTTCTGGAACAACTGGTAGGTATCACCTGTTGGCAACAATGAATTAAAAATAAGAATGATTTAAGACAGGTTTTTCAGTCACTTGATTCCTGGAGGTGAAGATATTTATCAGAATTATGTCTGTGACACCATATCCCCCCTCCATTTTTACTGTGTCCTGGAGTCATAAGTATATTGGATCCCTTTTTGACATCTGGCTAGTTCAGCTTCATTTGCCTGAGATCTAATCTGCCATGCAGTCCAACTCCCTTCTCCCCATGAGCAGCTCCCAGAGTCTCCAGACAGAGCTGAATTGCCCAAGTGTAATCTGTAGCAAAATGTCCCAATGCTTCTAGTAAACAATTTTTTTGCAGAAGTGGTTTCTTTTCAGGACACCATTTCCCTCAGCACATCTGTTTTGCTGAAGGAAGTGTGCATCTGCCCTGCCCTGCCCACTGCAACACCAACACTGGGCTTCCTCCCACCGTGGCTGAGCTAATAATGAGATGCTTTTAGATTCAAAAGAATGGCTTCCTCTGAAAATTGCAAACAGGATGTTTGCAAAAAGATGTTTTGTCTTTCATCTGCAATTTAGTTTTTATGCCTTTTGAAAATGCAACCTGTTTTACTTGCACGCAGTCTGGACCCTGTGAATACAATGGGTAAATATCATGCAGAACTATGAACACCAACTTTCTTCTTTTCCAGATGAGCTGGGAAGTGAAAATGTAAAAAGGTAAATTTTATTAATATAATTACTTTTAAAAAATTTCTTTTATTCTAACCTTTGTCTCCTTCACTGCCTCTTCTAATTTAGCTGTACACTAAACACCATTGCTTTTTTCCATCAATTGAACCAGCAATCTGAGCAGGTGGATAAAGGGTGACCAGTATGTGGCTGAAGTGTAAGACTAGAGCAGGAGAACAAGAGTTAGTGGTGGCTGAGGCAAGGGCTGCCCCACAGACACCCACAGCCCTCAGATCTCACTGAGCCTGCTCTTAACCACCACAAGTGGTACAAGGTGCCCCATGAGCAAAGGGGATCAGTTCCCAGGCTCATCACAGGTTTTTGCTATTCAGAACAAGCTCTGTGTCTTGCTCCCCTGTTTTTCAAGTTTATCTTCTTACTCAGAGGTGAGGCAGAAAGACTTGCCTGGCTGCCACAGGAGCAATGCTTTAGATGCTTAGAAAACAAGACAAGAAGTTGTGTGGCTCTTATCAGAGCCATAATTTTTATTGTTGCCTTTTATTGACCTCCATCTTGCTAATTAATGCTGAAAGTTCACAAATTGGCTCTATGAGGAAAATAAATGTTTTTTTTTTCTGAAAACATATTTTCTATCATATGACTACAGGAATGATAAGCAAAAGGAAGCTAAGCAGAGGCATTTAAATAAACACAACTCTCATGACCTTTCCTTTTGAAGTCACTGCAAATGTCAGTCACAGTTATGATGAAACTTTAGGCCTTCAGCTTTCAGCACTGGAGAAATGGCACTTCTGTCACGTGTTTCAGGAGGGCTGGGACAAACTATCTTATTTTTTTTTTAGTTTTCTATTTACAGCAGGGACAGTTTTCAAGAAGCTGCAATGATCCTGTGCTCTGGCATGTCTCTGGCTGCACTGAGTCCTTCTGTGTTAAGTCTCAGCTGGCCCCACCTCTGCCCAGTGCTGGCATCTCAGAGCCGCTCCCTCGCATCTGTTTGTGGCCCCTTGGTTCACAACCACTGGGCTGACATCTCCTCAGATTACTGGGCTAGGATGGCTTTCCAGAGTGAATGTGTGTGTCTGGAATTATAGACAGTCATACAAAATCACTACATTGTAAGTTGTTTGAATTAAACTCTTTGTGTAACACTTTTTTCCCCCTCTCTTCTCTCAAGTCCTATTTTTGAAGAAGACACACCCTCTGTTATGGAGATAGAAATGGAAGAGCTTGATAAATGGATGAACAGCATGAACAGAAATGGTACACGGTAACCCCTCTACTCCATCCTCCCTCTCTTGCCTGCTGACATAGATCCCATGCATAGGAAATCAGTGGAAGGTGTTTTGTATGCATATCACTGCTTTCCCTATAACATTTTTAGTTATGCTCTTGACTCCCTCCTACTAAAATAACTGAACAAATGTCAGGGGTAGATTTTTTCAGAGGAGTATTTTAGTTTGTGTGGGAGTTTATTTTTAATATGTGATAGAATCTCATAAGTGTTTTCAGTTTCCAGTAGACATTTCTATTAAACACACTTAGAGCTGTGAATGTTATTTATATTCTTAAATACACATTTTAATACTAAATACTAGCTTCTCTGAAGAATCTAGTCCTTTCAGTCTCCAGAATTTCTACACTCTTGTGTTCCACACTGAGGTGTTTGAGAAGAAATATGCATTTGTTCATAGTTCATACCACCATTTATTTAAAACTGCTGCCAGGAGCCTATGAATACACTCTTCCCCTCCCTTCAAGGCTATCAGCACATGGAGCAATTAGAACATATAGGAACTACCACCAGCAGCATCTTCAGCTGCCTTCTCATTTACTTATGTGTACCTTGCATTTCCCCCCCCATTTTTCTCCCAGGTGAATTCCCCAGTCAAAATCTCTAAGGGGTCTGCATTGTCCTTCTAGGGTCTCCTCAAAAAATGCAGGTCTTCAGTAAGCCATGAGTTAACCAAGGCCTGATTTTGAACCATGAACAGCTTTTCACTGGCTAGGAAATGCTGAAACACTGATATTTTTTTCATTCCTGGTCCCTTGCCTTCTATCCAAATGGTTCATTTGCCTGACCTACTAGGCATGCTTTGTTTTTTCAGGACATAAAGCTCTTTGGAGCATTTCTTTGCATTAGCACAGTGCTCCACATGATGGGGTTTTGACCTTCACAGTCTGAAAGCTTTTATAGAAAACATGTGCTAAGTGGCAGTAGTGAAAGAGAGGCATTAACTGCACTACATGGGAAAAAAGTGGTGTAAAATATATTTTAAAATTTTGTGGAGAGAAAGAAGCAAGTATTTTACATATATTCGTGTGTGTGTGTTAGTGTTCCCTAAACTCCAGCCCCAAATTCCCAGCTGGACTATAAAGCATAGGTTCAACTGTCAGCAGTGGAAGATTAACAAACAACTTTCCTTGTGGCAGTGTGTGGGAGACAGTGCTCAAAAGTAGCTCATATGTATAGGTGTACATAAAGAACTGGAACATATAAAATAAATAAATTGTGGCAACACCTATCAAAGGGAAGGAGGAGTAAGATTCATGCTCTGGGGACCCTGCAGATAAAAGGGTGCAGAGTGCATCTGCAGGTCTGTATTCTAGAGTGACTGCATGATAAAAGTTCATGCATTTTTGAAATAAATGTAGAACAACTGCCAGAGCAGAGTATCTATTCTTCCTTTTCCAGGTGACTGTGAATGCTTACCTACTGTAAGAGAAGAAGAAAAAGAATCAATCGCCAACCCAAGGTACTTTCATTCATTCTATTATTTGAAGAAATAAGGACAGTGCAACTCTAAAATTTTGGGTTTTGTATGTAATTATAGAAATATTCTTTGGTCTATTGAAGTTTTAAAATTTTTATATATAGAAACTTTGACTTCAACTTAAACTGAAGGCTTGACAGTGTTATTTCTAAACAGGTCTCTTCCTGTAAACTGCACTGCTAAATAATCTTACAGTTGTAAAGTGGTGCAAGACAGACAACCAGATGGCACAGATGGAGTTTCACTCACTGATCAGACTTTAATCACAGTTTCCCAAGGTGTTAATACAAGCATTCAGCATAGCTTCCTTGGCACCCTTCAGCAAAGGCACCCAGTTCCCCTCTGCCACCTGCTGCCTATAGGTTCTTGGGAATCACTGCCAGATGTTTTGGCTGGAGCTGTGACCTGACAGACAGGGACTCGTCTGACTCCAAGGAAAAAAATGAGAATGAGAAACACCAAGGATCTTTCCGGTGCCCCCTTGCAGCACTCTCCCTGAGCTGGCACTAGTTGATAGTCCAAGCAGAGATCCCAGTGGGATGCAAAATCACGATCCTGACAGTTTGTAAACTTAAAATCTTTCTGGTCACTTTCCTCAGAATTTTGGCCAGAACTCTTAAACCCCTCACAATTTCCCTAATTAAAAATTCTGGTTCTTGTTTCAAGAGGCTGTACATTGCCCTTGCCTGCACCCTTGTGTTGCAGCTGCATTTTGAGGAGTGGGCAAAGCAGCTTCTCTGTGCCAGGTTATGATAACAAACAAGCCATCCTGTGTGCCAAGAAATCCCTGGTGCAGTGGAAGCAGTGATGCAATCAGACAAGGCCAGGAGCAGGGAGAGGACCTAGGTCTTCTGCTTCCCATGGCATCAGATAATTCCACTGACCATGCCTGCCTGGCATAATTGCACCTTCTGCAGTAGACTGTCATAATATTTCAATCCTCTTTTCTGAATTTCCTTGCTCAGGAGTGAAATAGGGATGTTAAATCACCACTGCTGCAGAGTTTGCAGCTCAGTTCCTCCAAAGTTACAGTCTCAGAGGTACCTTTGGAGGGGGCTTGTCCACTACAACCACTTGTATATAAAAGGTTTCTTTTTACACCTATTGCAAGTGAAATCAGTGTTGTTGTTTTAGTTCAGTTTTGTTTGAAAAAAAAAAAAAATACTTAGATCCTAGATTCCAGATGCAAGCAAGCACATTAATTTTATCCTTAGCAACTGGAAAAGATCCTGGATTTGTTAGCCATCTGGATCTTCCCTTCCTGCTGCTGAGTGATAACTCAGAGGGGGGAAAATTGTTAAGGGGAGGCAGCTGCACAGCAGTTCTCTAAAAGCAGATTTGCTGAGCGTACCACTGACTATAGCAGGGAATACAGCACAAAGGATGCTTCAGCCATAGGCTAACACTGGCAGAAGTCATACTGTAAAAGGCACAATACCACCCTTAGCATCAAGTTTACTTTCCAAATTGTTAACAATTCATTTTAAGGGGGAAAAAACCCCATCAGGGCCTACCAGCTTGAGCTGACATTTTACCATCCTTGCTAAAGGAGTGGTTTTGTATTGGATTTGCATTAACCTCAGCAGAAAAAGGGGGTTTTGCTCCTGGCTATCAAAAGGCATCTTTGAGCTACACCCTACCTCAAGCTCCCCACCTGTAAAACAGTTATTTTAGAACACTACAGTGAGGCTTAAGCCTTGATATAAAAAAGCAACCCTGTTCAGATAAGTATGCTCCAGTCAGAGCAAAGGCACACACATTATTTAAGCAAATTTTCTTCTGAATGCTATCCTAGAATCAGACTAAATTAGAGAAATTTATGCCTGTAAATTGTAGAAAGGCAAACAAATGCAAATAAAAATAGGAGATTTATCTCTAAAACTTTCTGAGCTTCTCAGACAAGGGATATTAGTTGAATACAAAGGGCAAGAATATTAGATTCAATTTCAGATTCTGAAAGACTACATTGTTTAGGAAAAATTCTTCTAAAATTAGGGTAATTTATATTTTAGATTTTATTGATATTTCAGTATGGGAAATATCTCAGGCCACACTGAACAGAGATGGTGTTTTCTTGCTTCACAAAGATGCTGAGGAGGAGGTTATCAAGACTCAAATGTCTTGAACTATGAATGATTTTGATATAATTTTGAAAACATATGAGACAAAACATTTAAATAATGACACTTTGACATTTTCAGAATGAAGGCTGTTCCAAAACTACTCTTCAAAGTGAATTTTTAGTATAAAAATTTTTGAAAGTTTGACGAGCAGAACTGTGTGGCGGTAAAGTGTTGAGTGTTTCCCTTACCCCAAGGCTACTTATTCAAATTTCATTTCACAATAAATTTAGAAATACACTTCATTGCAATTTGAAAAGATATCTGAAGTGATGGGATTTATGGGAAAAAAACAAAAAAATCCTGTTTATTTGCAATTGAACCTTATCAGTCCAAGATCTGCTGCTTTTCTCAACCAAATTCTTAGATGATTAAATAATATCAGAGAGAGAATTACATACAGATAAACAGATGTTTTCAGCAGCTCTTTTGAGCAGGGAAAGTGAAAGTGGAAGAATAAGAAATAAAACAAAACAAAGCTATAATTATGGCAAAATTTGTACTCATGAGCATCAAGGCTGCACATTTGTGCAAAGGAGGTAAGAAATGACAACCTGGGCTCCCTGATAGGTGGAGGTCACCTCCCCTGGCCTTGTAGGCTGAGTTACAAACATATGTATATACACATTTTCGAAATTTATATGCACTGTTCACAATATATATATTTTAATCAAAACCTCTTGCATTTGAAAGCTACTGCTAGAAACCTGATTGTACCTGAGCTCAGAATTGCAACCCCCCTCCCCACTCCCAGCTGCCTGGGGCCAGGGCTCCCCTCCTGTGCATGCAGGAGGGAGCAGACAGTGTGTGCAGGGACAGCAGGCAAGGCCTGATGATCTGTGGGGCACAAGGGGGTAGAGACCAATCTCTGCTCCAGGGACCTTTACTGTTCCAGAAAAATAAGTGCAGCCTGTCTCCTTCACAGCAAGGGTCATGGTAGGGGGGGGGAGTACAAGCAATCCCCCTGTGCTTATATCACCTGAGAGGTTTGGTTTGTCTTGGGTGCTGCTGGGCACCCTTCTTGTCTTTCTGTCTGAAAAAGGATGACTCCTTCCTATGGAGAAATGTTTTGAGTGGATGGTAGATCAGAACAGAAAGAAGAAGTGCATTCCCAGGATGTGCCTCAGTTTGGCAAGAGACTTAAGAAAACATGTAAGATATTAAGATTATGAGTGGCCCTTTTAACTTCAGAGGTGGTTTAAAACCCTGCTGTTATCCCTGCTGACTGAATTCAAAACAGACAATATATCACATTTTTTAGCATTGGCATGAGCTACACATTATTAAGAGAGTGCTAGGGAGCAAGTCACTTGGGCAGAAACCATTGGGACAAAGAGAAAATGCACCTGCTGTGAGGTCAGCTGTAATCCAAAAATTCCAAAGTTATCCTCAGCTGAGGAAAGAGAGCCAGCAGCAGGAGAAAGGCTGTGCTGGGCACCCATGAACCATCAGACAGGAGCTGCCAGCAACAGTCCATCCATTACATGAGTGACAGATTTATTTTCTGGTAACACCTTCTCATGAACTCTAGAGATACTCTTGCATGTTATTTCCTGCTGAGACAACTAACCCAAGAGCGTGACACTGGTGTTTTTTTCTTTTCCACATGTACACAGTGATGGTGAATCATGAAGTCCTCAGGACAGCAAAGAACTAGCTAAAGGGATGCAGCACACAAGTTCGTCATCCCCCAGATATTGGAAGAACTGAATTTAAATATAATTCATCTCAAAAGGCCAGAGAAGCAAATGCTTTTGTTGTCTTCTGCTTCATATGGTTTTCAGAAAGGAAACATCACCAAGGGAAGAGAAGAAAAGAAAAAGAAGTGGAAAAAAGAAAAGAAAAAAAGGAAAGCACTCTAGCAAGATTAATGACTCATTTAAATTCTTTTTGCAATGAGATTCACCCCAAATCAAGAGAAACTCCCTTTTTACCCCTGCTGAAAGTTCTCAAAGTAGTCCATATTTCTGTGTGGTTCTGCAGTTGTGTATTGTGCAGCACTTAGAACCAATTCTGTTCCAGGTTTGGTGGGTTTCTTTGTTTTGGTTCGGTGTTGTGGGTGTTTGTTTCAGTGTCCGTAATGCTGCTCTGCCCTGGTTTGGTGGATGTGAAGCTCATGCCTATGCAATGTTTATTTCTCAATTTGCTTTTTCTGGACAGTGCACTGATTTGCACAGGACTGCTGTTGGGGGGGTACCAGGCTAGGACTGACAGACCAGCTCTGAGGACAGACAGCAGCTGAAAAGCCTCTCAAAGGAATAGCCTGAAGTGACTGCAGCCCAGCCAGGGCACAGACTCTGTAGAGTGCTTTTTGGTTTTCAAATTAAAGGCCCTGTAGAAGTTACAAGTATTATTTTGAGACTGCCTTTCAGTTTGTTATCTCCACAGAAGGGCGCCCTGGGCTAGCTCTCCCCGTGTAACTCTTCTCCCTGCCCAGGGCTGTCCTCTAACCACCTACTTCAGGAATATTCAACTTAAAAACTTTTCTTTTTTTTTTTTTTTTAAATGAGTGAGGTTGAAAAATGGAACAATTAAGTATTCACATTAAATACAGATTTAGATAAGCATGTGTTTTGCATAACTACTTGGCCAAGGTTTTCAGATACAGGAGGTTTTCTGCTGCTTCTGTTTTTAAATACTGAGCCTGCAATATCTTAAAGACAAGGACTTCTAAGTGTGCCTGGTCACTTTTAGTTACAATGAAAAAAAAATCAGACTCCTGGCTTACCTCAGGGTGGGAATATGAATGTTGTAATTGTGTCTATTGATTTTAGATAGCATGTCTCTTAGGGATGTGGCTTAAATATGTAACACACATAAAAAATTGATCCTCGTCTGGGCAAAGTTTCTCTTGCCTTATTTAAAATTGCAGTTTCATATCCTACCATATCTTATATCCTACCTATCCTCATATTCTATTGAAATATATAATGCCTTCCTACTCAATACATGTTTAATATGATCAGGGTTCTTTTGCCTGCAAATAATTCACTAATAAGTTACCATGCACAGCTTGATTAAAAAGAGAAAACAAATGCCCCTGTGATGGTATCTAAGTATCACTAACAGTTGACAAATACAGAGGATGGTTCAGCTTTGCGAATAATTAAAGACATGTCAAAATACAGAAGGAAAAAAATGCATAGAGGTAAGGATACTCATTCATTATTGAATTTGAATTGATTAGTAATTTCCTCAAAGAATAAAACTTTTTCCCTGTTTGGATGATTTTTAACTTTGAAAGAAGTGTTTTAAGTTCATCTTTCACAACTTTTTTTAAACATTTCCACTATTTCCTGACAGTAAACCCATCATGTAGAATATTGGTTTAAAAGAATGCTGTCACAAGGGGAAGAAAAAGTGAAAGATTGAAATTTAGGATTTTTTTTAAAATTGAACTAGATATTTTCCAGTAGCAGTTTTGTTAGCTACTTCTTTCCAACAGACAAAAATGTTTTGCTTAGGTGTCTTACAATTTGCAAAGCAGTAACCTGAAGATGCCCAAAACAGAGAGACTGGGCTTTTTTTAATGGTACAAGATAAAAGGCTATATTTTAAGACCAGCTGTGTGGTTGGAGGGCAGCCAGTGGGACCCAGCAGTTCACAACAGCAGTGACTCCCACCACACCATGCTCTAGTCCACACAGCTCTGTGTCCAACAGCTGCTGCCTTCTCCCTGAAGTACAGCTGGACACGAAGAATAGGAGTCCTTGCCTTTTTTTTTTTTTTTTTTTTTCTTCTTCTTTTGAAAATGAACCAACTCCCAAAGGTGACGTTGTATCATTGTATGGCTTAACTCAGTTCTGGTACACTGATGACCCATTTGATATTAGTGCAATGCACCAACTCGGTTTGCTGTGGTACTTGCAAAGGGCCTGTGTTGTGGATGTTGATGGTTTGGGGTTAATGTTAATTCTACATGGTCCTTCTCCCAGACAAAAGGCTGTAGAGTTACAAATAAGTTTCTCAGAGATTAAGTTTCACTTATATATTTTATTTTTCAAGTTTACCTTGAAAGAATGTATTTTCTGTAAACTTATGCCACTAAGCATTTATTCTTATTCCAGAGTTCATTACTGATCAATCTCTATATAAAGCTTTAAAATCAATTTTGTCCTGAACTAATGTCTAGTTTAGAGGTTTATAATTATTCATGTCACTTACCCTCTCTAAATTCTGGCATGCTAGAGAATTTATTCGCCTCTTCAGGAACTTTTCTTGGCATTTAAAAATGCAAAACAATGCTTTGGGCACTCCCTTGGCCAATTCTGACACAAATTTTCTCTATCTGCTGGTTTTTAAAAGCGCAAACTTAATATATGCTGTGTTACTATTGAAAAATGTGCCATTCCATCACATCTCACCTGTCATTAGGTCCTGTCCTCCTTGTGTGAAACAGACCGAGGGTGAAGTAATTTGCATTTCAGCATAGTTATGGATATTTCCAATAGATTCCCTCAGGACTAGACAAATTCTATTTTTAGTATTTCTCTTTTTCCTGAACATTTATACATCACTTTTATTCTTTCCCTAGCCCTAAACTATGGAGGGGATCCCTCACCCATCTGCACTGCTCCGTGCCACCCCACTGGTCTCTCTCTTGGATCACAACTTTCACACGGAGGTCTGCATTTACCACAGCCACTGTCCAACACCTGCTCTCTCACTTACAGCCCAGCCTTTCTGTGGACACCAGGTTCAGGGGTGCAGCTGCACCACGGGCACTGCTTTGGCCCCTCTCCTCCCTCACCCCATTTGGTATTCCCCTCTCCTGCTCGCCCGTGTGCCCCTTGCTCTCCCGTTTGTTTTATACTTCTCATCATGTTTCCTTTTGCACAGTTTTGCCTCAGTATTTTAATTTTGTGGGTGGATTGAATTACAGGGGATTTAGGCCATTTCATGCCTACATTAATACAGCCAAAACATTATAATATTCCAATTCACGAGTATTAACTGTACACCTTCCATTGATGAACCTTCATTCTTCCTAAATCATTCACACAGTCAGGTCCTCTAACCCACAAAATAAAAAGGAGAGCAACCAAACAGCAGATAAGATAGCAGCAAACTCCCAAAATTATTTTATCACCATGCACTACAGAGTATTTAAGGCTCTATGGTAATATCCTCATTGTTAGCCTGATCTGAGCCAACCCATCTCACCACCACCCTGCAACATCTACCAGTAACTGATAAGTTATCATCCCTCAGCAGAAAATGAGAAAGAGCACAGAAACAGGAAGTTTCTCCCACTACGTACTGTTCAAAAATGTTTCACAAATGTGATGATCCCAAAGGAACTGCTACCACTTCTTCCATTTTCTTCAATAATTTCAGCGGTTATCCAGCACTTCAAGACAATTTGACATCTCATTTACAGAGTGAGGCCTTTTTGTCCTGCAGAAAAGCTACAGATCTAAAGGAGGATTTGTCTGAGAAATACATAAGTAATAAGAAAGGTAATTAAAAACCAACACCTCTCCTAGATGTGCTAAAAATCAGTACCTTAACAAAATAGAAATTATTCCTCCATAAAGTTACAAACATAAGGTTGCTGATATTACCAGCAGCTAATTAATTCAATAAGAGTCCTGCACTTGTAAAGCACACAGCCCTAACATTAACCTCAGCAAAAAGGAACATTCTTTTAGTTTCCAGATAATCATAAGTTATAGATTCATAGGTAACTCTTGGCCTGAGATTAAAAAAAAACTTTTTTTTTTGTAATTCTAAACTCATTGGGGGACCCTGAATCAAACTTTTGTTACCTTTCTGATGTGAGACTGCTGTATATTCAACTGTTTTATTAAATAGCTGTTTCAAATAAATTTTTAATGTAAATATTTGAAAGACACAATATTACTTAAATGTATATAAGAGTTTGAGATTTTAAACAGCTTGTTCTAATAAAGTTTTTTGTGTCTACAGGTTCTGTTTTTTCCATAGTCCTGCTAATCCACTCAAGTCTATGGATGCTAATTACTTGTAATTGATGCCACAACTACTCAGGCCTGAGAAGATGTGCACAGTTGTATATGGTACATAGATATCTTACTCTCTCTCTCTAAAATTCAGGCAAAGGAATAAAAAAAGAGCTGTTTTATATTTTATTATATTCTTGTTGGGATATTTCAGATTGTTTATATCAATAGATCAATTCAGACTCCAGAGAAAGTAGTGAATTACTCCCATCATTTGTCCTTGGGTGACTGTTGTCATCTTTCTTTAATGATCAATCATTTCTCAGGTTATTTCCGTTAAAACACTCAAATGGGAGTCTCCAAGTTGATAGACCTGCTAAAGTAATTTTCAGTGGATTTAAAGGAAAAGGAAGAAAAAGATTAAAAAGAGACATGTATTTCCAACTAGAGGATTAGAAAATATTAATAAAGCATTACTTTCATCTATTTTTGCAACAGACAATTCTATTAGAGAGGTGTTAAATGGCCGGGGAGTATCCAGAAAGCTTGAGACAGTGTTTATTCTATTTAATGATCTTAATGTTCAAACAATCTCAGTACAAGAGCATCACAGCAACGAGCAGGCAGAAACCAGTCACCTCTTTCTCCCTCTCTCTCTTTGCTAGACAGCACATCAGCAAGGCACTAGTCTAAGGTACAGCCTTAGAAATCTGCATTTTGGGGCAATGCTTGTCTAGTTCTCAAGGGAGGTGCACAAGAGGACTTGACCACGAAGTCCCAGAAAGTGTTGTGACACCTGAGGGTGTAACACAGTTACTCTCCTGTCCCCAGGCACTCGCTCTTGCCGCACTCTGCCCCTCCTAGAACCATCATGCTGATCCCCAGCCCAGGGGCTCCTCAAATGTGCACTAAAAGAAGGCTGGAAGAGGTCCTGGGAGACCTGGCTTAGCAGGGGGTTTGAGGGGAGAGCAAAGGACACATCCTGCACCAACATTATCAGCCACAAATGTGGTAATGCATCCCAAGCACTTACTCTCTGTTTTGGCTTTAAGAATGGTTAAAGTTGTACTTTCTGTGAATATCAGTGTCAAGAAAATAGTAGCAGCATGGTCTGACACCACAGCACCGGCTGCAGACTCCCATTCCTTTCCAATGAGGTTGCTCCAGGTCTGATTTCGTCCTGAATCAGTTCTCTGGCCTCATTTTGAGCGGGATCTCACAAGTCCAGTGAACTACTATAAACAGGTGAATTATGCACCAAAGCAGCGTCTTTCCAGACAGTGGCTGGTATCTCGCCCAGTTCTCAGAAGAGGAGCTATTTTGGGCACCCGGCTCTCAGTAAAGGAGCATTTTTGGTTTGCTGGGGTCTCTCCCAGCCGCTCAGGGCACCCACTTTGCTCTGCCTAGATGCATCGAGCTCCAGTCCGAAACGCTGCGGTGACTGCCACCCCCAGGAGGCAGTCCTGCCCTGCAGCTGCAGAAATGCATCTCCTGCACGGAACCCTGACTCCTCTTACCGGCAGAAGGAGCCGGGGGCTGGGGCAGTTTGCCCTGGCGGCGGTGCCTGCAGCACAGGGACAGGAGAGGGGGGTGTTCCTCCCCCACTGGATCACCCGCTTTGCTCCCCTCTTTGGCCCGGGCTCGGAGCAGCCGAGAGGAGCAAAGGGGAGCCCCACTCTTTGAGGGGAGCAGCGCTGCCATTCTCCCCGGGGCTCGCTGCCGCTGTGCGGCTGCTGCAAGGGCGATCAGCCCGGGGATGAGGCTGCTCAGTGCCACAGCCGGAGAAAAACTTCCCACCAGGGGGTCGCCCACAGACCAGATGTACGTGGGAAGATGTGGTTTTGACTCCCACAGCACGTGAGGGCCGGGTAATCTTCAGCCTGACCTTTTCTGCCTGACTAGTCATGCAGACCAGCCCAAACTATACAAGAATATTCTTGGGAAAGCATTGAAAATTATACACGCAGTTTGTATTTTGACCATTTTCCTCAGGCAGGACTTCTTCCCAGTACAGACTGCAAGGCTGGGCCTGATTCTTTAACTGCAGCACTTATTTTCTGAATACATTAACTTAAATAATTCCTAATAAGATTTTGTAGCAAAACCAGGGCAATTTAAGAAAGAACAAAAAGAAACAAACCTTTTGCTGCCTGTAATAAATACAAGCATTTTCTTTGGGAAAAATAAATACTTCTTAACCACTAGGCTGTGTGGTGTTTGTATAGGAAGTTAGAGCAGAACAATCACAGAGCAACTTCCGTGAGCAGGTTTATTTCAAAAGTCTTGTTCTTTCAGTCACTATAGAGGCCTATCAAAGGTCTGTCTTTATTGAGAGGGAAAATAGGACTCGTGGAATACTTAAGTGGAAATCCTTCGGAAGGTGGCTCCTCCAGAGTTTGGATGACAATGTGACAGGGGTAGAATAGCATTGTACAGTTGCTACAGGGGTAGAATAGCAATGGTATAGGTGCCATGAGCTTCCCTGCCTGGGGAGCTGTGACCATAGAGTATGCAGATAAAAGGGGTAATGAAGGAGAAATAATTAAGTGGATGTATAATAAGGAGTTTATAACCCTAGAGGAAAACCAAGGATTTGTACAGCCATGCATTTGGCTTATTCACAGAAGAGATTTATTTTTAGAAAACATATGAACAATGAAAGGCCTCTTTGCTGAAATTAAAATACTAAGGTTAACTATACTGCTAACACTTAATTTAACCATAGATAATTCTTTACAGTTTTCAGTTTTGTGAACAGCTCTGTAGGACAACTTGAAAATATAAGAGCAGAACTTGTCCACTCATAAAAGGCCATAGTCTAAAAAGGCCAGATCCTTATGTTACCTCACTTGAGCCAAATCACTGAACTGAAAGCACAAACCAGAAGGAGGCATGAATCGAAGTATTATCCTTGTGCATTCCAGGAGCACAGGAAGAGCTGAGGTCTGGGGGAGGACTCGAACGTCCAGGCAGGCAGCACAATAACTAGCTCCTCTCTGTTTTATTTATTTATGCACAGAGTGTATCTATTCCTTGAACACAAGATTAGTCACAGGATTCTCAAGTTATTACTATTTATGGATATACATGTTAGCATAAATTACTACCAGCCCCAAACTCCTCCCTCAGTTTTTGATGAAGAGTTATTTATCTATTAATAATTAGGTTTAATGCTCCCATATACTAGACTTCAGAACTTGTTTACACCGCTTCATGCCAAAGCTTCAAATGTATTAAAGGGGAAGTTCATTATTTTTGATTTATAATTATATATGACAAGAGAGATCTTAGACAAGAGTAGAAGAGAGCGGGAAATTATCTACTCATCCTCTGTTTATGCAACTACTACAAAGAGGCATGTGATGGCTTTGGCCTCAATCCAGCTACCATTCATCTCTATAGAACTCTTTCTATGACTATCATACAAGAATCATGGAGCCCTTTGTTATCTTCTACTACCTCAGGTAGCCATTGCTCTCAGTCTACAGAGATCCCAAGATGGTGCTTCAGGGTAAATGAGCTACCAAGTGACAGAACAAAACTTCTTGTTGATATATGGCATTATTGTTCTCCTGAAAATAAATTTGCCTGTAGCCTTGGTGATTCATTTTCCTCCCATCTCCATGTCATTAACTATCAACTGGGAAAGTCAACTACACTAGTGCAGCTCTGGGAAACCTAAGCCAAAAAAAAAAACCAAAAACCCAAACCAAAAAAAAACCTATAAAAAAACCCCAAATAAACCAAAACTTGTTTAAAACCAGTGACACTTGACAATTCAATCATGCCAGCTCTGGAGCCAGTTTGTTCCCTGATGCAACTCCTGAGCCCCAAGCAGGGGTGCATCAGCAGCAGCCACCTTGCCCCCTCCTCATACCCAGGCAGGCTGGTCCAAGGGCTCACCAGCCCAGGGGGCTTTGGCAAATGCCTCCACACCCCAGTCAGTCCCAGACTCCCCCAAGCTCCAACCCTACAGCACTATGGCAAATACGACTTGACAAGCAAGCCTTGGCACAGTCCCTGCCCGGCTCACTGCATCCCATCTCTGCCTGCCCCCATTCATTAAACCTCACAAAGGCACAGAGCAGTGAGGAGTTTGTCCCCACAGGAGACACACTGGTCAGACATCTCCAGTTTTATTATTAGGGTCTTTCCCACATTACACTGGAGAGCTGATTCAAAGTAGTTTGTAATTTTATAGTCTTCAGCTCTTTGCCCCGCCCAGTATCTTTGTGTTTTTTCCTCCTCTCAGTCTACTAAAAATGCCATGTACAAAAGCCTAATGGTTTCTTCCTCTCTTCTAGAAATCCTTTTTAGAGTTTTGACCTCATCCACACACATAAGCATTTTATTCCCAGTAGCTGGTAATCTCATTACCCTTGTCTTACTTTGGACCACAAATTTATGGTTTTGTTTGCTGTTTTCTTGCATGCAATTCTGTGCCTTATTTATTTACCTGATGTTTCTCTGCCTGCTGTCTTAACACAGTCCTTGATCTTAGACAGACATGGCCTGCATCTTTTTTGCTTCAAAAAAAATCACTTCCCCTAGTGATTTTCCAGCAATAAACCTCTAACCTCTTTCAGAGTAATATGAAAATACATATATATTTTTTTTATTTTCAGTCTGCGTATTCTTGCATTTGTGCATATAAAATATTTTGCACTTGAATATAAAGCTGAAATTAAAAATAATAAAACAAATTAATTGCTTGCATACTCCCATCCATTCTAAACTACGTTTATAGAATTTATTCCATTACTACATGAGCATATCACTCGCTGGCTCCTAACCCGGCTGCCTTATAAATATAACAAAGCTTTCCTCCTGGCATAATTTGCTGCTCTGTTTTTCTTCCCCTTTCACCTCACTCTGCAACCAGATTATCCATAGGGAGTGGCACAGGGCTGCAGCAGGGAGCTTTGGCTGTCTCTTCTGGCAGCAGGGGATAATTCAGAGCAGGATGGAGTCTGTGCCAGGTTATACTGGGGCTGGGTTTTAGTCCTCCTAGGTTTGAACTGGGAAGAAGCAGAAATATGATGTCTTAAAGCTCTGTCATTCCACCCGTACAAAAGATACTGAAATCACTACGCAATTGTGAATTCAATTTGTCATTTTTTCTGAGACAAAGACAACTGAGGCATTATACCATCCCCTTCACCAAGGCAGGGTCACCTCCCTGGCTGCAGTGTAGTGATTTTCCAGTTACATCCCTTCCCTCCTGGGCAGCCAGGGTGAGTGGTCACACAGCTTCCAGAGTAGGACTGCACACCTCCTCTCCCCCAACCCAACAGCTTCAGCACCTGATCTGTCAGTGCTGGGAGTTACTGACAGCATTCAGCCTGAGCAGGGCAGCTAAGAGTGGCAGAGAGAGCATTTCAAATTTGCAGCACCATCAGCATTTGAAAGGCAGAGCCACAGGATGTCTATAAGCAGATGGGGGAGAAGAAGATCTTTATATGCAGATTGCACAAGCACAGTTAGGCCTCTATTCATAATTAGTTTTAAGATAAAGCCAACAAGGTTGTTACTCTTTTCCAGTTAAATCTGCACATTTCAATCCCCAAATCATGCCTAAACCAATGTGTTTGAAATAGAGGCAAATGTGTCCACCTGTACTGTTGAAAGCAGCTGGCAGTTAACCCAAGGGAAATGCTGGTATGGGGATAGATGGGAAGACAAGGCTGGCTGAGTTCACATCCAAGAGGCAGAGTGCAAGAAAGACCCTGGTGTAACAGCCCAGAAGAAGAGGGAGGGGAAAAGCAAAAGCCAAAGAATCCAACAGCTGTCTCAATAAATTCCTATTCCATAAAAAGGCACCAAAATTAGATGACATCTACACATCATGATAGCTTCCTTTATATATAGGCATGTAGTTTCTAGTGACTGATAGAAAGTAAGCAGAACAGTTGCTAATTTTATTGTGAAAAAACCCAGAACAACACAGTGATTTCAAATTGTTCAGTCTGAAAGTGACTAACAGAGAGACAGAAAAGGGCTTCTGATTACAGCACCTGCAAGAAGCTCTTCAGGCTCCTCACTCCTGTAAATGTTCTTTCAGCATTGAATGTGCCTAGAGCTCTAGAGTGCCTTGATTGGATGCCATTAAAAGATATTTCCAGACAGATGCCTTAAATAAAGCCTGCAATTCTCAAATACAAATGTGCCTCAGTAAGAATGTTTATATATGAAAAAATAATTCTATTTTTCAGATATTGCCTTGTCATGTGACACATTACAGTGGAAATTGTAGCATTTTATATGTCTCAACACTGGGAGATTGTCACCATGGAGCATTATATGCTGAATCTATAGTCAATATTGAAATATTCAATGGATGAAAGCTGGAGCTAGACAAATGCAAAGCAGAAATAAGAAACATTTTGAATTAAAAAGAATAAGTAACCTAGGATCGGGATGCATTTGTTATTCTGCCACTTCTGAAGAAACCTCACTTTCCCTTCACGATCTAAGGACTCTGAACTACCATCAGCTGCTGGATAAAGTAGAGATTTTTGTTTGCTGAGGCACGGTTAGAGGAGTTTGTAACATCCCTAAGATCCTGCAGTTATGAAGATGTCTCCCGTGCATGGTCTCTGCACTTAGAAAAACTCTTGTTTTTCAAAGACATGGGTATGGACAGAGGATGTCAGCACAGGTGAAAGTGCAAGATCTGGGGGTTATAGGCCAGGCTCATTTCTTGACTTCCACTCATCTTTAGACTGTCTAGAAGTCAGTAAATTAAGAGTACTTGAACTGTGAGCCAGGGCTTTTTTTTTTGAATGAGTATTTTTGGGACTTTTGATCCCTCAGCACATCTCACACTCCACTAAAGCTCACAATGAACCTCTTTGCTGAGGCAGCCATCACCAGCCTGCATCCCGGCCCCCTTTTGGGTCATACTAAAGCACATCACACCCTAGAGCTCCTTTTCAAACTCACTCTACAGCAAGCTCCCACTGCACTTTCTACATTCCTGTTGGGAAAAAGTGCTTTTAAAAGATTTTATCCACTTCCTAGCTGTGCAAAGACAAGTTTAATCTTTACTTCTCTGGCCATAGACACCTGTCAAAACATGAACCTAAACATTTCCAGAGTTTGCTGTCTTCAGCCTTCTTCCTATGTGGGCAAAAGAACTGCTCAAATTTGAACCCATAGCCTACTGCTTGCCAACATGCCTAGCTGAGCCATCACATTGCTGTTAGATGTTCCAGCTGTGCTATTCATTTATTGCCACTGGGTTACTTTACCAGAAAAACACACAAAGTTCAGTTTGGAGAGTCTTTCATGTTTGGGGATGGGGGGAGGTTTATTTTCTTTTTTTACATAACTGAAATATTTCTTCCACTTACTTTTTAACCTTCAGCAGCTCTGGGTTTTTTGCTAGCCTGCTACGTGTGGTTGCTCCTTAGTTACCATGACAGCCACTAATGTGCAGAAGGTTAGAGCCCAGGAACAGAAAACAGCTGAGTCACATGAGAAGATGGACAAGTTGTCAAGCAGATAACTGTAAAAAGCACACAGAGGCTCCTTGGCTGACGTAAATCAGTGTAGCACCATTGAAGTCAGTTATAAATCTCTCCCTCTGACTTGGTAAATACCTTCAGGGATCAGAGCTGCGCCTGCAATTCTCTTGATGTAGTTGAGCTTTTAGAAACTACAGCTACAGATCTCTGAAATAAGCACAAATACAGATGTAAGTATGTAATTCAGCATTTATCAGAAGATATTCAGTGACTTTCCTGGAGGTATAACCAAAACCAGTGTAGGGAATATGAACACTGAAAGAAAAGCAGTAGTGAAACTAAATCTCAGATCCAAAGGACATGGAACAGATTTGAATTTCAGGGCACAAACTTTCCCCTGCTTCAGTCAGAGACTCAGCCCTGAATATCAAGTGCTGAAGATACAAGTGACTGATAGGAGTTTCACATTTTCCTTCTTGTGGGAAAGTAAATGTTAAGAAATGTATGGTCTTGCAGCTTGTGCACTAGTAGATCAGGATAGATCCAGCATGGAAGGCTTTGTGGCAGCTGTGGGATGGGTAAGTTGATGATGGCACTCCATGACATATTGGATTGTCATTTTATTTAAATGAGTAAAGTCCTAGCCCTAGTAAGGTCAATGTGAATTCTGCCAGCAGCTCAGGAAACTCTGTGTTATGTTTGCTTTAACAAGCATTTGAAGAACCAAATGAAGCCTTTGGGAATGAAACACAACCTGCCCCATGCTAGGTTCGACTGTGGGCTGGGTTTGGTAAATTCCTGCTTCCTCGGTCACTTGTTCTCAGGTGGGCTCAGTGCGCCAGCCCCCAGCATCACCACAGCAGAGAAGAAAAAGGAGCAGTTAGCTGACTGGGCTCCAAAATAAACCTCCTAAGAAAGGGTAATTTCTGATCTGTTTTTTTATTGAGGCTGTACAAAAAGCTGCTATCACAGTGAGGGTGGGGACAGAGCTGTGCAGCAGGAGGTGAGAGGGGCCCCCAGGGTTGGCACACTCCAAAACTGCAGCATGACACTCAGTGCTCTGTCCTCTGCAATTGCATGGGGAAAAGCCCAGCCTGTGTTTCTGCTGCCAAGTCAGGAGGCAAAACTAATATAGACAGGACTTTTTAAAAAGAGGTCCCTAACAGAGTCTGAGATTTCAAAGCATTTTTTACTACTCCTCTTTCCTTAAGTGAAAATCCAAACCCCTGAAACTGATTTTGCCTTTCCAGATTGGCTAGCCTAGCTGATCAGACAGTGAAATGATGGTTTTTTACTAATATCAGCATTAACAGGAATCCAGAAAGCCACGCCTGTCTAGCAGCAGTTACTAGGGATCATCATGCTTTGTGTACAGCATCATTAACACACCAAATGAGAGGCTGAAGGAAAGGCTCCTGATGCAGCCTGAGCTCCTACAGGAAAGCAGCAATGCTGTCTGCTGAGCTTTAGCGTGCTGCTTCTCCTCCACAGCCTTGTATTTTCTCCTTCTCCTGTCCCCTGCAAATCCTACTGCTAAAGTGTGCACAGAGGCACTGTAAGCAGTGTCAGGAACCAGCAGGAACTTTTCTTGAGCCGTAGCAAGTGTTTTCAGTTCTGTGTCACCAAGGCACGCTCCCAGCAGGCCTGATGAGCACAATGCCAAACAGCACTTGCAAAGTTTGAGAACTGTCTGGATTAAGGCACTCAGCACTATTAATAGTCATGCAACTGATTGAGTATTATAACTCCAGGCCTTTTTTTCCCTACAAATAACAAGGGTCTTGAAGTTCCTTGCTGATTTAGAAGTTTTATTGTACAGCAGTAGCCTTCTGAGCATCAGTGAAAATGACAATTGAGAAGATGTTCTGGCTGAGGAATTTTTGTTAAGTTGTTTTCTAGTAGTGCTTCTGCTAAAGGGCAATTCTGCAAAATAACGTGTAGGTTCATTGCTTTGCTTAATAGAAACAGTGAAGAACCTGAACCAAGCAGAGCTACAGAAGAGATATTATGTTATCTTGCCTTTGTTCAAGCTTATGACGCGGTTCAAGCCCATTATACTTGCCAAGTGACAATAAATATTTGACCTGTGAATGCTAGAAGGGAATTCATCCTTATTTCCTCCCCTTGGATTACATAAATCTGAATGACAAGCTATTTAATCTGGGTAATAGTTAACAGTCTCTGATTGCAGCTGTTAATATTACCCAAAGGAATACCAGCTATGAGTCAAGAGGGCTGTGGTAACACCTTTCTAATGAGATCCATATTTGAGGGTACTCAGACTAATAGTTTGATTCCCATAAACACATTTCAAAAATAATAAAAAAAAAAATTGGCATTTATAATAACAGTATTGGACCCTCAGTAAGAGGGCCCAACTATATAAGTATCCTTTATGTTTTTGGAGACTTATTTGGACTGCTTCTGAAATCCTGGATTTGCCTTCAGCTTTCCCTCTCAGGCACCTGAGACTACCTTTACTTCTGATAAGAAATTGCTTTCACTCTGTTTTCTTTAATTAAAACTTTTAAAGTGTTTTACATTGCATAATATAGCCCTCATAGAGCCATCACCTTTGAAAGTGCTGATGACCTTCAGAGTAACTCTTGCAAAGCACTAGGGAATCAAAAATGTGATTTTTGTGTTCTCTCTCTCTTTTTTTTTTTGTTTTTGGTTTTGGTTTGTTTGCTTGTATTTCAAAACTCTCTTTCCCACCGATATTTGGAGATCTCTAGTTTTTCTGTTTTGGAAGGAGGGTTTATGCTGCAATGCTAACTTGTATTTGTGAGATAGATGGAACATAATCTGAAGGGATCACTCATCACAGCAATTGCCAGGGCTGTAACACCTTCTCTCTTCAGGGTTTCCTTTCTCAGGGGAAAAATACAGTATTCAACACAAATTCATGGTATCATTTTTTTCCTCTCCCTTGAACCAGGGTCATCCCTAGAAGCTTATTTAGCTCTCTACACTACTCTCTTTGGGAAAATTTTGTGTCACCTGCCCACAGCAAAGGTGTGCTGTGGAGAACAAACCCCAGCAGTCTGCTTGGTTCCTTGGCTAATGTCTGTTGGTTGTGCCTTTGAAAATAAAGTTTGAGAATTCTCTCTGTGAAGTTGGGCTCTTGGATACAGATACTTTCAAAGAGATACTTTAGCATTCTCTATATGCTTAATGTTTCTATTTCCTGATGCATTTGGTTGCTGTTTCATTTAATGTGATATGGTTTTATCTGATGAGAAAAAACATTTTTCAGGTGAAAGAGGAAGACAGAGAGTGTAGCACTGGGCTTTAACCCTGCCATTCGGAAGCCACTTCATTACAGAGTTTAATCACTTTCTGCTAAATTGTTGCAAATTTGTTGAAAAAATAACCCAAATAGCACTGAGGTAGTATGAGGTAGTATAAAATGTTAAACCTTTCTGTATTTCTATTTTCCTTAGGGCCTCAGCTGAAGCCAAATAAAAAAGGGCTACAGCATGACTGGCTAACCAAAATCATAATTTTGGAATACACCATGAAGAGAGCAAGATTTTTCCTTTCTCATATGACCTGCCAAATTTGTATAGTTTTCAGATTCTATTGTACAATTTGGTGTAACAGCTATTCCTTGATTTTTCTAGTAATACTAGCCAAATGCTTTGAAAGTTGCTCTTACACTTTTCCTCCCTTTCTCTATGTATATGTGCAATTAAAATATCATTACTGAAATATAAGTAGTCAAAGTCAGTTTGTTCAGGGGCAACATCACTACAGAAACTCACTGTATTTTCTGCAGTCATGGGAGATTTTGATTTGCTTGGATATAGGAGAAACAAGAATGAACTCACAAGGAAAATAAAACAACACAGGAAACAAGTTACTATCTGGAGAACATGAAAAGTACTGCAAATAAAGTTCAAGACTTATATAAATTTGCCAGCATTTTTGGTTGTGAAATGTAATATCAGAAAAGACTCGAAGCCTAGAATATGATGAGATACTGTTGCCACTCTGAGGCAGTACTAACAGCCTAATTCAGATAAATTGAGAGCTGCCTGTCTCAGGTAGACTTTGGGATAGTTCCTTTAACCCCATTACACTGATATTATTAGTTTGGAGGCCCAGGTGGCAGTGGGCTAAAACACCAGTGTCCCATTTTACAGACACATAATTACAATCAAAAGTACAAATGGCTCCCAAAACTCTAATTAATGAGAATTTGTGTCACCTGTTACAATTAGTAAGTATTCTCTGACTCAGCAGAACACATCAGTCCAATGTCTTTTTATCCCTAAGACTGTCTTTTTATATTTGTGCAAACTTTTTTGCAGAAACTGAATAATTGTTTTATAAACTCCAGCCGTTGGTGGGAAGGGGGGAGTTGTTGATGGCCAAAGGAAGATGGCTGAACAAAAAATTATACTAGAGAGCAGGACAGGGCTAGATAGTATTTGAAATAAATATGAATTATAGGTATTCAGATTTATGTGAAGAAATTATTCTTAAATTCTGTAGAACTACCTCTGTGGACATGAACAAGAATTTAATGAAACTTCTGGGAAAAAAAAAAAAAAGGGCTCTGCTATGGTGTGTGGATATTCAGCATAAAGACCAATCCATAGCAGAAAACAGTGATGTTACCACCAGGCTTCCGCAGTGGTTTCCTATGTACTGTTGTTTAATGGAATTACAAATAGTTTAAATATTGCAGCTGTGACTCAGTTATTTTCAATACCGGTGAATACCTTTTTAGGATTTGCTCCTACCAAACCTTTCCTTACCATGACAGTCAGGCTACCACGGCTAAATATAGATTATAGAAGAAAGTTGCTAACACTTTCTACTTCAAGCACACACTTAGACAAATACTATAAATAGGCTGATGTTTTGTAAACTAGTACTTGCCAGAGGCACAGACTACATGCTTTCGTGTGTGAATATTTCCCCTGTGTTGCCTTTATGAGACAATTAGTTGCTCTTAGATATCTGAGCTCTCCTTTTATTACAATGAATTTCAAGTCCAATAGCAGCAAGAGACTGACAAAGCTTGTGAGCAGCAAGCTTGCAGGCAAGCTGCCCAATTTAGTTTTGCCAATACACTGATCTGCACTACCCTTGCTATATCTGCCCCGATTTCAGCAGGGTTCAATTAATTCTAGTTCTTGTGCTGGCTTAGTCCTGGTGTAATCACAGCCTTGGTGGACCTGACAAACTTTGTGTTTTGGTATGGATTTGGAGAACATTCAGAAATTGGTTCACTTGAGTGTGTTATCATGGGTGTTAGTAATGGACTGAAACACCTGCCTGTAAGGTTTCTGAGATTGGAGATCTGAGCCTGCAGTGTTGCACAGGTCAGATCAAACTGGGGTTCAGTTCCAAACACTTCACCAAACCCCATGATTTTGCTTAAAGCCATGTCCTTTAAAAGTAAAATTTTGTATTCAGTGAAAAAAAAAAAAAAAACCCATCAGCAGCACTCTTGCATTAAAAGCAAATTAATCTATCAGTATGTGATACACTTAGGCCAGAGCTATTTTTGCTTTAAGCTACAGCCAGCCATACAAAGGTAATTAACTCTGTCATTGAAACCAGTATATTTGTATAGATGGTCTTTTTCCAATTTTCTCACTGATTGTACTGTTTCTCTTCTTTTACATGTTACTTCTACTAAAACCATTGCACTACTTATAGCAGAATGATCAGAAATGGCACAATAGACTAGGGGAAGAAAAAGCCCAAGGTCTTGCACTGTATCATCCCGGTAAGTATCAAAAATGAGGCCATTTTCCTGAGTCGGGGTAAGAATTCACAAATCCTCTCTGATATGATATTATTGCTATGAAGCTTTTATGTAAATGTCATAGCAAAAGATCATGTTGTTACCAAGACCTAGGGTTTGAGATTTAAATTTCCTGTTGATGAGATCATCAGTGCTATCACCTCTCTGAGCTGACGCTGTCACAGCATTGTCCTTTATTTTTACTTGCAGTCAGATCCAAGACTGCTGTAGTTATATCTGGCTAAACTTTCATCAATGCTTGTTGCAGCAAATTTACTCTCTTTGTCTCCCAAGTGGGGATGAGGCTTGGGAAATAGGGTCCAGTTCTTTGGTTGCATCCATGAAAATTTACCTTATCTATCTTGGAAATTTTGTCTCTTTTCCAAGCTTTTTATCTGCAACTGGGAAGTATTAGACCTTTACACCTCTTGAAAATGAGATCTTGTATTGCTCTTTTTTGCTTTATCTGTTCATTTTATTGAAGAGAATATTTACATTATAACTCCACTTGAGCTCAGTATGTCCATGATGACCTGTTGCCTACATCCTAAGATGAAAGATGATTTTAATTCTTGTTTTCTTGTTATAACTTCTGTTGTATCCTCTCTATTTTGTTTGAATGCAATAGGTTCTGTCTACAACCACGATTTTATTGTCTAAGTCTGGTGCAATGTGCTTACACACAACTTTACAGTTCTCAGTAATGCCATGGGAGAAATGTGAATTATGTCTTAGCAGTGACTGTAAAACATTCTTGAAAAGAACAGCAAGAAAAGAGAGACAAATCAAATGTCTGTCTGCTGGGAAGGAGATGGTTTCAGTTCCATCATGCAGGCTGTTTAAAATGACCTTCCCAAGGTCAGCCAGGACAGCAGTTTCATTTGTAGGGAATTAAAGGTAGAACTAACCGTGTCTTTGATCAGAAGATTGCCTATCAAAAAGAGGAGTTCTTTGCTTCTTTACCTCAAGTCTGTCCTATCCTTACATGAAGCAGAGAGAAAGGATGTTTCATACCATTTAGGAAGCAGCAGCAGGAGTCTGAATTGGTAGATTTAGTTTTAAGTAAGGTTTTGACAGCCCATGTGTAGCCTAAGCCCTGAAGCTCAAAGGTTGAAGTTTGAGCCAGATGAATCAATCTGTATTTTACTAACAACAAAAAGTGTGGCTCTACTCCCTTGTGGCTTGCTTATCTTGCCCCTTTTGCTACCTTTTGTCTGCTCCTGAGATTTTTTTCTCACCCAGCAGAACAAGTTGTGATTACAACAGCTGCTGATCCGGTGTCCCCTGCTCCATTGCCTGCCTCCTGCTACACCAGCAGCACAGCTTCCCCACACCTCTGGTCTGTGTTTGGCAGGGGGAAACCAAAACATGGATAAGTACTATGCTGCAAGCCAGGGCCATGTGTCTGGTGCAACTCCCTCCTCACAGGAGTCCTGCTAAAGGGTCTCTCAGGCACCAACTCTGCCTCAGAAACCCTCCCCAGTCCTGGACTTGCACATGTGTGCACCGCTGATGATCCTATTACATGGGATGCCTGCATGTTCCATCCCAAACCTTGACACATGCAGCCTCAGGTATAGGCAGGTTACAGAAGCTGAAGCATCTGTCCAAGACAGAGCTCAGTTTCCATTCTCATTCCTGTAGGCAGTGGGATGCACAGGACTGCCAGTCATTAGGATATGTCTACCTGTAAACAATTGGTGAAAATAATTGCTAAAAAGTAAGGATTTAAATTTCAATTGTATCAGTCAAAATGGACTAAACCTTGTACAGAAGATCTCCTTCAGCATTATCATAATTTGGGTCCATGTTTTCCCACACAAAGAAATCCTTTATTCTTCCCCTTATCTGCAAGCAGCTTACAAAATTTATCATAGACATCTGATAAAACCAGCTTATAAAACTAGCCATAGGTGCCTGATAAAACCAGAAACATGGGCAAATTAAGCAGATTTTTAAAATGGTGGTTTAGTATTTGAATGTGCTCCTTTCATTTGGTTATTTCACCTTATTATTTATGGCATTTTAAAGAAGGGTCAGCTTTCCTCTGTAATAACAATTCTATAGCAGATTTGTTACTCATGCATGTGCCCTCTCGCTCCTGGCTAATGCTCATTTTCAAATCATCATCTAATTTTCTATGCCTTTTAGCACAGAATCTTTTCAGTTACCAAGGTTGTTGATAGATTGCAGTCTTGCCATTAAGTTTAATACCAATATCTGGTACGGGTGGAAGTCCATCAAGATTAAAAACACCATGGGAAGAAACTACATCCAGACAGACAGCAAGTATCCCTTCAGCCTCTGGGCAGAGTGCTTAAAAGCCCCAGTGTTTCTCTTCCTCTGTCACGATTTCGTGCACAGTAACAACCTCTGGCAAGGTTTTTGCATTTTCACTGGATTGTATGTTGAAAACAATACAGATCCACTTAAAATTGTTCTGTGTGTTATTTTTAAAATCAGTTTTATTGAAACTGTCTGTGTGGTGGCATTCAAGTCTGGCATATGACAGTGTGATTAGTTCTGCCAATGCATTGATCTGCAGTACAATTCCTATTTTTATCCCTGCTGTTTGAAGTATAGTCAGTCATGACCACATTTCCATTAAAGACTACACACTGAACCAGTTTAATCTGTGACTAATAAAATAATCGTAACATTTTCATTAAATCCTCAGCCAGTCTGAGCACCATCATCAGTGCTGGCAGAGTAGTGATTTTCTGTTTCTTGAGCGATGCATCTGCCACTGTCAATGATCTACACTGATTAGACAGCCCTCTTTCTCCTTCACCCCCAAGTAATGTGTACTCAGTATTAGTGTCCCAGTTATGTCTGACCCATGTGTGAATTTATTATTCAACCAGTAGAGAGAGAACACCACAATTAGTAGAAAGCCAGTGGAATAAGCAATAGATACAAGAAATGGGAACCAGTAACCCCTTGACAGGGATAGGGGCTGAGGAGAGAAACCTGTGTTCGCTTGGCTCAAGAAGCAGAGATCCATGCTGCAGATTCAAAAGTTTTAGCACTGCTATTTCCTTTGTAGAGGGCAAAAATTGCACATTTCTGCAAACTTGTGGGGAACAAACCTTGCCAAAATGAAAATATTATTCATGCAGATTTAATTCCTGTCTGCTCCAGGAATAAAAAGCTCAATTACTTGATTATATATTCACTATATACTTATTGCAGAGCTGCTTTGTCATTCTGTGGAAAAGGTGAGTGATGTTCTGTGGGGAAGCAGGCCTCACTAGTGAAGGAGGCTTCTGTCTGCAAATGAAGCACCCCTTGTCAATTTGTTTCAATAAGCATAAGCTAGGCAGGAATGGATGTGTGGAAGTTCAGCTGGTAAAGAAGGGATGTGCCTGCAGCTCTCAAGAATAAGAGTGCTTCTCTGCTGCATTGTCCCAATGGGGACACAGTAGAAGTTTGGAGACCCAGGAGAGCTCAAATATCTGTTTTTAATATATGGGAAAAGAAAAATCCAGTAAACAAGGTAACAGGAAAGGGTAAAGAAACACCAAGCAGAAGATGATGGAGAATAAGAGACAGATTTAAAACTGAATAGCAGACAGGAAAAAGCTAGTGGTCAATTGGAAAGTTTTTAGTGCAGTCAGACATCCCATGTCCCAATGCTTGCGTGAGGTCTGGGCAGAGCAGACAGTGTCTGCCTGGGCATACCCTGACATGGCAAAGATCAGCCAGGATCTTTGGAAAAGGAAGGAAATGCCAGACCTAAGGTACATGAGTAACCTTAATTTTGTTCTTGTTGTATATGCTTTATGATGGCAACAGTCAAATACCACTTTTTTTCCTTTTATCCTGAGGCCTAAGCTTTTCTCGGCGGCCAGGCTGAGTGCTGTGTTCAGCCATTCCACATGCTTAATGATTGGCAATTAAGTATTCGCTTTTAACCTTCTTGTTTGTTGAACAGCATCACCACAAACCAAAGGAGGCCTAGGAGAGCTCTCGTATGACGACCCCAACTCTGCAATAAACTGGAGCACGAGTCCTGTGACGAGCAGCTGAGGGAGCTGGGGCTGTTTCACTTGGAGAAAAGAAGGCTTGGGGTGACCATATCACTCTAAAACTGCCTGAAAGGAGGGTGTAGCCTGATGAGGGTCAGCCTCTTCTCCCCGACAACCAGCAACACAAGAGGACAGTCTTAAGCTGCACCAGCGGACGTTAAGTTTGGACACCAGGAGGAATTTCCCCACAGAAAGGGTAGTTTGGAAAGGGCTGTGCAGGGAGGTGCTGGGGTCCCTGGAGGTGCTTAAGGAATGACAGGATGTGACACTCAGTGCTAGGTCTAGTTGACCATGGCGGTGTTCCGTCATAGGTTGGACTCGATGAACTCGGGGTCTTTTTCCAATCGAATTGATTCTGTGATTCTGTTAGAGGCTCTTGTAAGTAACCTTAGGAGAGGAGGTTTAACCTTAGGAAAGCAGGGACGGGGTAACCATCATTCCCGTTACTGGGTTCGCGGCGCCCGGAGCCCGACTGAGAAAGTGCTGCTAGGGACAGGTGAGCCCCAGTTGCTGGAAGCACCGAAGGTGACAAGCACTTCCCACCGCCGGCTCCCGGACAAACCGAGCGGCGGCCGGGCACGGAGCGGCGCGCACTGGGATCGCCCGGGCATCGGCCGTTCCCATGGCGGGAAAGGGCGGGCCGGGCGCGGAGCCGCCCCCTTGTCCCGGGCTGAACCGCGCGAACGCGGCGGGACCTGCGCGGCTCCGCCTCGCCCGCCCTCGGCATCATCGCTCCGCGCCAGCACCGGGGCGGGGCGGGCCCCGTTGCCGGGTTACCGCTGTCATCCGCCCGCGCCGCCGCCGCGCTCGCTCCCTCTCCCGCCCGCCCTCCCCGCCCCCTCCCGGCGCCGCAGGAAGCGAGCGGATCCCGGGGCTCTGCTGCCGCCGCTCCCCTCACCGCGCCCGGCGTCCCCGGCCCGGCCCTGCCTCGCCGCCCAGCGCCCCACGCCGCCGCTCCCCCCACATGCCGCAGAGCGGAGCGGTCGCGGCGCCGAGCCCCGCCGCCCGGCTGCCCCGCCGCGCCGCCCAGCTGGGGCCCTGACGGCCCCCCCGCCGCTGGAGCCGGGGCCCGGCGGCGCCCGCAGTGCATGAGAGGGAGAGCGGGGCGGGGGCCGCGGCCCGAGCCACTCGCCTCCCGGCCGGCGGCGGTGCGGGGACCGGCCCGGGGGGCGCCGAGGGGCGGCGAGGCGGTGGCTCCATGTGAGAGGACGCGGCGGCGCACCTGATCCGCCGCCGGGACAGCAGCAGCCGGGGGGATTCTTCGAGGGCCACCAGTCCGCAGCCCGCCCGGGGCGGGGGGGGGCTGGACCCGCCTGCCCCTTTGAAATCACCCGGCCCCCGGCGGCAGCCCCGGGGCGGGGGGGGCAGCGGACCCCCTCCCGCCGGGGGAGGGGGGCTCCGCCTCGCCGCCCGCATCGCCCCGCCGGCGGGAAGGCGCGCGCGCCGCCAGCGGAGGGAGAGCCCAGCGGAGCCCGTCCCGAAAAGTGAGTGCGAGCGGGAGGAGCCGCCTTGGGAAGGGGCTGGGTGCCCCGGGGCTGCCGGCGGAGCGGCCGGGGGCCGGGGCGGGGGGCGCGGCGCCGGCGGCCGCCGTTTCCCATGCGGCTCACGTTGCCGGCCGCGCACGGTCTGCTGCCCCGCGGTCCACGCGCCGCTCCCGCCCGCCGCGGAGACGGGGCGGGAAGGGGGTGCTCCGCCACGGCTCCCGGGGAGGGCCGAGGTCTCCTCCGCAAGTTCTGCCGCCCGCTTTGTGCCGGGAGCGGCGGCCCCCGCGAACAAAGGCGGCGGGCGGGCGGGCGGAGGGCTCGGACCCCTCCGTCCCGTCCCCGCCCGGGGAGCCGAGCGGAACTGCCGCGGCGGAAAGTTGTGCAAGGTTGGGAGCGGAGCGCACGGCCACAGTGCTGTGAGCCCCGAGGGTTTCAAACATCCCCCACCCCGCTCCCCCGTTTTCCTTGTTTTCTCTATAGGTTGAGTGGCTCCTAACAGACCCCGCGGCTCCCTCCTGCTCCCTCATTTACATAACACTTGGGTGGAAAATATAGCTCTTCTTGTCACGGAAAAACGTTATTGAAGAGTTGCTTATTTTTCATGTAAAGTATTTTGAATGTGTTTTAAAAGTTAGGAGTAGTGTTGGCTCTTCCTGTTTATCGGAGTAGTTGCTGCTTCACGAGGCACGAGAGTGCTCTTGCTCTTACTCCAGATCTTACTCCGGGACTAGGGAAAGAGGGGTCTCGTTTGGGAATGGGACTATGTTTGCTTGGGTTCTGTTTTGCTTTGCTTTTTAGCATTTCCGCCCCGTGCATAATTTCCCGCTGAGCAAAAACTGTATCAAAACTTGCAGTCTTTTTATAGAGTATCTTAACTTTCTTATAACTGAAGAAAACAACACCTCCGCAGCTTGTCGGGGAAGAAACAATTGTGTCTGCTAGTGTTAAATTGTACTATTTGGGTGTTAAAATTTATACAGCAATTTGTTACATATGAGGAGGATGTACTAAAAAATGAAGAGAGTAGGTTGAATGTCGTTTATTTGATGAGACAGTGTTCAGACAGATATCCAGAAATTGTAACTCTTGTGTAGAAGCTGTTGTCTGCATGAGTCCTCTCCACATCTTCCTGGAAGGAGTCTAGAAAGACTTTGAAGGGGAAGGTTGTAGGGTTTGTCGGGCTTTTCATTAAAAGAAAAGTGTACAGCTTGTGAACATTCTGTGGGCCAGTTGCTAGGCGCCTGCTTTCCTGCGCTTTCTTTACCAGATGCGATTGAAAGCAGAGGAAAACAAAACATAGAAGAAATGTACACAGTTGCTGAAATATATGGGTGTGAACAGAAGGCCATATTCCAGCATTCCAGCTATGGATGCTTGCTCTGTGCTTCAGTTTGTGCTACACTTTTGAGAGCACTTACTGCTTGTTTCCCAGCTGTATACTTGTCCATTCTGCTGAGGAGATAGCCTCTGAAAACTCAGGGGAAAAACCTGACATCAGTTGGAATTTTAAGGTAGGCAGGGCACCTCTGATCTTTCACAGTTTCATTTTGAGACCCAGTTTGCTGAAGGTAAGAAGATTCATTTTCTTTAGTTTGAAGTATCTCCCTATCTTAAGCTTTCTGTCATCACTGCTGTTTTGAAAAGTGGTGTAAAGAAGTTGAACTCTATATTTAGTTCATTTCTAGCTTTTCTTGATCACAGAACTCAGTGGTTAGAAAAGGAAGTTCATTCTGTTCAGGCCACAGTCTTAAGGAGATGGTCAGTTCTGTACTGCATTTACTATCTACAGGAGCAAAGTGACACTATGTCCTTTTTTCCTGTGGTGATTACACTTGTTTTAAGGCACTTCTTAGTCCCAAACCTAAATCTGTCCTTTCTCCATCATCATCCAGTTATTAATGGCAGCCTGGTTCTGTCTCTTGATGGCAAACATGCATTCTTGTTGGTGTTTCAGGTTCATAAACATCTCAAAAGATATATATCACTTCATATTTTTAAAATTTTTTTGGTCAAGGTTTAGATTTTTCCTCCTACTGCAGCTTATATCTAATCAGTGTAGGTTCTTTGTTCAAGCTGAATAATTTACTAATACTATGGTGTCTGTTTGGAAACATAAATGTTTATCAGAAAGTATGTGATTTTCATTTGTATTAACTGTTAGAAAAGCTTTTACAACAAATAACTTTTTAGCTTAGGGGAAGAAATAATTTTTATCTTTAGACTTGGATTGACAAATTAACTTTACTTCCCCTTATGCATGCATGCGGTACTTTGCGAAAGTTTTGCTCATTACTTCAATGGAATTTGTTGTCTCTGAACCAGCAAAAGAAAGGAACGGTGTGTGATGATTTAAGCCAGGCAATGATATTAAACAGAGAGGAATGCTACTCTTCTGTCTCTTTTTGTGAAGAGCAACATGCAATGGCTGAAATAAAAGTAGCATAAAGACTTCATCTGCAGAGTGACTTCAGCCTTGTCATATGTGGACTGTGTATGTCAGGTAATTCTAGAAAGACATGATAAACATTGTGTCAATTGCTCATGAAAATGCTCTCCCACAACAAAGTATTGTGCTTTAGTCAATTTGTGGAAACTGATGGATGGTTCAGTACTGAAATGCTCTAAGTATTCACTGGATAGACAAAATCTATTTACTGCGATCGCTGCTATGGACATTAAGATAGACTCTTGTAGCAAAGACTACAAGAGTAGTAGTTGTAGTCTCTGTAGCCAAGGCTACAAAGTTTTTAGGTATTTGTCTGATGAAGACCTAGACCCACGTAAGCATGGAAACTGACTTGTCGTCAACAAACTTCTTGATCTTGCTTTCTGGTGGTACAGCTGCTGGTTATTACACAGGCTCTTCTGGCTAAATCAAGCAAGTTTAGCCTAGAGGATGTCTGCACAATACTGAAGGCAGCACTGGATTCTTACAGGTCCTGGTCCCAGAGCACCCTTGTGGCTGCTATCAGTGTGTACTTTAGGGCTGTGTCACTTCTGTGTTTTTGGCAGCCCTCAGTGGCTTCCTCTCGGGTGAGCGTGTTTGGTGGCTTTGAGGGAGGAATGGACAAGTCCTTGTTTTGAGGTGACTGGTTGTGAATAAATGTGTTGTCAGGTGTATTGGGTACCTTCTCATTCCTATGTTAAGTCCCTGTCCATTCCTCACCTATCACAGTTTTGTATTTAGTAGAAAATGAAAGGTGGTTCTCAGTCTTTCACTTTGTAAAGATTATTGGTGAAATAATAAAGTAATCAATTTTTGGCTACCTTCTCTGTTCAGCCAAAATCAATAAATAAAGATAACAGCTTGATTAAGCTCTTACTTAAATGCTAAACTACACATGTGCTTTTCTTCTTTGAGAGTTTTGCATATGCAAGATGTTTTTTGGCTGTAATGAATATGAGAGGCATTGTGGCTCACTTGTGAGAGTCATTTCTTGGGCAGGAAGAGAGAATGGGAGTAATTAAACTGTTGCAGTGCTTTGAGTCCTACCTGGGTCTTTGCAACAGTGGTTCTGGTTAGCTACTCCAGTGTTTGTCCTGTATCAGTGCATACACTGCAGTCACGTATTTTCTAATAGATCCTTGCTAGGTTTTTTTGCTAGTAATGTGGACATGATTTACATCTGTAATGTCAAGTACTTCAAAAGTAAGGAATGTCAGAGTAAAAGGAATTACTGCATTCAGTTTTGTTCATGCTCACTATGGCAAAAAATACAAGTTCATCTCCTCAGGACTGCTCATTTTTGCTAAATAGACAGATCTGTGTAATTCAGGAACTCTTCTCTATTTTGTTTTCTCAGTGTTCTCTGAAACAATTGCAGTTATTTTTACAAGGGTGAAACAATGCATTTTTTTCTATAATGTCATGCCTAATCTACCAGCAGGCATCTTTTAATTTGCTGGGGCAATTGAAGGTGTTACCATCAGCTAGAGGATACAACACCCACAGCTGGTTGGTAAGAGGAGGTGTGTGAAATATTGTCCAAAACTAGCTTGCTTAGTTCAGGTAAGCTTTGCCTGAGTCTTGAGCTGAGACAGTTGGATTTGCTTTGTGCTGGGGGATGAAGTGTTGGTGTGTACTGTTTTGGTGGCACGCTACTGGTGTGATGGTTTCAGCAGCTGTGTGCTTGCAGGTACCTGCAACAACAAGATTTGCTCTCAAACAGTTCTTTTTTCCCAGTCCAAATTCCTTCAACACGATAGGTGGTGGCTGTGGCACTAGGAACTAGTAGAATTTGTCTGGTTTTCTGACCAAACACAAATATGGCCATAAAATAGAGAAGCATGGCATGTTTTAATTAAGATATAAAACAAACAAAGAAAAAAAACCCCAACCAAATAAAAAAGTATGTGCTATTTTCAGTTTTGGCTGTAATTTAAAGTTATACCAGTATGATACATTTTGCAATGCTATTTACCTCAGCTTATATTGAAAAAAGAAGAAAACCAGTTTCCCTTTAATACTCTCATAAAAGATGTTTGAATTTTTGTAATCCAAATGCATTGTTATGAAACTGATTAACATATTGATGATGTACTGTAGATGTTTTGTGGGCAGGGGTCATTGGAATATGAAGGGGAAAGGAAAGAGTTTCTTGAAATTGCTTGGTCTCCAAGCTCCAGTATTGGAGAAGCCTCTTGTGGGTAGTGCCTGCTAAGCTGGCCTAGGTGAGTCTACTTTGTCTTGTGACCTGAGGCTGGATGGCTGCTTACAGCAGAGGGACAGCTCTGAGGTAATTAAGTAATGCTTCCTGTTCAAAGGCTGGCTAATCAGAGTTGCCCAAAAATGTGGATGTTGTGAAATGCTTTTTTGCTTGAAAACCTTTCAGTGGTGCGGATGGCGTGACCTGCCTGATGCTGCTCTGGAGAAGCAGCGCTGGGAAGTCTGTGAACTCTTCAGCATGGGCAGGCTGAGATGAAGTGCACTTGAGAGGGTAGGGCATACTGCTGAACACTTTCTAAGCACAAGCTCTGTCTCCTTACGGAGGCAGGAGGGCTGCCCTAGGGTGGAGCTGAGAGGCATGCACGTGCTGTGGTGAGACCTGGCCTTGTGGAGCTGGAGCTGTGGCGAGTGGGAGGGTAGAGGATGTTTGCAATAGAGTTGCAATAATTTCCCCTTAAACTTCTCATAAACCTCAATCAATGAATCTCACCACTCCAGTATCCTAGGTTGCAATAATAAATTAAACCTTTCCCCTGCCAAGTTCTCCTCTTTACACATGGGTCTCTCTTTGGAAATAAAAAATCCGAACTGATTCTGGGATAATCGTTGTACTTGTTCCTGTGTACCCTTCTCCTGTTCCTCAATTTCTTGGTCCAATGTCAGAGCTTGTTATTCTCCCTCTTCAGCACTTCATCCTTAAGAAATATTGCTCTGGATGGCTTGGAATGTGGGAGGTGACCTTTACATGATGCAGGTTTCTAGAGACTTCCCCTGTGTGTTCCTTGGTGGGTTTATCAAAGAACTTAAGGAGACTCAATTGCACATGAAGTTTTGGTGGTTCCTTTTGATAGACTGAAGGATTCCTTAATTCGGTCATGCAGAGTCAGAGTTACTCAGCTGTGGCTTTGTGTTCATGTAGGCTGTGGCAACTGCTGTGAATTTCAGAAGGACAGGAGCTGCAAACCCTGGGTGTGTGTTGTTGACAGTATCTACTTAAACTCTGGCCTCTTTGACCGTCATAATGTCCTTACTGCACACATTAGCTCTGTGTTCTCACAGATGCTGGTGGATACTTTTGGAGCACGTGCTTTTCAGGATAAAGTCTACCATGTTTTCTTAAAGGTGAAACTTTACATTTAGATCTGTAGCATGCAGGACCTGCCTATGCTTATAGGGAGTTAGTTTGCTGTATTGCAAAATTGCATGTGAAAGGTTATTACCATCTTTATGTAAAATATATGATGTGTTTTATAGGGTAGAATGTGTGTCCATATATATCTGTAGGAATGACAGTAGTCACAGGGAATTCAGAACTGAACAGGCTACTTCAGGACAAGCTACTTGTCTTACTAAATGACTAACAAGCCCAAAGCATCATAAGCCAATGGGGAAGAAAAGGTTTCAAGCTTTTCCTCAAGTTCCCTTTTTAGGAGGGTAAGCTGCTCAGTGTGTTCCCTGGCAAGTGTAAGCCTTTTCAGCATTGTAGCATACTTCATGCTTGAGAAGTTGCTCACTAGCTATTGCAGTAGCTGCAAAATCTAGCATTTCTTTGCTAGACCTGACAGTACATTGCTTTTGTTGACTTCTTCATTGCCTAATAAGGCTTTAGAATATACTAGAGAGTATTTTCTTTAGTGTTCAAGGCTGTAACCATTAAATAATAACCAAAACTACAGCTATGGATTCAGACCTCTCTGAGGAAATGTTACTCATCTTTTGTGGCAAATGTGACCCCACACAGTTTGGCATAGTGCTGAATCTCTGTTGAAAACAGGATGTCTTCACCTTTGCTTCACCATTGTCTATGTCTTTGCTCAGCTGTGTTAGTTGTGGCCTTGAGCTTGGGACAGTAAAAATGTGCAGTTTGCTAGGAGTGTCTGCTTCTCTTGCTGTCTATATCTTGTCATTTTGTTTTAATTCATGCAATGATAGTCAAAGCAGGAGATGATCTAGCGCAACAGAAAAGGGTCCTGAAACTGTGATCCTGGAGATACCCTTGTCTAAGTTATTTTAAACGTTTGTTTCTGCATTCTGCTATGGCAGTTTCATCTGCTGTTGCCAGAGCTGATGAGTGTGTCTGCAGATCTGTGGCATTTCTCTGTGTGGGTGGATCACTGCAATGACAGGTAGCTCTTTTTTTTCTTTACTACAGAGTACAATAGTGACAGTTTTTATGGATCTTGAGGGCTAATCTTCAGCATCCTTTAAAGCATGCTAAGGCAGAGTTGCTGTAGTTTTCGGTGTTTTTCTTTTTTGCTTGTTTGGTTTTTTTTTTTTTTTTTTTTTTTTTTTTTTTTTTACTTTTTTTGGCCAGGAAATCTTTCTTTCTCCACATACCTAAATAGCAGTCCCTATTTGATCTTTAAGCAAGAATGAGTTTGAAATAATTGATTTGTTTGGGGCACTTTGTTTGGGGATTGCTTTTTTCTTAACTTGCCATTTGCTGCGAGAGTTGACAGGGAGGGAGACAATGATCAAACCTGCTATGCTTTCCCCACCTGGCCTGTATTTAAACTTGTCTGTGTAGCTAAGATGGGGCAGACATGACCCTTATGACAAGCCTTTGCTGGAAGGGGGCAGTTATATCCCTCTGCTTTCACGGTGTGTTAGTTATCTGTGGCAGCAGGTGGATTCTGACTGGGCTGTTGGTGGTCTGGGTAAGAGCTAGACTCGGACACTGCTTGACTCCCAGCTTGCTGGACTTTGTGCTGTCCTGCACTTGCTCCACTCTACCAACTGTGTGATACACAGCCCTGAACAGCCACTTTGTGTTCATGAAACGTGTCAAGGGTAGCATGCAGGCTTTGGTAGCCCCTGAGTAATATGGTAGAAATGCTAACTATGTTTTGACATTATGTGTCTTCAGGGGAGTGATTATATGTGTGAAAAAAGTTCTACTAATAGTATCTTAGGTGGGCTCTAATACACAGGTGGCTGAACTTTACATTTTGCAATATTATAATACAGAAGTGTTTCTGTTAATAACCCTGATTATCTCCATAATGGCTGCTTCCTTAGGTTGTCCAGATGTTTAACCTAAATTTGGAAGTTTAACATAGCTGAGTGCACTACAGCTAGAGCATTTCTTAGACATGGCTTGCTGTAGCAAAACAACTTTGACATGCCCAGTTACATTTAGTTTGTTTCGAGGACATCCTGTATTTTCATCTCATCTTCGAGGCCAGGCTGAATGGGGCTTTGAAAAACCTGGTATAGGGGAAGGTGTCCCTGCCCATGGCAAAAGGGTTGGAATTACATTACCTTTAAGGTCCCTTCCAACCCAAACCATTCTCTGATTCTGTGATTTCAGCTTGTGTATTGTATTCCCAGCTTTATAACTTATTGCCATGATGATTCTATTGTTATTTGCGCTTTGAACACTGTTAGGCTTGACTGCTTTGAAATCAAGTAATTCCTGACATGCTACAGAAAAGTAGTGGGCTGATAGTGGAATAATTGAGGGTCGAACTTCAGCTCTGCCATTACTGACATTTGGCCTGGTGGGAGCAGTAGATAACGCTCGGTGTGACTCAGGAGCACAGGCAGGAGTTCTGTTTGAAGAGTAGAGGTGGGTGTTGTCCCCTGTCATGGGGTGGGTGTGTGGCTGTCTAGGGAAGGGAGCTGCATGCTGGGGTTGCTGCCTGCCTATGTAGGAGGTATGTACAGTCATCCTGCTCAGCTTGTGGCTGTTTACACGGGCTGTGGGAACCTTTCAAAGGGGTGCTGGGAACGACTGGAAAAACAAAAGCTTGTTTAGTGGCACAAAAGAAATGTTAACGTTTTGGTCCTTCTCATTCCTATTGTTTGTTTACACTGCAGAGTGGTGGGAACAAAATTGATAGCGTAGGATAGGCATAACCTAGCAAAGATTAAAAAGGAGAAACTCATCATTAAACATTTTACCCTTCCTTCATAAAATAATTGCAAATGTCACAAAGGTTGAAATGTTATATTCACTTGTTCTTAATGGGGTTGTCTTTTCATGTTGTATTTGACTTGCTTAGTTGCTACTGTAAGGAATGGCTTCCAACAGCTTCTCCTACCCATATCTCTTCCTGCACTAGCTATTGGTTTAATCTGATTTTTTGTTAAGATTATTCAAATTAATTTTGTGCGATTGGTTTTCTATAATTTCAGTTCCCCGAAATTAAGTGAGAACACTTAAATTGAGTTGGCTCAGTGTGACATGGAATGTGTGTTAGAGCTGGCACAGGGGATGCACAGCTGGCAGTGAATCCTTTGGGCACTGGCTGGCCATTAGATCAGCTTAACTGTGCCCTGAAACCTCATGGCTGTGGTTTGATGATCTGCTGAAACCAGTGTGGAGCATGTGCTATAACCAAAAGGGCTGATCTTGTTCCTCCTGTCCCTTCTTCGCTTTTGTGGTTGTGCTGTCCACTTCTGAAATCCAGCTGTTTGTGAACCAACATGAGTGCTACTCTTGCCTGACTTCTTAGCCTTTTCAGTAAGGAGAGTGGTATTAACCCTTTTAACTGCAAGACAAATTTAAGTAATCTGAAAGTGTTTACAATCCTTGTACTAAACTGCAAAAGTCTTGTCATACATATCATGCTGTAAACTATATGCATGATATAAACCACCATCAGCATTACTGCCAATTCAGCATTTAAAATAGAGCATGTGCTTCATCTTCAAAGGTTTTTCCCTCGAGTTCTCTTCATATCACAGTCATAAGCATGCCAATCTGGACAAAATAATCCTTTTATTCAGTAGAGCTACATTTAACACAGTGATCAAAGCTGCAATGTACAGAAATATTAGTATTGCAATCTGCAAAACACAAGGGAAACAAATTGTTCTGTGAGCAGCCGAGCTAACAAAACCTAGTTTCCTGTGGATTTGTGTCCTCTCTCTGCTGCTGTATCCCATCACTGCAGTAACAGTCCTGATTACTGTCCTGTTATCTCCTGTGACCTCCCTTATCTCAACATGTCAGATCCTGCAGACTGACTATTACACCACTCCTCATACAACCTACCTGCTAGCTGGGGTAGAGGCAGCATGGGCTGTGCTGGTTGCAGAGCTGTGCAGAGCTATGCTTGGTGGCTGCTGCCAGAGGGGGAAAAATTTGCATTCAAGAATTCTACTGATTGTGAAGCTGAGAGTTTAACTTTTATTCTATTCTTTCTGCCTATCAGTTGCCATCTCTGGAAAAGCTGTGGGATTTCATTATAAGGTGTGTGTATCTTTCTTTTCAGAATCACTGTTCACAAAGATGTATTGTGGCACTGGAAAGTTTCATGTATAAAGCTTCCAGTAGTTCTGTTCTTCTTTACATTATTTGTGATGCTTTAACTCCAGTTTAGTTGAATATATTCTTTTTGTTATAAAAATCCAGTTAAACTCAGGGTTTTTAGAGGGTATTTTTTCTTATACCTTTTCCTTTACGTCTTCTGCATCTCTGTTACAATCAACATACCCAAACTTTCTGATGGTCTTTGGCTTCTCCTTTACTAAGATGCCTGTTACTAAATGTCACCTTTTTAAACTTTTAGTTTAACTACATTTCAAAGCATTTTTTATGCCTGCCTAGGAGTGCTGTATATTTACAAAGTGCCTATTTAAAATGCTGCATTCAGTTTGTAATGTACCAGTTATAATATTCTCCAAAATATTTAATGCACATCCTAATTTTTTCTTTTACTGAGTATTATTCTTCTTTGGACTATCGAGAGTCAACATGTTTCTTTCTGAATTTGTTCTTAAGGTCCAGGAAATTGGTGAGTAAAATATTTCCCTGGACACACAATACCTTGATTATTGATTATTTTCTTTGTCATGTATTTTTCATTTTATCTAGCTTGGTTAGACTACATGAAATGCATAAGGTTCCTTCTCTTATCTTAACCTTAATAGCTTTTATGTGGATGAGTTTTGCCACCTTTTGCTTTCTGGACCATTAGGGAATATGTGTTGCAGTTCTAGTGCAGAACTGTGGCCTTCTGCTGTTAACCCTTTTCTGCAAATTAACAGACCACTTACTGCTTTTTCTTTTGATGCTTTACTGCTGGCATCTAAACACAAATGTTTTCCCCTAACACCAATATTAATTTTACTTAATGGCCTCTTGAGACTTTGAGGGAGGTTTTTCGAAAGTCTTTCTTTCAGCAATTTCTCCCTAGTTCACTGTTGTTATTATAAAATTCTGCTAGCCTAAAAAAAGCATGGTTTCCTTTCCAGAAACCATGCTGTGTAAATTCTCTGGTATTAACCTGCATATGTTTTACAATCGTTTTCTCCAAACAATTGTTTCAGCTAGCTTGCTATGCATGAATAGCTTATTTGTTTGTAACAACACTAAATCATATTTACTGGCTCTTTCAAATGTAGATAAGTACTGTGTTTTCTCACATTCTAATACTAGGTAGTTTTAGTAGGAGGTGAATGTAATTTTTTATTATTTATAAATATTTTTTCTCTTGTTCCTGTGGAATCACTCAGTTCTGATTTCTGCTAATAAAATGAGAAAATGCAAAAGTACCATGTTTTCTCTGAGGTGTCGGTGGTTTAGGTTTGTTTGCTCTGTTCAACTCCCCCAAACTGTGTAGTGCAGTGGTGGCAGCTGAGAAACTTGTGTTCTCAAGTAGTCTCACACTTTGAGTGCATTGTCTAGGAGATCTTGAATTTGGATGGCAGAAACACTGTGAGATGTGCAGTGAAAAGGGAACAAACAGGCTATAGAGGTCTTCCTAATTAGTGAACAGGCTGATGCCTGTGACATATTCTTTCGTTTGTTTGTTTTCAGGAGGGAAAACAACCTGCAAATAAACCCAAAGTGAGTTATTTAGCTTTTCTCTGGAGAAAAATGGCAGCTGAAACTGTTCAGTAGTAGAACCATTCTGTTGCCCAGTAAGTGCTTGCACAGACAGTGTCTAGGAGGCAAAGCCATGAAACTGCTGTAGATGTTTTAGTAGAGAATAATCAGTAATGTTATTCCAGTAGAAATATAATCTTGGCACTAATATTTTGAATGAATGGTCAAACTCATTAAAACATTTGAGTGTAGTATCTTCTATCAAGATGGCAGTTTTGGGAGAGGTGTCCAAAACTTAAAATACTTCTTCTATATTTTTATTGAAATGTTCTGTTTTAAATAGTGTTTAATAAATAGTTTTAAATGTAGTCTAGAAAAACTGACCCACTGGTTCACACTGGCATGTGTTCTTTCTAGCCTAGTATTCTGTATCTGATAACCATAAAAAAGAAAAAATCTTGTCCAGGAACCCAGAAATTCCCTAATTCTTTGTACGACCCATCTCAAAAAAATGTGTAAGTGGATTCATGTGGAACATTGAGAACAAGATCAATTTTAGATGCTTTTAATTTCATGCTTGTTCTCCATCTACTTTCAGTTATGGAATCTCCGAGCCAGAAGTTGTTTCTGTTTATTCAGAAATTCTTGAATGATTTCTATTTTGAGAACTTGTACAATTTCTTCTTGAATCCTTGTAAAATTTTCAGCTCCATTGCATCCTTTTTCAACAAATCCTACAGATCTGCTGGCTGTTGCCTGAAGAGTCACTCATGTTTTGAAGGTTGCTTCTCCTCACTTCCTTAGGTGCTGCCTCCTGTTAGTGTTGCAGGGGGCAATGAACAACTACTATTCTTTGCCTTTCATGTCACTTGCCTCTGGCATAGTCCCTGGAAATGGGGATCTCTGTTCCTAAAGAGACCATTTTTTCAGGTCACAGTTCTTCTATATTTAAGCACTTTTAGGTGTAAGAGTTCACCTCTGTAAGATGACAGGTGCTCCTTCACAACATGATTTTTCTTGTGGAAATGTGGAGGTGCTGTTTGGGTACCAGTGCTTACTGGTGTTTTATCATTGGAGTCAACCATACAAAAGTGGCAAGTGCATCTGAAGTTTAGGCTATGCTAGGGGGCATGTTTGCTAAAGAATTGCTTGACCCTGTGGAAATGATGGGTACTCAAGTAAGGATGAGGATTTCTCATTTGTGTCTCCAGGAAATGATAATTCCTGTATAGTTGTTCCTGTGGTCATCTTTTAATGTGGTTGGAACATCAGCTTAGCAGCTCCGAAGTTTCACTCTATTGATGTTATGGATCATGAAAAAAAAAAAAAAAAACACTAGGATCTATCTGAAATAATAAATAGCAAGTTTGTAATGTTAGCATTACAACTGTTGCGACCAGGCAGAGCAAACAAAAATTCAGCTCTTGTAAGTGAAATTTTCTTTTTGGTCTGTGGTGTTAAGAGTGCATTTTGAACTTCAATTTTATTATCATCCCATGTGCGTACTTTTGTGAAGAAAAGTAAATTTAATCCTTATTGGTTTTCAGTATGCCTCTAAAGCCTTTATTTAACTGGCTGATTTGTAGATCTATACAAATAGATTGTGTTTAGGAATAAGAATCTATAAGAACAGATTATAGAGTCTATTTCTTCAACACTCCTATAAATGTCTACATTTAAAGAACATACTATTTATAGAAATATATAGAAGGGTTCTGCAAGCTTCATCTTGAGGTGTTAAGGTGTTACAGGCATGTAACTTAGAGTGTTTGTTTAAAATACTAATTATTATTTATCTAAGTTACTTATCTAATCACCATAGGCTTTTAAATTTTTTTGAAGATTTTTTTAGTGTTAAATTGATTGCTATAATGGAGGAAAAATCTAAAGATACTTGTGAAGCATTTTAACTCAATGGTTAATTTTCTGTTGCCACTAGTGATAGATTATCATATTAACTTTTCTGAAATACAGGTGAAGATAAGATAAATGAAATCCAGGTCTGATGCTGCAGTGACTGGAGTATACACTTAGATTTGGCCATAAGAATGCTTGTAGAAAGCTATGCACTTGCATAATGTTTGCTGCATCAGTAGCTACAAATGTAAATTTGTCAAACTTCTTAGTCATGTACTTTTATTGCCTCAGAAAAGAACTAATTGTCAGTTTTCCATTGATAAATAGTCATTAGTCTAAGCTTCTGTTTGTTTACTTCTAAGAGCAAGAAGTTAATCTCTGAAGAGTGGGACTTTTCAAGTATGCTTAAGTCATTTAGGAACATAAATTCCACTGCCTTTGTCCTGTGAGAGAAGTAGAACTGAACTGAAGAAGAGGATTAATTTTGGAAGTTAAGCAAACTGAAAAGTGCAATTGATCACAAATATCAGGCAGTGTATTGTGTTCCTGATTGATTCTTGTATGAATCTTTTCAGCCTAAATGAATATTAGACTGTAGAATTGTTGGAAGACCTGATCAGATATGGGCAGGGAGAGTTAGAAAATTGTGACTTCAGGACTTAAATAGGAAAATATGATATCTAAATTACTTCTAATTGCTGTTTGAAAGTCATATGTATCCTCTCTCAAAGAGAATGTGAGAAAAAGCATTGTGTAACTCTTTAGAATCAGCGTCTTTGCAATAGTTATTGTCCTGCTGTTTTCTTTGCTAGCACATGTCAGTGGTGCAGTAGTAGAAAAAAGGCTCCAAAGTCCAAAAAAGCTTTATGTGAAAACCTTAGAAGATGGTCAAAACTTTACAATTAAATGAAGTGATGTGTCGCTTTTTGCTATGAATTTTAATGGTCATTTGTTTGCCTCTTGACTACTCTCTGATTAACTATTTGTTAGGCAGGAACCAGGAAGTCTGCAAACTTGTTGTATGACTTGTTTCAGCTATCAGTTGTTTTTCTGTGCCTTATCAGGCTGCTCGACAACTGTTTAATTGAAAAGTTTCACATGCTATTGAAGTGTTATTGTTAGAATAAGCACTTAATTCCAGAAGGAGGATATAATCTCATGGCTTGATAGTGAGAGTCACAGTGTAGAGGAAGGGATGCTATCTCTGTCCTAGATAGCAGACTTGTTTATTTTATAAATAAAGATTATATTTTCTGAATAGCAAAGGATAGAACTTTGGCTGATTGTACATATCTCTGAGTAGGGACAAATATTTTACTGTCATTCTATTACAAGAACTTTCACTGAGAATTCAAATGCTGTATCCAGTGTAACAAATGGGAATCTTGTTCTAGAGACGTTGCAGTATTATAAGGATGGAACTTGCTTTTTTTGCTTAGGTTGTTGTGCATATAAAAAAATCCAGTAGTTGCAGCATGCTTGACGAAAAGATGCAGATGAGAAATGGCAGCAAAAGAATAACTTCAGATTCCTTCTAGAAAAGGGGTGTTTCACTGTTAAAAGTGAGTAAGAGTACATATACTTTTTCCCCTCACATACTGTTTTGCTTTATTTTCTGTGTTACCACATTATGCAACTTTGATACTTGTATATTGCTGCTAGTAAAATTGTCTTTTGTAGGTTCTAAATATAAAGGTTTAGAGCAAATATCCGGCCTTTTTTGTCTGGCTGATGGTAATTACATGGAAATTTTTTTTTTCCTTCCTTTTTGGTGGCCCAGTCTGTAATCACATAATAATGGAGCTACCTGTTAACAAAGCAAGTCTAGAAATTGTGAGTAAGGGAGGAGACTTCATTTTAATGCTTTTAAGGATTGCTGGTATAGTGCAGCTAAAGTCAAGGCAAACATACTGATATTGTTTGGAGGAAGTTTGTGGCCACTGTCCTCCTGTTAGTGCTGGTTATTGAGAATTGTTACAATCCCCCTCCAGACAGCAACACTGAGTGCTGGGGACTCAGGTTCAGACTTTGTTTCAGTTTAATTGAAAGCAATGGACACGAGTGCTAACAGCATTTTTGATCTTTGCTAACTGCAGCTCTTCTCATTTTTGTTTGTCAAATCCAAACAAATCTTTGGGTCCAAACTGAGTGTGCCCATTGAATGATTTTGTTCTTGTTGTGTATAGTTGTAGTGGTCACAAGTATAGGTTGTCAGTGTTGCATAGGAAGCTTTACATAATGCATTAATATGATGGATTTGAGCACTTGTCGGGGGGATCTCTTCACCAAAAGCCCTAAATTTTTCTGATGATGAATAGGCAGGAAAATTTGTGTCACACTAGCTCATTTTGAAAAGTCAACACAAAGGTATTTTACTATCAGTTTAAGGAAGTGGAGAAGTTGACAGATTTTAGAACTTCTGAGTCGGTGATTTTTAAGAAAGCATAGTTAAATGCATTCTATGAGGTTTCTGATGTTTCATAGACTAACAAAAGGTTGCTTTATTAGTAGCTTTAATGAACAAATCGCTTTATTGGCTTAGACATACTGGTTGCTTTGTCGGTCTAAACAGCTATGGGTTCTTGTTTCAATTCACCATTGTGCTGGAGTAGAGAAGTGATAGCCATTGACCTTCTGTTAAAGCACAATAAAAAGTTTTTTGTGAAGAAGGAAAGTGTGCAGGGAAAAGAGCAATGCAGTGCTGTGTCTTGAGTTCAGCAATGTAAAAATCAAGATACCATGTACCTCTGTTGCCTTTCTTACTAGGTGGCTCAGTTTAGTGAACCATCTGAAACAAGAAAAGACAGGACTGACTTTCTGAAGGTTGTTTTTCATGGAACCTCTGTGTAAAGAAAGAAGGTATTTATGTCCTAACTGTAAGGAAGCATATTAAGCAGGTACTCATTCACTTCTGAATGGAAAGTGTATTAGTCTTCAAAAAATTTCTGGTTTTACTATTGATTGTCTGATTTCTTTATTGTTTTATTAAGCGATTAACACACATAACTTAACCATAGCCTGTGGCTGAATTGAGTGACATTATTTTATTTCTTGAATTACTTCCTAAGAATTTATTTAAACGAGCAAAGAGCTTTTATTTTTTTTTTTTTCTTTCTCCTGGCTGTATGCTTAAGACACAGAATAAATTTGTTAGATGCTGTAGACTTTTGTTAACGATAATAAGCAGCTCTTAAAGTTGATGTCTGTGTAATGAAAGGTTGCTTTCAGGTGGGATGACATTGCAGTCATTTTTGTAGCTATCAGCTTGCTTTAAAAACTTATCATATTGCTTGTTAAAGATGAGCATCCTTCTGTAATTAGAATAATAGTGTTGCAGTGGAAGTGGGGGATTCAGATTTGCCAAATGTATTTACATTATATAACACATGAAGTTATAATCATGATTAAAAGGATTAGGGACTTTCTCTCTAATGAAAGCACTGTGTGAAACCAATTTATGGCTCTCTGTAAATACTTATTTATTAGGGATGGGGCAGTACAGTGCAGCATGGATGTTCTGTAGTTGGCTGGTTTCTACTTTGCAGATTTGCACTTGTTGTTTGGTGGGAGCAGCTGCTGGAATATACTTTGTGCTTTAGTTACACCCTGGAGTTTGGTTGTAGGTATTGTGTTGTATGCTTGGTGGTTATGGTGGTTGAGCCTAGTTTATAGTGATAACTCTATTTGTAATACAAATAAAGTACATGAATTACTTTTTTCTCATGGAGCAGTTTTGTACCCCAGTATGCTCCTAATTCCTCAGGAAAAACAAGTTTTCCCTGCAACAATTGGGGGAAAACTATGGCAAGCAGTGAAACTGCCCAGGCATAGATTTATCTAGATTTCATTTTTGAGATGGTTGTTGCTATAAACTTGTGTCTGAGATTAGGAACGAGATTGGGTGAGCTTGCATGAGAACATGTTGAAGGGAAGCAGCCCCACTGAATGGGTGTTCAGACTGTGCCTTGCCAATCCTGGTCAGAGGGGACCTGGGTTGCCATCGTGTTCTGCTTAACAGCTATAGCTCAACAGTGCTGTTTACAGGAAGTACCTCTGGACTTCCTTTAGTTTCCTTCTGAATCCTATAGCATCAAAATGTCATTAATGTAAAATTTGCATGGAGGAAACTTATAGCAGGAAAAAATGCACATTTTTTTCATTTCCCCTTCCTATGAGGAGCTGGGTAGGATACTTGATTGTCACTGTATGCAGTTTCCTCTTGCCTGTCTCTTCTGGTTACTGCTTTCACTGCTTTTCCTGCTTCTTGCTGGTCTTTCAGCATGTGCTTGAGGTTTGTTTTGCTCTCTTGCAGCTTTGGTGCTATCTCCCTATTTCCTTTTGGCTGCAGTTTTTTTTTCTCTACCCCTTTTCTTGTCCTTCTGCCCTCCCACCCTTGTTTTACATTTTAATGTTGAAGTAGTTTTGTACCTCTTCAAAATATGTGGTTTTCCATTGGAAGCATAAAAATGGTTTGAGTCAGCCCTGATTTTTAAAGGAGCTGCCCCTTCCACAGGTTGTGTTAGCACCCCCTTCTGACAGCTACTCGACCTATGTTCCTCAGCAATTCTGTACTTGCCGATGGGACTGTATCTCACTTTCCCAGGGTGCAAATTTTACAGGTGACTTATGTCCTCAGTATTGTTTAGAATCAGTTAAGGTTTCCAAGGATTTTGGCAGTGCAGCAGTTACTATAAAAGTGCTGTAAGAATAGTCAGTGTGGCAGCAGTTGGCTAAATGCAATTCGTATTTGTAAATTCTTTATATCCAAACTATCCTTATGAGTGATGGAATTGAAGAGGTTGTGGAGCTTCAAATAATATGTTTTAACCCTTTGCACTGCTCTGTGGAAACCTGTGTTTTAATAGCCCACTGCTGGGGAACTGGTTTTGAAGCTGTGTTGATGTTATGACTGCGCACCCATCTGTAACTGGAGTATGTGATAGCAATGGATGCCAGCTGTATCTGTAAAAGAAAACTGGCAATTCTGGTGCAGTTTTCCTTGGAAAGATAGCTTAAGTAAAGGTAAAGCAATAAAACAAAATAAGTGTTTTAGCTGTCTAGAACTGTGCTGCAGTTAGCTTTTTCATTACACATTTCTTCATCAATATCAGCTTCCTAAACATCCATCTCAATATCGACTGGCAGCCCACAAACTGCATATATTGAAGAAAGAAGATATGACAAACATCTATTTGGTTTAAAACCAGCAGCCATCTGTGACATGCAGTTAAATGCATGCTGTATAGCCCTTAGATACCACTGCATCTCCAGTAAGGAGAGTGCATTTGCTATTCATATTTCAAAGCATATACCTCAGAACACTATTCCTCAAGAGAAATAGTAAAATTTTTGACTATCCAGCATGAATTGGCTGCAATACAGCAAGAAAATTCCCTATAGTGGCTTAGCGTTGTGGCTTGGAATCTATACAGAAGATGATTGAACATTACCAGCTGTAGTGGGAAATGGTATGTGGAAGAAATTTCAACACTTTTGCCTAATAATCCCCTACCATGATCAGAGCCAAACTTTTTTTAGGTGAATTTGCATCAAATAGTACCAGGTCTTGCAGAGCAACAAATGCAAGACTTGCCAATGAATCTTCACATTCCTATGGTAAATATTTGTTCTCCCCCCCAACTAAAATCAACAAAATCTGTGGGTCTTACATATTCACACACCAGAATGAAATATATTCAATACAGGTCACCAAATGTTGCTATGGGAGTAAAGGGAGGGGAAGCAAATAACTGTGAAGTGCTTAAGTGAATACACTTCTAGAAATGAGAAAAGACATAACCACTTTATTCTTTCAGGCAAGCAAGGTATCAAGAGAAATTGGGTAGTTGGATTTTAACCAAGGTGGGCCTAAAGGAGCATTCAGGAGACAAATCTGTGTTTTGAAGTATGACTTTATGTGGACTATCTTGGCCTCAAGAAAGAGGTTTTCTGAAATTGCATTAATTTACCCACTCCTTTAAATCTTCAGTATATCACATGTAAATAGTAATTGTCTATTCTGCCCTTCTTAAAAGACAAATGTTTTTAAACTTTGACCATTTTCATAGAAAAATCTCCATTTCACAAGTTTTCAGCCTCCTCATATTAATTAACATAGTCCAGATGAAATCAGAACTCATATTCTCAACTTGAAGTTGTTCTGAAGACTGTTCTCTGTCCTTTCCAAATCTGGAGGTTTTCTGTGCCTAGTCTGTTCAGCTATATCAGCTTGAGTAATAGAACAAGCTTTATAGGTGAGAGCTTTTAACACTTTACTGGACCAAAATTGTTGTCTTAGCAAACTCAATTTCACTTAATTTGAGCAAAACATTAACCTGGCCTTACAGTGTTTCCCCAGTTTAGGTTCTAGTTCAGCTTGAGTGAGACTCTCTGGCTCATTTGGTTTTCATAGGGCTTCTGCCTCGCTAATCAGAAGTTATTTTTAGCTCACGTTGCTGCCTTTTTCATCAGTCTTTTGGAGGTGGAAATGCAGACAGAGCAGTGGTGTGATAGTTGGAAGGACTGAGGTTTCTATTCCTAGCTTCTGCCACTGACTTTGTCTGAATTTCTCTTATTCAGGAGCATACTATTCCATTTTATGCATCATACTCTATAAAATGAGAGAACAAAATGTTCTGTCAAATGTTTTGAGGTCTTTAAATAAAAGCTGTTCTGAGTGTTTGTTTCAGGGGATCACAGTTTGTGATGTCAGTATAATAGTACAGTTTTATTTCTTTGTGAAAAAGAAGCAGTGTCAGTAGTTCATTCTGCATTGAAAGGGCAGCCTGTAATTTACATAATAATCTTAAATTAATATGTTCTTCAACATACATATAACTAATAATTGTTAAATGGGAGCAGTGGCTTAAAATGAATTGCTAGTAGGTGTTCTGGTCATTAGATGCTTTAAGGAAATAAGTAGTTCTATTAATCAAGTGTTTGTCAGACTGTTTTAACAGGTGCTAGATTTCTGTGCTATTGATGTTGTTCAAAATATACTCAATAAAACATAAATATTGTTCTCACGTAATGAATGCAGTATCCAAGACAGACCCAAAAGTTCCAACTCTGCTTAATGGTACACATCTTATGTTTTCTCACTCTCATGGAAACAGCTTACTGCTATAGTTGCTGCATTAATCCATAATCCAATAAAGGGGATTTATTTGAGGGGTTGAAGGCAGAGAGAAGAAAAAAAAAAAGTCTCTATAGTGCCCTATGGACAACAGTTAAGCTAAAAATAAGATGGGGCTCTTGAATGGCTCTGTGTTTGCCTTTCTCAGTTTTTGAGACATAGGCATTAGCGTTTCATGGTATTCTGTAAAAACCTTACCAAAATTCTTGATTTTTCTGAGAGGAGATTTAGGACTTTCCTCTCTTCTTTTGAATATGGGATGTGCCTTACCTGTATCTGTAAGATGGCCCTTTCATGCTTTATTTTAAAATGTTGCTCAGTTCCTGTGTCTGAAGTGAGTTTCATAGAACAGCCAAGAAGACATGCTAATTTTTTAATGCTTGAAAATTTCTCATACTAGAATTATCATTTAATGAACCAGTGCTTCACTCCAATTTCCAGTGTACAGTTTAGATAATGATTTTGAGCTCTTACAAGATATAAATATCTGGAGATCATTTGGTTCTCAGATACGCATATCTTCCCGTGGGTTAAAATAATTGGAAGAAAGTTTTGAAGTCCCAAACAGGATTAAGAGTGTGTGTATGAATTAGAGGGCTAAATTTTGGTTTTGGCACCTGCCATCATGTGAAGCAACCAAAGCCTTGAGCTGTCTACAAAATACTCGAGCCTGTGGGCTGCAAAGAGAAGCCTGCAGACATCACCACAGTGTAACCCACAAAGCCTTGGCTGCATTGGACTGGAAATGTGCAAAAACTGCCAGGAGTGTCCAGGAGATCTTGAAGCAAGTTGAGGAGATGTGACAAAATGGCTCTAGCAAGTTTTTCTCAGTTGAGTCCATGTTGTAGGTAGCAGTGAGGGGCAGGGGGAGCTTGCCCCATGCCCAGGGTCAGACAATGCAGCCAGTGGGCCGATCGGTGCCCTGGTCTCCAGCTCCTCATGCCTCTGAGCTGGCACTGGACTAGTTCTAAAAATAGCACATGTTGCAGATGCTCCAGTTACCACTGCATGAAGGAACAGGATCCTTCTGCTTTGTGTGGGTAGAATTACAGTCCCTGAACATGAGCAAAAGCAGAGCTGTAGGAATCTGGTCTTGGTGGACACTGGTGTCTGGAGCACCTGAAGCTGCTTCTGTTGCTCATCAGCTGCTTTGATACATTGGTTCTTCAGAGTTTGCAGCTCTTTGAAAACTGTGATGCTAATTTAAACAGCAGGCAGCAGGAGGGTCTAGCATGCAGTATGCCATTTGACAGGATTGGCTTTTTTCCTTTATTTCAATTTTGGGAATTGGTATAAAGCAAGTAGAGATTTTTGGGAGGAAATACCAATCAGACTGTAAAAATAGAATTCTTCTAGCAAAGACAGTCTTCTTCTTTTTTTTTTTTTTTAACAAGATTGGTCAATTTAAAGTCGGTTTCAATTTTTACCCTTTTTATGCTTTGCCATTGAAGTGGTGCTTACTGGGAGAGTACTGTGTCCCATTTAAGTTTTAATTCTTTTCTGTTTGTTCATTCTGACTGCTGCTATTTTATAAAGTCAGGCAGAATGTTTTGTTAGCAAACAAATGGGAAGTATAAAGCAAGCAGCCCTTCCTTTTCTAATAAATGCTTCCATTATTCTTTCTTAGTAGTTAGAATGTTATGTCATGGGCTAAACTTGAGTTGATAACTAAGCTAGAAATGATAATAAAGTCTTGGTTGTGGGAAATGGATAAACTTACTGATAAAATTCTTATTTTAAAAGGTGCCTGGTGTCTACTTCAGAGTTGCCTTTTTTAGTTTAGACTTACTGGCTTTGCTAACACTTAAAATAATGCTTTCTTTTATTTTTTTCTCTTCTTTTTTTAGTTATTTTTGGTGAAATTGGAGTTTAGTATTATACTGATAATATCTTAGCTTGAACTATTGTTAATTGTTGGCGTGTACTATAAAGAATTGAGTTTTAACCAGTTAGGATGATACATGTAATAAATACAATATTTATTTTCCTGTTTAAATGCTAATATCATGAAAATATTTAGATGGCAGGGAAACTGAAAGATCTTGGAGGATGGCTGAATAATACTAGATATGAATCTGGATGCAGACACAGATTTATCTGTTAATCTGAATATCTCCATTTATTAGAGTATTATACAAAATGCTGGGTGTCTGTATGCAAGTTACCTGAGAACCTGAGACATGTTTTCAATGAGAATAGTTTCAAGATTGTCTCAAGAAAGTAGTTTCAAGATTGTCTCAAGAAATGCCTGTCTGTCCTGTACCTTGTGGCAATTAATTCTTAAAATAATTAAGGCCTGGATCAGCTGAGTTTACATACGTGAGAAATTTTATATATATATATATTTTTTTTTTTTTCTGGTTTGGTTTGGTTTTTTGTAATTGTTGAGGTTTTTGTTTGTTTGTTTTGGTTGATTTTGTTTTGTTTTTTGTTAGTTTCAGGTTTTTTTGTTTTTTCTTGTGTTTATGTGCTTCCAAGGAGTCCACTGGATTCCGGGTGTACAAAAGAACGTTTTCATCTCATGAAAATAGAATGAAAATAGAATTTTTTCATCTCACATTTCTGTAGAATATAGAAAAAAATGTTAGATGCCTTTGGTAGAAACTCTTCTCCAATACCATGCTTAGGAATTTCTTGGTTTATCTACTTCAGTGATGTTATAGTTGCTAGAAAGCAAAAGTCATTCTGGCAGAATTTATTCTGGCTGCTGGTACAAGGCAAATAAACAGAATCTCTAATTTTCCATACCTGATCCTAAAATTAGGTTATTCAAAGAATTTGAAAGACCTTAGGGACTGTTAGGAGTTGCTTTGACACACACTGCTCTTTAATCTTATGCAAAGTAAACCAAGCAGAAAATAAAATTGCAGACCCTCCTTAGTAATGCTGTGTTCTTCAGCTGTTTCAGTAGAACACTTGGCACCTTACCTCTTTTGGCATTGCAGATTCCCATTGCTGTAAATTTAGCAGCATTTCTGCACATATATACATCTGTGTTGCTCTGTGAGTTTTCTTTGTAAATCCTGGTCTGAAAAGAGGCATGGAGAGCACTGCCTTAAAGCAATAACAGAGGATAAATGTATCTAACTTTATGTTAATTTAATAGCTTGTAAGCCATTAAAGGACTGATGTACAAGGTCAGTAATAAACATTTCCCTATGCAGTAGTTTTTCTTTAGTCTGAGAGAAGATGAGGTTGATTATCCCTACCAGGAGAGGTGAGCTTGTGTCTCTGAAACCATGATTGGAAAAATGCTTTGCTGTTTGCGTTTACTCTCTCTTCCAATTGCAAAACAGAATTATTGTATGAGTGGCTTGATTCATTGTGTTGGAACCATTTGGGATTATCATGAATTACTCTTGGGAACTGTTGCATCCTGAAAAGTTGGGTATTCCAATGTTTATAAAAAACTAAAAGAAAAATAAAAGTCCTTTACTAACAAGATATCCTTGGGGGCAGTTTTAGACAAATTCTAGGAGAATGAGTCCTTGATAGGTCCAAAAGATCAACATTAAATACTTCATTAATGGCCTAGTAATGTTTTGTATTTCTTGGCGTGAGTTTGTATAAAATGTCTTCTTTCTCCCTCACATTAAAGAGACACCTCGGGGTGCTGTTGAAGCTTTCTTAAAGAAAACTGGGAGAACACATGAATTAATGTGTAGGCTGTTTTGTTGCTTAATGTTTCCACCAAAGCCATCTAATTGCATCCACATTGTAAGCCTACACAGGCACTCATAGATCTGTTAAATCATCTCCATCTTTCAAACAGGACAAACTTAACCCATTGCATTACCACTTTATGATTGTCTATGTAGACAGATGAAAACGCACAAATAACTTTTAATCTTTCACAGTGACCATAGATCAAATTTTTGTACCTTTGTAAACTTGAATTTTTTTTTCCCTGTAGCTTCGTATGTATGCTATGGCACCCATTTGGTTTCTTCATGTTACTGCTAAATTGCCGAAATAAATTCCTCCTTGTCCAGCAGCTGCTGACTTTTGTTCAGTTTTTAGTAGAACTGAACGTATATAAACATGAAGAATAAATTCAGATTGCACTGAAAATGTCCTCTAAGTGTTGATTTGAAAGTTTAAAGGCTGCACAGACAGAACCAAGGACCTAATTGGGATTCAGAATTTCTATTGCTATATATAAAATCAGATAAGAGCATATCAACATTCCTACTCTATTCCCTGTTACCAGCTCTGATAATTAGCATCTGCTTTGATCCAAAATTTCACTCATCACACAGGAGCTATACACCATTCTCATTTCCTCCTTCACTATGAAAAGGAAGAGGTGGTACCAATTGCTCCAAGATTTAGCTCTGAATCCAAGGCCGTCTTGACAGACAACTTAAAGCAGTTTGTTCACTTCCTCTTTGGATATGTAACTGTACTGTTGAGAAAATAATTTTGGCATACCAGGAAGATTTTGTGTTGTGTATGTATTAGGAGATCTCAGAAATATGCAGCTGAGTTTCTCTGCCTGTGTGCTAAGGATACTCTTTTGTTTTGTCCACAAAGTGTTGCACTCAAAAATGCAGGTGTTGGTCAGAGATCTTTGCAAGATTTTTAGCTTTCTTGGCTCCTGATAGGCAAACTTTTTATTGCCAAATTTTCTATGTCAACTGCAATGTTATTAATAAAGGAGTATGCTTGAGGGGCTCCACTTCATCTGTGTTCTGGTTTATCATCCATCTACCTTAAGCTTTGCAGTAGTTACCTGCAGTATATATTGCTTTTATGGATATGGAAAATAAAGCACACTTTAATATTGCATAATGGTGTTGTTTTCTGTCATATGCCCATAGTGAAGTAAGTCAATAAGATGCAATATGCTGAACTGATGAGGGAAAAAAAACACCTTTAGGTTTTGAAGATATTTAGGAAATCAGTGTTCTGAAGGGACTCACTCTGTTTTGTCTCTTAAGCTTGGAATAGCATTATTTATGTTTACAGAGAGTTGTGATTAAAATACAATTAAAATGAGTTTATTTTCTGTTCCTGGAAGCCACAATGGCTGTGAAGTGTGCAGCATTTCCTTCTTTATCTCCACTAGAGAGCACTACGAGATGTGCTGCTAAGGCCTCTCTAGTATTTAGTGAAATGCTGTTTGGGATGTGACAGTCTGTCCTGGAAAAAATGTCTCTAGAAATTGTATTAAGTTCCTGTTATGTTATCACGTGTGCTCATTAAGAGAAAGTAGGGGCAGAAGGAACTTTGGACTTCTTCAAGACAAAAATCTAGACCAGCATCTCACAGTTCCATAGAATCACTAAGGTTGGAAAGACCTCCAAGATCGAGTCCAACCATTAATCCAGCACTGCCTGTCCACCACTAAACCATGTCCCCAAGTGTCACATCCACACACCTTTTGAACATTTCCACAGATGGTGATTCCACCACTTCCCTGGGCAGCCTATTCCAATGCCTGACCACCCTTTCAGGGAAGAAATTTATCCTAATATGCAATTTAAACCTTCCCTGTTGCAACTTGAGGCCAGTTTCTCTTGTCCTGTTGCTTGATACTTGGCAGAAGAGACTGACCCCCACTTTGCCACAGCCTCCTTTCAGGTACCTGTAGAAAACCTGTGGAGTTCCCTACTGAGCCTCCCTTTCTCCTGGTTAAACAATCCCAGTTCCCTCAGCCACATTTCAGAGGACTTGTGTTCCAGGCTCTTCCCTGCTCTGTTGCCCTTCTCTCTTCCTGCTCCAGCCCCTCAATGTCCTTCTTGTAGTGGGGGGCCCAGAACTGAACACAGGACTCAAGATGAGGCCTCACCTGTGCGGAGCACAGGGGGACAATCACTGCCCTGGTCCTGCTGGCCACACTGTTGCTGATCCAGGCCAGAATGCCATTGGCCTTCTTGGCCACCTGGGCACACACTGGCTCATGTTCAGCTGCTGCTGACCAGCATGCCCAGGTCCTTTTCTGCCAGGCAGCTTTTCAGCCCCTCCTACCCCAGCCTGTAGTGCTACTTGAAACTGTTGTGACCCAAAGGAAAGTTTTGATCTCTTTTCAAGCTGCCACTGAAGGCAAGTCCATGTTTTTCATAACCAGTTTCTTCTGTCACTTTGTGATCTATAGACTTGCCCTACCTTTTTGCCCCCTTCTTCTCGGTGTCTCCTTTCTTTAAACTCTGTTTCATTTTTAGCTCTCTATTTGCTGTAGACAGGACAAATAGTAATTAGATTTTTCCCTCCATACACACATGCTTTTTGGTGTTAAAAGACTGGTGTTTTCCTTTCCTCACTCTTGTCATTGAAGCCAGAGTGGTCCTGTAGCATTGCCAGTGGTGATGGATGTGAACATCCAGTGGTGAGACAGCTGCATCCAAAGTCATCACCAGTGGCAGATAACGGCTCTGCTGGGTGATACAGTGCTCGGAGGGTAACTTGCATCTTGCCAAAGAGGGACCAGGATGCCAGGAAGGCCAAGCATGGCTGAGGTCTGTCTTTATCCATCCTGTAGGGATTGGGTACCAGGGCTGAGGAGGTGAAGGCAGCAGAGGGCAGGTGTCTGTGTCCTCGGGTGTGCTGTGAAAGGAGTCTTGCTGAACCTTGCCAGTTTTCTCATGCTATGCTAGATGCAGTCACACACACATACACAAAAAAAAAAAAAGAAAAAAAAAAGAAAAAAGGAGGGAAAGCACTGCTTCTAAATAAACTCCATTAACTCAATTTTTTCAGTCTTTTGTTGTAAGCTGCCATTCCAAGGGTCTGGCCATTGTTGTTCCCTGTATTCATAGATAATGTGTAGAATACTGAAGTGTTTCCGTTGGCAGATTTGTGGTCAAAGGGAGAAACATCAATAGGATTTACTTTTTTTTTTTTTTTTTTAGTTTGCAATACTTCATCTACTGTTGAAAGCAGCATTATGGAGAAACTGATTTTCACACTTGTGGATTCAGTACGTTTTTGTACTTGGATTACTTGTTTCTCTACACTTGTTCAGACAGTGTAGCTTCAGACAAAACTGTGAACTAACCTAGAGAAGATCACAAATGGTGGGCTATTTTAACATGCAGAAGTCTGACCTCTGTTTTGTGGAACACAGAACTACTCCTCTGTGCTTGTTCAGTCGGTTTGGTGTATTGCAGCAGGCAGCCTCTGGCCTGCTGGCAGAACCTGGCTTGCAGGAATGGTAACTCCCGGCAAGTTCTCCGGAGTGGAGGGCAGGGATTTAAAATCGTGTATGGCTACAGCTCCTCCCTGTGGCAGCTCCTTCTCTGCTTCTGCTCGCTGGTGCAGCAGTCCTGAGAAACACCACCCCAGAGCATTTTTGCAGAGGTGGGAAGGGGTCTTTTTGTGACTGTCTGGTAGGATCTATAATGAGGATAATAAGGGCTAAGTATTTATAGCAGCCTGCTGGACAGAATAACTGCCAGAAGCATAGGTGTGGTCCCCTGTGCAGCATCGCTTATGCTGCCTCAATAAAGGTTTTAGAAACAGTGTGTTTCCACAAAGGATGGAGCTGCTGCTGTTGTTTTATACATGAAATCACCTTCATTTTTCCCGCAGAAAACATGAGATTCATATTCTATGCACATATTTAAACTCTCATCATCTGGCATCATGATTGCTGCAGTGTCCTTTTAACAGGCCTTTACAAATGCAGTTTTGCTCTCGCTTGTATCAGTCTCAGAGTATTGCTGCATGCTGAATTATATTCTTGTACAACAAGCCATTTCAAAAGTGTTTGGGCAGTGCTTCCAGGAGGCAGTGGAGGAGATAGCATGACTGTTGGCACAAACTGTGTTTGGCTCTGTGCCTGTCCATATTGAAATATTTTCTGTGCTGTTTTTGTATATATAAAACCTCTGTGTTTTCACAAATGTGAATATATAACACTTTATTGTTGAAAACTGGGCAGGATTTTTGAAAATCAGTTACTCACTAGACTCCTTTCCATTTCTAATTGCACATGCATTTACATTTATTGAATTCTGTTTCAGTTCTGCTTACAGTATTCCCTTTCTCTTACATCCTTAATTGGTAAGCTTTTATATACATCAATAGATCGGCACTGCAAAGTGCAGACTTTCCACCTGGTCCTTGGAGGTTTTCAAGCCTTGACTGCCCAAAACCCTATGCAACTTGATCTGAATTCAGTATTGAACCATCATTTAAATAAAAGGTTGGATTAGACACCACTTGAGAATCCCTTAAGTTTAAACTAGTCTAATCATTTTTAAATTTTCTGAGGAGAATGAATACCTGTCTCTCTAGTCAGTAGTAGCGACCAGAGCTTCAGTGCTGAAGGACTAATGCGTGGAGAGTCAAAGAGCACAAATCAGCTGCTATTGACACCTATCAGTGTAACTAAGCACCAAACAAATATATCAGAAATAACCCCGTGTTTCCCTGTCTCTCTGCTTTGGGTGGAGTGCTGGGGTGTGCTTCAGTTTGCTTGCACAGCTGCAGAAGGAAAAGCTTTCTGGTCCTGGGTGTGTTCCTAGTGGCCTCATCTATGTCTTCACTTCATTACATCCAAATAGTACTGCTTATACTCTTTATTATTTCTTATGGTTTTCCCCTCTTTTGGCAATCAACTGTAAGTCATTAAAATATTGAGTACAGTTAATTTGGTAAGATTTTAAAAAGGTCTGTCAGTCTTCTGTTGTAAAAGCAAGTTGTGACCTTTTTATAAGAAAGTTGAGATTGAAATTTTTGCTAATTAGATGGTATTGACTATTGTAATTGGAAAGGCTCAATTTTGATTATTAGGAGATGGAACAGAAGAGCATTGGGGAGACAGAGTAGATTGTCTAAAAAAATTACTAAGGATTTCTGCAACCCTTTTCTTTTTCCAGGCAAAAATCAAGCATCTTTCTGTATGGTGGTATATATATGTTAATGTATAGCTCTACAATGTGGTACAGTTGACACACCACCACCATCACCCCTCCCCCCCAGGCCTCCTTTCAGTTTCATGGAGTCATAAGGCGATTTTTTTTCATGGTGCCATAAGATGATTTAGATTAGAAGGGACTTTGGAGGTCAGCCAGTCCAGACCCCCACTCAAAGTGGGACCAGCTTAGATAAAGTTGCTCAGCGTTGCTATCCAGGATAAGTTTTTAATATCTCCAAGGCCAGGTATTCCACAGCTTCTCTAGAATGCCTTCTTCAATATTTGGCTGTGATGTAAGACTTTTTAACAGAACATAGAGTCAGAATTTCTGTTCTTGGAACTTGCATTTGTAGCCTTCGTCCTATCACTATCTGTCTCCACAAAGAGTCTGCCAGAGAGGCTCTCTGCAGGGTAGATTGTCAGTTATGCAGAGTTAAAATATCTTTGTTACTTTTCTATGACAGTAAAAGGCCCATAACACATGAAGGTACCTGAAAATATTTCTAGTATATCTGTTTTAAGACATGAAAATTATACGTTGGACCTAGAAGCTTATAAATTTGAGCACTGGTATAGTATAAGCAGCTCTGTCTGGTATAAATTAGTGCAGGAAGATGCTTGTCTTCACAGGAGTTGTAGCTTTCAAAAGGAAACTTATTTGACATTTTTGATATCTGGAGAGAAGGTTGTCTTCAGTGGAGCCAAGGGTAGAGTAGGGAACAATTATGGGTAAATACTCTTTGTTCTCTCCACTGTTAAAACTAGTCTTTTGTATTTTAGAATGTAGGCTAGCTCTTATTTGATCTGTGCTACTTAATATGAAGCAGGGTGAACTCCAAAACTTGGAATTTTGGTCCCACAGGAGATCTAAGCTGTGGAAGGGAGCACAGACACCTCCCATCCTTTCCTTCAACTGCCAGCCAGCAGTGACTGGACTGGCAAAGCTCTTAGCTACCTTCCTGGAAGACACTGGAGTCATTAGCCCTTGGAAGTTAATGAATGAGCTTTTTAAAGGGAGCTGCTCTTGATGGGTTTGGACAAGGGTCACACTCACTTTGGGAATACCATCCCCTTCTTGTAGCCTTCATGCTTTCATCTGTCCATCAAGACTGACTCTTGTTTGGACCTTTTGTGTGCTTATGTTATTTGGCTTGTGAATTGTGTTCATTGTTAACTTTGTCAGAAATAATACTTTGCAGTAAAAGGAAGGTAACTTAAAACAATGCTTTAATTATTTCCAAAAGAGTTTTCATAAAAATCAATTTTTGATGATTTGACATGTTTAATTAAAAAGGTGCAAAGGTGAAGTTGCCCAGCAAGTTGCCAGTTGTCTCTGGTTTAACTTGACAAGTAGCTTTCTTCTACAAACTTAATAACTTAATACCCTAATTTTTTCTTCACTCAGTATTCTCAGTGAAAAAGTAATATTTTTTGGTTTTGTTTTTGTTTTAAATAGAATCTTCTGGGACAGTCAGTATTTTGTTTATGATTAAGTAGTTGTAGTAAGTGCTGATTAATCAGTGTTGTGGTTGGGTTTTTTGTTTGTTTTTTTTTTGCATCCTCTTTGGAACTCCATTAAAAAAAATTTAATCTTTTTGTGTCATGTTTTCTGTTGTTCAGATCTTGAGCTAGATGCATTTTGAATAATTAAATGAAACTGTACTTTCACTAAACTATTATGCACAGAAAGATCTGAGTGTTTTTTAGCAAATTAATTAGATACCAATTGCAAATTGAATTTAGAATTCTGTTCTTTAGCACTTCAAAAAACACAAATTAGTAACTTCATGTACTTTTTTCCTTTTTTCTTTGGGAATGCATGAGTACATTTCCATGGGAGCTCTTCATGGATATTACTCCACTTTCTTCCACAGCTGAACATCATGCAAAATATTCTTCAGCTGTCAAAGTCTTTTTGCAAGAGAACACTGCAGCTAGTGATTTAAAATGATAGCCAGGCCTTTGTTTTTATGCTTGTGAAGAAAGTGCTGCTGCTTGTAGTCTTTTTCCTTAAATGGACTTTGGGAGGGTGACTTGCCTCCAGTGAGATAAAGCTGAAGAGCATCTGTGTTGCCCTGACACAGAACAGCCTGGTTGTTTTGGTGGTGGCCACTGCTGTCTGCTTGCAGGGATGGCAAAAGAAGAACTTTTCCAGGATACCTCAAGGACTAAGCTCGTCCTGAGACTGCCTGCTGGAATGGTCTTAATTGAGCGAGAGAGCCAATGATACAACAGAACACCTCTGTCTGTGTTGTGGACCGAGCTGCTTATGAAGCAGTTCCTCAACTGCTGCAGCTTACAGCCAGGCATTTTCAAGGTAAACAAGCACCAATTTAGTTTGGGTCAGAAAGCCACTTTTATAATTCAGTTTCAGTTGCACAAAATATATGAATATTTAATAACATACTTGCAGTTGTCTCTTTAACTGAAGTTGTGAAGTATATGCTGATTTGCCTGCTACTGGAGGATGATGAAATATTTAGCTGAATATAAACCTCAATAGAAAATTATTCTTATGGGAAAAATTTAAGGGAACCACGTCCTTAAATTTTTGTGAACTTTTGAACCTTAGGAAATGCTAAAATAAAAATAAAAACTTCCAGTTAAAAACTGTGAGGAGGATGGTTTGACATAGTTATGGGCATCATTTATACCTAGAGGTGTAAATTGCACTGCTCCTCAGTGCCCCAATATTTTTGCTAATGGATTCAGTATGTGACTGATTTACATTGCACTCAAATTGCAAACTTTGCATTAAAAATTTGAGTAGAAAAACTAGTGGCGAGGAGTATAAACTCAGTGGGAAGCTGAAAAAATATACCTTTCAGACTCCATAGAGAGGGCCTAAAAATACTTCAGATTATCTGACATGCTTCAAAGATTCTGCTACTTAGCTAGGGAGGCTAATATTCAGTGTCTTTCATTGCAGAATCCTGGAATGATTTTTGTTGGAAGGGGCCTTACAGTTATCTAGTTCTGACTCCCTTCACTATGGATAGGAAACCTTCCAGTAGACCAAGTTGCTCAAAGCCTCATCCAGCCTCACCTTCACCACTTCCAGGGATGGGGCATTTGCAGGTCCTCTGAGCAGCCTGCCTCACAACACTTTCAGTAAAGAGTTTTTCCTAATATCTAATCTTAATGTATTCTTTTTCAGTTTAGAACCAGTCTTCCTTGTTTTTTCTCTACATGCTGTCATAAAAAATCCCTGTCCAGATTTCTTGAAGGCCCCCTTTAGGTGCTGGAAGGATGCAATAAGGCCTCCTCAGAGCCCTCCTTTTTTCTAGGCTGAACAACCTCAGCTTTCTCACTCTGTCCTGATAGAAGAGGTGCTTCAGCCCTCTGAACATCTTTCTGGATCTCTTGCTGACCCTTTTCTAATAGGTCCACAATTCTGCAGAATCCCCTCCCTTGCCCTGTGGCCCACGCTGCTTCTGACGCAGCCTTAGAATACAGTTGGTTTTCTGGGCTGCCAAGTGCACATTGATGAGTCATGTTGAGCTTCTCCTCAACCAACACCCCCAAGTCTTTCTTCTCAGGGCTGCTCTCAATCCATTCTCTGCCCAGCCTGTATTGGTGCTTGGGGTTGCCTTCACCCAGGTGCAGGACCTTGCGCTTGGCGTTGTTGAACTTGGTGAGGTTCAGATGGCCCCACCTCTCAAGCCTGCCCAGACGCCTCTGGAGTGGCAAAGTGTTGATCACACCACACAGGTTGGTGTTGTCAGTGAACTTGGTCAGGGAGCATTCAGTACCACTGTCCAGATCACCAACAAAGCTGTCAAACAGTGCTGATCCCAATTCCAGCCCCTGAAGTACCCCACTTATCACTGGTCTACACTTAGATGTTGAGCTGTTGACCACAACACTTTGAATGCAACCATCCAAACCCACTTATTAAGGAACCCAAATTCCTTACCCACTGAGCAGTCCACCTGTCAAATCCATGTTTCTCCAGTTTCGAGACAAGGATGTTGTGCCTTGCACCTGTCCCTGCCCTCCCTTTAATCCTGACCCACATCTTGATCAACTCCTCACCCATCCAGTGGCAGACCTCCACGCACTCCAGCTGGCCACTAACATAGATGGCAACAACCCTCCTCGTCTACTCTGCCTGTCCTTCTTTCACAGCCTGTATCCTGCCATTCCAGCACTCCAGTCATAGGAGCTATCCCACTACATCCACATGATGCCAGTAAGATCACAGCAAACTCTTTTTGTGTATTCCCCGTGCTGCCTGTGTTTGCACAGAGGCATTTCAGTTGGGCCCACCATGAAGCCCAGTTAATGGCTGAAGTGGCTGGAATTGCCTTGTGGTGCCCTTCAGGTGCTGTCTGACTGACTTGTGATCCTGCTCCAGGCTCTGGGCTTCTTTTGCTGGCACTGACATCAAACTGGTATCAGTGGGATAAATTGAAGTTCCTCACCCCCAGCACTGTTGGTGTAAAGCCCTCTTCCCTGTCTTGTTGAGGCTATGACTGAAGACACACTTCCCCTTCTCTGAGAAATGGACCACATCAGCCCCTGGTAGAACCAGCTTTCTCAAAGTAAGTCCCATGGTCCAGGTAGCTGAGCCCCTGGCAGTGGTACCAGTCCAGGAACTATTTTGGGATTTTCCAGATTCAACTGGCCCTTTCAAATCCATTTGTCTGGGAAGACTGATTATAAAAATCTACCTGTGCTCCAGAGTTCCTAACTGTCACTCTCAGGGCTCTATAATCCTTCCTACTCCTCACATGCTCCCGGTTGTATCACTGGGGTCCATGTGAAACAACATCAGCAGATAATAGTGTTTGTGTGTTTTGACAAAGTCATTCCCAGCTAATGAAGTATAGAAGTTTAATGTTTTTGTAAAACTGAAACACTGAAGATACATCAGTTGGGAGGCTCCAAGACACATCAGTTAAAAACTCAAAGAAAATATGGGAGAGAACGTTTCCTGGTGTCTTGCTGATTTCTGTTTTAGTCACTGAGAAATGCAATATTTGAGCCCAGATTGTATCTAATTTTTCTCATGTCAGTTTGAAAGCTTAATGAAAAGCTTAATCCCAAGAGTTTTGGGATTACTTGATATTTTTCTGTGGTGGAATGCATGAGACACAGGGTGTACTAGCCATCCTGAGGAGTGGATGCAGCACATCATAACAGCATTGCAGCTGTGATGGGATAGAAGAGTGAGAATAAAACCAGGCTTGTTGTGCAGAGAGGGGCAGGAGAGGAAAGAAGAGTAATATCCCTTATTAGTCCAGCTAACAAAAAGGGAGGCAGTGGAATTTTCTAGTGTATGAATTCTTAGATGTAAATGGAAAATGCTAAATTGGTTACACTGATTAATTAACTAAAGCATTTAGTTTACTTGAAGTTGATTTAGTTAGGTTATGGCAGACAAAAATACCAGCATGAGCAAACTGTGACTTCACCCTGACAGTCCTTAAGCACTCTATTTACAGTGCTACAACAAATGAAATGAGGTTTGGTTTGAATGGAGACTACACAAATAAATGGCAGTTGACTCTTTTTATGTCCTGAAAGGTCTTGGTGTCATTGTCATCTTCTCACCCACTGCCAACTAACTAAAAGAGGGAAAAAGTGAATCCCCAAACAATGAAGAATAAACCAAGCAAACCAAACAAGATCCAGTGCTATCCTGTAGGTTTTATGTTCTTCAGTATCACGTTTAAGAAACTGAGCTGAGAATGGGTTGCCTGGGATGCATTGTACAAAATATATCCCAGCGCTGTGTCTTGATCTTGCTTTAGGGAGTAAGTAGTTCCTGAAGTTTGAAAACCAATTAGTCACAATTCTAAAGATGATAAATCAGATATTCTGGGACCAAAGATTTTCAGAACTGTAGAGGAATTGAATACTTTGGCTTAATTATAAGAATGCAAACTGTTAAAAGTCATGTAATCAGATGTGAATTTTGCAAGATTCTTGTATTTCTGCTTTCAGTTAATAATTTGAAGTTATTAAACCTTTCATGACTTTGTATGCTTGGTTGCAGGAATGCCTGTATGTGAAACTGGGCTCCCAATATGTGTGCAGGGAACCTCACTACTTACTTGGTCTTTCACATCTTGATAATAATTAAATCTTGTTAATATACAAGAAAATAAAGAGCCTTAAAACCAAAGAACTTGTAGTAATTTAGAAATAAAATCTGATTTTGGTAATATGGAATGAAGTCTGTTTAGGATGTTACATTGATGGTTGATAATTCTGTATCAAAAGGTGCTTATTCTCAGTTCTCTTCTTCCCCTGATGGTGCGTCCAGTTGCTGCTCTAATGCAATGGCAACTGTGGACAATTAAATGCCTGGAGTGCTTTTAGTAGCACATCAGATCACATCCAACTCAAGCTTCCTCTGAGCAGGGTTTGGAATGTTTATTGCTATGGCTTTACAGTTTTTGAGTTTTCATCTCCTTGACAAGCTGTCTATAGCATGTCAAACCCCTTAACAACTATTTCTCCTATACTTCAGTCACAGGAAAAGGAAGAAAAGCTACAGCTAGTGTTAGCTGTCTTTTTCTTGTCCTGCCTTTGAGAAGAATTGTATCCTTCCTTTCCTATCTGCTCTTTAAAAATATTGTAAGCAAATAACTTAGATTTTAACTTCCTTACTTTACCCAAGTGCCCTCAACATAGTAAGCATTAGTCCAGTTTTATTGACAAGGAAGTGAGGAACAGAGCAACAAGTGATTTCATCAATGTGGTATTTGACATCCATGGATTTGGATTTCCCCAACCCCCTCCGCTGGCTGTATTCTACCCTCCATGTCACCACCTGTGTGGTGAAGTCATGTGGAGCATAGCACTCTAATCTAGACTGGCCATTTTATGAAGTGTGGCCTTCTTTTTTTTTTTTTTTTTTTTTTTTTTTTTTTTTTTTTTTTCTTTTCCCTTTCCCTGTGTTTTTTATCCAAATCCAAAATTTCTTATTTTTCTCTGTCATACTAAATGAGCAATCCTGCCTCTGTATTCCCCTCTCTATGGAAGGGAGAAGAGTTTGAAACAAGGAATCAATGACTCTGTAACCTGGCATAACAAAAAAGCCTCTAAGATTGAAACTAGTGTTAGGCTACAATTTTTAACCACTTTAAAGTAGGCAGCGATTCTGAAGTAAATTCTGCTGATCAGCTTCTGACTTTTGACTTCTAGAAGTTTTGGAGCATCTGTGCAGTGATCTAGATTTCAGAACTGTTGCAGGATAAAATTAATTATCTCAATAGCATCTAAAGTGCTTGTGCAATCTATGCAGATTCTTGTGTCAGCACAAGGCCAAGGGTGACGTGGGGATGGAAGCACTTGAGAGGGGAATGAAGTATGTTTTTGAAGCTAGTGTAAGTGGTTCTGCTGTCACTGCCTGTCAGCCTGCAGCAGCCTCAGGAGAACTTCCCTGCCATGAGCAGGGCTGACACTGGGCTGCTCTAGTTCACTAAAATTCAGGATGTGACTGTAGTGGAAGTTAATGCCCCTGTGCTGGTGTATGTTTAGCTCCTGTCATTAGGGCTGGAGATTTCTTCAGTTTTGTGTTCTGGCACACACTTAAGGCTTGTAGTGAAGCATCTGTACTGCTGCTGTAGCTTGTGTTGTCTAGGTTAAGCTCATGCATGTAAATACCTTGATTTTTCTGTGTAGAAAATAGATGGCATGGCATACAGAGGTAGGGAGAAGCTAATTGTCCTTTTTCTTGGATCCAAATAAATTGAATAAATTGACACATACATTTGATATGTGTCATTTGAGTTTAGGAAAGATTAACTATTTCATCAGACCGTATTGAATCACTCTCTGCTTTTGGCATAGATGAAAGCAGTAGAAGGTATATTAAGAGGTTCAGTGTGTAACAGTCATAAACCCAGAATGTCCTCATAGGTTGTTCCTTGCTACTCAACCTCAGTTTAAGAATGGGTATACTATGTATTTTTGTGAAAAAATTATGCACTGCATCTAAATATATGCATATTTGTTTGTTAGGAGGAAGCTGATGAAAGTGTGTAGTTTCTGTTTATCTTGATTAGATTGTACTTTGTATTTTTATCTATTTCATTTTTAGAGATGAAGTTCATTTAGTTCATTTTGTTAAAATGTGGAGTATTGTCCAGGAAATACAGTTTGCAAAATGCCTGCTTTCTCTGGCTGATGGCTTTGAACTACCTTAACTTTCTTTTTAGCTGGAAGACACAGTTCCCTTTCTAGGATTACAAGACTGATGATCTCATATGAAAAAAGTGAACAGGCAAAGTGCTTTTTTCCCTCTTGCATCAACATCTGTTAATGTTTTCTGCTGTTACATGTGGCCTGCTCCTCCTACTGAGAAAGCTGACAAGGGCATAAGGATGTAATTGTGTTGTGATTAATTTGGACCTAAAGTAAAAGTAGTTTTTTAAACTTTCATAACCTGCTGGTTTTAAGCTAGCATCTTCCCATGTGCTTCATTAATACAGATTGTATTAACTGTAGCTCTGGGTAAAGTTGTGCAGAAAGATCTGGACCATGACTTTCCAAAGGGTTAATGAAAATGCACTTGGCAGTGAATAATGACTTCAGACAGATTATTGCAAAATAATATTTATAGTAAATATTTTGCCTTAGTGTAAGCCTGCAGGTGGGACTACAGTTGAGAATTTGGGAAAAATATCTGTTATTTGATAATGGTTATGTTAATGTTGTTAGCTTTTATTTGAAGTCACCAGTCTTCTCTGAGTTTTTTATGTCTTCAACACAATAAAGGCCAATTCCACTCGTTTCATGCAGCGTGAAGAGGACAGAGGATTAGAATAGCTCCATTGTTGTGTTTCTTGGTTTAACATGAGATATAGTGGAAATGCTGTTTGTAAGCCTCCTGTCCTTCTCTCTTGAACTTGGAAATTGACTTGTAAGGTTTCCTATTTGAAGTATTCCTACTGGTTAATCAAAAGTGAAGTCTGCTATCTTTCACACCAGATCTTTTACATGGATAATTTTCATCTCTCTTGCTTTTGGTGTGTTATGTTTTGCTTGCTTTTGGCATTTTCAAAAATGTTGCTGAAAAACTGAGTTTCATAAAACTACCTCTATCTGCAGCTCTATGAAGACCTAGATCATGAATGAGAGTAAGCTGCATTTTTAGAAGAATCTGTTCATTCTGAATATTGCTTGAAATTACAGTGAACAAAAAGAATTGAAGGTCTTGCTTTATTGTGTGATTTGACATGATAATTTCTGCATCAAATGGTTGAGTGTTTTGCCACAGATTGCTTCTTGTGTTTTGCTTGTTCTTCCTAGAAATACACCTTGCTGGATGATGTGGTATTTTTTCCAGTAACAGGGAAGGAGTGTGGTCACACCTTCCTTGTCACTTAGCATGACCCACCTGTGAAGAAGCAGTGGAGTCAGTCTGCTGATATTCTGTAAGCATCAGGCTTTTGTGATACATAAGATTATGTCTCTGTTATTTCTCATCCCTCCCCATTTGCCCCTGGGAAACAAGGGCATCAGGGGTCAGATGCAAAGTCTGGGCAATGTTACTTCTGGCAATGCTACATGAAGAGTTTGAAAAACACCATTTAAGATTCATATTTCAGCCTCACCAGGCCAGCAGCATTCTCTTCCAAGGGTGTAGCAGGAATTGCCTGGTTGTTATTCTGTGCTGTTTGAGGGAAATTTGCCATCCTGACAGATGTGACAGTATGTCTGCATTGAGAAGCTGGTTGTCCTCATCCTTGTTTCCATCAGTAGCAATGGAAGTGGGTGGCTCTGAAATTTGCAGTCAGATGGCAAGCTACTTGCTTCCTCTTGATGCTCAGCGCAGGCTAAGGTGTTGTAGCAGCATCCCTCTTTCTCTAAGATGTCAGTTTTCTTTTACAGGATTGTGGGATTTTGTTTCACTGCCACTGCTTGAAAAAGGGGTAACTCTCATAAGAAAGTCACCTTAAAAAAGAAGTACCAAGCATAAATTGATAGTGTTTCCTTCTTAAATAAGCAGCTAGCTGAAACAAGAGCTGTGAAGGAAAGAAACATTCAGTGCTTGCCCTGAGGATTACCTCTGAGGAAAACAGTTAATATTTCAACATCTGGAAGTCAGATAAAAGCTTATCCCAAACTCTTTCCCAAAGCTCTAAAGGAGGAAAATCACCATCAGTTAAAAACAGGCACATGGGGATATGTTCAATGACTTTTAATACTTATGATCTAATATTTTCAGTACACTGAATATGTGCAGGTAGTATATGGTAGTATGAATTTATTCTTTACTTGAAGCATTGCTGAGTTTTTGTATTCAATTAGTTTATAATCTTCAGTTTTTCCCAGTGCTGTGTAGAAAATTGTCTTTTACATGTAGGTTTTATGGAAGTGGGGAGAAGAGAAGAGAAGAGAAAGTAGAGACTGCAGTTAAGCTGTAAGTCCATCCCTGGAGGAGAGGAACAGCCCTGTGCAGATGTCCCTGTATTTGGCTGTAAGAGCTCCATACATAATTGGGTGTAAGGGGTTGCTGCTGCCTGTGTTCATGACTCAAGTGTAGGCTTCCTATCTAATGCCAGGAACCACGTGTCTATCAACAGCACCACTCAAGCTAAGTGATTTTAGCTCCCAAGCTAAATGATGAATTCTGTTGTTCTTAAGCCCACTAGAAAAGGCATTCAGAAATATGCCACTGGATCATCTCCTGCTCTCCCAGGAGACATCTCACAAGCCCTGCACTGATTGCCCTCATTAGACTGTACTCACTGTGTGAGCTAAACCTTTTATTGTCTCACATAGCTGGAAGATGGTAGAAAGGACTTGCTCATGTTTTAGCAGGTGCTGGGAATTGTTAAAGGGGTGTGATTTTTTTGCTTAGGTAGTCAGACCAGGTGAAAAGGTAAATATAATTCATCTGGAAAGCAAAATTAGGGAAGTTAGCTCCAGAGGCAAGACCAGAGGCTGGAGGAATTAGTCACAGTCAAATGTTGGTGATGTGGGTTTTGTTTTCATTTTGGGTTTTTCTCTTGCTTGTTTCCTTGCTTGCCTGCAATAGAGGCAACTGAACACATAGAGCAAGAGAGACTTTGTTAGAAAACAAAGGTGGATGGGTGTGAGATGGGGCCTTAGAAGGTGCAGCCTGTTTTTGTCCTGCATAAGCTTGCACAAATTGCAGTTTTGGAACAAAGAGTTGTCTTTTTCAGTGCTTTTACTGGGTTTTTTTTTTGGTGATTCCTCTTGAGCAAGAGGGGAAAGAATGAGCCTGAGATTATCCATTCATCTCTCCCCACCCCAAAAAGAAGGAAAGGGCCTTGAGAAAAGCTGATGAAGCTGAAATCCACCACTTCTGTTGCATTGTGCCTTAGGTGAAAATGGTCATGCCTTCTTATATCTTTCCCATAACTGCTTTGAAATCTGTCTGTAGCAGGGGCAGTGTACTCCTCTATTGTGATGCTGTTTTTTAAATTTCTGTTTTGTTTTATTATCTCTGACATGAGAACTCAAATACCCAAAGACCATTTTCAGATCTTTAAGCTGCAATCTTGAGAGCTCAGCAGATGATGTAATTTTTAAAGCAATTTGCTGCTTCTCTCAATGTAGGATTTCAAAGTTTTTATTACCAGGAGCAAACCTTAGATTAGAAGCTATTTTATCTTTTACCTATATACCTATTGTACTGGTGTATGAAAGAAGTCTTAGTAAAGCAGCTTTTGGATTATGGAGAAAAATATAGCATAGGTTGAGTTTATAGAGCTACAAGTTCTTCTGTTATCTTAATTAGATTTGTAAAACTTTATTCAGATTGCTGTCATCTCCCTTTCAAGAAGCCTACATTCTGATATTGTGGTAATTTTTTGCTGTGCACAAACAAATATATTCTGGCTGTATTAAAAGCTAGGTATGTATTGAAAGCAGCTTAAAAAAAATTAAGCAACAATTTGAGCATAACTTTGAGAAGATCTATTCATTTGAAGGAAGCATACAGCCAACCCTTTTCTTGGCCAGGTATTGAAAAGGGGGTTGCTGTGCATATTGGATTTATTTTCCAAGGCAATGGAAGTTTCAGCAGACAGAACAGGGGATCTTGCCATGTTCTGTGGCAAGCTCCAGGGTCTCTGGTGCTTCCAACTATCTTTTGGACAGTTGCCTTAAAACTCATTTGGCTGTTGTGAAAAGTATCTTCCATCCTACTAAACCCATTGAAGTTTTAGCTTCTCTTGCATTCTCTTGCTTTATGTAACAAATAAACCTGTTGGTTTTTTTCAGTTTGAGCATCTTACTGTGTATCAGGTGTGTTGTGTGTTAGGAACTTTGCAATAAGTTTAGACATTTAAACTTTACAATGTCTTGTATATAGTATAGTGATTTTATCCTAATTCTTTATTACTAATCACAGGCTGCTTCCCAGCAGTTCAAAGTTGTATTCGTTTGATTATTTGTTCACTAACTATATTGCATAATAAATTTCATAAATACTTATGTATTGTTTCTAAATGTATATCTATTCTGCACTTTTTTTAGTTGGTACTTACACTTTTCATAGTGTACTGCCTTTTCCACTCTGTCCAAGTGATATTTCATCAGCGCTTAAGAGTGTGTCTGGCTGCCTGCCTATTGAGATTTTGCATACAGGAGAGCATGGCCTTAGCTTAGCATAAAATTGTGTCTCCTTTGCATTTTTTTTTTAAAGAGAAACAGTCTGTGGCTTGTGATGAAGAATATTGCAAGAAAGATTTGTTAGCATGATAAATGTTTCTTTAAAAAACATAAGCAACCCTGCTCTGTTTTGAAGTTTGGACTTGACCGAGTTTGTGCTAGTCATGAGAGCTAAGATAATGATGAAAAAGGTAACCACAGTTCTGAGGATGTTGTGTTTATGACTGTCCTGTCAATGCATATTATGGAGAACATGATACATTTATTACTTTGGTTAGGAAAAGGGATGTAAGAAAAAGATTCATAGCAAACAATTTTAACTTCATAGGGAATAAAGTTTTATTGAAAGTTTTGCTGGTCAGGCACAAGAAAATTTAAATAAACAAAATACAGTGGTAACAACAATGTAAAATTTAAGCAAATCTGTCTTCATGTTTGAAGTGGCACTATAGGATGTTTTTGATGTTTCTGTTCTTCCATTAACTATGCCACTATGAGTAGGACTTCAATTCTGCTGTCCATAGATAGAAACACACCCTTCCCCCCTCCACCCCAGTAAAATTACTTTGATATTCTTAAAAATAATAATTTATGTTGCAGATACTTCTTCTAGGAAGCTGTGGCTGTCAGTCACTGGCTCTATCTGCATGCACCAGGGGATCAATAGTACATTAAGGAAGCTGACTTGAGGAGAGGAAGGATTCATAAATAATAAATAGCAGGCTGCACTGCTGGCGCTTCATCTCTACACAGAGTAATACAAATTCTAGTGAAGTACCCTTGTACTTCCTAACCCTATTAGGCTTGAAACCATTATCCCAAATATTGATGCTTTCCTTTAGTCTGTTTCTTGTTAAGAAGTATGTCTGTGTAATCCTTAACTACAAGCTGCCACAGGAAAAGGCTAGTTTATATATCAGAAATACAGGTACAGTAGGAACACTTGTGTAAGAACTGATCTGTAGTCTACTGAAAGACCAGGATTTGAAGCAAGGGGATGTGGGGGCTGCTTTCAATGTTTTCTTAGCCCTATAAACAATAGATGCTTCTGTAAAGAGATTTTTGTGGTATGCAGGACATGTGAAATTTAGAGCATGGGAGCATGATCCTTGCACTTTAAATCTGTGTATTAATTTTTTTCATTAGCTCTGTCTGCTTCCACATCCTGCACATTGCTGGCAAGCATGCATCAGCAGTAAGACTTTATTCAGTAATGTGTCTGAGATATCTCTGAAATGTGGCTGGTCAGAGCTATAGCTGCTTTTTTTGGAAGTTGGTTGCTTTCAAGACATTTAAGTAATTTCACCAGATATTACTTTAAATGTTCTATATAATGTGCTCTTTCGATGAATAGCCATGTAGAATCAGCACGGGAAGAGCAAAGTCCTTGGCAATGCCAGCTCAATTGCATCTGCAGATGAGGATTTAAAATTCTGTGCAGCAGACAGTACCTCCAGCAGGCGAGTAAAAGGTTACTGCATTATTTTGCTTGTTTGCATCTGTAGTCTTTATCTATGAAAGGGGGTTTTTTACCGTTCAGTTTGTTGTGCATGCTTGTATATGGATACTACTGGAAATCGATTTAATAGGAACATAAATATAAAAAGGGCAGAGCAAGGTGAAAGGAGAGCTCAGTTCAGCTTTAAACCCAGGAAAGGGAGGGAGGAAGAGACAGAATAAAGGGGAGGGGCGGGAGCAGAAGAGAAATTAAGGTTTCAACGCATTGTGAAAGCGAGAAGTTTTTTTCAGCTGCTTTCACATCACTTGTATTTTTCTTAGCCTTTTGCTAAAAAGGATGCTATTGAACGAGCACTGATAGCTCTATAAATGTAAGTGACAATTATTTCAAGTCAGATTATCCCATAATCAGTTTAAGCAGTTGTGTTAATGTGAGATCTTCTACTTTCAGGAATAGTATTGCATACCATACCATCTTAAACCAATTAAAATGAGCCTTTTACAATATTATTTGCATTTTTTTTTCCTTTGAAAAAGCAAAAGTATCGTTACTGCATCATTAACTCTTATAAACAAGAAAATGTTTTCCAGCAGTAAGTTATTTTGTGTGTTAAATTGTTGTCTTTTGAGCTGAATATGCTTCTTCTTAAAGGTTAGGAGACCTGTTTATGTCTCACTGCTCATTTGAATTAGTTTTGCATTTTTTGTTTTTCTCAGAGCAAAGAGCTCCTTAAAGACTTTGTTAAAGCTGTTTACACGATCTGACTCTAACTTGCTTTGAGATTTGGTTGTGGTACCTTTGGACATTCTACTGCAAATCCTTTCATGCTTCTTTCTTCCTGGGTTCAAATTTATATTGGCTTTTTCTGATGTTCTCACTCTCGTAGCTTTGTAGCAGCCATTCTTATTTCAGGATCTGGTAGACCTGGACAGCATTTTTCTCATGCATTCTGACTTCCCAAGAAGACTTTTTCCCCAGACGCTTCAGGTAGTCAGTCTGAGAGTGTAGCAGTCAAACATCATCATTCCCCTGTGTAATGGGAAGGTGCTTTTGCAGCAGAGGCGTTCCAGCAGGTTGGCAGCCCCAAAGGTGTGCAGGCAGGCACCTGCTGTGTGCCCTGGCCGTGGTGGGTCGTGGGGCAGCGCGTGGGTGGGGCGTGCGGCTCCGGGCTGGCACAGCCTCCTCTGGCCACGGCCCAGGCTGGCCGGGCTGTGCTGCTGGGGAGGGCGAAACACACTGGAAGTGACAACAGCCGGAGAAGGAGTAGTCAGCAGGCAGTTCTGAGAGATTGCCATCCCTGAATATGCTCCTCTGTTAGACAGCTGTCTGTCTTTTTGAAGCAGCTTACTTTGCCAAGAGGAGCAGAGGGAAAAATGCACACATTTTTTAAAGGCAAGGTATTACCTGCTGATGAGACTGGCTGACTTTTTTTTGAGAAACATTCTTTTCTTTTTTTTTTTTTTTTGCTTTTCTTTTTCTTTTTTTTTTTCTTTCCTCTCTGTTTAGCAGTCTTAATTTCAGCCAGGGAGCTGCAGAATGAGGCAGCTGGCCAATTTTGAGAGTTTATGGGACAGTACTGGTCCTAATTTCTTTAAGAATAAACTCGTCTGATGAGCAAGTCAATGTGTGGCTGTGGCTGCAGCATTATTTCTTCTTTAATGAAGAGGCTTGGCTGTTCGACCTGCTGCTCCAATCTTCTGTCTTGCAGTCATACATCAGAGCAGTTGCAGAGACTATCCATTGAATGTCTCAATCAGCCAAAGAAGGTAATTATATTTTTAATTTTAACTATACCATTAAAAGGATGCTGTATAATTTGGATTTAAGTGATAAAAAACCAAATTTTAGATATTTTTGACAGTTTTCTTGACCTTGAGTAGCTATCCAATATCATTTTGCCATTATCAGGTTGTGTAGCAATAGAAATGTGCTGCAGTAATTGATTTTGTAATAGGATCAGGTGATTTACTGGATGCACTGACAACCACTTGCTTGCTTGTTCTGAAACGTGGAGCACTCTAATGGATGTTTTGATTGCAGCCTCGAGTTGCTCTGAAACTGCTAGATGCTCAAAGATGTAACATCTCATTTGTTAGCCTATCCCCTTTCCTGATGGTCACAGAATAATACATTAACACATATGCTTTATGCATTCCCATGCTAAACATGGTCCAAGTTGGTGCTTAGAGGAGAGTATGGAGTATAGTTCTTTATGGGTTGCTATTAAATGTTGGGGTTTTTTTTCTGTTAATATGTTATGCTTTGGAATAGGAATCTGGCTCTAATTAGCAAACAAACCAAACTGAACTAAACAAAACCCATTCCATATCAGAATATGGATTTTACTGTAGAAGAAGCCATTAGGAACTGTGATCCAGTGAATTAAATTGGGGAGCTTAATTGGATCTACTTTTTGAATCAATCTGTTTTAGGCTGATGAAACGCTGTTAAACTTTAAGAGCTTTTAAGATACATAGCACACCATTCCCCTGCAGATTAATTGGAGTGTAGTATAAGTACAAACTGTGCTACAGTGATTATTAAGAGTTTGTATCTAGTTCTTTTCACTTTCAAAAAAGTTGTAAGGTTTTATCTATTATTGTGAAAGAATAAACATTCCTTTTGGAGTTCATTGTTATTTGCCATATCATATAATAATGAAAACTTATATACAAAAATCCCCATTGAAGTGTTAAATGGCTTTTCCTTGTTGTTGTGCCCATTTTGGAGTGAAAACTCATAGGGAAAATATTACATCAGTAAGTAGAAAAGTCTCACGGGGACCTCAAAGTAAAAAATAGTCAAAACATAACTTCAGTAGGCTGAAGTATAGAGGATGACACTTGCTTTGGCTGGAGGACATCAGTATGCAGTGTACAATAGGAGGTTGAATAACCAATAGCTAGGATCAAACACGTAGCCATTTCTCACCTGATTGTATATACAGTGATTTCAGTGGCCTGAAGTAAATCAAGGTGGCTGGATTAGAAATTGTTGAGCCTGATTATAATTAAACTAAACTGGAGAGCTCCTTCAGCCAATTCTCACTTGATAAAAAACAGTGAGCAAGAAACATATGATTTAAACCAATTGAATTTAATTTTGTTTTCCATTTATATCTCAATGAAGGTAACGAAAAGAAAACTTATTCTCACTCATTTATTTTTTTGCATCCATTTATTTTTAAGGAGAATATGCTACTATTCCCATGCTCACTCCTCTTGTGTATGGCTTGACATTCATATGCTTCTTGGCCATTTGATCTGGGTTTGTATTTATGGGGTTTTTTGCATTTGTTTTGGTTGGTTTTTTTAACATTGTGAAATGAGCATAAGTCCCTTTGCAGAAAAAGGTTTCTATCTCACCAGCTTACACATGTATTTCCTATCCTTACACACACAGATTCCTATTTCTCTAGAGTATAAGATGTTTTTTTCAGTCTGAAAGAACTGGTCCTTGTATTGCAGAATGAGCCCAAGTGTGTTTTTTGAACCTGAAGAGTAGTAGTAGTCAAAGGTGTTGATGGTGTTAGGGGTAGCACTTCAGTGAGCTTGGCTTGCAGGATCTACTTAGTGATTATTGAGTTCAGTGATTTGATCTTTTAAAAAGGTGCATGTGAAAGCAACATCCTCACTGTGTTTCAGCTATTTATTATAAACTGTCTTAACAGGCAGTGGAAAACACAGCTATTAGTTTAAGGGAAGGAATAATTAAAAATCACTTCCATTCAAAGAAGTTAACTTGATGAGAAAAATAAGCTAAATAGATTGCTTTTACTTTGCTTTCATTTTTATGCATCTTTTTCAAGATTAGTTTATACTACATGGAAATTTTGCAACCATAATGTTGTATATCATAAAAGTATTTGCAAGAGAGTTGATGTGATCTGCTGTGTTTTGAATTCTAAACATGATGATAAATAGCTAGTGGATTGAGTTCTGAGGTTCAAGAGAAAAATCTTTGTGAGTCAATGACATGAGTAGTTGAAAAGAATTATATTTTTCAGAGAAGGTGGCAAATAAGCTTTTTTTTGCAAAACAGTGTTTTATATGCAAACTTGCACTTGAAAACATACAACTGTGTGAAACTGTAACTAGGGCAGGGAAGAGAAAAGGGCTTTTCTGTGGAGAGTGAAATGTTTCTGCAATGGCAGTGAATAAATATGTGCTGCAGGTACTGTTGCACTAGTGGAGCAGAAGCAGTAACAGAGCTAATTGAATAGCAGTATCAGAAGTGTTGAAGTTGTATTTAACACTTTAAGAGTTCAACTGGAGACTCACCAAAATGCCTCTGGCACGTGTTGGTGACCCTTGGGTAACACAGTCCAAGGTGTCCTGCCCGTGGCCACCCTCTGTGTCCCCTGTGTTGTCTCCCAGCTCCCACCTCACAGCTGCATCTGGGCGGATGGGGCAGCTGGTCCTTGTGTGCAGCAGCAGTGTCATTTTAGGTCCTGGCACCTCTGATGCTCTGGTGCTTAAATAATAAAAGGCAGCACTTTGCCAGATTTAAAATGAGTGTTTCTGTCTTATTATTCAGCCAGAACATATTTGTAGTGGTAGCCACTACACTAGCTAGCCCTGAGCAGGATTTGTTTTCTGAAGAAATTGTCATGAGAATGAGATTTTGAGCATGTGAAACATCAAGGTAAACATTATAGTGGAATGGTATATTAAAATCACAAAGAAACTGGCTTTATCTTAAGTGGTACATTCACTGTTGAAAATTAACCTTGGTAATTAGGTCTCAACATTTGCCAAAATTGGTTTAATTGCACACACCATTTAGTGAGATGATTTTGTAGACTTAAAATATTGTATGTTTAAGGTGTCTCCCAAAGTGTCAGCAAAAGGAATCTTCCAACAAATTAGAAGTTATTGAAAAAAACCCAAAACCAACCAAAAAAAAAAAAAAGGATTGAGAGAATGATGTAAATTTTAAAAAAACTGATGCTTCTTATTTTTTATCTATTTTAACAGAACTCTTGGAGGTGTTTCCCAGAGAAATACTTGACAAAATTATGTCTCCTGGAAGATTTTTCAGCAGTCTAGTTTAATTTGATTTTCCTGAAATACATGGTACTAGGTGTTTCTGTGTATTTACTGTTCTGCATAACCATACAAGCTTCTGTGGGATCCGAGACTGTAACTGATTGGTAACAAGCATTCACAAGAGAAGAAACCCCATAGTTTTATTTACTGATCTCCTTCCAAAAATACAGTGAGAAAGTCTTGCTATTTTTGAATGCCTGTGTAGCTACAGACAAAAGACGATGATCTTCTAAACTGGTTTTCTTACTCTGCCTCACCTTCCAGATCAGCTGAGGGCTTCTGCATCTGATTTCTTAATGAGGAATTGACCAGATTGATTAATAGCTTCCCCTCTTCCACTCCAGGTGATTTCAGTAGGAATACATGCTAGGTCGCTGGCAGTGGCAGATTGTTTTAGGGTCTCACCTAAACCTAACTTGAATTAAGTCAGAATAAAATAATGGGACCATGAAAATGGATGCATGACATACCTTGCTCTTCAAAATTTGTCACACATGCTTATTTTAAAAGAGTACATGCCTATTTTATAAGAGTGTAGATGTCTGTATTCTTGCATGTAAAGCCCTCATCTTAAACTGGAAAAGTTCCAAGAGTGGAGAAGGGATATTAAAAAAAGGAGTACTGAATGAAGACTTGAACACCAAAGTTTGGATACCAAGGGTACAAGCAGTAACTTTTTAGGAACTAGCAACAGGCAGGTGTTTTATTGGAAGGTGGAAAACCTTGCTATAAGCCACTTTTTAAATTATCTATGTATGTATGAATCTTGCACAGCTGCTAACCACTGATTTCATTTTACTTCTGTAGATAACATGCAGTGTGTGTGCATTTATACACATGAACAAGTGTTATAGTTGGGATTTGTGTTTTCTTGTTTGTTTCATGCTGCCCTTCAAATTGGTATAATTAGAAATTTGTTATGGGATCTGAGTGTCACACTTCATTCTCCAAGAGATAGAACTTGTCATCATAATTCTGCATTTTAGTTCTAATGAGTCTAAAGGGAACCTGATAACTCCCACATGGCTAAATTTAGCTCTGCTAAGAATAATGTTAAAAAAAAACCCCAAAATAAAAATCAAAGTATTCTTTTAGTAGAATGAAAAGAAAATATCCATCTAGATATATCCAATAAAAAAAAAGAACAGGTAGGTCTTTTTAGGTCAAAACCTTTAGTAAATTTAAAGTTAATTCTTTTGGTAAATAGATTTTCATCTTTAAATGTTGTACTGTACAGATGCTGAAGACTGAAAGTTCCTGTTTCCTGTGGAGATACCTACTTTTCCTATTTTGTGTATGGCACAGCAAAAGCAAAGATCAAGTCATTAAATATTTCAACTAGGCAAGCAGATATGTCTTTTTTGCAACTTATTTGGTTTTGCAATCTCATAGCTGCTTTATGTGTTAACAGCTTAGTGTAATTATAAGTGGAGAGAGCACACTTTACTGAATTCCAAAGTATGATGGCCTATGATTTTTATGAATGAATGATGAGTTTTGGGGTGTTTGTTTGTTTTAAACTGGTCCTTCTCAGCACAGGTGGGCTGTTCTGTTCACTGTTAAGCTGCTGTTCTCTTTGCCAGCAGCTTAACAGTGAAGGAGTCTTGAAAGCCTAAGGGGGAGAGACTGAAGGTGTGTTATGTTACATGTTCATAAAAGAAGTCCTGCTGTAATCGGAAGGGTGGAGATGGTAAAATGGCTTGTGAATACTCTGAAGAAGTTTAAATAGCAACAGACTTCTGAATAGTTGGGCAAAGAACCTTCCTTGATGGTATTAGAATATGGAGATGGTGGTAAGAACATAGAGCCAAGAGATGGAAAGCCTTCTGTGTGTGGGAGATGATAGACAATGCCAAGGAACTGAGCCAAGAGAAAAGGACATAGAGATTTTTAAGTGGTTATCTATGTTATCTATAGTTATCTAGTCTGACCATCTGCACAGCACAGGACTGTACCTGTGCTGTAACCCCAAGATCAAGGTTTACTAGCAGTATCCAGCATTCAGAGCTAAATTGTGCTGCTCGTTGTTTAGATTCAGACTGTTCTGCCCACAAAGCCCTAATCCAGCACTTCTTGTGTTGTCATCTATTCACTCCTTAAAGATTCTAAATAGTATTTCAATTTTCCTGTGTCTTTATCAAGCTAAAGTGATTTCTTTCTTTTCTTTTTTTTCTTTTTTTTTGTTTTAAGAGCAGCACATAATTTTTTCCTGCTGTTGGCAAAACAGGAAAAATTATGACAAACAGTAACATTTTGTGGTAAAATGCTATTACTGGCATCAATATTGTCATTATCAGAAGAACAGCAATGTAAGAGACAGAAAAACTATTGCAATGTCCTCTTGCTCAAAGCATAATTTAGAAAAAAAATCAATTTCAGAAATAAACGAGATTTCCCAAAAGTCATAATTGGGATGGTTTACCAGAATGGTAGAGTTTTTTTCTTCATCCCAACAGGCTGACATTGCAAGTTTTGATTTGAGTACAATCACTTAGAAATGCTATTACAAGTGCTACAGCACACAGAATCTGTTAATAGTATTAAGGACTATGAGATTCTGGGGTTCAAATTAAGTATTGTCAATTTTAATCAAACCAACTTTTCATATAAAATCTTAGTTATTCTCTCCCCAGTTCCCTCCTCTAAGGTTGCATTTTACTCATTAACTTCCACAAGACTGCAGTGAGCCATGGAGAGGGAAATGCCATCACAGCAATGGAGACCTTCAGGTTCTAGAGCAGTAATACCACTGGAGCAAAACTGAGTTTGTGTGCTTGGCTCGGCTGCTTTGAAAGGCCCTCTGAGAAACTTCTTACCTTCTGGTTCCTGTGAATATTTGTTATTTTTAAGTAGCAGACTTTACTTTTTGTGACTTCGTGCCATGACTTAGAACTTGTTGACATTCAGCCTTGGGAGATGGTGTTCAGGGACGCATCAAGAATAAAACTCATGCAGCATGACCTGTTCTGGTCATTCTTGCAACACTTTCAGTTGCCTGAAAATATCTTGCATCCTTATAGGCTGAGTGCTGTGGTCTGCTCATTGTTTTGGTAAAGTAATTTCAAAGACTTTGTTTCTTGTACATTTTGTTAAGGCTTCTGTTCTGAAGCTTGTTTCCTCAGTACTGTTTTTATTCCTGTTTAAGTGGTATTGTATCTGTTACCTTAAATACCTTTGCAATTACACAGTAGTGAAAGACAGAGAAACAAACATCTCACACATTGGTATGTTATAGTCTGTGCATTTAATACTAGAATTAGACCGTCAGTTTAACAACTTACTGTCCACAGAGTTCAAAAGATTTCTTTTTTAAATAAATGCATATAGTTTTTCTTAATTCCATAAGAAGCCTCTTTTTCCTTTATCATCCCTGTTGAGATGTCACTGATGATATTGTATTGATCCACTAAAAAGGTTTGTGGTAAAGCTTTTAACTTGATGTAGACTGTCTTTTTAATTATAGCTATGCCAGGATGCTGTACAGAACTCTAGTTAGGGTTGTGTCAGCACTTACATATGAAATCTCTCATTTTTATCAGCGACTTAGTGCTGACAATAAAAAATTGCTTTGAGGAAAAGCATAGTAAGATCTTAGCCTTCAGGGTGAGTCAGTAAGTGTTCACTATATTAAAAACTATTCAGATGAATCTGAGTTAATGAAAGGTTAGAACCTTCTCTTTTACACACAAACTCACTATGTGTGTTTGCAACTACTGTTTTAAAATTATTTTTTAAGGCTTTTTTTCAATACTTGAGGTCCTGACATTCAGCATCTAAAAAAGCAGCAGAATTCAATGCTCTCTTCCTCTGGACATCTCTAAGGGATCTACAGCAGTTCTTGAACCTGCCTGCCTCTGTCTTGGTTCCTTCCTGCCTCCTCTTCCCCTTCTCCCAAGCCTGCAGCTGCTCTGAGCAAAGCACCTAGCAAGAATGAAAGATGGCTCATACTACAGACTGATGCTGTTGTCTGCTGGCTCACAGTCCAGAGCACTGAGCTATTCCCTCATGATGGGAGCCTAAATGAACAGGACTGGTTTGGTTTTTCCCTAATGGTGGTAGTGAGAGTACCTGCCGTGCCTACCCTGTGTGGGAAAGGCAATGGCTAAGGCACTCAGGGCTGGGGTCAGTTCCCACTTTTTCCTGCAAGGATGGAAGGGCTCACCTCTCCCTTTTCTAGAAGAGTGCTGAGAGATTGTTTGGGTAATGGCATCTTCCATCTCTGTTGTGGTGTGTAGGCTGCTGTGTGATTAAGAATAAGGAGGAAAGAAGGGCAGAAGGAATGTGATTTTGCAGGCTTTTGTATGCTTTGCCCTGGGTTTGGGGAAGAGATGCCCGAGCACCAGAGTCAGCTCCCTGCCTTATTTCCAAATTTTCTCTCTCAAAAAATTAACAACTATATGGAAAAAGCAGGACTAAAATACAGCTTTCCCTAGGAGCTGATATCCTAGAGTAATCATCCTTTCTGTTATTCTGTCCTGTTGTCTTAGAATGCTGTAGTGAGAAGAAAGAAATGCTGGTTTTACATGTCCCTGTCCCTCATCAGATTTTGCTCTGATAATATGACTTTTTTTTTTTGTGGTTTTTTTTTTTTTTTTTTTTGGCTTTGTTTTCAGTTTGTTGACAGGTGTCAGCCTGGTCATCAGGCCTTCCTGGGATGGGAAAATGCTAGAGGAAAAACAAAAATATAACCAGCACATTCAACTGTTTATGAGTACAAAAAGTGAAAAGAAGAAGGAAGAGATGTAATGTTCCAAAAAACTAAATTTAAAGAGTTGTCATAGTCCAAAGCACAGCTACACTACATTGCTACAGATACAAGTCTGGATTTCACAGGAACTTGCTGCTATCACATTTAAGTTCAGTGTAGCTGACCTTGCTGGGCAGGTCTCTGACAGAATCTCTCTTTCACCTGTTTGTTGCTAAGATAAAGCAGTTCACTATGAAATGTACAGATGTACCATTGCCTTGAGCAACCTGGAGATCATGTATAAATACACCTTATTTCCATTCTGTGGGCATGCTGATGGACTGTGAGGGCAAAAATTGGAGTGTGACACTGTTACACTGGTTTATATTATTGATTGTATTGATGACTGACAAACAGCTTCTAGTATCAGTCAAAATCTGTCCCTAATAGAACATTTTATTTTGTGTGCAGGAAGAAGCTGGGCTGATGAAGTAATGAGATTTTTTATCCTTTATTTACCTTTCACTATTCAAAGCCCTTTTTCAGGGAAAAAACATATGTAATAAACATCACTTTATAAATGGGAAAACAGACTCTGAAAATGAAGAGGATGAAGGTTTTTCTTCAGACCCCTGGCAAATCTGAACATGGAAACCAAATCTCCTCAAAATGTATTCAGCAGTTTTCCCACTAGGTCACATTTTCTCCACATAGTATTTTCTTTTTTGAGGAAAGCACTGAGAAAAGTCTCAAGTGACTGCAAGATGGCAAAGCATTTGTAGGGGTATTCCAAGTACCTTGAAAAGGTGATCCCCATTTTCTGTAACTGCAGACATAAGCACGAGGAAGATAGTGACTTGCTGAAATTCTCACATTTGGGATAAAAATCACAACTGTTTCCTACCTTCTTAACACATTTAACAAAATGGTCTCTGTAGTCTCTTGGACCTTCCTGCTTCAGTTTCTTTTGTGCCACATCTTCACAAGTACGAGTGCAGTGTCTTTGCCAGCCGTTGGGAGCTCTGTGCCAACTAATGCAGCTGTCACTTGATTATTTTTTTTCCCCCAAGCTTTTTGGCTCCATCTGCTCGCCTGGTCACTTCCATTGTTTGCTTTCCATTTCCTACTGTGCTGCCTCCCAGATGCATAGTTGTCAGTAATAGTCAGTTTGTGCCTCTCCCTGCCCCCAGTCTCCCCAGAGGATGCAGATTACACCTTTCCTTCCTCTAAATGCCTGTGCCCATACTCACAACTCAGGATGGAGAGTAGAAGAGACTTCCTGAACATGTCATAACTAATGTATACCAAAGCATTTTCCATCTGCTTTCCACCCACAGCTACAGCTATTTCTCACAGGATCTGCAGTGACAACAAAATATTTTTCTTGAGCAGGTTTTGGTTAAGTGGCACAAATTGAGGAAGAAAGGAAGCAGCTAGACAACATGGACTGAAGGATAAGTGCAGGAGCTGGGAAAGGAGTTCTGTAATTTATTTATATTAGAGGTATAACCACCCCTAATTTTGAGTGGTAATTTACTGATGGAAGATTGGTCTTTAATTATTTTTTCTAATTAAAAAGATCCCTTGCATATCATGAGCAAATCAAGATGTTAAAGTGTGCAGATCATGCACATTGCTGAGTTGGTGCAGAGCATCACAATAAGTTTTATGAGCCAGCTGAATTTGAAACAAAACATAAACTGACAAACTACTTAGCCTAATTCAAGTGAATAATATGGATAGATTCTACCTGCTGCTTTGGCTTGTTTGATGCTCAGTTTTATTTATCCATTTATTTTAATTATCTATATGTGTCTATGTATTTACTTGCAGTTGATTTGGTGTCAATTTTTGTTTGGAAGCTCAAGAAAGCAGCAACAATTGGAAGTTACAAACTGATTAAGTTTTGCAAGTTTTATAAGTCTGAGAAGTTCTTTGTTTCATTGTTGTAATCAAGATTTTTTTATCTTGCTTATGTGTAGATACACAATGCCTTTTAAATTTCTCATAAAAATTTCTTAGGATCAGATGGGTGCATTGAAGCCTACACATAGGTTGATTTTTCAGGAATTTGTATATCTTGGTTAACATTTTGCACATTTGGCACTTTTTCCATCAGAAGAATGAGTAGTTAACTGTGTTTGCTATACTTTATCTTTGTGGAGTTTCTAAATGCACTGAGTTCCAACAGGAAATAATAAAACTGCATGTAAGGATATTTATTATCCTGTGGAGACAAAAAATACCACCTTCCAGGTTGATTTTTACAAGAAATGTGGAGTTAATATTTTCCAGACTGAGATGTTTCTAGCCATTTGGTGACCATACCTTCCACTGGGGACAAACTTACAGAAGAGGCATCTTTCTTTATGAAGAATATAATGAGCTTTTATGTGTTTCAGTGCCAAAGTCTTCCTCAAACCTGTTTCATGCAACACATAACATGAATCTTATCACTATTCTGTGTTGCTAGTATGGTTACATTAATTATTCTTCCACCCTTGGTAGTACTCCACTTTCAAGTTTCTTGTGGACTTTTAATTTTGTGACTAAAGTAAAATAGCAGCCTTCTATCTGTGGAAAAGTGTAGGCAAAGAAGTACAGTGAGTTTTGTTAGAAACTACATTTAAGGTTCTGAGCCGTTGCATTGACTCGGTGACCCCACAAAAGTAGCAACAATCACTTGGATTATGGAATGTCTCAGATCCTTTATGATCCCATGGCATCTAAAAAAATCCCCAAATAAAACAATGCCCACTACCATCAAGGGAAAACCAGCCATGAACCTTGTTCTGAGAGAGCAAAAATGTAAAATGTGTATTAATATATTAGAGATATTAGCTAATTTTATAGCAGGAGATTTGATTGCTGTAAGCATAGGAGGACAAATCTTGGACCTTAGCTGTTGCATCACAACTAGTGCACAGAGTGGCTGCTTGTGGAATAGTGAGTTGCAGAACTGCTAAAATCCAGTGGCATCAGATTCTTCTAACTTAAGGAACAAACTCTTAATTGTCCTCTCCTCTTCTCATGTAGGAATCACACTTCCAAAATTTCCTATGTGTGCTACATTTCCACATACTAACTGAAATGGATGCTATTCCAATGTGTGTAGCTGACCTTTGATTCTCAGAATTGAAATTCTAAGTGTAAGAATTATGGAAAATAGTTCTACCAGTACCTGCTTGTGGGAAGAGATGAGAAATAAAGAAGTGATGGTAATTCCTTGGCTGTTTAAGTGTTACAAATGTATTTTAGCTGTAGTCTGAAAAGGTCTTTTATTAGTACACGTTACTTTACAGGTGATTGTGAGTGGTTCCATGAGCAGGAGAATGTCAGGAGCTGACAACTGAAATCTCGTGCCATCACTTGCAGAGGGATGGCTGTGGTAAATGTCCTGATGACATATATTATATAAGGTGTAATTAGGTGACAGATGGTGTCAAACTTCACTTGCACTTGCAGTTGGCATAGTTTTTTGAGGAGGGAACACTAAGGACACACTGGTGTTTTTGTGCTTTATTTAGCCACTTCTATTCACAAACCTCCAGATTTTGTACATTTACTCATGCTGTTTGAAGGCAATTACACTTTTGGTTTTAACAAGCAAGTTCTCAGATGGTCAGTTAAGATATCCTTGATGCTGAGGAAGGCAGATACTACTGCTGTATGAATTTAGACTTCTTTTAAAATGTGTAAGTATACAGTGGTTATTGTATCTTGACAGGCCATCTATCACAATTGCAGGACTGACAGGTTGTTGGTTCCTACAACCATGAGTCCACTATTTTCCACATGTAAAACTTTCTATGCCTATAAATATAGGCAAGTACTGTTAAAATGTGAAGACATTTGTCTCTTTATTTGGTTTATATTATTGATTGTATTGATGACTGACAAACAGCTTCTAGTATCAGTCAAAATCTGTCCCTAATAGAACATTTTATTTTGTTTTTGTGCAAGGATTGTAGTACAGTCTTTGCATTTTCTCAGAATAAAAAAAGACATTATTTTTGGTATTTTCTGTTCTTCTAATTTTACAAAATTGACTACTGTCCCAGTTTTTTGCCTCTACTAGTTACAATGAGAGTGCCTGTTGTTTGTAATCTTTTCACTTCAATTTTCTTTTACTCATTTATTTCATCAATAACTCTCCTTGGATCCTGTTGCTGATCTGTTGTATCAGCTCTAAATAACTTGGCAAAGGAACCTATGCAAAGGTAGATAGACTTCTGCAATGACTAGATAGACTTTTACACAATGTGAAACTTCCATTGGCCTTTAGCAACCTGTGCATATTAGGATCATATACAGATTTACACCAGCCTCTGTTGGGTATGTCAAATAAGAGGGGTTTAGAGAGATGAACACTTTTTGAAAATATTTCCTTATAAACGCTTCATCTACTTTAGACATTAGTTAGCCTGGTTAGTGAACTTCACTGGCTGACTGGTTTAACATCTTGTTAGTTTCCTGTATGTATTTCTTGTCCTAACAATGTTGGTGGTATGCTGCAAGGACAATGCTGGTTGGACTCCATCTCTATTGTTCGAGAAGCTTGAAATATTATTAAATTAAGGAATTGAGTTCTTGGCCTTTATGACAGTTTTCCTCTTCTTGGTGCACAAAGCCAATTTATCTTGAAGCATAAAATAAACAACCAAGTACTAATGTTATGAAGTGTCCATTTCTGCTTGTTTCAGCTGTTACTAAATATAAAAATTGATATGCTGGAACACTTACTCCTGAGTCGTCGTCTTTCTCCAAGCCTTGCACAATACAGTAAATCAATAATGCACTTTCTTGCCTACAGGCGCTGAACAGATCTGATTCTGTTTACTCTGTATCTAGTAATGAATTATCTATAATTCCTCTAAGACCTTACACTGGATAATTTATTCTATGCTTCACGTTTTTCCCCTTCCTATCCCCTTATGCTTAGTTCACTTCTAGTTTTACACTGCCATATGTACTTGGAATATTCTCTGTTGTGATACACTGCTTCTGACTTCACCTTGAAATTTCTTTTCAAAGCACAATTTTTCTGTGATCTCATCTAGTCCCACTTTCCTGTGTTGATGATTCTAATTTTCTAAAACAGAAGTGGGTGAACTAATAAGCAGGATATCAATCCCATTGCAAGCAGCTAAATATATATCTTCTGTCCTTGGTCTGAGATTTGTGAATTCTGTTGAGCAAATACTGATCTTTACACAGTATAAACGATGGACTCCACTGTGCCAGAGCCACTTGGCTCATTCCTTCTGGAAAGGAACACATGTGTCAATAGTGATAGAATAGATCCTGGTTGATATTTGTCAGACATGTACTTGGAGAAACAACTTTCCCTATGAAGGACAAACAAAAGTACCTGCTTTTGAATTTCATGTTTATGTACTGGGTATGAAGGTTATTGGTAACTAATTTGGAGATGATAATGTGCATATTAAAAAACAAAATTTGGGTTTGTTTTACTTCTGCAGATCCAAAGGACTTGAATAGACTTTCAGAAATGCACTGAGACACAGCAGAACTGAGCATTTCAGTCATGGGGAAAGTATAGTGAAAAGGATAGAAGTAATATATAAACAAGCAGGAATAGACTAATTTCCTACAGCTTTGTTTTTGATATGCTAGCACTTGGAAAGATCTGCCATTCTTCCTTTGGGTTTTCTTTTAAGAGAAAAGGTAGAGCTTTTACAGACTTCTTCATTACCATCTTTCACTGTCCCTGCTGTTGTTCATTACTACTGAAGCATACAGTCACTGAGGATGTGGTCCCTGCAGAACCAAATAACTGAATGCTCAAATCCAGCTGCAGATGCTTTTCAAAACAAAGGAACTTCTCTCCATGTATTTTGTACTCTCGTTGCATCTTGTAAACTTTTACAAATATTTTATAAAATACAAATGAACACATTATCTGGAAGTGTTGATTTTTGAGATTTTTATGTCAATGGCTGGATGATTCCAAGTCACTCTTGAAATAGTGTATGGCACTGCTGCTACCAGAACAGAAGAGATTCAGTTGGCATTTTATTTCTTCTACTTTATTACCACATCTGCAAATATTGGAAGTCTGTAGCTGTTTCTATGTTCAGCTGTTCATCTGTTTCAGCTGTGATCTTTTGTTACTTGTTGATGAGGATTTGGTAAGAGCAGCATATACTCCTGAACAATTCTTATAGAACAATTTTTATAGATAAAAAATGCCTAATTTTTCTGCCTTCATAGATCTTCCATGCATCTATGATCTGCTAAAAAAAACCCAAAACCAAACCAAGTCCAAGAAAATAAATGAAAATAGAAACACCAAAAAACCCAAACAAACCAAAAAGGTCAGAGCGTTCTTGATGACGTTCCATTTCTTGAAGCATGCTCTAAGTTCTGTCATCAGCCTGAATAGTGGAGCTGTCCAGTCCACATGTCTGCATCTCAGGCTCTCCCTGATTGCTTTGCTTTCTTCTTGTAGATAAAAAATGCTACAGCAAAATTTTTTCAAACCTTCTTGGAGATGTGAGTAACAAGGAGTGGTGGCAGAATAGAAGTAGGCACATGTGAATGCAATGTAGTGGTAGAAAACATTAAAACATTTACCTGTAGAAAGACCCTTCTTTATAGTTCCAGTTGTGGAATGCATTTGCCTTTGCATGGCACATCTCCTTGAGCCCACTGATGATGGGATTGGTGATACCTTTTCTTATGCTTTCTGTGTATTTGCAGACTTGTTTTATATTTAGTTAAATTTCTGAGGTTATTGGAATAACTTAAAGAAATTAAAAAAAACCAAAAAAAACCCTTTTCAGAATTGAGAGTAAAGCTGGGAGCAAAGTACTCTGCCCAAGTAGTAAATTCTGTGGTAAATTTGCCATCTGCAATAGACATGAACTTTTCTTCTCCCTTGAAGTTATCTGTCCTCATGAGCTTTCTCAGGACGTTCACTTATGAAAATGGCTGCTAAAGAAGGAGGAAGCCCATGAATTGCAGTAGTGAGATAGGATCTTTCTGGCAATTCCAATTGACCAGTACTCTTTTCCTCTTAAGTTTATCATGAGGAAAATAACAAAAAAATAATTTTCTTGCTTGGAAAATATTAAACCCTTTGAATTGTGTTTACAGCTTGTTCTCTGATTAAATAAGGGAAGTGCTAGCAGTTCATTTCTACATATCACTTGTAAGGTACTTAGCATTTCTGAGATGTGTGTTATGTCTAAAACTGTAGGCTGTACATGCCAGCTACTTTCTAAGACTATGTTTGAGATCCTTGGCTGACCTTTGGTGGGTCTTATCAGCAAGGACAAACCGTGGAACAGAGCAGAGCATCAATCTGAAGAGAGCTGTTGCTACTTTCCCAGGTGAATGTGACTGGGCCATAGTGGGCATTGAGTTCAGGTTCAGCTGGGCCAGCCGCAGGTTGTGGCTGCATGCTGCCTGCCCTGTGCCCCTGAAGTAGATTGTTCACCTCTAATCTGTGTGTCTAACTGCTCTTGTGAGTTCTTCCTAATCTATTTCAGGCAAAATGAATCTGCTTAGCTGAGACTTTAAAGTTGTAAGCTAACCTGGCTCATTCTGACTGAGGAGGATTAGTGATGCTTATGTGCGCAGGTACGCCAGGAGATCTGGTTGGATGCAGGGATAAGCAGGCTGGGTGTGGGAGGCTGAGCCTGTGCCTCAGGAAGAGTGTATGTATGTGTCTCTACACTCCTATTCTTTCCAGAAGTCCCTTTAAATAGCTTATTTTAATGTGTCAGGAAGTGTGCTTCGAAAGCAAAATAAATCTTGTGCAGAATAAGCATGCTGGGGTGCTTGCTGAGTGCTTGTTTTCTATTAGCTGCTAGTTCTTACCTATTTTAAACCTAATATATGTCTGCTTCGTTGCAATTTTATCTAATTCAATGATCTAGGATTTCCCTACACTGCTGGGTTTAGTCCTCGTATATCTCTAGGTATAAAAAGTTCAACGAATATTTCCGTTTCCACTGGAACTGTGTGCACACAACTACGAAGGAGGAACACTAACTAAATGATTTTTCAAAAATATCTGTTTAAAAACTGCTGTCAGGCTTCTGAAGTTGATTTTTTATATTTTAAAAAAGTCCTACTAGAAAGTCTGCTGGAGCTTTCTTCCATTTTTCTCTGTAGCATAACTAAGAGAATTTCTGTGCAAGCCCATAGAAATCTCATGCTTTTTTGAGGTTGGTAATGTGATCTCTACTAAATCAACCGTTTGTCACTGATGGATGGTGCCTGCATCTCAGCTGCTTAGTATTGCCATGCTGGGGTATGGATGATGGAGCACTCATCATCCAATCTCTATTCCTTCAGCAGTGACAGAAACATCTAGTAATGCCCAGCCTGCTGTCCTGCTACCATGAGCTGGACATTTTCCAGATGTTAGGACTCATCAGAAAAAGTCTCTGGAATGTGTAAATTTATTACCTGGAACGGAATGGACTTGGGATCAGACTTTTAGGTTGCCACCTCCTGTCCACTTGTAACAAGTCCTTTAAAGCAGATCCAAATCTGTTGATTTCAGATTTTTTTTTTTTTTTCTCGTGAGCCCTAGAGCTGGGAGTGTCTGATGTTGCTCTCTGTGACAGTTTCAGCTCCAAGCCAGATGTGCAGCAGGCTTTCTTTGCTCTCTCCCCACACCCCTGAGACTCAAAAATCAAGGAATGCAAGACTAACTGGGCAGTCTGTGAAAACTGGCTTTGGGCCAGAAGTCCCAAGAAGAGCCACAATAAATTTACGCTGATCAGTATTTTTAAAATGGTCAGTTCTTCAACAGAGAAGTGAACACTGAGTGCAGGAGCTCCTGCTGAGAACAGCCATGTTCCTGAAACAGTTCGTACTTTCCGTGTCCAAGTAGTTGTTCAACATATTGAAAAAATATACCAGGAGTGCCTAAAAGAGCCTGGGGGTTTTGGGTCAATGCCCACCTGTGATGATGAGATATCTTGGAAACATATCCTTGATCTCCCTAGTGTCTGAGGGAAAGTGCAGATCTGAAGACCTCATTGGTGCCATTATTCTGTGTTGACCTTTGAGAATGGCTAGGAGCTCTGTGGGAATGGATTTCAGTACTATTACAAGTAGAAAATACGTTCTTACTAGGCTTTGATAAAAATCTATGAGGAATTCACCAGGAAATGAAAACATTTCTTAGAGCCTAGTTTCTTTCCAGGGTTCTTACTGAAGAAAGAAAGAAAATTGGTGTGCTAGGTATTTCCCAGGTGTTGAGATGATTGGAATGAAAAATGTAGATATCTTTAAAAGTTCAGCTGTATTTTTTGTAGTGTTTTATATTTCATACCTAATCATTGCTTCAACTGAGCAAGTAGCTGACTCCTGTGTCTAGGTGACTAAAAAGTGACTTGTGAACTTTGGGCAGAATGGTACCATTTGCTAATCATCCATGCATCTGAGAACATGGAAGCCCATGTGTAGATTATAAGAAAATCAAAATACACACTGACGTGAAGGCTGTGAGGGATGACTTGAACTTCACATTGCCTGTACTATATTCTTTTTTCCTCAGTGGAGGACTAGATCTTTTGAAAAATTGAGCTATTTAGTGAGAGAGCCTTACAGTTACTAAAAGCCTTTTTGGGCTGCTTCAGTGAGAAAGTTACGGTAAGGTCCATTTTGCAGGCTTCAAGCTATGGCATAGGACATAACCTAATCAGCCAGGTTTTCCAGTAAGAACAAATATAAATGCCCTGTTTTCAATGGTGCTCTTGCTATCAACAACCAATGTATTATTCAGAAAGTCATCCAATTTGGCGCTCTATCAGTAGAAACAGTTGGAGTGAAATGCAACTGTTTGCAGCTGGGCTGTTTCACACATCACTTTTACACAGTAGTGATAAAACAACATTCTGAATTATCTGGATAATGGCCTCAAAATTTGAATTAAATCAGTTATTTTATGAATTTTGTTTTTTAGCAGCTTTTCTAGGTTAGAAAATAAACAATCAACCCAACAATGTGCTTTGTGTGTGTTCAGTGCATCCAGAGCTCTGTCCTTTGTTGTCAACAAGATTTCACTTTTCCCTTGCCTGTTGTGGGTTCTTGTGGCACTTAGGAGACACACCATTTTGTCTCACAGATTGTACCATCTCAGCTGCTTTGGATTTCCACTAGCAAATTTCTCCTTCTGATTATCAGTACTTCACTAGGACCTGAGCAACTATCTACTTGCTTCCAAAATATGCTGGTCTCCAATATCCACAAGGCAACTGTGTGGCATGGCAAATGACCTTTGTGAAGCATGAGACACCTGTTGTAGCAGCGAGGGCAGGCACCAGGTTTGGCTGGGGAGTGGTGCAGTCTCTGTTTGATCAGTACAGCTGATGCTGTTTAGCACTGTCTGGGAAAGACAGAGACTGGTCTTCACCTACAGGGGTCTTTAAAAATCAGGAACATTGATTAGCCTACAGTAAAGGTGGATCAAGGCCGTGATGTGGGGGACTGTTCCTTTTTGCAGCTGCTGTTGTGTTGAGGGCTCATTGTTGGGAAGAAACTGTCTTAGCTCTGCATGCCTCTTTCCACATAGGCATGAGAAATGATGCCAGCTGTGGTGAACTGGGGGGTTGGTGAGGCTCCTGACAGTAGTCAAGTTTAGATCCATAATGCTAGCAGCAGAGCATCCCTTGCTTTTACTGAAGAGTACAGCTTCAAGTTTATGGGTAGGTGTTTATTTCACAGTGGTGTAAGATGTTAATTGGTCCCTAATCATTACCCATCTCTGCTGGAAAGGTGCAAGATCTGCTGTCCTTCAAACAGTTCATATCTGTCATTCTTAACCCAGTGCCAGCAACACCATATACCTTAGAGGAAACTGGTGAGATACAATTGATTTTTTTTTTCTGGAATGGTAAGGGATGGACAGTTTATTTTGTTGAAGCTCTGAAAATATTCTGTGCATAGCAGTAAAAGCATCTTAAATGACATTAGTCACTGAAAAGAATCTATAATCTGTTTTTCATCCACTCAAATTACGATCCCAATTTCTAATTTTAAGATTGCTTCTGTTTGTCTCCATCAGGGTCTCTTTTATTTGGTAGTTCAGGTACATAATTTATTTGATAACTGTATACATGGTCAGTGCTTTACTGCATTGAACACTGCTCTCTTTACTGCTTGTAGTTACATCACCTTTCCTATTAGGATACTGTTGTAGAGCAAAACCAGAGTTGATGGCTTTGTAGAATTGGAAGGAAAGTTTGAATGCCTGCCTGACATAAAAATTGTAGGCCACCTTACATTCTTATCTACCTTGGGTCATGCAAATACAAAACCTTACTTTCCTGGTCCCAGAAATAATTTGAGCAAAGAAATCTATGTTTCTGTAGGTTGTTAGCAGATGTCCTGCTGCTGAATCATACTGCTTAATCAGTTACTGAAATAAAATTCTCAGAGAAGCATTTTAAGGGCATTAAATCAATAACAATAATTACAACCATTTCCATTTCTCCGGTGGAGCCTGCTAAGAGTCTGTTTGGGCCAGGGCCAGATTCTTTTAGACAGGCTGGAATATCATCTTCCTTCAAACCTGGCACTCACTCATGCTGTTTGTCAGCAAGTGCCTTGTTGTTCTGCAAGGTCAGATTTTAAATCTAGTGCCATAAAGCAGCTCTGTGACACAGAGAACATAGCACTTAGGAACCAATGTGTGCTAGGCAGTGTTTTGGAGATGTGAGGTTAATGAGAACGCATTTGCTGTTTTTTTCAATAGCATGTGGAGACTGTAATTGCTTTGGATTTTTTTTGTTTTGTTTTGTTTTAAATTAGACATTAAAAAGGGGAATGGGTTCTGCTGTGTTCTGGTAGTATGTGACCTTGTTTTACTTATGTCTTTCTGCTGATGAAGATGCTGAAAATGCAGACAAACCAGTGTATTAGCAGATTTCAGCAAGTCTGGTAAATGCTGCCTCTATGTTTCTCTTTGTATTTCTTGTAAAAGTAGAGAAGTGCAGATCAAAGGATCTTCCTTATCAGATGTTGATGCAAAGGTGTTTAACATGTTTCATTGACTAGCTCTGGAAGAAAGTACATAATTTGGAGTTCATCTTTGAAAGTACACCATTCAGAATGGAGAGAGTAGTGCTCAGTGCATACTGCAGAAATCTGATTTAACATTCACAGCTGAACACTTTGTAAGATATGAATTGGGACTGCAGACAGATAGGCTTTCTTCATAAAATATATATTGCTCTCAGTCTTTTAGAGCAACCTTGTAGGAATAAGGCTGAGCTGCAGTTTTTCGCACCAAAATGGTAAAATACACCAGTGTTTATATCTTGTGTTGCTTGCATGAAGCATGTTTTCTACCCCAGTCTGACCCCAGTTACATCCTCTTATCTCAGAAATTTTATAAGTGGTGAGTTAAACACAAATAAGAAATGCCTTTGTCTGTCTTATGTAACAGCTTTTTACTCCAATCTGCTTCAACAATACTGATAAAATAACTTTTTCCCCCCCCTAGCATATAGGACTACATGATAGCTGAATTAGAGAATGGGTCAGATTGGAACAGATCATGGTGGGTCATCTGATCCAACCTCTCTACTCAAGCAGGGCCATCCAAGAGCACATGGTGAGGGAGACTCCACAACCTCTCTGGACCATCCATTCTGGTGTGTGGTCACTGCACAGTGGAGAAGTTCTTCCTCAAGTTCAGGTGGAACTTCTTGTGCATCGGGTTCTGCCCACTGCCTCTTGTCCTGCTGCTTGGAAGCACTGAGCAGAGCCTGGCTCCATCCTCTTGGCACCCTCCCTGCAGGGACTGACAGACATTGATGAGGTCCCCTCTCAGTCTTCTCTTCTCAAGGCTGAACAGGCCGAGCTCCCTCAGCCTTTCCTTCTAAGAGATGTGCTCCAGTCTCCTCATCTTCCTTGTTGCCCTCCACTGGACCAGCTCCAGGAGCTCCATGTCTCTCTTGTCCTGAGGAGCCCAGAACGTGATACAACATTCTAGGTGGCCTCACCAGAGCTGAGCAGAGGGGCAGGACCACCTCCCTTCCCCTGCTCGCAATGCTTTTCTTAATTCACCCAGGATACTGTTGACATTGTCCTTCAGACTTTTTTAAAGAATAGGCAACTAGAACAGAAAACAAAAATAAAAATTTTGGGCAGTAGCCTGGAAAAGCATTGTCAGTTGTGGATCTTGAGGTAAAATTTGTTGTTGAAAACTTGGAAAGACTTGGATGTTTAATTCTCTCGTCATCTCACTTAGAATAATATAAAAAAGTGTTAAGTTGAAAAGAAGGGAAGGCTATTTGGTATTAGTAGAATATTCTTAAATTTTAAAAATAACCTTATAGTAATTTCTAGGAAGTTAGTCTGATGCAGAATAGTGAGATTCTGCATCAGATTATGGCATAACGTGCATTGCTTCTCCTTTGCATCATTAGTTATTATTAAGAGGTGCAAAAGTACTGTTCTGTGCATTGAAGCTTCTTGGGAGTGAAGCGAGTTGATTATTCTTGCTTATTAGAGGTGGTATAAGAGCTGCTTGAAAAAGGGATATTCACTTCAACTGTTTTTAATCTCTCAGAGAAAAATGTTCTTTAATAGCAGTCACAGGTCTTGATTCTCGCTTTTCTCAGCTTTAATTCTGCTGTCATCTTTTTAACCACTAGAATGCCTTTCAGTGTAAAGGGTATATATGTTCCCATCTGTTTGTGTGTTGTTCCATATTAGAGGACTCTTTTCTCGAACAGCTCTGAGGTAGGGGCAATTTGGTACTTAGTGTTAATTTCTTGCCCTTCCTCCAGTTTTAATATAACTAAATTAATTTTAAATTTGACTTAATTTAGCTGCTATTTGTTCTCAAGTTCTGTTAGCCCACTTCAGTTAAAGATGACCTTTTTTGATCCATCTTTTTTGCCCCGTGTTCTAAATAACTTTTATTTTTTGTTTTTTGATGTCTCTGCTCTTCTGTGTGTCTGCTTGTTTGTGCTGCATTTCAGCAACATTTGAGTTGTAGTTTTAGTCCAAGAAATCACGTTACCATTTTGCCAGAAGCTGACGCCAGCCATCTGGTAAAATTGCAACTCATATTAGCAAAACCTATAATTTCAGGAAATGTACCCAAAATTACTTTTATGATTAGTGGACAGGAAAGAGACTGAGACCGAGAAGTCAGTTGGGTACTTCAGAAATCATTTTGAGGTTTGCAGGCAAACATCTTAATGGCAGTGGTCTTGCTGCCAAATGCTGTTTTGCTTTTGCCTTCAGAATAGTTTGCATTAATAATGAGCAGCTCTGCTTGCAAGTTTTTCATGTATTGCTCTTACTATGCAACTTTGTGAAGCAGCACTAGGCGAGGTGGCAGTCTGTGTGAATGGATATGTAAAGTGGTTCAGCATACTGTACTGCTAAGGTTTTCCCACTGGAAATGCATCCCAGACCCAGCCAGGGCCCATCAATGTTATGGATGCTGAAGAAAAATTTATGTATAGGCTGTTCTGGCCATGCAACACTAGCCTTTGTGTTAAGTCTAGAAGCTGTGAAATAAGTCTGCACTAAAACTAGGCAGGGTTTAATCAGCAGTTTGGTCATACTTTTTGTCTCTGTGTCACTGTGGGAACAGAGAGGAGGTGACAACAACTCTCTTTTATGTATATTCTCAGGGAGAGGCAGGCAGCTCACCAGGTAGCTGCAGCTGTGCTGCATGTGCTGCAGTTGTTGAATGTATGTGTTAAACTAAGATGGAGTATATTTCTAATTTAAGACTTAAAGTGATGATGAATTTACCATCTTCCTAGTGAGCTATTACAGTGAGTAATTATCCTCATAGTTAATTCCATTTGTATTTTTCTCATTTCAGCATTTAGTGATTGGATTTTGCTTCCTGTCTATTAGATAAAATCCTTGTTCACCTAGGCAGTTGGGAAGAATGGAGTTGTTTCTGCATAGTCATCACATTGCCTGTTTACATAAAATAAATGTTACTGAATGGTAGTCCTAGACTTCATAGTTGAGATTTCTGGTTTCATGTGTTGGTACCCATGGCTTAATGTGTGTTAACTCAGGAGAGTTTTTCCATAACACAGTAACACTCTAGCACAGCTTAACCAAAGTTCTCTGCTAGAAGGCCAGAGGTCCATCCTTGTTGCTCCTCAGACTCTTTTCCTATGGATGAAAGGCCTTGAGCAGTATAAAACTATCCTAAGCTGTTTTTGGTCTGGGCAGCTGGGGAGGTCCCTGGTAGTGTTGATGATGCTGTAAAACTGACCCCAAGGACTCCTTTTATAGGGAATATAAATGGTCTAGTCTGGGGACAGAAAGGCATGTGAAAATGGAACAGAATGCATAGCAGTACTGTGGAGATGTCAGGCCAGCTTGGAAAGCCCTCACAACTACCATAGACCCACAAACTTCATTTACTTATGTTTTGAAATGAAGGTTGAATTCAAACCCAAAATTGTCCAAACCTGTTAGGTTTTAAGGAGTGCTTAGTCTCCTTTTGCACTGTAAGAGGATTCATTATCCTTTTTTGTAGAGAAATTCTTTACTACATGTGTATCTATCATGAAAGAATTTGGAGGATTCTGTTGGTACATCTCTAGCCTTCACTAAGTAGGGATACCACAGCATCTTTACATTTGAAAGGCATATAAGAAACTGCCTGCCTAGTTTACTAAACTGAGAATTCTTCAGCCCACATGCTTCTCAAGTAATGTATCTAAAGATACTCTGTTTATGTTGTTTGAAGTGTGATCTAATGTTTGCTTTTGGCAAGAAACTCTCTCTTGTTAGTATGCACAGAAAGAGTAGTTTACACGAGGCTGAAATATTAACTGGCTGTTCTAAACTGAGCAAACAAGAATACTTCTGCTCTATCTCTAGCAGTAGTAATGTAGGCTTCTTGTAGTAATCTAATTAATGGGGAAAACAATAAGCAGGTATTCATTAGTTATTCAGGTTAGAGTTTTCATTCGGAGACGCAAAAATTTTAATATATGAACCCAAGTAATGGTACAGTTGTCAAAATGGAAAGGTTAAGACAATGCAGTTGAAAATTGTGTGCTTTAATTTTATACATTACAGGTCCTTTCAATGGAAAAATAATCACTGCTTGATATTGAGTGGCAGCATACAGGATTTTATGGAGGATTTGCCTGTTTTGTTTTTAATAGTTGCTGGAAAATTTGGCACCCTTTAAATAACTCAATTTTTTTTTTTTCCTGCTTTTCCTTTTCTGAGGAAAAGGGGAGAGAAGCCTTTCATTAGTTCCACATGATAGTTAACTTGTCACATTTTATAGCTCAATCCTTCTTTAAAGAGTTTTTAGTGAAAAGACAAACCAGCCATCTTCTGCATAACAGTCATTACTAATATAAATACTAAAAATAACATAATTATTTATATGAACACAGTAATATTGGTGATAATACAGATCTCCTCCTACTGTGGATTGTTGCCTCCCACGATATCTTCCAAAGAATGCAAGTGAGTTTATTCTACATTATAGCCATTCACTGTTCTTGATGAAAACATAACAATGCAAAATTAAAATTAAGGAGTAACTTTTGTACTTTGGCTGTTAGTCTTCCCTTTCAGGGAGATATGAACAGTGTTCCTGATAAAGTGGCCTGAGCCACTTCTACATTAATACTGTAGTGGTGTGTTAATAACTTGTCAGCTGGGAGATGGCTTTGAGGAAAAGGACTTTAAATTGTTGTTGTTTTTTTTTTTTTTTTTAATGCAGTTTTCTTATTACTGTGTGATGGAGGCTTTCAGCATTTTCCTCATGGGTCACTTTCACATTTCCCTCTTATCTCCACCCCATCCTTGCCACAGCATTGTAATTCTCATTTTCTCGTGTGTCAAATTTCGAGGTAAAAGCAGAAGTTATGTAAGACATTATTCACTGATTATTTGCTTTCTTTTTGAAACAGGCAGAATGCAGGCATGTTTTGAAACACTTCAAATATGAGAATTAAGCTCATGAATTACTAACAAACAAGTCTTTGTAGAAAGAAAAATCCCCTAGTTTCTCTCTTCCTCTTATATGGTGATTGCTTTAATATGGACATTAAGTTTCTATTAATACATTTTATAGCATGATTCTTTGTGCTAGTGCCTTAAAAGCTGCTATGACTTCAACTCAGATTATCCCCTCTTTTAGCCGGAGCGGCCCTTGTGTTTAAAATTCACAAAGAGGGAAGAAAAGGCCTTTGATTTAAAGCATTAAGATTTGAAGCTCCTCTTGCTGTTGTAAAGAGAATCTGTGGAATCCACATGAACTATAATACATCCAGGTTCTGTGTTTGTGTGTGCCTGAACCTTGCAGGTGGTTGTATGATCATACATACTTTATCATAATCTAAAGAATGTGACTGCTTGTAGCTCAGCCTGTTTCTTCTAAACTCTTGCTTATGAAAGGTCTAGTCATCACTCTTCTACCTCTGATACTTCTTTATCAAGCCACTTAGCCTAAATACTGCTAAATATATATACATTCTTGTAGCATTTACTCATTTTCTAAACTGCTTTTTGTATTCTCATTTTCTAGTGGGTTTTGTGTGCTATTTCATATTTTATCACTTGTTAAATACTTTGTGTATTTGTGCCAGAAGGGGGTAGGATTATGTGATAGGTCTTTCATTCCCAGAGTTAAAGCAAAGTTTTCTTTTTAATGGTTTCTGTGTGTTTGTCCCCATAACTGATAGCAAGGGACATGGCTCTGTCATGCCCTCACTACCCATGTATTGTCAGATAGTGTCTCTCTTTTAAATAAATCCCTTTGTTTTCTGTGGGGAATGGTTCAGAATAAAGCAAAGTCTCTGAGCAAAGCAGCACTGGAGGCTAAAGGGGATTGGGAAATTGAGGCATGGGATTAGAGAGGGAGCCATGTTCAGAAGCAGTCCTGGAAGAAAAAAGTAAGTTGGATGGTGGAATAGGGAGAGAAGGGGTAAAGTCTGTTGAAATAGGATTGTGGGGTTAAAGAAAAGCTGGTGAACAGGAGGCAGGAACCATGTGTGGTGGGAAACCTGGAAGTATCTGTTCAGAAACATTCAGGAGAGGTCAGGACACCAGGACTTGGTGAAAAGCTTCAGCAGGTAAAGAGAAAGTTTGGCCTGAATTTCAGTAGAGAGGGAGATAATTAAAACTGGCTGCAAAAGAACATTACATACAGCTGGACATAATTAAATTTAAACAGGAAACTTTAATAGTGGTATTTTAAAAATTTAATGAATACTAAATCTATTTTTTTTTTTGTTTGCTGTCAAATTTATGTTTGACATAAGTAAGCAATTAGAGGAGCACTTTGATTTAATGTTTGTTGTGACCACTGAATAAACTACATTAATTGATCATTACAGTATATTGAGATCGTGAAAAAGAGCAGGATAATTTCTAATACAACCAAAACATTGCATGTGGTGCTCTATTGAGTGTTGTCAGAGCTTTGTGGGAGGTTAATAGTAAAGCAGGAGCAGAGAATCTTTTTGGCTGCTATTTTGTTCTGCAGCTTGGAGCTGTTAATAATGGAGTTGACTGAGAGATTTGAGGTGTGTATGTGTTTGGAAGAAGTAGTTTATCATTCTTAGAAAAAGCATGTGTTCTCGTAGAATGAGTTACATTCTCTATGATGTATTTTATGTTGAAGATAAGCTACTGAAAGTTTTCAAATCTCTATTTCAGTCTTGCTCTAATCAACAAATGCGCTGATGAAATGCAGAAGGTTTTTTATTTTCTTCATCTGTGCAATGTATTAAACACAGTTTTGTGACTCCATTACTATGATCATGGTTTCTGTCCTTTATAGCGCAGCAAAATTGTTCTGTAACTTTCATTTAAAGCTCATAACTTTAGTTAAATTTGTTGCTTTATCTGAATTATTTTAACTTCGTTAAGCCATGCATGAGAATAATTGTACCATATTGTACAATTGTACCACTACCACAAACTATAAAAGAAGGTGGTAGAGTCTTCATTTGATTTTTGTATTTCAGTTATTGCATGTTGGCTGCTTTGGTTTGTTACTTAGCTATTGTTCAAAATCCTTCCCATATACAAACTGTGTAGCCAGTAATCTGACCAATGTATTAACTGTTTTCTTAAACACATCATGTATGTGTCTTGCTCGTAGTGTTTTGCAACGTTTGCTATCATGGCCATAACTCAAATACATATTTTTCTTTGGTAAAACATGGTTCATAGACTCAGTGTTAACTCTGTTATTTATTTATACCTGCTTGATGCTGCGTGTAAATCCTCTTCTCATGCATGTTTTTTCAAATGGGCTCAGCAGGCCTTAGGTGGCCTGGCTTGTTAGGTGTATTTGCACTTTGTGTGGCAGCTTGGGCTTGGATCAAGTGCACCTTTTAAAGCCTAATTCCTGATTGTCCAAGCCTGCTCCCCTATAGAATGAGTTGAAGCCCGGCTGTCCCAGAACACCTTCTGGGTGAAACTAATGTAGAAGGTGTGCTCCAACTGTGAGGGTCATTTTAGGCTTGGGGAGGGTCTGGGAATAAATCACTTCCTCTCCTCAGAGCTGGTATCCTGTGTCTCAGCTTTGCACCTCTGCCCCTTCTGTGCTGCAGTGCTTGCTTGTGAGGACTAATGCATCAGTGTTCTTCTTGGGCACAGTATGCTTATAAGGGTCTTACACTTCTTCAGAAGGTAGATTTGGATGTTGAGATCTTAGGAGATCCTTTGCTTGGGTGGGATGTCCCTGTTTTGCTTTCTATTTAACTCAATTCAGTATTGCACAGTTAAATAATGCAATAAAAAGCTCAGATATATTACAGTGTTAAGATTTAGTCAAGTATCTACAGAAGTTTTTGGGTTAGTTCAATTGTCTTTGTCTACTAAATCTGTAATCTCAAAAGATTTGTTTTAGGAGCATCTACTGGCCATAAATCATGTTTTGTGTGTAGCTATACTGTCTTTTCACTAAATGCTGTCACGATACTTAGGTCCAAGTCAGTCTAATACATTAATTTCCAAGGTAATTCTTTAAAACCTTTTCACAATCTGTTATAGTTTGTTAAAACCAAACACACCACACCCCAACCTCCACCTCTCTACGTCCACCTCATTTTCTTTTTTCTTTATAGTGTCAAGCAATAAAAATGGAAAAATAAAAAAAAAGCAGTACTGATGGAAATTTCATTTTCTCATAGTTATGTGGTTTTATAGGTTAAAAATATTTAACGACTTTTTTATCTGTATTAGCAGGATAGAGATATTTCAGCAGTAAAGCAGGAAGTGAAGTGGTCATCCTCGCAGTACAGAATGCAGCCTGTTGTGGCAGATAACCCTGAGCAGTTTTCCCTTTAATCTTCTAGTATTGCTTGGCATTTCTTGTTTGGAGCAACTGTTGTTCATATTTATTTTTATAATCTATCTTCTGTGAAAATGTAATGCATAAAGCTGAAGAATTACGCTTAAACAGCATTTAATATTCAGTAGAGGTGGGGACTGCATACAGTCTTCAGTAGAGATGTGGGATGCCTTCATCAGCTCTGAGTTTACTGTTGGATCAGTCTGGAGCCTTCCATTTTCCTTAGGCATTTCTTGCATTTTGTTTTCCCATACAATGCAAGTGTTAAGAAACTTACCTGGGAATTGCCAAGTTAGATTAATGGACCAAGTTTGAGTTTTGCATGCTTATGCAGTCATGCCACTTGCATTGCTGTGTTTTGGTGTCTGTCTGATTAAAAAATCTTTAAGGTAGGAAAAACAACAGCTCTCCTCAGTGGTTCTTCTGGTTTTGAGTTGATTTGAGTCATTTTGGTCTCTGACTGTATAAATGAAAGAGACACTGTACTAGTTGAAAACACATCATTTCAGTTCTCTGGAAGTTGATTTGTAAATACACTTCTTCTGCAAAATAATAATCCTTCTTTATTCCTTTCTACCTTATATATGGAAATTATTGCATCTTGTGTATTAGCTGACAGTAGTTAATTCTGAAAGCACTTACATGACAGAAGGCAGCTTTAATGTTTCAAATCTCTCAGATAATGTACATCCATCTGTTCTTTAGCAAATGCACCACCTCTCTGCATACTGATGATTTCTGATGTAGCACTGCTTGTAATTAAATTTTGATAATGTATTTTACAGGCTTCTTGAAAAAACAAATTGAGTTTATTCATGCAAATGCAGAGTAAAATGGAAACCACTAATGACTAAAGCTAATTTCATGAACTGGTGGTCACTCAAAACTGTAGGAATAATTAAAAATATATACCAGTACTAGTGTACATTTTTAATTGCCTGGAATTTCATTTGGGTGTAATAACAGTAACAACAGTGATATTGTTGTCACTTAAACACTTAGTATATTCTTGCATTTGATTACTTTAATGTTTCAAAGCTGACCTTTTATATTGGTTGCTTACAGATACAAATTGGAAGTATGCATTAAATTATTCAAACAAATGCAGCATTTGTAGTTTTATCAAGTACATACTAAACCAGGACTTGCATATATAATGCTACTGATACTGAAAAAATGCAATTAAACTTTTAAGTTGCCCCCATGGCTACTTAGAGAAACATTTGTGGTGGAAACTAGAATTTCTATATTGAGAAGATGTAAACCTCTTGTTCAGCTTTTTTTTTAACTACTGATTTTTACATTATTTAGTGCTTTAACTTTCCAAGTTGAGAAAATAAAGTGTGGTGTTGTTTTGTTCATAATACCCAAACTATGTAGCAAGCCTGATACATAAGTTGTATTACCATCAGATGATATATGCAACTAAACTTGACTTTTGATGAAATGTTGTTATTAAACATCACTCCCACATGCTAAGGTGTCTGAGCTTCGGGGAAAGATGTTAAATGAAAACATTTCTCTTAGAGATGCACTCTTTGTGGCATCTTTCTTAAGTGCTCCTTACTGTACACAGAAAAATAAACACATTTGCTTTTGCTACCACTTGAATATGAAAACACAGACATTAGCTTCTGGTTTGGGTCACATGCACCCAAGTGTCCTAAAGGTTTTTTCCCATGGAGAAATCAAGAGTCAGCACAGTGTCTACTTCCTTCCTTTGAATGTGTGGTGCTTAATTGTCTTTGAGAGTTAGCTTCTCATTCAGTGATTGGAATTAAATGGGTACTTTCTTTGAACACGGATTTCAGTAACTGATCTTGTAAGGTTTTATTTGGAGGAATCATCACCTGGGGAGATATGTGGAAATGTGAGAACCCTGTTTTTGGGATGTAAATAGTGTTTCCCTAAGGAAGAAAGGTGTAGAGAAGTGCAGAATCCCAGCTATGAATCTTTCTTAGGGAAAGAGTGGAAAAACACCTGTAAATGTGTTTCTGTGCCTTTTATGGTACAATGCACTGAAAATTACAGTACAGCTATGGTTTCTGGTACTTTGTTCCCTACTCACCAATAAGGTGAATGTTTTTGCAAATGTCATGGAGCAAAGATGGGGTTTATATGTTCCCTGTCCATCATACAAGGCCCTAAGTTTTTTGGAAACAAACAAACAAACAACTATAAGAGATAGGTGAGTTAAGAAAAAGGAGGGGTTGATGGTGGTGGTGAGGGGGGTTCAGAGATGATCATCCTGTGCTGAAGTACTCGTGGAAACATCCTTTACTGCTCCTACTCCAAGGAGACTCAGAAGCTGTGCTCCTGTGCAGTATTTGCAGTGTTGTGCTTCCTGAGTCTCTCACCATGTGGCCTGCTGAGTGTGTGGGGTGGGCTGTGGGCTCCCAAGGACAGTGGCTCTAAACACAAGGACAAAGCTAATTTCTCTCTGCACGTGCTTTCGTGTACTGCTTTCAGAGCCTGTGAGTCTGACTGCTTGTTGAGTTGTGGCTGAATTCATCTACTTAACACATTGCTTGAATCTAGGGAAAACAGAGTCTGGATTTGCCAGCCTCAAAGGCTATATAGCTGGAAATCTGATACCAAACTTAATAATGAATTAGTCTATGTTATAGCCCCCTGTACTTATATATTGCTTGGAGGCACATGGGCAGCTGAATGCATGAATAATTTGGAAATTGCATTAGTATTTTTCAGTTTCTATTGAAATGCACCTTGTTTTGGTCTTTTTTAGCATCTCAGAGACTCATTTAACAATTATTGTAGCTTCTTAGACTTTGGAGAACTTTACTACTCTTTCAAAAATCCCCATAACTACTAACAGCCAATTTTTTTTCCAGGTGAGATAGGTGCCATTTCTGGGCCACACAGGTTGCCTGGTGATGTCTGCTTTTGACCACTGGGCATCTCTTTGGCCAACGTAAGACTTGGCAGTGATAAGGCTGTGTTCTATAATCCATGTTCTCTTTTTTATTAATCTAAAAGGAAATTAGAATAACAAGAAATGAAGCTTTCAATTATACCTGAAAAATATGCTGCTCTTAATGCCTAAGACCTAAAGCAGTTTGTTTTTTTGAATAATATACACAGTCTGTAATCAAATGAGAGGGAAAATAAATGCCATTTGAAATGATCTGTGTACAATTTTTTTGCAAGTAATATTGCATACTTGTATCTTCTGTTAACATGAATGTTAATGGTTCTTGTGGATTCTCTAGAAGGGCAACTAGTTCTTCTGAATTTTGCTGAATCTGCTGCTGAAAGAGACTATGATCAGACTGTTTGACAGAACAAATAATTCTCTTGCTAGAAAGTTGCCTGAAGTTTTTTTTTTGTTTTTCTAGTAGTGTATCAAGTAGAAATTATTTCTTGTTTCCTGGAAGTTTTTAGTTTCCAAGAATAATACAACTAAGTAGATTTTTACTGCTTTATCTAATAAAAAAAAGTAACATTTGTCTTTTTCCACTTTATCTCCTTAGAATGTGAAAGCATTTGCATCTTCAGATAGCCTAGCCAAGGTCCAAGAAGTAGCAAGCTGGCTTTTGGAAATGAATCAGGAACTGCTCTCTGTGGGCAGCAAGAGGCGACGAACTGGTGGATCCCTTCGAGGTAATGCTTCCTCAAGCCAAGTAGATGAGGAGCAGATGAATCGGGTCGTAGAAGAGGAGGAGCAGCAGCAAAGACGACAACAAGAGGAGCAGCACATTGGGAGGAATGGGGAGATAGGAGGAGAAGAACCTGGATTTGATGACAGGCATGAGTCTCAGCAGGAGCAGTTAGAAGAAAATAACAATAGACTTATTACAGTGGATGAGGATTCCACTTGTAACCAAGAGGAAGATGACGATGAACATGCTGGTGATCAAGAGGAGGAGGTGGAAGAGGAGGAGGAAATGGACCAGGACAGTGATGATTTTGATCAGTCTGATGACAGCAGTAGAGAAGATGAACATGCTAACAGTAATAGTGTCACAAATTCCAACAGCCTCATGGACTTGCCCATTCACCAGTCATCGCCATTCTACGTGAAGACAAAGGTGAGAAGCTACATTTTTTTGTGCTCTTAATCCTCACTAACTTTGGATTTTGGAAAAAATTGGCATATTTAGCATAAACTAAAGTTTTACAGGGAAGCAAACATTTTATTTCCTAAGGAGCTTACAGTGATGAATTTATGTAGTCCACAAAAATTATGCTGTTTTAGCTGTTAATAGTAAAAATATTTGCATGCATTTGACATGAGCAAATACCCCTGTATAATTTAAGGAAGAGCATTCTGATGGCTATGGTTAAAATACCAAGATGTTGCTTTATAAATATTTTTACATAAGACCCTCCTGGCATTATTTATGCTATTTTCCTTCTCCAAGTGTGCTAGAAGGGAAGGTAAGCAATTGTACACGTGTTGTGTTCTCAGACAGGGTCTGGTTCATTTAGGTGAAAACATTGTAATGAAAAAGTAGGGTGGAATATTATAGAAACATGAAGTTCTTCCTGCTGGCCTGCTGAGTTCCTTGAGAAAATACAGATTTTTGAAAGTGTGATAGCCAGTCATTCAGTTAGAAAGTCATTACATAATGTCTTATTGCATCCTGCTTGTGAGGACCTTGAACCTGTGTGCTGGTTGTTGAAAACTTCAGATTTGCAATAAGAATCTGGAAATTAATCTTCATACTTTTATTTCTACTTATAACACCTGACATTTTCGATTATTAAGAAGTTACTGGTTATTGGTTGCAGTGTACATTTGTAGTTCACTATATTTTCCAAGTTCTTTGGGAAGGAGGAATTCCATTAACTCTTAGGAGCAACAAAATAATGAAAGCAGTGATATTGACTAGTGAGAAAGAGGAGCAGGCTGGTGTTCTTCTGGGAGAATGTTCTAAGTCTATGGACTGATTTATTTTTCTTACTCATTAATTGTTAATAGAATACCTAGCCTCCTCTCACCTTTCAAAAAACAAAACCTCCTCAAACTTTTAAATTTTACTTAAAAAATAGTTAAAGCCTGATGTAAAATAAAACCAGAAAAAAGGTCACTTAACATAAGTTAACAGGTTGACTATGAGCATAAATGTATAGAGATGGATATTCAGTCTTCAAGATGCACCTGAACAGGTAAATAGGGGGAATATTTGCTTCTGAATTCTACAGCACTGTTTTTGTTAATAATTCACTTCCATATTAAAGTATCTCAGCTAACATATGTTGTTAGTTGAGATGTTTTCACATGAGTTTTTAATATATTTTTATATTTATAATTCTACCCTTCAGGGTACTGAACTATGTGCTTTCTAATTTGGAGTGAAATACTCTCATATTTCATATAATGGAATGGATTTTATTACTGAAATCCTTGGTTTCATTTCAACATATTGGTTTTCCTGTATTTAGTATATTTTACTGAGTATCATACAACAACTTGCATCCAGCATGGACAATAATTAATGTAGGAAATTCTTATACTCAAAATTATGTTTTGAAGTCTCTGAATTGGAAACTTGCTGAAGTACTTTGTAAGTAACTATACTCAAATTATATACAGACAGAGCAGAGCATAATCTTCAGTGGTGGCCAGTTCTGAAGCTTTTTTTATTGATTTCAATAATGAATGTAGTTTTTTCTTTCTTTTCTTGAGGCATATTTGACATGAACTGAAACAAGAAAGTTTAGCCTGAAGGAAGATGAGATGTCTGAAAGATCTTTGTACAGATGCAAAATTTCTGTGTGGTCTGATAGTTGCCCTGCCTATTCAATGCAGACCTGGCCATTTTTGTCTGTGCTCTGTCCCCAGGCTGTGCTTCTGCAAGAATTGTTTGGCAGCCAGGTAGCAAACCATATTTGGGATTTTTTCCATGGTGCAGCTCTGTTTTAGGAAGTTTCAACTGTGTGCCTGAAGTTTTAGCAGAGGTTAGAAAGCTGGTTGAGGGTGCCATGCTCAGCACAGTGGTTACACATTAGAACCAACAACATACAACATTAATGTTACTAATTCATTAATAAACCATATTTAACCAGAGGAGCACATTCTGTGTTAAAAAGTGTTGTGGAAATACATCTGTGAGAGCATGAATGAATTACCAGAGTAAAAATAAGCATGACTAATTAATATGCTGCTTTTAAGAAGAAAAGGGAGTGTTAGCAGACTCATCAGTTATATTTACAAGTGATTTCTGCTTCTACCTGTTGAGGATAGACTCATCCTAGGAGACTTGAACCTGGTGGATTTTTTTTTAGCTTTTCAGACATTTCTCAGTGTTTGTAGTCAATTACAGTTCTCACAACTCTGGCTGAATTACCTTGCTGTGTGCTGTACTTGCTTTGTGCCAGCATTACAGGCAGTGATGGCTGAATGCTCTACTGCCTGTCTGTGTGTCAGATGTAAACCTGGCTCCTCAGAAGCATTCCTGATGCAACACAGTTTGTTCTGCTTGTACATATGGGCAGCACTCTTTCACCACTACCAAATACCAAGAGATAATAGTGAGATTGAACAAAACAGCAACTGCTACTACTGTAGGTGTTGTGCAGCTCATCTTTAGTTTTTTTCATATCTCTGTTCTTTGTCCTTTTTCTTCCTTTCCTCATAAACTACTGAATAAAGTCTTTCTCTAATCTGATTTTTTTTTCTGTTTGTTGACCTTCAGAATCTTGTGTGGCTAAGGAAGGAAATGTCATATTTCCCCCACAACACCACAGTGTACCCTGCTTGGGTTTGCTGCCTGTCACCTTATAGCAGCAAGCATGCTGTGTTCTAATAGAGATATATAAAATATATGAAAATATTTGCCTCATACTACTGCTCTGTGCAAATAACTGATATAATTGCTGCCATAATGTTGTGAAAATGTTATGAGTAAAGGCATGGGCTCTTCAAATGAGAAGGCTGGTGGTTCAGGAAGGATTTCATTGCATTTGCCAGTACCACACTGGTACTGGCAAAGGATCCAGAAGGATCCTTGTGGTTACCTTCCATGATTTCCTGCATAAAATAGTCAGCTGCTCTGTATTGACTTCTGTGCAAGCTAAAGCTTATTTTTTGAAAAATGTCACTGTTTGAAAACAGGAAACTGTGCAGCAAGGCAAATCTCTCTCAAGCCTTGTTTAATAGCTTGTTAGTTATCATCAGTGTTTAAACTTCTCCACCTTTACTCTGCTTTCTTCCTGTTGTCTGATTTTTCCTATTACAATTTTGTTTTATTTTCATGTTGTATTGAGGAGCTGTTTAAAAAATGTGTTTTTTTTCTCCCCGTATGTTAAGCAATCAAGTTCTTCCCTAAAAGATCTCTTAAATGTAAATAAGGACAATGTGTCCATTGGGCATATTTTTCTATTTTTTGTTTGTGTTATGATACTTCTCTGAGCACTCTGGTGTTGGAACATTCCTCTTGAATCACAGATGTCTTTATATCTTGATCAACAATCTGGATGAGGGGATCGAGTGCACCCTCAGTCAGTTTGCAGGTGACACCAAGTTGGTTGGGGGTGTTGATCTGCTGGAGGGTAGGAAGGCTCCACAGAGGGATCTGCACAGGCTGGATTGATGGGCCAAGGCCAACTGTGTGAGGCTCAACAAGGCCAAATGCCACATCCTGCTCTTGGCTCACATCAGCCACATGCAGTGCTACAGGCTTGGGCAGAGTGGCCGGAAAGCTGCACAGCAGAAAAGGAACTGGGGGTGCTGCTGGAGAGCAGCTGAACATGAGCCAGAGTGTGCCCAGGTGGCCAAGAAGGCCAGTGGCATCCTGGCCTGGGTCAGCAATGGTGTGGCCAGCAGGACCAGGGCAGGGATTGTCCCCCTGTGCTCAGCACTGGTGAGGCTGCACCTCAAATCCTGTGTCCAGTTCTGGGCCCCTCCCTGCAGGAAGGACACTGAGGTGCTGGAGCGTGTCCAGGGAAGGGCAGTGAGGTTGGTGAAGGGTCTGGAGCACAAGTCCTGTGAGGAGCAGCTGAGGGAGCTGGAGTTGTTTCGCCCAGAGGAGGCTCAGGAGAAACCTTATCACTGTCTACAAATACCTGAAAGGAGGGTGTAGCCAGGTGAGGGTTGGCCTCTTCTCCCAGGTGACCAGTGATAAAACAAGAGGAATTGGCCTGAAGTTGTGCTAGGGGAGATTTAGACTGGATATTAGGATACACTCCTTGCAGGAAAGGCTTGTCAAACACTGGAACAGGCTCCTCAGGGAGAAGGTTGAGTTAACATCGTTGGAGGTATTTAAAAGATGTGTAGATGTAGCACTGAGGGGCATGCTTTAGTGTCTGACTTGCAGTAGTGTTAGATTAATGCTTGGACTTGATGATCTTAAGCGACCTTTTCCAACCTAAATGATTCTATGATATCAGAACTGCAGTTAAAACAAAGTAGCAGCTGTGCCAAGGACAGCTAAAATTTGTTTATGTGATGTATTTACCTATTGATATATCAAATAACTCCATGCATTGGGGTTTCATGTTTGACTGATTTGTCTAATATGATGCAAGTCTTTTTCAGAGAGTTTTCTGTTCTGCAAGGTTGGCCTGTGTCCTTTGTACCTACAGAATGAATGCTCAGTTCTATTAAAGTGACCGGAGTTTTCTCAGGTGTCAGGCCCTTTACTGTGTGTTAATTTTTACTCCAGTTGATCTATGTCTTGTCAAATGTTGCTGTATGTGTTTAAAAAATACTAAACAGAACAAGAGAGCTAAGTAAATATATACTGCAGTCTGACAAAAACATGTTCTTGATGCTGATTTCTCACTGATTGCTTTGTATTTGTGGCATTGTAACAATTAACCACAGCATAAGCAAACAAATACTCTTACATCCCATATTTCATTGCAACTGCACTTAAATGCTTTTATCCTGCTACATGTGGGATTCTGTTGCAATGCAAGGACAAAAATGTATTACTTGCAGTTGCTGTCACTGTGAAATAGCTCGTGTAAATTATCATTCTTGCTTACTTGAGATTTAAATTGTTTGTCTACCTGTGCTCATACTCTTGAAATTGTAGTACTAGCAGATATATCATACCAGCAATGTTTTATATTTATCAAAATTGGTGTTTATGACAGAGGTGATACCAGCATGATACCAGAAAATGTCATCAATGCTGTAATCCTATTTTATGACAACCACTGCATTATTTTTCTTGTACTGACACCTGGGTTTCACCATAGGGTTATCTAGGTTGTACTCTGTTTACTTTTCCAAGTTTTTTTCCTGTAAATCTATAGGTTTATTTGGTATTTCTGAAATATTTTGATTGTTCTCATTCTTAAAAATATTTTGATCATAATAGGTACAATCTTTTACTTGTTCTAGATTTTTTGTCTTTGTTTGCATAACTGTTCCCTTAACTCACAGTTTCATAGTTTTTAAATATAAATTACTTCAATATACTTAAATATTTTGGTTTTAATTGATGTTTTTTGTTCCCATTACGATGAGTTGTTTTTCTTGAACTGCTGCAAGCTTTTTATATTTACAGGAGCATTGTCTTCTTGATTATCTTAGAAATTGTTTCTAAACAGCTACAGTAATTTACAGGTTCATTCATCTCTGGTTTGAGTTTGATGGGAGTTGATTTGTGGGGAAAAAAGTCATGATCACTTGTACGCAACCGCCTACCAATTTAACTTTGTTCAATTAGTTTTTATTTTTCTAAAATTCAACATTACATAATACTTTTAATATTAAATGTCTCCAATGTTGAAGCCACCTCAGTTAGGAAATAAACACTTAAAAAACCCCTAAACACATGAATTCATGGAAAGCATAAGCTGCATTTTTTCCAGCAAATATTGTCACTGATTTCTGTGGTGTAGGCAAAATAGCCACTTGATATCAGACTAACAGGAGTGAAATGTATTATGCAAGGACCTGAATTTTAAAATCCAAGTGAGGAGGTGGAGCAGGAAGATTATTAGCTGGTGCGTAGCCATTTTCTTGCTCAGGGTTTCAGAAAACACTTTTGTCTGCTCTGCCTGTCTGGAGGGATTTCTGAAGGAGTGTTTAAGCCCATTTATGTGAGATGCTTTATCCTTCTGGGCAACAGGCACTGTTCAACAAGAATCTTTGCAACTTACTTAAGCATTTATTTCCTTTTCTTCTGTTGAGGCTGTCATAAAGCCTGGCAGATTAGGTTATATGAATGTGAAATGTTATTTCTGTGTTAACTATTTGGATTGTGATGGTGACTTCCCCTAAGGGGTCATGCATTTGTGTGTGCAGAACCCTCCAATTACTTCACTAATTAGTCTCCTCTTCAGATGCTGGTTTGCTTGCTGCAGAGTTTTGGGTTGTGATTGTTTTGTTGGTTAGCAGAGCTTCCAAGGAAACAGAAAACAGATTAGCTAAAATGAAGATGAAAACTTACTGTATAGTTGCATCTACAACCACAAAAAACACTTTGATACCCTTTCAGAAGCTGTCATATTTTAACATTTGCTTCTTTACTAAAGGTAATAAGATTTTTTTTTAATGAATACATTTAATACATAACATATATTACAAACAACAGTGGTAAAGGCTGAGAAGCAGTTTAATTTTCATGTAAAACCAGGGTACTTTGATTGCAGCATCCTCTACCATACAATCCATTTAGCTGTAAGTCACAAGAAGAGTGTGTGTAAGCATTGGTGCTGTTCAGGAGTGCCTCTTGTTGATTGTTGATTGACTTGGGAGAGTGGAGGGAGGGAAGATACAGCAGATAAACTGGATTGACTTGGGTGGAGCTGGAAGAGCATGTACCACAGGAAAACCTGTCCCTTGCAGCTTAAATACCCATCTCTTCAGTTCTGAACCAAATCTAAAGCCCTGCTCACATAAAGAGTTTTCAGCTCTTAAAGAGTGCAGGCTGTGACAGTTTTTTTGCTGCAAGGCACCTGGTCTAAGCTTGTATTAGAGCTTGTGGCTCTAAGTATGTAGAGCCACACAGATAAGAAGGATTTATTTTTTCAGGGGGTTTTGGCTTTGGGTGGAAAGACAGCATTAATTTTTTAAACTGAGGAAACCTAAGATTGCACTGGGCACTTTGTGCAAATGTGAAGTGAAAAGGACTCCTGTGTGAAAGTCTGCAGTTATTGTCAGAATTACTGATAGGCTAAAAGCAGGATAGGGGAATAAAGGGGAATCAAAGATGATTACAGAAAGCTTATCCTTGGGAGCAGAGGGGTTTTTTGTGTGTACAGGCAGCACATGGAATTAGGCAAAAGTTACAGTGTGTGTAGGTGGAGGGTGGTTTGTGTGTGTTAATAATTTTTCTCCTTCTCTGAGCAGCAGAGGGGGCTGCTATTGCTTTGCTGCAGCCCTCCCTGTGCAGACTTGGGCCGTGTTCCTTTGCAAAGGTTTTCCTTGCTCCTGCAGCTAAAATCCTGAAGCGTGTTTTTTAGGTGTAGGGAATAAATGTAACTGGAACAGGAAGGACTCAGGATTTTTTATTTGTCAAGGAATATGTTTCCAGTATAGGAAATGATGTAGGAATGTTTCCTTTAAAAGAACAAGTATTAAACTTATTTTCAGATGGCTTGTGTGATGAGAATGAAATGTATAGTTCTCTGCTCTGAGTACACAAGAGAAAGAGAAAAAACTTCATACTACAAAAAGAGATTGATTTTTAACCTATTTTTTTTTTGCAAGGACCACATGTAAGGTATGTAGATTCTTTGTGCTTTTCAGTGTGCTTTAAAGGGTTTTAAACTAAGTTATGACTTGCCTAAAGCTGTGTCAGAAAGGCTACACATAAAAATTGCTCTGATTGTTGAAAAAAGGCAACAAAAAAGCATTGACAGGTTTTTTTTTCCCTTGCTTTTTCCTATTAATCTATTTTTTAATTGAGGGGGATCTTGTCAAGGCATACAAATGCTTTAAGGGCAGGTGTTCAGGTATTGGGGCCAGATTCTTCAGTGGTACCCAGTGGCAGGATAAGGGGCAGTGAGCACATACAGAAACATGGGAAGTTACGTCTGAAAATGAGGAACAACTTTCCTTTGAGGGTGACAGCGCTGGAACAGGCTGTCCAAAGGCCCTGTGGAGTCTCCTTCTGTGGAAATACTCAAAACTTGCCTGGGCATGATCCTGTGCAACCTGCACCAGGTGAACCTGCTTTAGCAGAGAATTGGACTAGATGATGTCCAGAGGTCCCTTCCAATGATTCTGTGATTCATAACTGCCAGTCAGCATTACTTTTGCATTACCATGACAGTTTAATTGTTTTCAAGCAAGTTCTGAAATATCTTTTCTTTTTACTTTTCTGATATAGAGCCTTGTTTTTTGTATTGGGCGGTAATAACTCTAGAGATATTCCTACTTGGAGATTAATATAAACAAATATTTCTAACCTTTGATTTCTTTCTAATTTATATACCCCACAGTTTAGTGCTGATCATTCCACATGTGCAGGATCATTTGAAAAGTTTACACAACTGTCATTAAAGGTTGTTTGTTAAATACTAGAGCATCCATGGAAGCATCCATTTGTTTCTTTGTAGATAGCAAGTTACTTCTCCAACTTTACTAACCTGCGGCATGCTTTTCTACAAATACCAGTGTTTTGTTTGAAAGTACTTTTTACTTCCTGTGCTTTTACTTGGCTGTATTAAATTATGATTTCATTTGCTGCTCAAGGCTTGTAGGTGTTTAGCTATACTTTTCTAAGTAGAATTTTCCTACACCTTCACTTGTACACAAAACTAATATGTTCCATGATTGCTGCCCTGCTAATTTTTCCTACTCTGTAAGTGGATCATGAAGTTTGCTTATAGATATGTGGGCTATGTCTGTAGTAATGTGGTTATTGGTTATTAGTAAGGGTATATGCTTGAATTGTCCTTTGAATTGTCCTTTGGTTGCTTGGCTTAAGCATTGCTCCCTAAAGGTAAATATTAGGGAGATACTTGCATATGTTACTCAAACTCCCATATCAGTTTATTTTATGTAGAGTAAATTAAATTGATGCCTTCAGGATAACTACCTGAAGCAGCATCTTGTTGTCCCACATGTTTTCTTAGACTTTGAAATCAATGTTGGTTCAGCGCCCACCTGGTTTTTGCTCTGCGTCTTTGTTGTCAAAATGAAAATGAGCTTTTCTTTTTCTTTTCCCCAAAGGAAAGAAACAAAAAAATGTGCAGTAGTACTATTTCACCTCACCAATTATATGACAACAATATTATGAAGTAGAAATCATGCAAATGTGCTTCAGAATCCTTTCAGTATACTCACTCTTTTGGGATATGTGACTTGTCTAACAAATACATTTGGGAGCTCTGCCCCACTTAAATATGCCATTTGTTCCTTTTGTTGTTCTTGACTATGTGGCACATGCTATTGCCTGATGTGATTGTTAGCCCAAATATTTCCAGTCTGTAAATACAGCTGTATTTTCCTGAGCATTTATCAGTGGATGCTGTTGCCCTGTCAGCTTTAAGCTGCTTCTCCTTTTGAAGGTTAACTGAAGTTGGTATTACTAGTTATAAAACTTAATGCAAATGATGAATCAAAGTGTGGAGAAAGTAAAACTTTTGCTGGTGAGTTAGTTTTTGGTTTTGTTCACACATCCTTTCCCAAATGGTTGTTAAATATTCCTTTAGTTATGAATTTGAAGTGCATGTAAAAAAAACCCCAACAAGTTATGATTAGTAAACTTCTTGCATTTGCTGATGTTTGTACTTATAAAATCATAGGATCTGAAATTAGCTTAGGGAGCTGAAGGACTAGAAATTGATCTGAAGACCAAAACTAAGTTTAACACCTGCTGCAGGACTAACATTTTTTTTCTGATATGTTTCTCACTCAGAGCTATTTTGCAGATTACAGTATGTCCTTTATTTCTCTAGGAGACTTTTCATTATCTACAGAACATGTGGCTATTCAGCAAACCATGCACAGTGAAGGAATTTACATACCTTTATAAATTCTTGAGTATAAGGAGAGAAACGAGACAATGTCAATTTCTCTAATTTAATGATTTCTGAACAGGCAGAATGCTTAAAAACAAAATTTCCACGCTGTCTCAGCAAATGTTTGAACAGACAGCATCTAATGTCCATCCACAAGGGATGATTTTTTGACTCATGAACTGTTGTTCTTTGCTCGTGCCTGGTGTCTGATCTGTGCATGCAGCTGTGCTTGTGTAGTAATGATATACTGTGCATTTTGTGTAGACTTACTGATGAGCTGTTTTGTTTTGTTTATGTGAATGTTTTACAGCTTGGTTTATTGGTGAAATTTCTGTTATAAAAATCCCTGTAAAACCTAGAACAGGTGTTTCTATAAATGGTTCATTTTGTCACAAGCATCTTCTCCCTTTTTTTCCATAGTGCAGTTAATGAAGATGCTGTCTAAACTTCATGCAAAAGTTGTGAGATTTCTGCCCGTTCTCTCTTGGCCAATCAAGTTCAGGAATTCACCAAATTATTATAAAATGTGTTTATGTTAAAAATCTTTGTGTGCCTTGACCTCTGTATGGTACAACTTTTGATGTACTATTACGTATAGTTAAGTGGTATTGAGATTTTAAAGGAGGAAATAATTAGTTCTAGTGGATAGATAGGTGTCTTGATAATAATCAGTGAAATTGAAGTGGAAAGCATTGCTGTTGGGCATCTTTTCTTCTATCTTATTTCTTCTTTTCACTCTTTTTGCTAATTTTAAATTTTGTTTCTTTCGTTTGTAACAAGAATTGGGAGAGGATCTCAGAAGGACACAATTACTAAAGAAGTGCAGAGAGTTCTATTCCAAATCAAGGTGGTCCAAACTAACTATTTCTTTGTAAAACCTGGCTTTTTAAAATCTTTCTTCTTATTAAAAGGTGATGTTTTCTACTGACTTTACTGCCTGACCATATATTGCATAATGTGAAAGGAGTGAATTGGGAATTTTAGTAATACTCAGTGTAATTCAGTCTTGGAAGATTTTTCAGCTGTGTCATGACATATTCCTCAGTTAATGCTTATAAAATTTTAATACATTTGTTCAATCCCTGGCCCCTCTGTGAAGTGGAAAATGTACTTATCGCCATCATGGATTGCCAGCACAGATAAATTCCACCTAATTAATCATCAGAAGTCATCACTACTTTCAAGTAAAGTATTAGCAACATTTCCTGTAAGTGCAGATCTCATTCTTACCCAGTCAATGTATTAAAGTGGGCAGGAGACCTTTGTTCTTCTCATTTAACTTATGGAATGTCCCCTAAGGATGGCAGCTACTGTGATCATTATTGGCCCAAAGATATTGGGTACTAAAAAAAAAATAAAATTAAAGGCAACAAATAATAAACACTCTTTTTGCCAATCTCATAATTCCTTCGGTTGTGATACCTTGGTCAGATTTTCTAAAACGTGGAGAAGATAATTGATTTAATTAAAATGAATATGTAAAAATAAAACAAAGAAAGTAGAAGTGACACAGCTAAATGGAAGAAATCAGACCAAAAATGATTCAATATGGATCAGTTGTTCTTGCCAAATGTAATAATGTTGTCCCTCGACTTTTAAGCTGGACTTCATCCACAGCAAGGATACTTTCTGTTGTACTCAGAGGCACTTTCCCTTCTGCACAATTTTTGACTTTGGTGTAAACCACTACTATGCCATGCCTTAGAGCAAGTGTGCTGCGCCATGTGTGTGCAGGTGTTCCCGTGTGTGTGTTTTGGAGGGCAGGTTTTTGACAGACTCTGACTCTTCCCACACTGTGCCAATGAGAATTTGATGCTGGTGCACTTCATGTCTTTCTTGGCAGAGTTTAGTATCAGAATGCCAGTAAGCTCAGAGCGGGATTTGGCCAACCATACCAATCAAGAATGCCAGCCCTTCTGCATACTACCTGCTTTTTTTCTGTGCTCTAAGCATTCTTTACTTCGCATATCTTGAGCTTTATAAATAGCCTCACACCCCTTTCCAGTATGCTGTTACCAGCTGAAAAGGATTATGTAGCTTAATTTGGTGCTATCAAATGAATGCCATTGTAACAATCAGTTGCTGCATTTGTTAGATTTATGTGTATTTATGTGTATTTTACAGTGCTGGTAAGAAAAATAGTCTGGTCTCCAAAGAGGCCTTGAAAACAATTTTGTTCCAAGCATACAAACTGTAATACTTTGCACTGTTCAACCTTTTATTTTAGCAGTTGTCAGTGTAGCTAATCCGTAGAGTGTTGTCAGGATTTTTTTTTTTTAATGCTGAATAAACAGTGTTGGGACAGAATTCTGCTACAGAAGGAAAAAAAAAAGTGTAAGGTGGTGGAAATATTTTTATTGCCTTTTTGATATTTTTGGGGATTTTTCTTGTTCCCATTTATTATATAGAAAGAAATGTCCAAACCTCTAAGTCCAAACCTCATTTTTGTCAGTGCTTTTTGTACATTATTCAGAAACTGATGAACATGTTTTAAGTATTTTGGTACTGCTTTGTGCATTTTTGTGTGTGTAGGTATATAAATAGAGATTTTCTCATTTAAAGAGTTGCATTTTACATGGAAGGGTGATATAATGATAAGAAAAGCTGAATTTTGCATTATGGAAAATAATTTTTCAGTTTCCTATCTTCCCTTTTCATAAAAGCAGCCTCCTTAGTAAAAAACCACCTGCTTTCCCTTCCCCCAGCTTATCCTCAGCTGGGAATTTGACTTGCATTTTAATCCGGTGTTAAATATTGCATGACTTCTCTACCTGTTGCAGTTCTTAATTCTTGTCTCAGCTTTATTTAAAGGTGCAAAACCAGCATAAAAAAGTGGTCAGCAAATAAATTCCTGCATAGCAGCTGTAGAAATTCTTTCTAACAGCTGTTGCAACACTGACTAGACTAAAGAGTTAAACTTGCTTATCCAACAAATCATGTTATAGCCAATGAGAAGTGGGCAGACATTTCTGGAATATTTATAAAATGCAAGATGATGCAGCTGGATTTCTGTTGCATACCTGAAATGTTTACTGAAATATTCACTGGAGAAATGAAGACACATGCTTTAAAGATGGTTTAAAAAAAAGTGATAGTAACAACAAGACACCATAGTATGGTAAATGCAGTGATAAAATTAGGGGACTTGTAGAGTAAGGCCAGATAATAGAGGTCTCCAACTTGAAATGGTTATGTAAGGCAGGCATTATTTTATTTAGATGCTTATGATTAAGTATTTTTTGAATGTTATGACAACATCATTAGTATTGATACTATATAGTCTCGTCAGTATGCATTTTGCTAGACAATCTATGTTGTTTTCATAAACACTCCACAAGACCTGACAAAAAATTACCTGCTGTGAATGCAAATGTGCTCTATTGTGTAGTACTGTCTGACTGAGGGCACATCCCACACCTATTGCTGCATGTACCTGCAAGTTCCCCTCCCCTTCTTTTGAGATGGAATTCTGCTCTTGTTGAGATGCCTGGGAAGCTGTCATCTTTTTGGGGACAGTATCACATGCTAAGGGATCCATGGACAAAGAGGGGTGATCCAACAGCTGGTTCTTGCCCAAAGGTGAAAGTCTTGACTGCTCTCCACTTCTAAACACTGTTTGTCTCTTCATGCATCTGGTTGCTTTGTGAGCTGTTTACAGTTGCTAATCTAGTGGAAAAATGACTTGGCAAAAACAAAAGTTGAGAATTTTCAGGTTTCCTACTTACTGGAGTTATTTCAGAGCTCACAAGCCTGTCAAATTTTACTGCCAGAAAAACTGGCCAAAGAAGGGGGGAAGTGCTAGTCTTCTCCTTTTCCCTTCTAGAGTCTCCATTGAACATTTTTGTTTCCTTTCAGCTATGAAGAGGATCAGCTGTGGGATTGAACAGATCTAGTAGAGATCTTATTTTGTTACAGGGTGACATTCATTCAAACTCGCTTGAACTGGTGTTTCCAATTGAAAATGGAGAGTAGTGAACCCTTGCTATTGGTTAGTCTGACTTGCTGCTGAGCTCCCCATACATAAGTATTTAAATCCAGTAGGTTGAATTTGAGTCTCATTTTATTTCTCTGTGCACTCACACTTGAATGCCAGGATGCTTAAACAGTTATGAGCATGCACATAGGCATGAAAAATATGTAGTAGGTATGTTTATGTGATGATCTCCCCTTTGCTGATATGCTTGATATTTCATCTTCCCTGGCCTCTGCTAGTGGACTTGGGGGAGTGCTGTCTTGTGCAGTGTGAAGTCTTTTGCCAGACAGCAGTTTACCATCATCCTTACCTATGTTTTTTTGAAACTTCATAATTTTTTTTTTAATATAGGAGTGTTATACAAGTTGTACCATCTTCCACCAGCACTTACAAATGGTGTAGCTGCTTCTTGCTCTCCCACAAAAAAAATTTTAAGGTAGCTCTTTTGTATTAGACACAAAAGTTTGTAAATGCCTTGATATTATTTCAGAGCCAGAATTATGACCAGGAATTATCATTTGAGTTAATCCCAGTTAAGAAAAAGTGGATTCTTCTTCACGGTATTCTTAAGATTTGTTGCCAAAGAAAACAAAGCTTGTGCATTTGAGACTATTATGTGTCATTGTCTGTCATCCTTTCTAGAACTTATGCATCCCTTGACTAATTTTCACATGATTTGGCAAAAAGATTAAGATTACACAAATTTGCAAGATAAATAGAGGGTAGTAGGTAGGTAGGAAATGGAAGAGACTGCTGAGGAGGAAGTCTACAAGATGACCATCACCTGTTTAGGCATCTTTGAATCCTTGTGGAATTGGGTTTTTCTGTGATCATGTGTACAGGTTCAGTCAACATTTGTTCCTTCCTTTACACCACAGAAGCCACTTATCAGTCAACACTCACAGTAACACATAAGCCTGAAATAAAGGTTTGCTGTGGTTGGACTGTTCAGAGGGATGCTTCCATGTAGGTCCCCTGACACCCTGGGACCATAAGGCCCTGGAGAAGCTATAGTGTAATCCAAGTGCAATTTGAATTTGTACGATAATTTAACCTGGAGCCAGACTTTGTTCTTTCTGTTTCTTGTGTTAGAGCAGGTCTACACCTGAGGGTTTTTTCATGGACAATGGAGAAAGCCATTAGTTTGCATGTTTTATGAATTGTTTTGCCCCTTTTGCATACTATCCAAGTGTACACTTTTTAGGACATTTTGACCTCATAAGATCAAAATTGTCCTCCCCATTGATCTCCTTCCTAGCCTCTTCAGAAATCTTCATTATGTTCTCTTATATGTGCAGATTTTTGTATTGGGTAAACTTGGACCCAGCAGAGTCATTTTAGAGCAATAGGGGTTTTTTTTCTTCTATCCAGCACCAGTAATACAGTTGCAGTTAGCTTCTGTTCAGCAGTGCCTTTTATCTATACAATTCATTTGTTAATCTGCACAAAGCAGGCTAATATATGATCTGTCATTTGAAAACTGCTTGAATATTGGTATTAGAAATCCCTCACATAAATAAACTTGGGACCACAGTTGCTGGGTAAGTTGCTACCAGTGTTGTGTAGGCTGCCTTGCTTTGCTGACAGAGTGGTTCTCGGTCTTTCTAGACCTGGGCAGGGACCAGTGTGAATATCAAATGAATAATAAGGCTTATGTATAATGTAAATTATAGTGCATTCTGTATGCTACAGAATGCACTATCCAGAGCTATCCAGAGCTTACCACAGATCATTTTAGGAAGTAAATTATCAAACATATTCAAAGGATTATTATGTTAGTACAATAATTTGAGAAGGTGACTTTTGAAATGTTGCAGTTCTCTGCTTTATCCATTTGAGGGCAGCTGTTCACCGATGTTAAGAACTGTGGAGAACCTGTCTGGGGTTCTGCTATCTGCATTTTAGTTTTTATGTACTTGCAAACACTTCATCAAGGTCTCTCTAGGTCTTGTACTGGTCCATCACCATATTAAAATGTCATGATTTTGTTTAGGTTTTTTTTCCTAATGTTAGTTTGCAAAACAACTCTAGGAGAAAACTCTGGGAAGTTTGCATGAACTGGTTTTTGGTGCAGGGATAATTTCATAGATCCATGTCTTAAAATTATGGCCTTCCTGAGTTCAGTCTGCTGAACAAACGAGTTAATTTTGTATCATTTGCTTCTTGGTAAACAGCTCCAAAAAAAGCTGACTTTGAATTACTCTGACAGGAAGGTATAAAGATTATTGCTGCTTTGTACATGCTTTCATTTTAGAGGTGTCTCTTCACTGGACTGGCCAAAAAAACCCAGGAGTCTTCTGGATTCTTATGTTTGCAGTATAGCCTTGAGTTTAAAAATATTAGTTTTACAGGCACTTTTATGTGATTTCATTTCAAATGTGATCTTCTGATTAAAAGTACGGGCAGGCACTCAGAGCACCATTGAAAATCAGCCTAACTATATTTAGAAACAGAATGTTAGTAAAATGTATTACAAAGCATTAAAGCTCAAATTTTCATAATTTCACATGCCAGGTTTGTACAGGGTCTCATCCCATATAACGCAAAAGTGCGCACTTTTAAAGTTAAAAGTGACAGAGTGGCTGTTTAAGCTTTACATTTGAAGCTTAAATTAGAATTACATTTATAATATGTATGTATTGTACAAATGCAAAAATAAATGATATCTACTATATGTAATGTATTTCTGACATTTCTGAGATAGTCAGCCTTCATCATTTTTTTCTTCTCTCTTAACTTAAGACTGTGTTTTATTTTCTGGCTAAGGACTTTCACTTATTAAAAGTTTATAACTTTCCAGCATTAGCCTGGGACCTTTAACTATTACTGTAAGACAGTGATACTTACAGTCAGCAATGTGTAGCAAATACAAGACTAAAAACTAGAGTGATGATAAGTGGAAGTAAAACTGGGGCAAGATCTCATCTGTTAATGCAAATCTTTTTTTTCTGGGGCACAGTGAAAAAAAGCAGGGGAAAATAGACACGGGTAAAAACTAAAGTTTTTTTCTTATTACTATGGTTAAGTATGTAATCTAGCTCTGTAATTTCACATTGGACAAAAAAAAGTGCCTTATTTTGCCATGGCTCTATCCACCAAAAGGGGACACTAATTAGGAACATGATCCTATTTTTCGAAGTAGAAGTGTGTCCCTGTGGAATTACTCTAGAATAGAAGCTCCTGGGGAAAAAACAATGTACTGTTGGGACTTTATCTCAAAACAAAAGAAGAAGGGCTGACAATCCCGAGTTTTGTGTTTTCAGAGGTGTGAGAATAACCTGTGACTGGAACTGGTGTGGTGAGCAGCTTTTGGAGAATGCAATACTTGAGTCTTGTTTACTCCCCAATTGTATGTGAACCTGTGAATGGGCCAAGTTATATTCCTGCTTTGCTCTCATGTTATGGCTAATATTTTTTAAAAAAAGAGGGGGGAGTAAGCCTGTAAAGTCGTAAGATGCTAGGCTCTTGTATCAACTAATAACAGTTGGTGGTCTGGCACACTGTCAAATTATTTCAGCAATTGTGCAATGAAATACTCTTAAAACTGAATTTAGTTCAGCAGTTTCAGCAGTTAGTTCAGTTTCTCTTAGTGCATCCAGAGAATTCTGTATGCAACTAAACAAAATATTGGTTAAAGAAGAAAGTAAGGCTGACTTTGTACAAAATGTTCAGATCAGAACATTCAGATCAGAATGATCAGATCCTGATCTGATCTCAAATTATGTTTCTATAATTACATTATATATTACATTTTGGTAACTTCACACTCTGTTGGAACAACTGAGATGGTGACTAGTTCATCAGAAATGGAAAACTGATCTGTTGCTTCTTTTTGAGTGATATATCAATAGGGTATGTGGCTTGGTGTCTTTTGAGCTTTTGGTTCTGTTCTTCACTTTAGTTATTTAAAGTAAAAACAAAAGGCTGCTCTTTTGCCTCTTTGGAGTACTTCAGTGAAATTTTCTTCTTTGAATAAAACTGAGATTCTGAAACACTTATTCTGAAGCATTCCAGTCAAGTGAAAGCCTAGTATTTGTATAAAACATGAAATAATTCAGAATGAAGTTATAAAGTAATGCTATTACTGCTGAGTACAAGCTAATGGTAAACTGTTCCTTGGAGTTTTAGCAGGAAGTGTGAAGTAGGAAATGTAAAGAGTCTTTTAGAAGAAAATTTATGTCTAAATGTGCTTTCGAATAACATACGAATGGGATGGTAGAAAAGAAAAAAAACCAGCCATCTGTGCAAGAAAATACTGTGCTACCCAGCATCCTGTCACAGCTTTTCTGTATGCAACATCTGTAAAGAAATAATGATTGTCTTGTTTGTCTGGGAAAAATATTGTGTTATAAGTAGGTGCTTACTGTAATGTATTTAAACTGTCAATGAAATGTTAGGTTTGTGGGTTTTTCTCCTTTTTTTTCTTTTTTTTTCCATAAAAAAATTTCGTGACCAACATGCAAATGTTTGGTCAGGGAGGTCCTCTATATGCAAATGAGACATGCTTACAGCTTGGCTTTTTGAAGGGGAAACAAAGGGCTAAGCTGAAATGCTAATACAGTCATATTTTAATGCTGTCTTTTGTCAAGTTACATTGTTGTGCTCCAAGCATTAAAGCATTACTGCACTCCCTCTTTTGCCCTCACATAATTATGCAGTTAATTATCTTTGCTGGTTTGTGCATAAAGAGACTTGTAAGATTTCTTAATGGTCATTTATTCACTGTGTTTTGGACTGTACTGACTCAGTTCTACAAGAGTCTTGATGGTTTTCTGCATCTCTTATCAACAGTTTCATAAGACATTTTCACACACTTTTGTTTCTTGCTACTTAGTTTTGCTCAAAATGTTTTCAAAATCTGAATATGTTTTTAAGAAACGTGTCCAAGTATGGGCAGCAGAAGGGGATTGTGGGAACATACGGAGACATTTTAGGAAAGCTAATATGAGCAAGAAATTATTCAAAATGGAAGTAAACTAGTTGTGGAAAATCTGAGTAATATACATTGCTTTGTAGCTTTGTTCCGTGGAGTAATAACTTTTTTCCTGAAAAATGGGCCTTGGGTTGGTTGCTAAGGGCAGGCAGACCTCTCCCCACATCCTTTAAGAGATGCTGTGTTCTTGGAGGAAGAGCCCTCCTACTCCACTGGTGTGATGGATAGGCCTGAGCAAACTGGTACCCAAACTCTTGGGAAGTGAGCTGGCCAGAAGAGGGAAAACTGCTGTACCACTGCATCCTTAGAGCCACCCTGATGCTGCTCCCCCTACAGTGGCAGGGAGAGAGGAAGAGGGGCCGACTGCAGTACCTGGACTTAAGTAAGGAAGGTCAGGAGAAAGGAATTAAAAATCACAATGTAGCATCTACTTTTATTAAATGAGCTACTTTTGTACCAATTTTTAGGAGACACTCCTTTTTTTCCAATTTTAAAAAATCCATTTTTATTTCCTTTTTTAACTTTTGGACAATATATTATGTTGTTAGAGACCACGGCTGAGGAACAGCAAAGTTCAGATCAGTTTTTCATTTAATTTTATTGACAGTCCAGAAGAAATCTGCTCAGGGAGTGATAAAATTGATCCCGCAGCAACGCTGTTACCCTCTGAAGGTTGCAATCTCCTTGGATTCCCCTTCTGAAAGCGTAATACCAACTTGGTAAAATCAAAACAAAATTAAAAGGAAATTCTTCCTTTAAAGAGCAGGTGTAAGTGACTGTGCTTATTAAATCTCCTGGCAGTCATGATTTTCTTCTTTTTCAATCTGCAGATCCGTTTTTGGAGAAGGGCTCTTCTGACATTGCAGGGGAGGTCCACCAGCTGTTTGACTGACGGGAGCAGTCTGCCTGCCCCTTGGTGGTTTAATTCCTGTCTATACTAGGATAGCTTGCACTTCACTGAGCAGCAGACAGGTCAGGACACTTGGCAGGAGAAGGTTGAGAGGCAGAGGCAGCAGGCTGTGGGGAGCTGATTCACCAGTCTGAAAAACTTAAAAAAAAAAAATCGTGCAACTTTAAAGCAAAGTTTTTAGCAATGTTCTTGCAGTGTTAGTAGAGTTGACAAAGTAAGAACGATAAAATGTCCAAACCTGGGAAAACTGCCATCAACCATGGCTTGGTTCCTGTTGATCTTAAAAGTGCCAAAGAACCTCTACCACACCAAACTGTGATGAAGATATTTAGCATCAGCATCATTGCACAGGGCTTGCCCTTCTGCCGTAGGCGGGTAAGTGTAAAAGTCTTTAAAACTTGGATTTTCATCACTTGGCTTGGAGCTCAGTGCTTTGTCATGGTGCATTCATTCCATGAGGAAGTACTTACATCTGTTATTATCTATTCACTCAGGGTGCCATAGAAGAGCTCTTTGGTAATTTATTTCATCAATTCTTGTGCTTTAATTTAATTAAAATCTGTACATGTTGTCTTAGCTATTACTCATTTAAAGGAACGTGTCAGTGATTCTTTTATAGCTGTAAACCGTGTAGGTGAAAACAAATGCTGTACAAAATAGGTGCCCTCATAAATGTATTTTGCTCTTCTTCAGTCTTTTAGGTCATGAAGATAGTTTAGGGTATAATTCATTGAACTCAGTTCTGCATTGTAGTGACATATGTGACTTGTTGAATATTAAATTAGAGAATTTAGAAATGTTAAACTAATTAATATTTAAACATTTTTAGTAAGAATTCTTGAAATACGATTTTAATACTTTTGTAACTCAGTAAGGGAGATAACATTTTTTACTGTTACATAAAATAAAAATAGCATGTTACTATGTGGAGGTTGCGATATAGTTTATATATAGACAATCCTAGCCTGACAAACTATCACGGGTCTTATACTACAGCTTCAGGATCTGTATGAATTAAGTGTCTCTTAAAAGACATTTATATGCATTTTTTCTTGCTGCTGAATAAATACTGTTTCAGTTTACTGATGCAAGTTTTAAAATCTAGCTCACCCTTTGTAAATATGCTCGCTTTCTTTGAATGTCAACTTAGTACTTTTTAGCAAACTTAGTTAAATCACAGACAAAATTTAAATTCGACAAGGTCACCCTGGAAGGTTTGATTTTTTTCATACTATGTTGTTTGGAATATCTTAAGATGTTTCTTATATGTAAAAGGTATAAGGCATGCATTGAAGGCAGCAATCTAATGTCAATCTGCAACAATGCAAAATTTAGAACGCATATATATATATATATATATATATATACACACACACAAACAACTGTTTCATATTGGATCATGCGCATTTCAGAAATGTATTTTTTCTGAAATTAGATATGCATATGTGTTTGCTGAACATGAAATAAGAACATTTAATAATGTTGAAGTTGATAAAGTAAGTTTCTGTATTTTAATAAAGTGTTTTAAAATATTTTATATGATTTGGGAACTGTTTGTCTGAAAAAAACCATTTGGAATATGTTTGGATAGTTTTAGTTTCTTTGTCTTGGAAAAAGCATAATATGCAGTGTAGAAGATAAGTTTAGTAGATTTACTTCACAAGTCCTTTTGTGGCTATGTAAGTATGATGTACTGTTGGAACTTGAATGCTGATGTCTTATGTGTGTATTTTCTGCAATGAGAAATATGATCATACAGTAACTTATCACAGGTACAAAAAAATTCCCCAAACAACCCAACCAAAACCTAAAGCAGTTTTCTCAAGATTTTGCACTGTTCCAGAATGACCAAAATTATCTCATTTGTCCCGTCCTACACCCCGCTCAATCAGTCAGTTTAAAGTTTTAGTTATAGGAGGATTTAGAAAAGTGTTCAGCATGTACTTTTCTTTTAGCATTAGGACTAAGGAGAAAATTTAGAAATGCTTTAAAGGTATGTTTTACCAGCTAAGCTATCATCAATCTATTTATCTTGTATTCTGAAACTAATAATTCTCAGTATGATGGCTGCTGATAGTGGAAAATATGAGAGCTCCATCTTTAGTCCCATGCCTTGCAGCACTCAAAGCCTGCACGTAACTCCCAGCCATTACCATATTGGGTTCCTTCCATGCTAACGCACAGGGGTTGCATGCAAGATCTGCAGGTTGAAAAAATCGAATAGTAAAACCCAATCTAATTCTTCATATCAACAGATGAGGGAGTCAATACTTCTGTTTTCTGGATTTCTTATTTTATTAAACATAACAACGACAAAAAAGTATTTTTATGCAAAATAGGAGTTTTGACACAAAGTCTTTATGCAGCTTCAAGTTTTATTTCTTAAAAATTCTACTTTTCATTTAATAAGTAACGCATTGAATTATTTAGTACTGCATTTTCAGAGCTTAGTTTGATGTGCTTTAGAACATGAGCTACTATTTTCTTCCAGGTTATTGACTTGGTAATATATCAATGCCACCCTTTTTTTGGGTGAGTGTACGATTGGGCCATTCAGACATTGACCTGACTTTAATATTGACCTTCTCCTTGTTTGAACTCATTTCTTCCCCTCCTTAATTGTACATTAGACCTAACAAAACATCTTTAAAATGTGTTCTGTGATCCTTGAGAGTAAAAATATTTCCGTTATGAGAGCTGACAGTTCATGGCTTCTGCATCCTCTGCATTGGTTATTCTGTGCTTCCATCAAGAAGGGCACTATAAATGGTCACAGGACTTAGCAGTTTGCCCTTTTGCATTTTGTCAGTTTGCTCAAGTAGTTAAAACACTTGTCTGCAATACCACTATTCTGAATCCAGTTAAAAATAGTATTACTTAGCATTCTTTGTGGAGCACTTGAGAACTTGAGTGCACAGCTGTAAAAGTACTGTACTTGCACAGTAAACCTATGTATTCCTACAAAGCTGTCCAGGAAAACACTGATGCACTATCACCAAACACAACCATAGCTGTGGTCCTCTTTAGCCTTTGACACATCTTTCTTAGGCACTGGAGTAGATTTTGCAGTATAAAGTGGAGAAGCAATGAATACCTTTTAGCTGGTACACGCTTGAGTATCAGATATCATTTAGCTCTTCAGTAACTGCGATGTAACTGCAGCTGATCATTGAACATACTTACAGCATAGTCACGTATGTCACGCATGTTCCAAAATCAAGTGCCACATTTTGTTTGCCATTGGAAATACTTCCAGTAGACAAAAAACTTGGTCTCTTAATTAAGGATGCGATTTTTCCTTTGTAATGCTCTTAAACACTAACAGAAGAATTTTTCCTTCTGAAGTCTTGTAATTCTCAACTCTTTGAAAAGCTGTTTAACAAATAGATTTCTTCTCTCTTTAGTTTTCCAAGGTCTTCTTCCCTGAAATTTCTCTTGAATTGTCTTGAAATATCCTCTTTAAGTTTTCTGTATAACAATGTTATCACATTGAATGCATCTTTTTAAGAAGTGCTAATAAGCTGGAAAATTTGTGAGAGTGACTTGCTCACTTGCAGCGTTCCTTCATTTCAAGTGGATTAAAGTAGCACTGAATTGTTATAAAGCAGGGGTTTCAGTGTGCACCCTGTGGTATTCCAGGCTGGAAAAATCAAGGTAATAAATGTACTATTTTCACCGCCTGTAATCTGAGAAACACCAAAGATTCTGTTATACTCTATGATTTTGTGAGAATAGTTTTCCTGTATGTGTGTATGTTTCACCCTTAAAATACATCCAACCCAATTTTGGCAATTCATCAGCTTAGTTCATCAATGAAATGCTTCTGTCTGTAGGATGTATTTGTATGTTAAGTGAACTCAAGATAGAGCATTGAAGCATTACTTTTTACCTGCCTGTGTTCTTCATATAAAAGAGCATCCATTGGTCTTACACATTTGTTACTACAGTAGAGCACTTGGACTGAGACTCCAGTTCCGTTCCTTCCTCTGATTGACAGGTATGCTAGAAGTGTATTTAAAGTACTGGTGACTTATGCCTGAACAGCTTCACTTATTTGGATTTGGTTTTTTTATCCCTTAATTTCTGTGTTAAAGCAACCAAAGCACTGCTTTCACTGTCAGTCAAATCTATGTAAATGGTTGTGCCAGCAGTTCAACCAAGTAGTCCGTCCATTCAGTTTTTCAGGGAAATGTAGTCCTGAATTTTTCCACAATAAATCATATTTCTTGCTTGAATACAGCACTTGATTTCATGGATGACAGTAAAAAGTTACTTAATGGACAAAAAAACTGTTTTGCTTTCTCTGAAATTATATACCCTTCCATTTATACTTTCCTGTACTGCAGATGACTTTGGAGCAGGTTCTGAGTAATGTAAAAAAGCACTAATCTATTTTCCCCTTAAACAAAAAATAGGTAATTTCCCTTGGAATTTCACACTTTTTTGGTAGGAAAAGACAGACAGAAGAGCATAAAGAAAAAAATATGTGAAAATGTGCATGTGTGTGTGCATATATATATATGTATATGTCTACAGTTTTCTAATGTAAAACTAAAGGTAGTCTTCAGAGTCTGTCACTGGACAAATCCAAGCACTCTCAAATGCTTGTGTCTTCTACAAGAGAATTTTTGTTTCTGGGCTTTTGTCAGGGAACTTGCATTGTGACCTCTGGTGTTAACATATCTCTTTGAATGGCTGTCAGAAATAGCTTTCTTTCAAAGCTGCTTTAGCCTTTACTTCAATTTCTCTTGATTTTGTTAGAAAATTTGTCAGAGAAGTACAGATCATGGACTGGTCAGTTGATACTTATCAGGAAAGGAAGTTTGTTCTTGACCTATGTTTATTTTTCATAGAGGGGTGTGTCCATTGCGCTGCATTTCCAAATATTCACAATGAAGCCTATCTTCTAGATATTTTTCTTTTCATTCTTTAATTCACAATTTATAGTGGAGTTTTTTTCTTGTTTTTGTTATTTTTGGTGTTTTGGTTTTGGAAAATCTTTGTAGTGAAACAGAAGTACTTCAGAAGTTCAATAGAAGGAAGTTAACTGAAAAGGAAGATGGTTTTGAGTGGAAAGAAAGGAATACTGAATAGTTACAGAAATGAGGAAAGCAAAGTCTTCTGTAACATTCTGTCTAGAGGGTCATACCTTTAGAAGATAAATAGTCTTGGATAATGAACTTTGTCTTTTTTTTTCTTTTCTTTTTTACATATATACAGTCTCCACTCTGAATCTGCTTTTCCTGTGCCTTTCATCTGTTCTCATAAGGGATATAAATGTTTTTCCTTGTGAAGTGGTAGTCTTGAAGAAAAAGCAGTATGTTACTTATTTTGTAAGACAGAACAGCGGAAGTCTAAAAATTATCTTCTACACCCTTTATTCTGCAATTCTCTGTTTCATTTTGTTTGCAAACAAACTTCCTCTGTACTGTACTTGAGAGGGAACAATACAGGTTTCACAGAAATGGAAAGTGTACAGATCCTCAATTCTTTGGTCAGCTCAAGGTGGGGTGATTCAACCTGTTTTAGCTGAAGATCTCCCAGGCAATGCTTACAAGAATTCTGCCAAGCCTTACTGAAATCCATCTTTTAAACTGTGCATACAGTCAGGTGTGGCCAGTGTTTCTGGCTTTGTAGAACGAGATACAGGCAGAAATAGGCTTCTCTCTAGCCCTGCCCTTCTCTGGGGTGCTAGAGAAGCTCTGGGCTTAAGATAGCCATTTGCAGGAGGAAGCACTTGGTTTGCTGTTCAAGCAGCTGTTCCCTGTGTCCCCTGGAAAAAATAAAATTGGTAGCTAACCTGTGCATATCTAGTCCTGTCTGGTGTAGTGGGTCAAAAATAGTTGGGCAACTAACTTGATTTTTGTTGTTGTTTGGTTGGGTGTTTTGTTTGTTTTTGTTATGTGCTTGTTTGTTTTCAAACCTGCACTGCAACACATGTCATAGCACTCCCAAAGACTGCTTTTTCAGAATATTCAGGGATCCTCTGTCACCATTTTGGCTCTTTGAGAAACACTGTTATTTAAATTGTTCTACCTATTTCTGGCCAAGATAAAAGCAGCAATCGGAAACTCATTTATATTTAACACTAGCTAAAATGTTTTTCTTTGTGGTTTTGATGCATTTAAAACTTCCATTTCCTCTTGTAATGAGCAGTGCTGTCTGTTACAGACTGCAGGAGTGCAGATGTTAAAAGCATGTTGTGATGATTCTGCAGCCAGTCCCTTCCCTTCAGGAGGTGTCAGAAGAAAGGTTTCCTGGGTGATTTTTCTCCCTTGTGCCCAATTGTTTAGATGTCTTTAGAAGCCTTTATTGTCATGCTCTTTGAGCTATTCAAACATGCTGGGTTGACTTTGTGAAAGGTTTTACCTGCTTAAAGTCCATCTGTTTTGTTGTCTTAAACGGCGGAGGTTATAGCATCCAGCAGAAGAGGGAATGGGAGACAACAGTGATGCCATAAACTGACCCAGCTGCCTCTTTGCTGATTGATCATGCCAGAGGGGAACTCATGAAATGTGTAATTAAATACTTAGTGTATTGCTTTGAAACCTAATTGCTTTAACTATGAATCTCCCTTTTCTCTTTTTACAGTCCTTTCTATCACTAGGTAAACACTTTTTGTCCTTCTGCAGCAAATGAAGGCACTTTAATTTCCTGAGCATATCTTTTCCAGGTATGGGGGAAGATTCCTTTGTGATAAAAATACTGCTCTGCTGTGTCATGACTAGCCTTACTACAGCAACACAAAGAGTGCAAATAAACTTTGGCAATTTTTGTTCCAGTGTTCCCCAGATTTTGAGTGGAAGTCAAACTGAACTAGAATGACACTCAGACAAGTCATAAGCAGGGTTGTAGCCTTAGCATCGTGCTCTTGGATCTCTGCCACTTACCACAATCAATTGGCTGTCGTTCCTTATGTGCTGAACCCTTTCTTTCAGTGAATGATGATTTTGCCAGTTTGAATAGCTCCACTCCTCAGAGCAACAATCCCATCTCATTCCTAGACTCACTGCTCAGCCCGAGTTTTTATTTCAAACTCTGTCTTTGGCTATGGTCTACTCTATCTCACTTTCCCTTCACCTGGTTTTGGTCTGGTAATTCTGCTTTCTCTCTACAGTTTCTCATTGGTATTCATCTTCTGTTAAAAGTGGGCCTCTTCTCTGGAAAACTTACTTACTCTGTTTGAAAATACAGTTTTGCATAGGAGCAACCGCAGTGTCTTACTAAATGCTGCTCAGGCATTTTATAATGTTACTCATGTTTTTGAAAAGACAAGAAAAAAAGCACTGAATTGACATGACTTTCCCCTTTATTTATTTATTTATTTTTTTTTAGTCAAGGAAGCCCATACTTTTAATTTGTTCTGTAACTTAAAATATGTTTTGAGTAACCAGTTTGATTGCAAAGTTTCTTGGTAAGAGGTTTGAGATGGTTGCATATAGTTTGTGTGGTCACATGTAGTTTGATCACTTTCAGAAAAACATCTCTAGTTACTTGCTCCTCATGTGAATGTGATTTTAATACTGAAAGATACAGTCTGTGAAATAGGTTAATGATTTTTCTTTAAAAATCAGATAATAGTTAAAAACTGTAGTGCATTTTTGATACACTGCAAATATTTATGGTTGTGAAAGTAAAGTGTTATGTCATATGAAAACATTGATGCTGTGCAAGAAAGCAATACAGTAAACCTGTTTTTAATAATTCTGCTACTGTAACACTTAGTAATAGGCAAGTAAGATTTGTGTGTGGTGTCTTTCATTTGTTTTGTAGATCATATTCTAATATATTGAAGGACAATCAAAGTTCTGCTGAACCTAAACTAATTGATAAAAGAGAGAAGGAGAATAAGTTAAAATACATAAATGATGCTAAAAGTGTAAATAAATTCTTTTGTATAATGTTCTTCCCTTGTGAATTACCTGTGTTTAGCACTACTTCCTTAAACCAGCTTCGTTTGTGTCGTATCAAAGGCACTCATAAGACTTGGCAAATGCTAATGTATTCAACTTCTTTATTAGCTAGGAAAACATTTTTTTTCAGGAAATAGTATAGTAATGTAGCAAAGACAGTAAAATTTTGTGGTTTATTTGGTGAAACAGACTTCTTTCTCTCCTGTCTGTTTCAGATGGCTCATTATTTCTGATAGTTTATTAAGTTTGTATATGGTGCGTGGCTTTGCATAAGCAAGGTAGTAAATAGAATCCTATTTGTAAATTGTGAAAAAGAGGAAACTTGTCTGTAGAAGATGCAGGTAAGTAAAAAACTTATTTTAGGAATCTGTAATATGTAAATACAAGGAAATTTGAGACAAGATGTTTTAATATATGTAACTTCCTGTGGAATTTCTAAAATTGTATTTTTAAGTTTATAATGTAGCTAGTGTACAGTGATGGTCAGCAGTTGCAGCCTGCTGATCCTAGATGGTATCGTGGGATCTTTGCTCATTTGATTCAGGTGCCCCCATTTATGTATGGATACATGGGTTTAAAAACCATAGTTTTATTTGCAAACATTATTATTCACATAATAATAATATTATATATATTATATAATGTCTGATATGCTGTATGTGAAATTGTCCTGCACAGAGAGTTTACTGTTTGTAGAAATGAAAGACAGAAGATGAGATGGGAACAGAAGCATGATGTGTTGTTAGCTGCTGCAAGCAGAGAGCTATTCCTTGGTTCATAGGCCGGGAACCTGTAGGTGTTACCATACTGGTCTCTTTCTAAGAATACTCTCCCAACAGCATTTTAGTTTTTGAAAATTGAAAAAGAACAGCTTAGAAAGTGACACAGAGGTATATTTGGTATATTCTTAGTGCCATTTTTTTTCCTGTTTATCCTATGTTTAGGTACTCACTACTTTATTTAAACAGTTAAGATTTTGTGGCTCTAAGACAATCCTCATGGTGCAGTGTTCTGTCAGTAAAAAAGGCAGTCTCTTCCAAAGCATGCTGCTATTAATAAACCCTAACACAAGATTACTTCTCATGATAACAGCAGCAGCTGGCAAGAATGCTTGCAATTTTAACATATTTACAGCATTGCTACATTCCATCTTGCATTTCTCCTGTGGTACGTTGTTAGTGAAATTTCAGACCGAATTCTTACCATGAATTTCTTCATGGCCTCATGGGAAGAAGTCTTCCCTTCTTTTGCCTTCCCTTCTCCAAATCCTGTCTACATACCAAGCTGTCGAGCAGGTCCCCTACTGTCTAGTGCCTATTGTGTCCACTTAGTTTTTATAGATCATCTCTCTTTTCTTTGCTGTCTCTTTACACCCACAGTGTTCCTGTCCTTTGCCTCTCTGCTTATCCTGCAAACAGTTCTGGGAAGTCCTTTCTGCCCATGCACCGCGTTTAAGAAAATGAAGAATTATCTGTAACCGCCTGTGTTTCCTAAGAGAATCAGATAACACGTCAGGCTAAAATAATTTACAATTTCTACAAGATCTATCACTTGATTTTCAAAATACAAGTGTTTAGCTTTAAGTATAATAAATTCAGTATTAAAATGCTACATGGCAATCAATTTCCACTGCCTACCCTTGCTTTATTATCTCCAGGCAGGTGATAAACTCTCATAGTTGGTACTAATTCTCTTCTCTGAGCAACATTCAGAATAGATGCCTGTGCACCTTTCTCCTTGGGAAGAATGTTTTTGTGTTAAACAATAATAAGCTTCTGTTCATTTAATTTATTAGACATGTATGCTTGCCACTTATTTGCTGTTTCTGTTCACAGTGATGCAAGAAATAGGTAACAGACAAAAAAACCTAATAATACAAATTATAGAATCAAGACTGCATCATCCCTTTAACCTATGGCAGGATCTGTGGCGTCTGTGCTATTTCTGACTGAGATTCATCTAATGGTATAAAATTGCTTCTCATAGAAATGGTTAGTTTTCTCATCATGTTTGAAATGTCATTATGTGTTGAGGTCACTTTGCACTGTGAGAATTTGACACTAATTGCAATTAATATCCAGACTTATTAGGGGCACATACATAGCAGTGCTTCTTCACTTTAGAAAGAAAATGGGTTAGAATAGCAGCTAATTTGGTCGGTGCCTAATTAGTATGAATATTACATGGATTAAAATTGCAAAAGTAGATTCATTTGGGGGGTTTGTTTCTTGATTTTTTTCAAGACACACCATGCCCCTCCCGTATGGGTTAGAGAATGTTTGTAACAATTTTGTTGGGATTATTCCATTATAATTGTCAAATTAATTAGGTGTATGTCAATTTACTTTAGCTTCTTGTCCACTTCCCTTTTCTTGTTACATAAAGAGCTGGTCATCATGGGAGAAAACTTCGGTGAGTTGTAGTCGTTCCCTCCCAGAAGAAGAGGAGGCAGCTTGAGCTGCTTGGTTCTGAGCCGTGTTAGTGATCGTGGGTGTCCGTGAGATCTGTTGGCACGGCTCGAGTAGCTTTCCAAAAGGCCTGCCTCTCATGCTGCCTTACTGAGAGGAATTTCTTTGGAGCATCTGGTTAACAGGGATCACTTTCTGGCACCACCTCGGTTAATTACATCTGCTCAACCTGTCTGCCTTGGTTTGCCTTGTGCATTCCCGTGAAGGGTTGTATCCAGATGCAGCTGTCTTGCAGGCGCAGCACTAAGCCCTGCGCCAGTCTTGAGATTTCTGGGAAGGCATCCAAACTTCTGAGTGGGTGAAGAGGAAATAGTTTCCTGTTCTGAAGTACTGGCCCATTTTAATTTGAGCACAGAAGTGAATGTTTTAAATGTCCGTAAATACTGCATATTTGTCCGTTTATGGCCATGTTTAGCAGGTCCAGCCCTTACTTTTCTTGATTTAGGAAGAGCTCACATCAGACGTGACCTGTTCTTTCTGGTGTGTGGAGAAAGTAAATGCTCCAAGATATCCAAGACATCCTCAGGGAATTAATTAATTCCTGAAAACATGGCAATGAGGAGAGGTGGGTGTACAATCCTTCATGCCCCCTGCCCCAGTTTTTCTCTTTCTCTCTTCCTGATGCAGAGGGAAACCTGCAGTAAAACTTCTCACTAGTCATTGAAGTGTAAAAATAGTAAAACCCGTAATTTGCACCTCTGGAGTGTCTTACTGACTTGTGGGACCTAATTTATAGAAACAAGTAGCATTGGCAGCCCTTGCAGTGGACACACAGACCACATGAATTCATAATTGCTGAAAATTTTCAGCTTATTCTTTGGGCTTCAGCAGACAATTTATGCCCCCCCTGAGGTTATACATAGTTACCCAGTCATAATAGGTGCTGCAAGTCTAATAAAACTAATCTTTCAAGAGACATCTGTGTTTCTTTGCTCTCAGCATATTCTGTCTTTTGTGTATGTATGTTGATACAAAAATTGAAATGTTATTTAGTAATTGGCCCTAAGGCCTTGTATTTTCTCAGTGATTTTAAGATTTGTAATTCAAATTTGCACTACTTAAGCATGAACAATGTTAGTGAGCAAAAAACCTTTAAATTGAACTGTCGTCTCTCTGAAGTAACTAATCTTTGTGATATAAACACAAAAATGTCTTTTTTTTTTTAACCTAGTGTAACAACTGTGTGCATAATGTACACTATTTGTATATTAATGTATTTGGAGGAAGGTAAATAGAATCCTTCTTACAAATGTACTTATATTGACACAAATTAAACCTCAGTGGGATGAAACGTATGACAATTATTGAAAAATAAAGAAGTACATTATGTAGTAGTTTTGAATCTATTTTCCACTTCAGTGTTAATTTCAGATTGCCTATATCTTAGAGTTTTTTCTTCCTTTTTGCTTATCCTTCAGAACCATGAAGTCAAGACACCTATTTGTGCATTTTCATGCAAGCAGTTCCTTGCTGTGAGGCGACATGGGACACAAGTGCATTTTTTGTCCATCTTTTGAACTCTCTTTACTAGGAGTTTTAACTTCTGTACAGGGTTTTGAGAAATGGTTTGTGTTTTGATGGTATGTGAGCATATGGGGAATGAATTTGGAGTCTTGAGACTAAACTGTTGCCTTTCATTTTTTATTTTCTTTTTTTTTTCTTTTAAACTTACTAGGAGAGCATTCCAGTAGAGAGGACATAAACCATATGTTGTTTTTGAAGGATCAGTGTGCCAGATATTGGATATGGCATTCCAAAGCATGTAATGACATGGATCACAAGGATGATGCCCTATTAAAAACCTAATATATGCAGCCATCTTTGTATTTCTAAAAGAATGTCAGTTGCTACTAAGAAATATGCTAAAAACCTTTCTGAACTTTTGAATTCCTTTGACAGTGCTTGTGAACTTCAAGTTCTGTTTTAAAAATACAAAATATAATATATAATTTTCATTCTCTAGCACACAATATTATAGCTGGTAGGCAATTGTTTCCTTTCTTTTCCCATTCATAACTGGGGAGTCATAGCATCTCGTTATCTAATAGTACTTAATAATAGCCCTCAGAATACATACACAGATACAGGTGCTCTTCCTTCAGGGAGTTTCAAGATTTCCTTCTAGCTCCTTGCCACTAAGTAGCATCAGTGCTGCTTCATAAGACTCTGTCCTAGATTAGGTGTATCTGTCACAGACATATCAAAAACCATATCAAATACAAGGGTTTTATCTGGCCTCTTTTTTGGTGTGCCTTCATTAATGGTTTTCCCAAATAGACAAATTGGTAAATTTGCTACTATATCCAGCAGAAAATACCTTAAGTTGGTTATTTTCTTTTTTTTTTCTTTCTATTTATATTATCTTATATTCTGACTTTAAAGTAATCAGGTGGGGTTTTTTTGTATAAACAAGAGCTCATTTTTAATAGGAAAAACATTAAATGGGAAAAACCTTGCATGTTGTTCTATAATGTATTAAAAATAAGGAAGCTTGATTTTCCTTTTTCAGTCCTTTGCTCTTCATGCCTTGAAAATAATGAAATAAAAAATTCTCCCAACTTATCTTCTGTATGCATTTTCTGTTCTGTACACACTAGAGAGGAGACAGGAACCAAAATATAGTTGTAAGCAGTAGCTTCATAAACAAGTCTGGAAACAGGTAATCTTGCCTTATGTCCTTCTTTTCCCTGTTTCTTTCACCTTGTGGCTGTTGTCATACTCCCCAAACTTGGAAACAGCTGCTGCTAGGAAACCCTGTCTTTCCTTGTTTGACTTGGAAAAGAGGAGTGGATTTTTTCTGTTAAACTGAAATGGAAAACATACTTGCATTGAGTGCTGGCCGTGTGTCTGGTTGCAGCAAGTTAGAAGTTGGAGCTCTCTGAGGTCATACAGACTGTTTCAAGAACTGGGCATGTGGGATGCTCACACTCATCCCTGGTCCAGAATGCCTCTAGCATCAAGACCCAAGCAGATGAGAGATTGCCACTACATTTAAAGTGTAAAATGTTTTCTTTCTTCATTTATGAATGAGAATGTTTGCGCTTCAATTCACAGCCATGTTTATTTTCATAAAAATGCAAACATCTCTAAATCTGACTCTCAGTTGAAAATAAAATTGGAAGTGGTCAGGAGCATTTGATAGATTACTCTAAATAATTACTAATAATTGATAGATAATTACTAATAATTTGATAGAGTACTCTAAATAATTGGAGAGATTTGTCTACTACAGATGCCACCTGAGCTGCACTTCTATGGTCTCAATGCAGTGATTTAGTTTCTTTACAGTGGTTGCTTGAAGGAAATGGCATTTTCTGCTTCTCTAGTAGATGCTTCAAATTTCAGAGGCAGTTTAGCACTATTGTAATTACCGCAGGATGGAGGAAGCCATCCAGTGCCACTCTGTTCCCAGGCTTGTGTCGTAGATGCAGCATTGCTTGGTTGGCTGCAAATGACATGAGATACATAGAAAGTGAGACTGACAAAATGTGGAACAGAAAAATGAGTTGCTATAGTACCACGCAGCCAGTGCTGTACTTCTAAAAATGTGGCTTTCTGTATATGCATGTCAGCAAAACAGAATACCTTTGTAGTGGTAGAAGGTATCAAAGTGTTCTTTTAGTACTCCCAGGTGATAGTCCCAGTTGACAAGAACTTTACATCAGTTTTAAAAGTGACACTGTGGATTACACAGTGAAGTCTCTCCAACAGGAATATATTCTTGAGGAAGAATGTATCATGACTCGAGAATACATTCATTTCTTATAAAGACAACCTGACACCAAGTGTTGGACAGGCAAGCTATGCCATAGTGCCTTTTTTGAATCTTGTTTTATGTCTTGCTTGCAGAGTCAAAGCTGGATTATTTGCACTTATAGAGCTCTGACCTCTAGGTGCCATTAGTAGGATAGAAATACCACCCCTGTTCTTAATCAAAAACCTTTCAATTAACCTTTCAATTAACTCAATACTGAAATTGTTTGTCACAGCCCCTTTCATACAGGAGAAACCCCTGAAGAGATCGTGGTGGTTCCCTTGAGAACCAGCTTTACTTCATAGTTCAGAATGTGTTTTAAGGGAAAGATTCTGTGGTGAGAGACACTTGTGGAAAAAAAATCGTAGCCAGAGGAGAAAATAAAATACATAATGGCCCAGATATTGTCACTGACTGTAATAACTACTTTTCAGGATTTATGATGAAACAACTTCAAACTTGTTTTTTAAGTCCCTTTGTTTCTATTTGCATGTAGTCAGAAGAGAAAGCTTGAATTTTGTTTTCCCATTGTTACTAGAGAATTCTTTGGATATTATCTTTATGGGAGTGGGAAAATGTGGGTTTTTTTAATACCTAGCATGCCATTATTCATCATCTCTTTTTTTATTAGAAACTACTTCTCGTAGCAGTTTGTTAGCAAGGGGATGCTCTACCCTGACCTTGGTTAAGAAGCCGTGTAAGAAGTCCTTGTAAAGCTGCATACTTAAATACATGGTGTATGTGTAAACTCACAAAGACATAGCAATAATAATGTAGTAAAATCTGATGGGGGGATGCTGTAAGTTCAAAAAACAGGAAATCGTCTTTAAGCATCCTTTTTAACATTTTTTGAAGCATGCAAATTGCACCAAGGTTTGAAGTTTCTCTGCATAAATTTCCAAAACACATAACTGGGAGAAATGCTTTGCACCCTTTTTCATAACTGTTGATAGGCAAACTTAATTTTTCTCTTCCTCCTTGAAAAGGTTGTGCTTGTATGCAGGTGGCTTGAATAGCCTGGTCAACATGGTTAATCCATGAGAAAATTAAATTATGATCAGGCTCTGTTAAGCTAGGTAGGTTTTTTAGCCTCACCCAGAGAAACATTTATGATGTTCTTGTGAACGACAGCATGTCTAAAATGTCCCATGGCTTTAATAAAGGGTGCCTAGAAGTAAGAACTTGATATATCATTTATTTAGAGTTACCATACCAATGTAATGGGCAGAATACATTTAGGATATTTTATAAGTAAAATAGTTTGGTAGGGCACTTTTTCTACTTTAGACTATGCTGATCATATGTACCAAATGAGCATTTGTAGCACACAAAGTAATTTGAGCTTTTTTTTTTTTTAATTGCCAATTTTACCACTCTGCTTCTTAAAAAAATGTATTTGGCCTTTGAAATGTAATGGTTTGGTTTGTGGTCTCATTGTGTACCCTTTTTCTTTAATAGTGAAAAGTATAGTTTTGGATCCTCAGGGGTGTTAAGTGAGGTCCTTGTCATCTTGTACTTCATTTTAGCTAATTTGTCATACTGTAGGAAGGGACAGGAAGAATGGCAAATTCTTGTCTTGGCTTGAGAGAGGTTTCAGAATGCATGTGCTAAAGATACACTGGGGGATTTACCTCATGGAGATATGGGACACCTTTTTTTATTCAATGTTCCTGACTGACATGCTAGTTAATGCTACCAAAAATAAAAACCCATACATGTATCAGAACAACACATTTGGCATTAAATGACAAGAAAAATAGCAATTGAATTTTAAATTAGAAGAAACAGGATGCTTGGGGGGAAAACTGTATTATTTAAAAAGTTGAGGGAATTTACAGGATCTTTGAAGTAGCTTTTATACTCATAAATAATTTCTTATGCCATTGAGAGTTGATTCTGATAGAAGCTTTATTGTTCCATTCTTAGATAAACTTTGTGTCATGGCTAAGTATATCCATTTTAGTATTCTTTTTCTTTCCAAAGAAATGTTATCTGAATTGGTTTTGTTCATCAATTCTCATGCACTGTGTAATCAAGGTGCAAAATTTATACCTTTTTAAAATGAGAAGGTCTAAGTATGCATATCAAAGGAAAACCAGGTCGTTTTCCCACTAAAGAAAGAGTTTGATTTTTATTCTACTTTTCCTCCATTGTATGTATGTTTTATTGGAGGAGCAAGGGGCTATCCTATAGAAAAATTTAGGAAATTTTTAGTTTAATATAATTGCTATGTTAATATTCAGTGGGTTTTTTTTTTACATCATGCAGCTTGTGGTGTTGTTTCTGTAGTGGACGTGAAGGGGCAGTGTAGTGCTGTTGATAAGTCTTCCTCTGTGTTCATCTTTTGTGGAATGTCATGTTTAAAATGTGATTATTTTATTGATTGTGAATATGTGCATAACTTGTAAAAAAGTATGAGAATTCGTTTAAGTTAAAGAAATATTCTGGAAATATCAATACAGTTAAGAACATTGCTGTTTAAAATGAGTCACTGTTTTCTCCTTGACACTGTTTATACTCATGAATATAGATATTATTCAGGGTTTTTTTATGACTGTTAGTGTTTAAAGGCTTCCACATGGTAAAAGCACATGAAGATTATGGACAAGTGCTGGCAAAGTACAGCTGGACTTGAAATATAAAAGGGTATGAACAAAGCAGCTTTGACACGAATTTTGCTTGGTTGGTTTGTTTCACTTTGAATATGAAAGTACATTTGAAGTACTTACTCCTTGTGAATGGCACATTCTATAGGAATTGACATCCTGCAGAACTGAAACATTGAGGATACCTGATATATTTTTAGCCGGTAGAATAAATTGGCATCCAAAGGAGGCATTCTGTCCATGTCTCTTGAAACCACCTTTGCAAAGAGAAGGGTCCTAATCTTGGGATGTATTCTCTGAAACAATTAGTATAGGTATAATCCTCAGATATCAAGAAAAAAAGATAAAAAGAATAAATTCTTCACTGTGAGGGTGGTGGGGCACTGAACTAGGTTTTCCAAAGGAGTTTTGAAGGCACCATCCTGAGAAATGTTTCAGGCTGGTCTGGATGGGGCTTTGAGCAGCCTGATCTAGTGGGTGGCACCCTGTCTGTGGCAAGGGTATTGGAACAAAAATGGTCTTTGATGTCCTTTCCACCTCAAACCATTCTGTGATTCTGTGATAATTTCTCATGTCACTGTTTTCTCAACAGAGGCAACATTCACTCCAGTCTTCTCTTATGATTTTTGGTTATTGTAGTTAGTGTTCTGTCCAAATGCCAGGGATAATGAAGATTTTGAGGTTCAACTTTAAAAATGACTGGGTGTAGCTCTGCCAGTTTCAGTGACAAACTTTTACTTGCATATTTTTGAATATTTTATGTTAGGTTGTTGGGTTTTTTTCATAGACAACTTCAGATTTATTTCTGTGAATGTTTAATTTTGTTTCTAAGTCATAAAATACACAGTTTTAGAAAATTTTACATGAAACATGAAAAAAATCTTTCATTGTTCCAGTTTAAATCTTCTAGAATAAGTGGGGCTTTCCTTGTTCATTGGAACTGCTTTAGTACCCCAGGACCATAGTCTGAAAAGCTAAATAATGATACTGAGCAGCTCAGGCTCCTTTGAAGATACCAAGGCATTCCTGGGTTAGTGACATAGAAAATAGTAGTATCATATTCTTTCCTCCTGGAGTGCTGATGAGCTGAAGAAATACATGTTTCTGGAAAGAACAAAAGTAATTCTGGCAGTTAATTTTTGCATGGCTTTGAGTGTTGTACCTTCTCTCATAATAAACCACTTTAATTTGCTTAGTGTTTTTAAGCTAACAGCTTTCATCATGGTGCATATTAAACAATTCAGAGAGCAGAATTAAAATAAGAACTGAGTGATATTTGTGCTATGTTTTAAGTACAGAAAATTAAGGGAATCACTGATAATTATAATGACTAGTAATAAGTATGTAAACTGAATGTTAACACTTTTTTAGCCAGTAAGTAATTAATGATTAATTAATCATTAGCTAACATTTTATGCATCTCTGTATGTTGAATATATCTGTTACCTGTTTTTTTCTTCCATAAAGTTTTTATGAGTTCCTGAAGGTGCTTAAAAGATGAAAAATATTTTTAATGTGTGCTAGAATTCTCCAGGAAAGATCAACGTACATGTTCTTTAACCTAAATTCAATAGATTTGACTTACATTAAATTTGAAATTAGGTAGAGACTTACAGTGAATGTCAATAGTGGGGGTTTTTCTTCTATTACTTCTTCTATTACTGCAAGGTTATGGTAGACATGAGCAATAAAAATATCATCTGTGAATACCATTGTATAGCTGCATGACAAGCTCTTTCATGCCCTGAGAAAATTGCTTTTTCTTTTTGTTTTTGTTTATTCTGTGATCAGCAGTGAACAGAAGCCAGTAACATGGATGATTTGTTCTGTTTAACTCTCTAAGCTCAATGTATAAAGGTTAAAAGATTGTTTGCTTTCTTAGGAGCTCCATTGTGATGACCTTAGAAGTAAGTATGCTTTTTTCGCCCAGACAGAAGGTTTCATTCTCCATTACTTTTAGAAACAATACAGTATTTTTATTGCAGTATGTCTTAGTGGATGAATCTTTGAAAAACATCTTACTAGACTTGCTTGACACTAAAGGAAAATGTTAAGATTCTGAGGGAATGTAACAGTAAGGCTTTTTAATTAGGAATTTAAAACCCCCAAACCCTATGTATCAAACTTTTGACAGAGCACTTGCTTGGGCAGTGTCAATACACCATCTTTTCCCATGTTTTTCTTCAAAAGTGTTAGGCTCCAATTCTTCAAATGCAGCAGTAACACGCTAGAGGCCAGTGGGAAATTACAAACAGGAAAAAAAGTCCTGTATTTTCACATCAGCTTTATATATCAAAACTGCATGCATCTTTCACATCTGCCATTAGACAGATGTGTGTAATTTCAAGTGCAAAAGTGCAAGTGCCATTTTAAGACTTTATGCAAACAGTGTATATCAAATTAGCTACTTGTATAAACAAATACTCAACTGCATGCCTCGTATGCATGTCAGCTGAATGCAGTTACACACAAATTTTCTTAAAAGCAAGTGTCTTTTAGGCTCACTGCTCAAAAAGCTTGTCAGTGTCTGGAGGGTAGCGTGAATATCGTCAGCATTTAAATAAATGTCTTTAAAAAATGGATAGACTGAGAGGGCTGTTATGTAAAAAGTTAATAGATAGTATGGTTCTTGTTGGTCACACATGCTGAAAGTACCAGAGACTGAAGTAGGAGAGCGTGTTCCTGTTCTTAAGGACTTCCCCCACCCCCGGCCAATGAAGAGATTTGTTAATGAATGGAAGACTTTCATTAACAAGTTGCCTCCTTTAAAAACTAACTGAACTTGCAAATGATCAGAATAGCATTTGGCATATCATTAGCACAGGACGAGTAAGCCTTAGAAAATTTGAAGAATTGGTTCATGCAGTTTCAACAAAAGTACTTTAGAATTTGGGCTTTTCTTTGGTAGCCTGTGCCCTTTTGGTCTCTTTTCATTTTCTTGCTATCTGTGTAGACCCTTTACATTTTTTCCAAACCTCCCCCCACCCCTGTTCAATAGCTAATCTGCTAAATTCATGCTACAACTGCCTCATTGAGTGGATGCGTTGTTCTGCCCGCTTCGTACCAGCTTTGTTACTGTGCAGTATTTTTCAGCTGTTTGTGCTCATTACCATACAGCTGGTATTTAGAGGAGAGAGGGAAGCAGGCAGAAGCTTTACTGTCTGCAAGTATAAGAAGCTCTTTTGCAAATGGGGTACTGGCAGATGGGGCATGTGTTTAAACGGGTTTTGCTGATAACAGACTGCATTAAAAATCATTCTGAGAAAGTCTAAGGTCAGCCCCATGAATTCAGAACTTGAGAGGTATTCAACTTTTGGAAGACCTTTATAGAATATTAATTAACCCAGGTCCATGAAAGTGACAAATGGATTGTTTGCAAAAATGTTAGATACTATCCTGCTGCCCCCACTTCACAGTTCATTTCCTTCAGCACCCCCTGATTCGGTGTGTGGGTTTTTTAAAAAAACATGGGATTGTATATGCTGTGCTCATGATCAGGGCTGTTGCCAAAACAAATGAGAGAACAAACAGTAAAATCCCAGACCTCTTGAAAGGAAAAATAATTTTCCTTTTGATGTTGTGACTGAACTTTGCATTATGTACAATTATATAAACCTTTGCCAGAAGCCAACCCGTTACATACACATGGAAATTGATTCTTTTGCTAGCAGAATGAATAGCACCGCACTGGCTGAGGTGATCTGAAGAGAGAATTGAACACATTTGTGTCTAGAGCCCGTACATCTTCTTTTGGCTCTATTGCTGTAGCTGAGAAGGGAGAACAAGCTTTAGGGCCCTGGGACTACCCTTGCAGGCCTGCAATGGAAGCCGGGTATTACAAGGCCAAGTGCAAGCTGGGAACAGGTGTTCTGCATTTAGACATATAAGTTAATCATTTACTGTCTGAAATACAAGGTAATTGGTATGTGCTAACACAGCTCTGTGTGGCTCTAGTGCATGGCCCTTGTAACAGGATCATCAAATTCCTGGCTTCCTTCTGGAATTCGGTGCATTTTGGCATTGCTCTGAGCCCCTTGGGACACCCAGGGGTGACTAAGCAGTCGCCTCACACAGATGGAGTGCTCTGACAGCTGATGAAGGATGGAAACACTGGTGGGTTAACATTTCTCAGAGTACCCACACAGTCTCTGACCCTCTCAGTCCTAATCCTCCAGGAAAAGCTACAGAATGCTTTCCAAAGCATTGAGCCTGGGACAATAAAACCATAGAGTCAATAGAGCTATTGATTTCATGGGATGCCATAATCTTGGGGTTCTTTCCCCTTGTTTTACCTCTTTCTTTCCCATTGGAGACAAACTCCTCCTTCATTACTAACACTGCCCTTTCTGCTTGGTGGGAACCAGCAAGTCTCAGATGTGTACCTAAAATGTACACCATACCTGGAACCTTATCAGCTCAGCATTTTGGTCTCCTCCCCTGCCCCCATACCAGCTGTATTATTTGGGATAGTGAAAAATTCTGCCACTACTCATAAACCTTCCTTTACTTATATTAAGGAGGTGTGCTGTGTTTGTAGATGTTGGTCCTGCAGCACAGCAAACAACTGTAGTGTGTAAAACCAGTGCCTGGCAGTGAGAAGATGAGCTCTTATTCCAGACCAGTTAATAGATGTATGTACAATTCAGGCCACATTTTTATGTTCTTGAGAGAAGAAATCCAGATGCTTCTTACCTGCTTAACTATTGACCAGAGTTTTATTTCAATAACAGTTACAAAAAAACATCAAGAGATTTTAAAGAACAGCACTGTTCAGCTCCAAAATCCCATTGCTTCTCTATAGTGTGAGGTAACACATTAAAATGTGATATGAAGAGTTCTGCTTTGAATGAGTTAGTGATCACATTCAAAACTACATTGAGGACATTACATTACATTGAAGCACAGTTTTATATGAGTTTTGAGTTGCAAGTGAAATACCGTTCACTGGTTAAGTTCCACATCTGAAACACAGAGTTTGTCAGAAGCAAAGTGGGAAATTCACTAACTGCAACTTCTTCAAGCTCTTTAAATCAAATAGAATTTATTAGGGTTTTTGATGTGTATTGAAGTACAGCAAAAAAAAGTAATGGCCAAAGTAAGACCCTGTTGTGATAGCTGCTCTAGCAGGGGTAGTTCCCCTGCACCCCCTGAATTTATAAACTCTAGCACTTCGCTTTCACACGTCTGTCTTCAAATGCAGTTACACAAAAGTGCAAGAAGAGGTTATGAACAGCTGCTATCTTCTGAATCCAGCTGTGCTTCCTGGAGGCTTTATTTGCACACCTCTGCCTCCAGCCCACCTTCCTACTTTCTCCCTCTTTTTCCAGTACTGTCTAGTATTCTGCCAGAAGTTATTTCCTTGCTTCAGCTTTGCTGGCAAATGGATCCTGTAAATGATCTAACTTGCTTTAGGCAAAGTTAGTTAAGTTTAAAAGGCTATCAAAAGTGATTTAAGCTACCTGGAAAATGTTTTGCATGAAGGAGATGAAAGAGCAGCAGAGCTCTAAGGTCAGTAACCTCTTGCAGAAAGGTGGTAGAATACCCAGGGGTTAAACATCTTTAACTGGCCAAGTGCACACGGATCTGTGGTGCATGAAGAGCAGATGTAAGAGCTGCTGTCACTGTAAAGGCCCTCCTGCAACTGCCTGTGCTAGTAACACTACTTTGATTAAAAATCACATGCTGGAGGTTGTAGACAGACATTCACTTGGCTAAAATCCATGCCACTGGAAACCTTCATCTCCCCCAGGCAGGTTCCTGTTGCCCCTTTGGTGGTCATTATGGCCTCACTGGAGCCAGCAGAGATCCCACACTGGCTGTGGAGCAACCAGCCAGAAAAGCTTAGCCAATTTAAATGGGTGATTTGCACTAACCCAGCTAATTTAACATAAAGTGGATTTATTGTTCCTTTGGTTCTGCGGTGGGGACAGCAGCATCTTCTGTTGGCACAGCTAAGCAAATGCTGTGTGCTGTCCAGGTGTGACAAATGGGCAGCTCCTTCAGTAAGGACCCCACTCAGCACTGTGCCCAACCTTGTGGCTTCAGTTTAGGTTTCCTGTGAGGTGGTTTGATGAGGAGAGATGAACAAAAAACTGTGTGAGTATATTTCAGAAGTCTTTTTAGCTAAATGTATAAGGACAAGTTTGTTCAGGCAGTTTGTTCTTCCCCGGCAGAAAGCACTAGGTACTTTTGAGTCCATGGATAGGTGGTAACACGGAACTTTATCATCTAAGTCTGGATATTTTTAAGAATCATGTAACTTTAACGTTAATTTGAATTAAGTTCACGTGTAAAACTAATTCGGTGGGAGTGTTGTGATGGTAAATAATTAAGATTTTGCTGTAAAAGAAGTCAGAGTGCATAGATAAGTTTTTCGTATTAAATACAAAATGATTAAATTCATGGTACAAGTTAGAATCTCCCAGATCTATGATGTTGTGGTAGGAAATCTCAAATGATTGGGATTTGTGAAAAGCAAATTACATTTTAGAGTCTGAGAACTACCTCTGAAAACCTTTTGTATATTTCTACCTAAAATATTTTGAAAAATGTACAGAATTCCTTTATTGTATTGTTTGTATTCCCCACATTATTTAAAAAATAATGCCTGCAAAGACTAATGTGTTACCCAATAGCTAGTAAATGTTTGGTGCTCAGAACAGATAGATGCACGGCTTTGAATGGACTCAGAGATCTCCAGCTCTCTGTCTTTGCCTGTTACACTGTCTACATATGAGTTTTGTGGTAAAGTTTGTGGCAGGATCTAAGGTAATAGATGCAGTAAAAGCTACAAGAAGCTTTGCTAATAAGCAGAGAGAGAGCAGGCACCACTGTGGATGAAACAGAATTAAGCTCCATCCAAAACCTCATCCCACTGAAGACATTTTATACTGATTTGTTTCAGAAAAGTTCATGATAAAACCTTCAGTGCACTGGAAACAGTGGAGAAATCAGTGTAATGAGCAATCAACATCTGAAGCAACTGGCTGGCAATGAGAGCACATCAAAGACAGTTTTCAGAGAAAGGATGGAAATTACTGAAACTTCACAGTGTTCAGACACATTGTGATTCTGTCTTTGTCATGATGGGGTCCTGGATCTCCTGTGCTGGATGCTTCATTGTGTTTGCAACCCGTGGGCAAAACCTAATTGTCAGTTACTGACAACAGAGAATGTCCTCTTGAAGTTTTTTGCTTTTGGGAAAACTTTTTCAGTTTCCCTAGAAAAAGCCAGGATTTTAGCTCAGTTTTTCTGTTGGGAATATTTCTGCTTTGTAGGACTTAGCCGAGAAGCCTTCAGTGTTGAGTTTTGGACAAATCATCCAAACCAGTGAAGTTATCCAGTTGAAAAAAATAAAAAAAGACATCAGTCCTGTATCCCTGAAGCCTGTTTTAACAGCTGTACTTTAAACTCAAGAGCTCAGTGAAGCTTCAAGAGGAAGCATTTTTGATGCTTAATATTAATTAGGAAACCTTCTCCAAAAAATGAGGCAAATTAAAATAATTAGGAAATTGTTGTGGTGTTGGCCCTTCATGTGTATTGTTGAAACACAAGCATAACAAGGTGTGTGGCAGGTGGAAATACCATAAGGCAAGATATACCTGCAACAGCATAAAAGTCCTGAAGGAAGGTGGTTAGTGGCTTTATTCACCAGCCTTGCAGTAATTCACTTTGCTAACATATGCCCTTCTCTAGTTTTACATTGGTGCCACTCTCTGCAGTTTCGCTCATTGAGTCACCAAGTAGCTGTCCATAAGTTTGTTTAAATAAACTTCTTGGATGTGATCCTGTAAATATATTATGTAAAGCTGTGCAGAAGTCACAAGTGCTGTATTTTTATCTTGCTTTAGATCTTGAGTGATTCCTGGAAGTATGTTCAGGTTACCAAGGACCTTATGTAAAAATTCAGAATGGAATTTACAGCATGGTGCTTATAAAGTCTCTTCAGAAAGTCTTTTAGCATAATCCCAACCAGTCTTCTGTTCTCTAATGTGTTTAAGACTAGTGACTGTTCAAGTCACTTCTGTTGCTGCATCCTACATTTGGTTTTGGGAAGGAAGAAAGTCCTGATTCACATTAGTTTTGGACACATGAATGGAAAGCTGAAGCAAATGGGTGCATTTTTTCAGCCTATCATGGTTTCCAGTAAGTGGGGTGGATATACAGTGTCAAAGAAGTCAGCCTGAAGGCTTGCACTGAAAAAGAAAACCATGGGGAATGAGTTGTTTTCTGAGAATAATGTCAATAAAAGAATTGAAAATGGCCTTAATTCAAAATAGGAATTGCAAAGAAACAAATACCCTATCCCCTCTGAAGACAATATGAGAAATACAAAGATATCCCCCATTTGTGAAACAGACAGACAAATTATTATGATGGATGTCAGCTGCGAATAATGGAAAGCACTTATGCTGGTCCATGGGAGTTTGGGCACTGTGTACCAGGAAGAGTGAGAGTGCAGCCTCCATTGGCTGCATTGCAGGGAGACACTGAAACTGTGGCTAATAAATTTATTCTGGTTAGCTGAAAACATCATCTGATCAGGAATTTATAAGTAATAGTTATCATGGGTTCAATTATTTCCAAGGCAGAAAGACAGTCTCCTTCCTCTTGTTAACAGAAAATTTCCTATTACAGAGTGCACTCTAAATCAGATGAGAAATGTGCATCAGACAGCATGGTTTACCAGGCAGAAATTTAATTTTGGGGTGACACCTGGTCTGTGGGTACCCATCCTCCCCAGTAATTTACTCAATAGGCTGCTGGTTGACCTCTTTATGTAGAGGGAATGGGCAAGGGGCAGCAATAAAATGATGATGATGATGATGATGATTATTATTATTATTATTGTCTCTCTGCTTGTCAGGATTTAAGAGAGAGCTGTGTCACAAAGCTGGCAATAATCTAGGTGCAATATGTTATTTTTCAGAGCAAGACTAACACAGACAACTTCTGCTTAGGCTGATGAATATGGTGGCAAACTAGCTTCATGATTCTGCCTCACCAATCAGATCTGTTATTTCAAGATTCTTTTCAGTGCCATCAGATTCAAAATGGCAATTAACATTTGGACCTGCAAATGCTCTTTGACCTAAATTTGGGGAATACAAAAAAATGCGTAATTTAATTGCAGTCAGTTCTTTCAGAAGGGATGTAAGAAGACAAAGTTCTTCACTCGTGTATTTCTTAACAAAAATCAGGATGGACACTTTTGGAGATCTTCATGTGAACTGTGTGTTCGTTTTTCTCTCGGCGAGGAGCAGTGCGACAGTAGGACTGCATTTTCAGTCCTTCCAGCACAGCACCAGTTGATTCTCTGTGGGAGTTGTCACGTTTCTTATCCATTAAAGCAGACCCCTTAATAGCTCCTATCACTGCCAGGCAAGCTTTATAAGTTCAGAGTGTCTCTTATGAGACTTGGTATTATACATCTAATTCAGACAAGGATGTCTCACAATCACTATTGCGTTGTTTCCAGAGAAAATACAACAATTATCCTTTCCTCTCTGACGCATCAAAGCCCAGCTCATAGGAGAGCTAAATCTCCTGGCAAGAAGGTTGTGGTAAGATTTGCTTTTCAGCTCTGCAACAGCCAGTGTGCAAAAGCTGACTAAATACCATTGGATTGGCTGTCAACATTTCGCTGTGCATTCCTGACAGATGTCTTCTCTTTGATATGTTCCCTCTACAAGGGGAACTGCATAGGATGTACACAATCTTTATGATGCTTTTGGTTGTTGAAACTCAAATAGTGATTCTTTTTTCTATGGTGGGCAGGAAGAACTACTTTTGTCACCATCTGTAGACAGTAGGATGAGTAAAAAAGGAATTTCTTTTGAGTAACAAGTTTTCACATGCAGTCTCATTGTAAAAAGAGGGTCTGTCCAAAATACAGAGGGAAGTCAGTAGTAAAAGTTTGGTTCTGTTTTGTCTGAAGATATCTGTGCTGTGAAAAACAAGTGGGGGAATTTTAGCCTGCAGGTTAGGATATAGTTAACCTTGACTGGAGAAACTGCCACATGGTGGGAGTTCCAGAGAGCAGGACAAATGTGTGTTTGGTGCCAAGTCTGGTTTGCCTGTAGTTTCCATCTTCCATCTGGCATTGACAACACCACCTGAGGTAGGAAGGTGGAAGCAGGACCACCCCAGTCGCCTATGGCTGTTTTTTCCATTGGTATTGGACAGACCTCAGAGCTCGGAGCCGTGAGCTTTGGTCTGTAAAGGGTAGAAGTTTTGAGGCCAAACCAGAGATTTTGCAGTTTCTTTTCTCAAAAGGGAGGTATTTTCCCCTATTTCAGTTTAAGCAGAGTTAAAGCTACAGGGAAGAACCGAGTCTGCTGTCTTCTGTACCCCTTGTAGTGGTGACATAGGATGTTGGCCATGGATTTGTTTTGTGGTGAGAGCCACTGAATTTTTAAAAATCTTTATTTTCTAGAAGTGGATTCAAGATCTGAAGCTGTATTTTTAAAATCAAAAATGCCTCTGTAATTAAAATGTGAGGTTATAATAATGACTTTCTGGTTGGCAAATAACTGATTTACATCAAGCCCCAACTTAAAACATAGTGCTTGGAGCACCATGAATACAAAATTCTATCCTTTCTTATCCCATGTGTAGGAGGAATCCATCACAATTGCAGATACAATGAAACAGTGGATTTTGACATTTTATTAAAGTTTGGACATGTAATCACTCTTCAATGTTCTGTTCAAAGGAGCCTCAGCAGAAAATAGCATAAAATTACCATGCACTGATAATGGAGAGAAGCACTGAACTTCAGATTTACGCTCTCATTACTTGTTCCATCACATTCTCAGTTCTTTGTTGTGTTGTCTTTATGGCTTCTGGTGTTCTGAGAGTAAGGTTCCCATTCATTTTTGGAACTCTAAAAGGCCATAAATTACAATGGCTGATTCTGATATGACACGGGTTAACAAAAATAAAGAATTTCTTTACTCTCAAGTCTCAAAAGCAAAGCTAATGTATTTTCCTACTGTTTTCTTTTGATTTCTTTTTCAAACATACAAGAAAAGTTAACTATCTCTGACATTTGAGGTAGATGATGTGTTATATTTCTCTGTGGTAAAGTTCTTTTCTAAGTTTTAAATACTAGCAATAAATTCTGGACTCTGATTATAAAGAAAATCACTTTGTTTGTAAAGTTAATTTTGTATTTTCTATCATGAGGATTTTATGTATAAATATTTGTGTAGATTGCCTTTTTCAAGCATCTTGGCACAAGAAACTCAGCTAAAATGGAAGGAAAATTGTTTATGGGAAGACAGAAGCTTTCTAATTTCAAAAGAAGTCTATCGTGTTTAAAGAAAAACATAGTTTTACGATAAAAGAATTATTAAATAAATCCACTAGGTTCACTGAGTAATAACTTTTCACCTCTTGCAACTGCTGCCACAAACAAAAAAATAGTTTACTATTATGACTTTGCTGAAATAGGTGGGAAAGGAATTGCCTGCTCTGTTTATTTACCAGTGAGCAGAAAAAAGGAAAAAAAAATCAGGTATTCAAACAGAAGTTTTTTTTTAAAAAAGCCACAAAGAGAGAGAAGGTTGTAAACTCTTTGTACTGTCTTTGACTTTGTACTTTTTTACATATTTGAACTTTCTCTCCCAGGATTTTTTTATATTGCAGATTTCTGTGCATGAGTGGATTTCTTAAAGAGCTTGCAGATACAGCCTTTAAAGGTGTCCTTCAGATTGGTTAGTAGATGGTCTCTACTTCTGTAAACAGATTAGGCTTTGTCAAAGTGTTTTTAGTATTTTGGGTTTGGTTTTTGGGGTTTTTTTGAGGGGGTTATTGTCATCTGTGAGGGCTTACACTTATAGGCAAATCACATGGATGATGACTATGCCTTCATGATAGCATACAGAGAATTTCTGGTTCGACAAAAAAGTGAGCATTGTTGCATCTGCCAGAGTGCTTTCCACAGAAGTGATGATGTTGTGTTTAGTAGCTTTGCTGATGTAACCTAAAGTGTTATGGCTTGGAAAATTCTAATTTTAGCTGCCATTTCTCTGCTAACCAAACCCTTTGCGTGGTTACAGCTAAGGTGGGCAAAGAGCACTTTTGTTGACAAAGAGTTCAGTCTTAGCAAGAAGCTGCAGCAATTTAAGGTATTGTTTTATCCAGCTGTTCCTGGGTACTCTGCTCCCGCGGTACAACCGGTAGGAGAAATATGCTAGCGTCCACAGCCATGTGTCTGCAAAATCCAGGAGTTCAGTTTACAGCACTGCAATCCTTACAGATTGTTTGCCTAGGTAAGCTCAGGTAAACAACCCTTCTGTTTAAGGGAAATGCCCTCTCAAATCTGCTGGCAATGTTGTTTGTCAAAATGAAATATTTTAAATAGTAAGGCTCTGCCAACCCAGCTTGTTGGTCGGAGTGGATTAGGTTGGGCTGTTTGTACAGGAGGGGATTTGCAGGTGGGTGCAGGGGGCTGTGGGGAAGGGATGAGTGACAGATGACAGGCAAAGCCTGTTACCCACTGAGGCACAGTGGGCACGGCTTCCACTGGTGCACCAGAGCTAAGTGGCAGCCTGGAGGGTAGTCACAGTCCTAGGGAGGCTCTGTTGTCATCATTACATCAGGAGCAAGGGCTCTGTAATAAATTGTCTCATGAATTGGTGTGATGGTACGAGGTCTGTGGAAAGTGGTAAAGGAAATGTGTGATTTGAAGATATTTTAGGTATTTCATCAATGAATTTAGAGAACACATCCTCATTAATAAAAGTAATTTGGTTTTGAGGTTGAAACTTTTGAGTGCAAATGCATTTTATGAGTAATATCTGAGCAGAATGATTTCACTGGAAGGCCTTTCCATCTGATGAAGCCAAAACCATCTCCAAAATACATCAATAAAAAGTTACTAGAGTTTATTTTGCTGATGTCTCATTTAACGCCTGCAGAATGAAAGTGTGATTTAATTTAGTTGTCCTGACTGATAGTAAGGGAATCATTGTGGAGTGGGCTTCAGAGCATGTAATCAAGGGTTTCTGAAATGTTTAGGCTTTATCTGCTAGTAGTATTAAGCTTCTTGCTGCTGTTTCTCACTGCTTCTCCAACCTGTCTCATACACCGAGAGAGCAAGGGGCCATGAATCCAAGGCTTCATTTCAAGGAGCTGCTGTTAGCTGTCTGCAAGCTGACCCCATGTATATTGGCTAACATGTAATTCTCAGCAGAACTCAGGCCCCTGGCATATCTATCCTCTGTGTATGTTACTACAGTTTTCCCTTCACAGGGCTCAGGTGTTGCACAAAGTCACATGTAGCAACACTAGAGACAGAACTCAGGACTCCTTTTAAGAAAAAGAAAAACATATATTCAACCAAAGGGTGGTTTCAACTAACTTGTCTTTTGAACTGAATAATTGAAATGTACTTTAGCAATGCTGTTTGTGTATCGACTTACTGAAAACACGTATGGAACAGATGACTTGGCATGTCCCATCAGACAACAGGGGAATTTACTGTGTATATGTGTGAATGAGCTGGCAGTACAGGAGAAGCTCTTGTAACTGCAACAGTGGATAGCAAGCACAACTAAATTTCATGACAGATATCTTGATGTTGGATTAAGTAATTTGCCTCTAGAATTTCTCAAAGAAAACTGCTTTTGAAGTCAGATGTGCCACTCTTTGCACATATTGGATTTGGGAGGTTTTAATGATTAAAGCAGCACTAATACGGGCTTAAAAGATGTTGGGTCAAATCCTGGCAGTACCATGAGGCCCCAGTGAATTCAGCACACTTATCCTACTGATGGGGATTCCAACATATCTTGGCTTCTGTGATTGTGACCAGTTGGTACTGTGAACATGTCATCTTCCAGCTCAGCTAAGTTGGCTGGATAAACTGCCACCCTTTGGGCTACTTGCAGGTATTTGTCATGCATCCTGCCAGCAGACTTCTGCTGCTTCAGATCTGCCACTTAAGCTGCTCATGTCATCACTTCTTAGCCTGTTTAAGGGGAAAAACGTGCATTTATTGCCAAAGATCTGCTTCTATATATAGTTTTATAAGCCAATTTAGCTCATGGACTGAAATCTGTTAAGGAGGGGAGAGTAATCTCTTCTGGTACAGCTATATCCAGCAGAGAGTATGCCCATGGCTTGCCTTTTTGAGAGCTGGTTTTGACAAGTTTGTTTCAGAAAAGCTTAAGGAAGGTATGCTGTCTTACAGTGAAGAATGTCTGTAAAGAGGTGCTGGCATTTCCTTAGGAGAAGATAGCTGTGGGCATGAGGAATGCTTCTGAAGCAGATGGGCCTCTGATCTAGAACTGTTCTTGATGTGATGCATGTTTGGTTATCAGTGGCCATCTTCACATGTATTTGAAAATGGGATTTGAACTGGTAAAAGCATGGTATCCTCCTCTTCCTAAAGATTTATTTCCTTGTCAACTGTGGTTTTCTACAGATCTTGTCTAAAGTCATCCTCTCTGTTCTGCATAGAGGCATCGATGTGGAGGGTGTGTTCTTGCAGACTCAGTGTTCCCAGCCATGGCCCCAGAGTTTGTTTACAACCAAAAGGTGGGAACAGCAACATGAAGAAGCAGTCTTGATTCCTAGCCAAGCTTTTAGTCTGTTTCACCTCTAGGTTAAGCCCTCAGCTTGTGAGCCCCTGGCTCCATTGGGTCCCTTTGAGCTGGGGTCTTTACCATGTCTCTAAGTAGTTCTTACTTGGAAAGGGCAATCTTATTATGAGGAATATTGATGTTATCTGACAAACCTTTGTTATATACATTGAGCTGTCTGTTCCTTTCCTTTCCAGCTTCAAGATCACTCTGAAAAATGCTAACAAATTAGGACCTTCTTGAAAATAGCTTAACATGAAGAAGCAAATATACTCAATTCAGTTACTGGTTTAATGCAGATCAAGATAATATTTTCACCTCATTTCCAAAGGCCCTAAAGGAATCAGTGCAATTCCATGATGGCATCCATACAGATAAAAGGTAGAATAACTGCATTATTTGGAAACTACTGCAAGCTACTTCTCTTTTCTCCTTCATTTAAAAACATTTTGAAGACACTAATGCTGCAGGGAGGGAGTCTTAACATCTGAGCACTGGAAAATTTTTTCTTAGTTGTCTGTTCTGCCAGAATATTTGTGAGAACTGTGGTTTTGTTTCAGGGAAATGAAAAGTTGGAAGAACTTGTAGAAGGTTTAGAAAGACCTGTCAGGGGCATAAAATGGTTAATTTACCTTCCTGAAATTCTTCTGTTTTATGGAAGAAATTAGTTGGTAATTTATTTTAGACTGAGGTTTTGGTTGGGCAGGCAGGACCAGATTTGTTCAGATCTAGGTGTTATTGCTCAAACTTTTGTTAGAGAATGTAAACTGGATATGTGACAGCTGGACAAAACTGCAGCAGCCTTTGACTCCCTTGTTGATACCATCAGCTGGCTGCTTGCACGGTGGGGTCTTGTTTGGAGACCAGTTACACATTCTGTTTCACTGAGGGCTAAGTCACTAGCTCAGTAGTGAGAAAAGATAAAGGGTATATGAACCACTCCTTGGGATCTCTCTAGGTGTCACATACCCTTGAGCACAAATTCTCCTCAGGAGCTGAAGACACTTTGATTGCTTATTTATATATTTAGGTAGATATAACACCAGAAAAATGTGAACTGCCAGTTTCAGATATAGAAAATGCCCTTCCAAAAGACTGAGAGGGTTGGATTTGGCATGCTGGTTGTTTTCACAGCCTTCATGACAGCTCCTTAGCTTGGTATCCATCCCCATTCTCATATTTGGGCATCGGCTAAATTTTAAGTTAAGAGTTCCATTTTCTATTGCAACAAAAGAGTATCGTTTTTGTGGAGGTGAAGGGGGCATTATGATTGTTTCTCACACATTTTTTTTTAATTCTGAGATGAGATTTCTTTTGGTACAGCCATCTCTTTAACCTCAGTGTACACTGCCTCTGCTTAGAAAACAGTGTTAGTATCACAGCTCTTCAAAACAGATACCTTTTAGATTGTAATAGATGTCCCCTGGAAATTGGAAAGGGGAAATGAGTTGGATTTTCTCTGTCTTGGAACTGTTGACCCATGCTTTAGATCAATGCAGGCTCTGGCTGAGTCTTCCTCTTTTTTCTTTTCCCCATTTAGCCTGGAATACTGAACAGCTAACCCAGCTTACTAGTCACGTTTCTGTAGCTCCTTTCAGAGGGCCACACACAACTGCCAGCTGTCTACCTGCTGTAGAAGCAAAACCCCACCATTCCTAAAGTAGATGCACATAATATGGTAATGTAACCAGCTATCAGTAACAGGAAAGTGAACAGAGCCCAGTTAGTGTTAATGTTCCTGCTTCTCAGTATGTACACCTGCTGAGTCACATTTAACTTTCCTCTGTGATATAGCAAATTAAGTTCCTAACATTTTTTCTCTAGGTATTTTGCATAAAGAAGTACAAAGCTCGTTCAGGTTTTCTGGTTAACAGGATACTACTCTGAGAGCACCTCTTGTGCTCTTCAGGACTGAGTAGCCCACACATCTTGCCACAGATGTGGGGCTTGTCTGTCTCAAAGGAAGAGAATTTCAGAGGGCTCTTTGAAGGACTGTGCTGATAAGGAGGCTGACATCCCTATCTTGAGTTGAAATGTACCTTGTTGTTTTAGCTTCTAACCCAGTAGTCTGCACTGCCTAAAACGCCTGAATTACGGGGAAGGTTAGTATCCTCTGCTGTCTTTTCCTTGACAGGTTGATTGCTCAGTCTAAACTTGAGACTCTTGGATTCCCTTCTGAAAGTAGCTGTCCACCAAACTTTCTTTGTATTAATCAGAATCAGTAAATATGAGCATAGTGTGCATAAGGCACATGAAAAGACTGTTGCTGCAGTTGTTTTAAAAACCCCAGAGCTTTGCCATATGACTTGTGCCAGGTAGTGTTCTTGTGCTGGCTTACTTAGGGGGAACACCTTCACTTTTTTCAGTTTTGCATAGCAGAGAATGAGGGTTGCTCAGTGCAGTGTTGCATGTGAATCCAGAGACCACCCGCTGTTCGTCAACACAGGGAATTGAAATAATTTGTAACCAGGAGAGACTTTGGATGAAGTTTGCCAGAAATGTAGTAGGAACCAAAATAAAAGAGTCCCTAGTACAGGTCAACCAATGCAGCTTTTGGAATCAGCATAGCGTAGGAGTTCCTAATCCCTCTGGTGGTAGTGGTCTGCCTTCTAATTTTAGTCTCTTTCAGTTTCCTTGTAAAGCACAATAGACCAGTGGAAAAAATCTGCATTTTAAAAAAGTTTTTGAAGAGCAGGCATGAGTCATACCTGTCCCTGCAGGCCGTTAAAAAGCTGCCAACAGTTAGCTGGGAAGAAGTGTATTTAAACTGTGTTCATGCCAATTTAAATCACTTTATTCAAAAGCATGAATGAGGTTGTAGTATTCCATTAAGACTGTTGTTATCAAATTTTAATGAGGAGCTATATTTACACAAGCAGCAAATGAGTTCTTCCCAGAATTTTCTTTTTAATCAAACATTCCTAAACATTGTCTATGATTTTACAAGGGACAAAAGTGAACATTGTACAATCTTGTCCCAGTGGGGAAATTCAGCTATGTTTAAATAACTGCACAGAAATTGAAATTTAGGTTCATCAGCGAATGATCTGGTCAGTGGCTCATAGCATGTTTTGTTGAAGGTAGGTAGCAAAATGGGGATTCAGGACTGGCCAGTTTTCAAGGCAGAAGTTTGTTCTGTGTCTGAAATTAGACTAAAGGGAAGAGTCCACATGATGTGTCGAAGGTTAAATTAAAAGGGACCTAACTAACACTCATCTGCGCTTTGATTTTTTGCCAACTTTCTGATCAAAAAATGAGACTTCTGCTAAATACCAGACTGCAGGCTGGTGCTCTCATCCTCCTCCCTCCTGCTTCCCTTTCCCACTTCCATTCAGTCTCTCCCTGACACATCAGCAGGCCTATGACATACAGCAGGATATTCTTCCATTTCTGTGAGAAAGATTGGCATACAGAAACCAGTTTGGCACTGATTGAATATTAGAGATGGAGTATGATAATAAAAGGAAAGTGGGTAAAAAAAATCCCTAGAGATTTGTCAGAACATTGCTGGCATTGCTTAAGCAATGTTATAGCTAATAACAAGCTTTAGTAGTTGCTTTCAGCAAAATAAAAGAAAGAGGAACTAGGACATATATTTGCACAGGCTTTATTACAGAATCCGAAATCTCTCTTCCAGTGTGCTAATTTCAAATAATAGTTTGCAATATTCTGCTTTTTTTTTTTCCTCTTAATTTTAAAATAGTTTTAAGATACTTCCCCGTACAACCAACCACGTTGGTGACGTGGACTATTCCTTGGCATTTAACTGGTAAATCAGTAACATTAGATGGACTGCATTTCCTTAAATAATTGGATTTGTGAAATACTGAGTCTCCATAAACTTTCAAACTTCAAAACCATGGTTGCCATCTAATTTTGTGGTTATAAGTGAATGGAACAGCAAACAAAAAAATTTCAAAATCTTTAATTTACTCCATCTAGTGTACAAATAAAGCTTCAGGAGTTTTGTTAACTGTCTTGCTATTTAACCCACAGTGAATGGATTGGTTTAGGGAGCACATCAGTTCCATTACACTGATCTGGCAGTTGACAGAGGTTTTTAGAGAAATGGTTAAATATGTGATGTCTGAGGTTATGTGAATGTTGCAACATGCAGTTTTTCTTGGGGATAGAAACAGGGAGTAGTTGTAGTTTTTTAAATTCAAGTAGAAATATTATAGCTTTATATAGGAAGCATAAGCTTTTATTGAACAAAATACCTTCCCAAAAGAAGCTTAGACATAATAGTGGACAGGTATGGTAATTTTCTTTTTTTTATGCTTAGTTCTTAGGTTTTCTACAGGTAGCACTGAAAATATCTCTGAAACACTGTGAAATGTGCCACCTATTTTATCCTTCTTGAATTCTATGAAACATCTGTTATAAAGAGTTGTGCTGGTAAAGCTAAATTCAGTGAAAAAAAAAAAAAAAGTTAGCAATTGTCATCCCTCTCGTCTGGATGAGGGACTGGTTACCCAAAGTTATGCAGTGCTGTGTCTCTTGTTGAGGCAGGCAAGCATGCTGTGTGGTTTCTAGACTGGAAGCACCTGTTCAGAGAAGAGTGTTTTTAGCTGGGGCAGGTTTGCTGGTCTCCTTGCTCTGCCTGTAGCCCATTTTGACATGCAATTGCACAGCATAAGGTTAATGACAGTGGGTTAGCAAGCCTTCAAAGCATCTGGTGTGACCCCAGGATGCCTGGCATTCCTTTCTGCTCTGCAAAGGTTTGGCATCCATCCTCCACTGCAGGGAGAATGTACTCAGGAGAAACCAGCTCACAGGGCTCCCCCAGGCTTCTAGAGAGGGGTGAGTTGTCATGGCAATAAATCATGAGGGCTCATGGAAAAGGAGTAAATCCCCTTCTCTGTGCTTTACCATAGGCATGGGTTGGGTGAGAAAAGGAAGTTGGATCAAGCAGGTAGAATGTGCAATTTATAACCACCACTGCCACTTAATGCTAGGGCAGAGTGTGTGTCATGGGAAAATGACCATTTTCATGTACCAGAGACACTCTGGGCTGCAAGGAGTCTGTGTCCTACCAGGTCATAGTGCTGATCAGACTGACCTGACTGGGACTCACCGAGCATTCTGTAGCCAAAGGCAATGTCGGCAGAACTGCATCTTCCCTCTGGTGGCTGCTTCCAGCTGCTCTGCAGATGTGGGCAAGGATGGCAGAGAAAACACCAAATATCCTCTAGATAGCTTGCTGGTGCAGGTATTAGACAGAGCAAAGGAGAAGCATTTCGGGGGGCTGAAGCACCTTTGTGAAGACAGGCTGAGAGAGCTGGGGTTGTTCAGCATGGAGATGAGAAGGCTCCAGTGAGACATCACTGTGACCTTTCAGTTCCTCAATGAGGCTTATAAAAACCAGGGAGAGACACTTTTTATACAAGCAGGTAGTGACAGAACAAGGGAGAGCAGTTTTAAACTGAAAGAGGAGAGATTTAAGTTAGATGTTTGGAAGAAATTCTTTCCCCAGGTGCTAGGGAGGCACTGAAGTAGGTTGCTAAGAGAACTTATGGATGCCCCACATCTGGAATTGTTCAGGCCAGGTTGGATGAGGCCCTGAGCAGCCTGATCTAGTGGGTGGCATCAAAGACCACAGTCGGGGAGGTTGGAACTAAATGATCTTGAAGGCCCCTTCCAACCCAGGCCTTTATATAATTCTGTAATTCTGTGTCCTGCAGTCCAGACATCCCCTGCCTTGTAGGTGCTTGAATGTTGTATGGAAAAATGCTTGTCCTGAATTCCAGGGAGGGAGAAAACATGGTCGAGGATGGGAAGGGAAAGGAAGAGAGTTATAAGTTGGGACAATAAGTCTTGTTAGACTGTGATGCTGTGGAGAGGACAAGATGGACAAAACTACTGGGGAAATACTGGGCCAGAATAATGATAGGGCAGGAAGCACAGGGCAGGAGAATGGAGGACCTTGGGGATGATGCTTACAGAGAAACAAGAAGGAGGAAAAGATGGAGAGAGCCCAGGAAATTCATACACATTCAATAGAACAATCGCCTCTCCAAAGCTGAGACTCAAGGATGCTACACTTCTGTCACCAGCAAACTGCCCTGGCACATCACATTTCACCTTCCTCTAGAGCTTTTGCACCAAAGGTGGCATCCTGCTGTTCCTCACTGCTGGTTACCCACAGTGGTGGGGCATCACCTGCGGGCTCAGGCTGTGTTCTGCCTGCCCCCACTGGACAGGGAGTCAGTGCATTGCCACGTGATGGGGTGAATTCCCTTGATGCTCTAAAATGGATGCCAGGATGCCATGCCTATAACATTGGAATGTTTGCCTTTGCAAACTTGATGCACGTACACAGGGGGATAACAATGTATAGCAAATCACAACCTCAAACACTGCTTCCACAGAATCTCTTATTTAGTATGTACCATGCACACGCTGTCTTGTTAAGCAGCTCTTTCATAGTAAAAGCATCTTATTCCTGTCATTTCAAATTCTTTTGAATACTTGGTTTTGTAACCTTTTACCCCCTTTAGGTAAAACAGGTAGGAAAAGAGATTTGACATTTTTAATAGTTTTTTCTTGACATTCTTCCTAAATCCTTCTGGCTTAATCTCTAATTCCAGGAATTCTTCTGTCTGTAGCCTAAAGACTCACAACTAACCCCTTCTCGTTTTCACGTACCACAAATGACAACAAAAAGTATTTTGTAAATAAATTTGTAAAGATTATGCCAGATAAACAAGCACTTCTCTTGGCAATTAAAATAAAGCTATCTCAAAATAAAAAAAAAAAAAAAAAAAAAGAAGGAAAACTTGACAGAAAACAGCAGTAGATACCAGTCCTCCATTTGTATTCAGTGCAAAGGACAGACATTTTTGGTAAGCCTTCCAAGTCCAAACACACATTTCTTTTTCTGTACAAAGGTGATTTCCCAACCTGCTTATATTTGAGTGAAAACAGTTTGAACATTGGTGTTCAAAGGCAGAAATGCACACTTCTCCAATTTGAAAACATTCTTGTCAATATAAACAAAACAACTCAGCTCTCTGGTTGAAATATTGAAAAAAAAGGAACTGATTCATTTCTTTTGTATTGTGTTTGTCATCCGTTGATCAGCAAGGAGGGCTTGTGCTTTGTGTGCCTAAAAACAGTCTCTATGCATGGTTTTCTAGCTTTATGGACTGTTGTCACATGCAGAATCTGTGAAATGACTATGATAAGAATATACGGTAGAATTATTTTAAAAAGACCCCAGGCAGTGACTGCCATCCTCATGTTGTGCCAACTGAATACCCTGTGCCCAGGTGGCCTCTGGTTGCTGTTGTGGTGTGGCAGCCACTGCCCTTGACCTCAGTGGTGTGTGCAGCTATCTGGGAGAAGAGGGGGCCAAGGGAGGGAAGTGGATGGGATGTGTGGTGCCAGCTTCCTCCTCAGTGCAAGTGTGGGAGCCAGAGGCTCGCAGGGGCTGCTCTGCAGGGCCACCTGGGCTTGCCCAGTGTGCAACAGGCAAGGTCATCACTTCAGGAAATTTAGGAATGTCCTTTGGTCTCTGAAGCAACTGCTGCTGTGACTCAGAAGCACAGCCTGGTTCAATGTGAACTTGAGTGATTAGCACAGCTATTACTGCATCTATAAATAGAATTCATCTCACAATATATTAAGTTTAATGATATAATAAATAGATTACAGTTAACTTTAATAGGAGCACAATGAATGGAGACGCAGTTCTTATGAAGATCTGCTGCCATTGGAGACTGTTTTGCAAGATGTATTATATGTCATACCTTCTTCCTTTGAAAAATGAATAATCCTACAATACTCTGTAAAAACAAAACTTAGTAAAGCAACTCATAATGTTCCTGTTGCACAGAAAGCGGTGAAGGATGTGCAAGTGCAGGTTGCATTATCAACCTTAACCCTGCTCTTTATGAATATGCACTCTGAAAAAAATGTTTATTGTATGCTAATATTGCTAGTTTTAAAACAAACCACATATTTCTGTGTAGCAAACTTACATGTGGTTACTGTCACAGGGAATTAAAAGCAACAGGAAGCTTAGCTGCACTGATATTTTGTTTTCATTTATCTTTTTCTTTAACAAGAAGAAAAATGTTTTGGGAAGAAAAATGTTCTGGTTTTGTTGGTTTTATTCAGTGAAATAATACAGAGTTCTAATGAGACAAGCTTCCTGGAGTTACAACGTGACTTGTTTAAAGAAGGCTGGCATTATACCCCCTGCCTGTGGTTCACCTTGTTGTGCTTGTTTTGTGGGAAATCTTTGAGTGTCCATTTCCATTTATCTCAGACTGAAGTATATTTTTCCACGCAAATAAGTTGTTCTGGTGATAATACATTCCTCTGGGTTGGGAGGACAAAACCCAAACCCCACAGTTCCTTGTCTTTTCACCTAGGGCTGTAGTTTTGCAAGTGTTCAAGGTAAGGTAGCTCTTCTGGGGGCTTGGGGAGGTTAAAAAGGAGAGAGTGGGCTGTACCTCTTACTATGCAGGCACACATGTGTGTGGGGCTGTGCAGTGAGGGAGATAAGGAATCTGACCTGGCTGGAAAATAGCCTAGCAAAAAGGTCCCAAGGTCAGTTGCCACTGTAGTTGACCACAGAGCCATACAGTGAAGTCTGTGGTGGCACCTGAGAAGGTGATGCAAGCACAGAAATGAATGGCCAAGGGCAGCCACAAGTGCAGGAACTGTTTGTTTTTTTTCTTCTTCCCAGTGGCTGTGCTGGCTTAAATGCACATGAAGCTTTAGCTGAGAGAGAGTGGTGCCTCTAGGTGTAAATAATAGGCTTATCCTCTCTGCATGGGACACTCAGGTCATAGTTCCTCATACCTTTTTCTCAGTGGTGTAGCTGGCTCAAGGAGTTTGTGCCCTGCCTGTGAATTGCTCATTTGCTTCTGCTGGCTCAGCTGTTTGTGAAAGCATGGTAGAAATTTAAACTAGCAACTAGTTCTAAAAGAAAGAAAAAAGAAAACCCCAAGGGTAAAAACTTAAACCCATCTCTCTTCACCCTGCATCAGTTAATGAATCTGGTTCACAGGGTGTTTCTACAGATGTTTGTTCCTGCAGAAATAAGGGCAAGAGCCATTCGGGGACAGGAATGAGCAGGTGAGACTGGGACATCTTTAAGCTGGTGTTATCACCAAGAAGAGTGCATGGATCTGTTCCTTTCATTAATGGGCATATGACAGCTTTGGCTGTACTCCTTTAAAATAACCTAAGCATCGGAGCATATGCTGCAAATTCTGTGCCCAACTCCTGGGAACCAGCAAAGAGGACAGGATGTATGACCTTCAGAGGGGAGTTCTGCTCTGCTGGAGGCACAGCAATGCCGTATTACATTAAGCCTGTCTGTGAAATCTCCCTGCTCTTAAAACATAATTTGAAGTTTATTATAAGCATCCAATGCTGAAGTCTGTTATATACCGTCATGTTTAAATCCTTTTCAAAGCTATTTTTTACAGCCATTAACTAGCGCACCTTTTGAATTTATCACAATGTATTTAGAGCTCTATTTTTTTAAAGGCAAGTATTTTAAGAAAGTGGTTTATGGGAAACCTCTGCTATAGATATATACCTTTAAAATGATATTTGTAATCAAAGTTCACGCTATCCTAATAGGATCAGGAGTTATAAATAAATATTAATTGATTTTTCAGTTGCTACCGATGCCACTTCCTTCCCTGCAGAAACAAAGCTGAAAGTCTTTTTACAATTTTGTTTGACTACAGTACCTTACTTTGCATGGAAATCACGGATAATCATGTGTGGGGAATTTCATTTTGAAAGCAGTCTTCAAAATGCTTTGCCAAGAAACATTATACAGTTAGTGAAACAGTTTGGTATTACCTATCATACTTCATAATACGTATTCTCCACTCCACTTAAGTAAGCTTTGGAAGGCTTCATGCAACTTAATGTAATGCCTCTCTGGGTCCTTCCTCCCATAATAGAGTTACTGTTGCTTTCACTACTTCCTCCTGAACCTTAAGTTCATCAGTATTATAAAAATATGTCATTTATCATTAAGCTGCTGGTCAGTGCACATTGCAGTGTCCAGAATTGCTTGTACTACACTTGAACTACACATGATCATAAGTGTAAATTTCTTCCTGTAACTGTGTGAGGCAAACATGCAGGAGTGAACCTTTCTAAGCTTGCTGCCCACATTGTAAATAAATTGAGCAGAAATTCCTCTATCTGAGCTGCTTCCAGGGAGCCAAGTTGCTTTTGTTCTTCCCTCGTGGCTGTAATATAGCAGCTGTTGGTCACAAACTGGTGCACCTAAATTCATTTCTCCAGGTTTGTTCTGTGGCATCAATACTAATGGTGTATTCTACACAGTTACACCTGTGTGGTAGGTGCATCCTACACTGCACCTTTGAACTTCCTTAGCCAAATAAACTGGTGAGTGTGCTAAACCTTTGTCTCACCCTGCCCACTGGTCTGGAATTTACCCATAAAATACTTTCAGCTCAGCAACTAGTATGCACACTAATAAATCTCAAATCTGCAGCCTGTAGTTCTGCTGGCTAGCCCAAACTAAACTGGGAGAAACCATGAGAATGTGGGATTTCTATGATCTCAGTGGATCACTCAGTGGGTTTAATTTCATTATAGTTCAAAAAGAAAAAGATCTGACAATAATAGCAGTGCCTTTTTGTAGAGGAAAGGTCCACCCTGAATTACTCTGAAACATGTTAAACACTTGTTATCACGTGGAATATTTTTCTCCTTTTCTGAGACCTTACACATGATGGACTCTAGCATGTGCCTTTCTCATTGAGTAAATGGGAACTTGGGCTTTTAAATGTAGGTGTCCTGAGAAAAGCTGTAGTTAAATGTCTAAAACAGATGGCAGAAGTACCTCTCTGTGGGGCCAGATTCTTGCCTGAATGGGAGCATTTGGCAAATTAAATGAAGTATGTAGTTGGATGAATAGGTCGAATGTAGAAGACAAAGTGCTGGCTGCTGCAGCTGCCCAAACTAGATTACCGAGCAGAAGGGGAGTGTTTAAAGCCTAAGTGGGTCCAAATTTGAGAGAGGGGAAAACAACTAAGCATGACTGTTCTTCTTGGGTCATCTTCACTGTGTTCAGGGTAAATCTTGCCTAGCTAAGGATTTGGCCCCTCCTGCTTAGCATGTTTGATTTCCTGGATAGAAAAAACCCTGCAATCCTATTAGACAACACACAAAAATCCCTCTGAAATGTTTCTAAAGGAGTCAGTCTGCTAAGCGTCTGCTAAATGTGCAGAGTACACAGAATCCCTTCTGGCACTGTCTTGAATGATGCATTTACCAATATTAACGGAGATACCAAACCATATTGCTCCACAGTTCCTCTTGCACACATTATGCTCCCGACACACATATGTGTGTATGTGAAATGCCAATTATGGTTTTTGCCTTCCCTGGTTTAAGCACCAGTGTTTTTTCAAAATGCTGACTGGTCATTACCATAGCCAGACCATCCTGTAGTCTCTCCACTCAAAAATGTTTCTCCAACTAAAAAAAAAAAAACCAACAAAAATGTTGTTTCTTTGGTCTGTTGCACTGTAATCTCCGTTCTTCTGGGGATTATATAGCTCTGCGGGTGATTTCTGTAATTCATTCTAGTCTTTCATTAGAAGTAATAGACAGTCTTAATTACAGCATGCCACATGACAAACTGGTAAAGGTGCTAGAAGTGTTGCCAACAGGAAAAGAATTGGATGCTGTGAATTTTTTTTAATTAAGAGTTGGCAGTACTGACGGGAAATAAGATTGGACTTGTGTCCACTGAAAACTATGTAATTTTGGTGTAGACATTTTTCTAAATGTAATGAATTGTATGTTGTTTGTGGTTTTAAGAACTTGAAAAATTGTCAGCTTAAACAAAGCAAGAGCAGCCTTTGAAATTACATACGTACCAAACAGGGAAAGAAACATGGTAACTTTTGATTTTTCTCTTAACATTGCTTTAAACTGTAGTCTTCCTCAGTGTACCTTAATTTGTGATGCATGTTTACTTTATACCATTAAGTATTCCTGGGGCATTAAGTTACTGTAGTAAATATTATTTGAAATGTTGATAGAGATGTAAGTGAATGCATCATCTTTGCTACTTGCTGTCTGGCTCTCAAAAGCACCTGCAGGGTTGGGGTCTTATTCTTCCACCTTTGTATTTTGCCAGAAGGCGCAGAGTGAAACTGTGTGACCTCAGTCTTCCCACGTTAGGCAGTTCCACATCACTTTTGCAAAACCTTAATTAATTTCCTACAAGGGAGAGTGTAGTGCATTCATTACACAAATTTTTTCTGAGGACAGGGTAGTTCTCAAAGTCAAGGGAGAGAGAAAGTCCTTTCTAGACAGGAATTTAGAGTGAGACTCTAACAGTAGGTGCCCTCAGCCTTTGGTGGAGCATGTTCTTCTCCAATAACTAGGGAGAGCCTAGGCTGTGGTTAGGCATTTTGGGGAAGAGCAAACCTCCAACTAGAGTAATTTTGCAATTACCCAGAGACTACCAAACTTAGTTTGAGTTAGAGGGAATGTTTCTTTATTTGTGGACAATCAAAAGTGGGACCACTACAGAGATAAATACTAAAAAGGTGAGAGCTAGAGCCATAACCATGTGCAATTTTTGTTTTTTGCTCTGAGAAAGGCAGATTGCTAGATGAGAGACGGTCATCGTTCAAATGTCATGTCTGTCTGTGATATCCGTATCTAAAATTAGGTAAAACCCCAAACCTTTTGTGCAGAATAAATACCTGACATACCAAGTTTTCTACCATTAGGAAATGATTGTTGGGGTTATTACATGGGTCCTGACTGTGGCAAAGTGATTAGTAGTAAAGTCAGTGGGATTTTTTACCATGAGAGAATATCTGCCAATCATGATCAAAAGAGAAGAAATCTGCAATAGTAGTACTCCAAAAGAGAGGAAAATAGTAATTTCTAATTATTATTCGACTCATTGACTGCTTAATTCTGGGGCACATTTTGTTGAAAAGATAAATCTAGCCATGCTGTCAGATTACACTTGCCTTTGGGCTGGGGGAGAGGCTAATCCCTGGGGATTTCCTGCCCATTCCTGCTTCTGTGCTGGAGCAAGAGTAGCCATCATCCCCCCTCTGCATCGAGTGCATTCACTGATGGGAGAAGGGGCAGAGATAGATGCAAGTATCACAGGATGTTAGGCAAGCACACATATAAAGTACTTCTAAGTCCTCACAGTGATAATGTTCAAATTCTTTCTTACTCTGATGGTCTGAGTATTAGTTTGCTTCCTGTGATTATTCAATGTGTATATGGAGCCTGTGGTTTTTTCCCTTCCCTTTTGCATGTGATGTGCTAGCAAAGGCAAGCAGTAATAGTCTCCTGGGATATGTACAGCTCTGTTCATATCTGAGGTATGAAGTCAACTCAAGACCATTTTGTTCTCATAAAATATACAGCACTGCATTTTAGTGGATAATGGCATAAATGCCAAGATTTGATGGGCAGAACCATTTTCACTGGGAGATGAAAAACACTGTGAAGACTCAGTGCTGGATGGGAGATACATAAAACCATAGAGAGGCAGAATCTGTGCTCTGGGGGTAGTGATTTCACCTTATCTGGGTGTGCTAACACCTGCCACACAGCTATTGCTAAGTAATACTGCACATGAAATTTTTTTAAAGTAGTAATGAGGAAGCTAATGGGTTTTACAGAAAGTGCTTCCACTCCTTTAGATGTGTGTTCTGTAAAGGTAGAACCTTTTTTGTGCTGCTTTGGGTGGTAAAAAAGAAGATAGTTTCCCCTCAGGTCAGTAGGAACGGACTACATGCTTCCTTCTGTTTGAGTGCATCGGTCTGGAGGGCTGCTGAGCATCTCCAGTTTCCACTGCACTGGGGAAAATTACAGGGGAATGCTGCAGCTTCAGATCGTGTTCAGGGTATGCTCTGTTCTGAACTTGGGCAGAAAACTTTGCAGGAGGGAAAAGGAAAAAAAAAAAAGAAAGAAAAATTCCTGAAGCTGAAGTCTCTTGAGTTGTCTGTATAGAAACTAAAAAAAAAAAAATCAAGCTGCCTAGCTGCTGTGCCGGTTCCAGGTATCTGTCTGAGAGCCCAGCCATATGTCAGGAACTTCAATGCCCTTGAATCGAGCCGTAAGGGTGAGCCCGACAGATTTGTTGATGTGAAGAATGACCAAAAAAGGAGCGTTCTTTAGCAAGTAATTACCAAGAGCTTTCCTTGTGCTTTTACTAAAATACAGGTGAGAATCCTGCGTAGGATTTGAAGCCCGAGCTAAGATGGCTTGGTGCCGCCCAAGAGCTGCCTTGTACGGGAGAGGGGAGCGTGTGCGCGTCCAGGCTGTTCCAGGTGCGCGGGGAAGGCTGCCTGCCTCCCTGCTGGGGAAACCCCGCTCCTGCCTCTGACAGCTCCGCCGCGGCTCTGCTCAGGATTAGTAGTTTAATGTATATTACATAATTGCTGGATTCGGGTCTTTCAACTCCTAAATCTTCAAAAACCGTTTATTCTATTGTCTAGCCAATAGAGGGTATTTCAGCATCTCTTTCCCTGGCAAAACTGTAGTGCATTTCAAAATATTCTAAAATTACCCGCACTTTTGGAGGACTAATTTGCGTCTGTCCACGGAATGCAGTCACGGACGAGTCCAGCCAGGCCCGCCGAGGGCAATGGTATAATTATAATTAGTGGAAACGAGCTTGTTTTGCACCCGCTTGGAAAACCGTGGAGAGAGTGGCACTGAGAGAACAGAGCGAGGGCTGGGGGCAGCCCCTGCCTCGGAGGCGGCGCGGGAGAAGGGGGCGGGTGGGGGGGCGAAGGTGAAAGGGGGAAATAGCCCCAAACCCACGCAGCGCTGGGGTATTTTTTGTAATTTCTTGCCCTCTGCGCGGAGTGGGGGCGGTTTCCCGCCGGCGGGGCCCGCGGGTCCCTCCCGGCCGCGCATCCCGCAGTGCCGCGCCGCCGCTGCGGAGGCGGGCGGGGAGGGAGGGACGGGGCGGGCGCGGGGGGCGGGCGGAGGCAGGCGGCGGGCAGGGCGGGCAGGGGGAGCCGCGCTCCGCGCAGGCAGGGCAGGGCAGGGCCGGGCCAGCCGGGCCGAGCAGCGCCGCCGCCGCCGCCCGCCGTGCCCGAGCATGTCGGCGCGGGAGGCGGTGACCTACCTGCCGGAGAAGGGGCTGTACTGCCAGCGCCTGCCCGGCCGCCGGGCCCGCGGGGCGCCGCCGCCGCCGCGCAAGGGGAAGCGCGCCGACACCATGGGCTTCTACGGCACCCTCAAGATGATCTTCTACAAAGTGAGTGGCCGCCCCCTCCCCTCCCCTCCCCGCGGGTGCGCGGCCGCGGAGGGCGAGGGGGGCAGGGAGGGGCGGGCGGGGGCCGCGCGTCCTCCGCGCCCGCGGTCCGCGGGCGGAGACGTGCCGGCGGCGGGGGGCTGCCGCCCGGCCGTAGCTGCAGTCAGTGCGCTGCCGGGGAGCGCTGCCAGCGCTTGGTGGCGGGCGGCGATGCGGAATGCAGTTTGCTGCCCCTTCTTTTCGTTTTTTATATATATTATATGTATTAAATTTTTTTTTATATGCTGCAGTCTCGGATAGTTTGATAAATAAACGTTGTCTGGAGGAGCTGTGTTTTCGTAGCGACAAATTAAATGTTTAGAGGGGTGTTTGCTCGACGGTTTCTGTGTTTTGGTTACAGAGAGACCTTACTGATGTCTGAATCTTGTCTCTAGACCTCTTTGCTGTAAGAAAGTTTTATCTTCTTCAAATGATAAACGGCATTTTTGGCCGTCTATTTACTTAGCACCTTCTGAGATACTGAAAGTCGGTCTGCGTGGTGGACCCCATGTGAAAGTTGCCTAAAATGTCTGAAAAAAACCCAGCCAGAAGAAACAGGTGAAATCATTATTAGGCAACATAATGCATGTTATTTTCTTCGCTAACGCAAAAGAATAAATCACCAGAGCTGAGTATTCTCCTGTAGGCTTTCTACTTTTTATTTTAAAGATGTGCTTTTGCAAAACTGCATCTCCCTCTTGTGAGAAGCAGAAGAGGAATATGATGATGATCATGTCTCAGAAAGGCAAGCTGGAAATAAAAATTTTTCTTGAACAGGAAAAACCCTTTCTGAAAAGTCTCACATTGAATACTGAAATTCGTTCTGAAACATCTTACTTATGCTTCCGGTAATTCTGATGGCTCACCTACCTAGCACAGCAATAAAAGATGGTATCCATTATTTTCCAGTGATCCTTGCAACTGGTTTTCTTGGGGGGAGCAGGGGGGGGCTGCTCCTCCTGGAGCGTGGGGAAGCAGCGAGGGTGAGGCTGGTGATTCGGCAGCATGCAGGGCGGTTCTGGCTCAGTGCTCGTCTGGTGAAATGCCGTGGAGTGTCCCATGTGAGGCATGGGTAAGAAAACACAGCTACTAGGCAAGCTCTTCTGGTTGTGTTGTAGCTGTTCCCATAAAAAGCACCCTTAGCTTTCCTGTGTAAGCACTAATGAAGCAGAACACGAGACCTTTGGTGACCGTTTTTAGGTAAAGCCGTAAGGGTATTTTAAAAGTAGAAATAACCAAAATCACAACAAAAGTATATGGACCATAAGCTTTAGAGAATCCTGTTGGGTTTGGGGTGTTTTGTTTTAGCTAGCTAGACTGATACAATAAATGGTTAAGTAACTATGTTATAACACAACATTAAAAAAGATCAAATCAGTTGTGTATGAAAGATGCCAACTTTTAAACCGTATCTTAAACATGAAATTTGGAAAAAAGGAAGCAAAAGGTTATACTAAAGTCAAAATGTAATACTAGTAGTTTATGTATTTTGCAGCTCACAGTTGTAAACAGCAGTAAACATTTTTCAGCTGGCTAAACTGTTGTGGTGTATCACATCTCAAAAAAAATGGAAAACCAACAAAAACTCAGAAGTTGCATTTGGCAAACGTATGTCTCATTTAGTCCAAAAGTCTGTGGTTAAAGATTACCCAAATATGTAGAAAGTAATCTCTATTTGTCTGCCTAGATAAATATGGCTTTCATTGGTTTCCATCTCTTTGGTAATTTTTGCAGTCTGGCTTCCCCTTTTAGCAGCTGCCCTGCTCATTATTTGGTTTTGATCATATCTAATTGCGGGTGACATTCGAGACTGGGGTGTAGTGTTTTTCATCCTTACCCTTCTTGGAAAAATACTGGTTAATCTGTCACTCAGTTTTACTGCAATTTTATAAATGTTTTCAATGTACAGCTTTAAGATTAAAGTATAGACATAAGATACAATAATTTATTTTATTTTTTTTTAGGCCCTGAAATAAATATGGTTTATAATGCAGATAGGCTACCTAAAATTTAACCATTTAAATTAGAGATTAAGCAATGAACCTGAACACAAAGAATCCATGGCTTTGGTTTAGTTCCTTTCCTCCTCTCCTGGGAGGACAGAGAGAGAATAGTTTAGTGAATAAACTAACACAAAATAAATTAACACAGTTCCGCACACTTTTGCACAATTTGGGAATTAAAAGAATGTAATTCCAATAGATTTTGGACCCTAAAAGAGCAATAATATATAACATGCACCCTCTAAAACATGTATCAAATATTGTTGAATTCAGAAAATAAAATACTGCTTTAAGTGATTCTATGAGTGTCAACTTTTTTGAAATTTGATATAAAAGTAGAAGGTAAAAATGTGTTAATTTTACAGAAGTACACATAAGTAAGGTTGATTGTGTAACTAAATCCGTGTTGTTACTCTTTTTCCCTCACCTTGCAGATGAAGAGAAAGTTGGACCATGGCTCCGAGGTCCGTTCTTTCTCTCTGGGAAAGAAACCCTGCAAAGTCTCAGAATACACAAGGTAATTAAATGCAATGACAGATCACTGGATCCTGATTCCTGCGTATATCCTGGCTTTCCAATTGCTGAGCCTGATTAATTAAGCTCCTCTTAATGTTAAAACACTGTAAAGCAAAGAAGAGGTGGTATCAGCATTTGTATATTGCTTTGCTAATTTAAATTACGTGAACTGAAGATGAGTTTTAATGAAGTAGCCAGACTTGCATTTCTTCAGTTGAGGTTTGTGTTTCATTCTAAATATAGCATGCCCATTTACTTAAGAGACTTTTTGAGGGCTAGAGCATTCTTGGGAATAAAGTCAATCAGATTTTAAAAAGGGACATAACGATAAACCCTAAGACTATTAAAATTGTGATCAAATGTATCACTTTGCTATGGTAACAGGAGTGAGAGAATGGAAATTCATGTAGGCAGAGCAGACCATCTGATCTTAACAGGAACACACACGTACTTGCTATGCACAATGTGAAAGTATTAGGGGTTCTGCTTTGCTTCCTTGCTGCTCCTGTGTGGTGCCAGGAAGCACAAATCCCTGCTGCTGTTCCCATCAGGTAAAGCTTTGTGGGGTAAAGCACTCCTAACCATGAGCAGCAGCAGCAGAGCAGGGCTGTGGATGCATGCCTTGCAACTGCATTCTTACTATGTAGTTGCCATAACAATTGTGCTTGGATGTCACACTGCTTCCCATCCTGTTTGAATTTACACTATGTTGCGTTTTTTTCCCCACTACAAGCATGGTCCCTCCCATGAGCCTCCCAAGGCTCTCTGGAAATGGCACTTCTTTTGAATGCACTACAATAGTATTCAGTCACTGATGGCTCTTGCAAAGTAGTTTCTATTTTATTTCTCTTGCTTTAAGAGGTTTATCAGGTGATGAGTGCAAACTTAGGTAGCAGGTCCTAGGGTTGCTTTTCAGATGTGTGAATGCTGCAGCAGAGTAAAGGAGGTGATGTGCTGTTGCTGAGACGCACTTGTTGCAAGCTTCCACATCCACCCAGGCCTGCAGGTGGTGTCTTCTGATTTCTGAGTCAGTCTAATGGAAGGACTCTCTTGTTGGCCACCATTTCTTAGTTGACACAGTGGGAGTTCTCTGCACTCCCAGGAGAGTAAACAGTTCAGCATCAAAGAAAGCGCGCTTTTTTGTCAAGTGTGTCTGTCAGGTTCAGAGGGACTGCTGGGCTTGTCCAGCTTCCACAGAGACCTGACTCGTTTCAGGAGGATGAAAACATAGAGGAAAAATAAAGCATGAACAAGTGTCTTCTGGTTTCATCTGAGGTCAATGGAAAGAAACTTTTAGATCATGTTTTGAATAACTATTTTTGACTGAGAACCGGTTTACAGCAGAAGAAAGTAAAGTGTACCAGTTCTACTGGGGCAAGTTCGAGGCTACCTAGTACTCAGAAACAATAAAAGCTAATTTCAGGTGCCTTATTTTGGACCTTGAATGATAGGCCTTGTGCTGGATCTCTATGCAGGTGATTAGAATGACTAAGCTGTAAAATCACATTTTTATTTTAAAAACACTTTTAACTGATGTTACTTGGATTTTGAGTAGTTATTGGCCGAAAAGAATCCTTAAGTAACATTTGATCCTCCTCTCTTAAACTCTTTGATTTGGTTTTATCTAAAAAATATGTAGGCAAATGATGCAGTTCTTGTGCTTGCTTGTTTCCATTTTCCCTAGGATCAGGGACTCTAAAATTGACCAGCTGATGAACTTTGTTTGCATATAACAGGTAAAGTCAGTAAACAAATGCCATTGGGAGGATCCTTCATCTCTGAAACAGTATTTTCATACCAGCTTCTGTTTCTGTTATTACTCAGCAAAATGAACAGTTAAAAATAGGCCTGCTCAAACCAATCTTTACTTTTCTTGACCAGTTTGGGTAAATGTTAGGACATGCTATGATTGTCCCTCGGAATAAGGAAGAGTAGAGTGAAATATTTGTAGAGCATAATGAGGTAAATATTAAAATGAACTTGCCTTGCATCATTTAAAGCTGTTGCTGTAGCCACTGAAAAATCAGTAAACCCTCTAAGCTCATGCCTACTAACAAGCTGGGTTTATCCTACAAAAAAGCAGAGGGTTTTTTGGAGTCTTGCACTATATTTAAAGTAGTATTTAAATACTACTGGGGTTCCATATTTCCTGCTAGGGAATACAGTTTTGATATTCTATGAATGAAGTACTTTATATTATGTACAAAAAAAACAAAACAAAACCACCCCCCCCCAAAAAAAAAACAAAAAACCAAAACCAAAAGAAAAACCAATCCTGAAAATGAAAAAAACAACCGAACAAAAAAACCACCAAACCAGAAAACACAGTCAGCTGTATTTCTTTAGACTCCCACAATAGTAGCTTAATCCCAGCTCTTTTAAAAGTTCAATTCTGTACGAATGAGCTGGTTTTTAACATGTCAGAGTGAAAAAATCAAACTGTGATTCAGAGAGCACCTTTGGCTGCTTTTCCCTTTTCACTTCACACCCCCCCCTTTAATTCCTGTGTCACTCCATCAACACACAAACTTTAAAAGATTATATAGAGTATTTCAAAGCCCACTTCCAGACCACTAAGCCACTTGAACTGCTTGATATTAGTAGCTCTTTGTCAACAAAATATATTAAAACCTAAAAATAGATTTTTTTTTTTCCTTTCTGTTTGGAGATGGAGCAGCACTAGCACATTTCACATACAGGTGGAACTCTGAGATCTGGCTTCCTACATCCCCAGTCAGAAGGCAGCAGTGTAGCCCAGAAGGAAAGGAAACACTCTGGCAAGGAAAGGAATGTGTAAACCTGTATCTTTACACCCAACTTGCTGGGCAGTTAACAGAGTGATAATCTTTCAGCCTTGAAATGTGATCCCTATTTCTCCCCTAGCTGGAGGGCTAGCACTGCAGTGGTAGAAGCAGGCAGATTTATCCAAGTGAGGGGCTGACCTCTTGAGTGACCAGCAGAACAATTCTTCACGCTAATGCTTTTGCTTGAAGCTAAAGAGTTTAAGTAATAGTTGCAAATTATATACTAGATTTTTTTGCTCTCTTGTGAATTTTCCTTGATGTTTTACCCATGGCTGTCACTTTTTGTTTGTATGGCAGTACCACGGGGCTGGTGCCGTGTTCCGCCACGCCGACGACGTTTGGGGACCTGCGGGCAGCCAATGGCCAGGGACAGCAGCGGCGCCGCATTACATCTGTGCAGCCACCCTCCGGCCTCCAGGAATGGCTGAAAATGTTCCAGGTAACCATGCTTGCAGAAAGAAGCATCTGAAGCAACTCTGCCTCCATGGTTTATGTCAGGGAGCGCTTCAGTAGAGTTGGTCTTCCTTGTACATCCCAGAATGTCTCTGCCATTGATTTCGCGTTCTCTTGCAATAGCAAATGGGCATTGGCTTTAAGGAATACTTGTTCCCAGTTTCAGCACAAAATAACAGCTTTAACTGGTTTCCTAATAACATAATCCTTCCTGTTTAATGCTTTCACATCTTCTGCAAAGTCTGTCCGACGTGTAAGGGCTACCTGCATGGCCTCAAGCCATTTTTGCTCGAGACTAGTAAGCTTCGGTGCATGGTTTGCTTCAATGCAATTACGGCTCTAGATTTGTCACAAGTCTGGTGTCTTCTAAGAATAGAAAGAAAAGTTTATCAAAAATAGATTAAAAGGAAACTCAATGTGTATTTTTACTCATCTCTGTGTACTGAACATGTCAGCCAGCACATGGGTACACAGCTGAAGGAAGAGGATTTTCGTATCTTTTAAAATGCCTTCAGCAACGCCTAAAAATTACTGATCTGGACAAAAGAAAAGATGTGAAGGAGAAAGCTATGGACTACTTGCAGAGGTTGGAACTGAAATCCGCCTGGACACCAGTCAGGGAGCACATGAGACAATTTTGTATATGTTAATACAAGCAAGGTTTGGGGCAAGCTTCCCCTTCTGGTCCATAGCCTGTACCATGGAGATCTTAACATTTTGCTCTGTGTTTTTAAGAAGCAGAGATGAGTCTTAGTCATTGATTTGAAAAATGGAAATATTATGTCTTCCTATCTTGATTAATAAACCGTTCCTTCTAAAAGCATTTCTAAAAGGAGCAACTAACAAATACAGGCATTGTTTCAATTACTGTAACAGGCAAAGATAAAAGAACAATATTGTAGATACAGGTATCTATCATACAATTTTGCAGGCAGAAGTGTGCTTTGGCTTGATTCATGCTGCCACATAATACCATTGATCTCAATCACTGTCAGTTCTGAACATTAAAATAATAATGTAGAACCTCTTTCCTCTTTATTTTTACACTTTATGATCTGCTTAAACCAGTGGAAGCTTGAAATTAGGATTCTTGTACACATCATTCAATTTCTTAAAAATATTCACATTTAATTACTGTGGTGTATCTTTTCTGAGACTGTTCATAGAAATATGTCTTTTTAACCCCTAAGAATCATATTTGAATGGTACTCTGTATATTTATATGGTAATGTAATACTACATTGTATTTTAACATTTTGTAATGTTAGAACATTTGTACTAACAAAAGCTATTTTATTACAATATGTAACCTACATTGATGTAAGATTGATAGTTAGTGACAGTTACATATTTTTGAAAAAGATCATGAAAGGCTGAAGTGTTTAAAAGTGGTGCAGACACCCATGACAGTAAGAGCAGTGCTATTGGCTGTTTGGTTAGGATGAGTAGTCTGTAAGCCCATGAAAATTTTGCCTGTGTAGACACATGTGTACAGCGTGTAATGCAGAAAACATGTTTTAATACATATATATTTAGATACTTTCAACTTGTCAGAATACTTAGTTGCAGTACTAAATGCCTAAATGCTGATCTATACTATTGAGAGAGAGAGGGAGAGGCCTCTCTCTCCTGTCTGGAGATCACTGAGCAGCACTTATTGATCATGTCTGTCACTGGTAGTTTTTATTGCATTCACAAAAGGGAGTCCCTTACTTTTGAAGAAAAGCTTTCAGAGTCATGTAGCTCTATCTCAGTGTTACATCTGCTTGCCTCCTCATTTTCTATGTGCTTATTTTTCACATGAGTTTCATGAATGGGGCAGGTCTTAAACAGCCAAATGATAAAAGCACATTCATAGGGGAGGTAGCTCTGCCCAAAGGGCAGGATTAAATGGCACATGCAGCATCATTCTTGCAATACAAAGTTTTTCCTGTAGAGAAACAGGAATGGGAGAGCTTTCTTTGTGTATTGTGTACTTACTAGTCCAGCTTAATAGCTCTCTCATCTTATGTGAAAATATAATTCCAAATAATTTTAAAGCTAATTTTCTAGAGGCATGTGAGGGGGACATATGTACTGTTTGAAGTAAAACTGTTCTTTGGCCTAGAAGCTGGCAGTGACCAGTGATACTTAGCTATTTTGAGGACTCTCACCTGTATGTTGGCCTTCAGTCCTTCTCCTGTGTTATCTTTACAGATAAAATCAAGACCACTTTGCAAATATTAAGAAAACTTAAGATGGTCTATCAGGTTTTTTTGTAAAATTTACTTTTTATATGTATTTCCTATTGTTATGTTTTATAATCGATCTAAGCCTTTTGTTTTTAAAGTAGTGAAATAATGCAGAAGGGAGAAACAGTTGTATAGTTGCACTTTATCTTTAAAAATAAAGTTGTATATGGATTTCAGTGAAGTCTGGAGAGAAGAATAGAAAGGCATTTTATTAGATTCAAGCCAGTTAATTTCTTAAAGGCCTGTTTATTTTTTCTGGTTTGCAGTGGCTCTTGACTTCAGGTCTTTTTAAAATCCACTTTAAGAGTTTTTAAAACCCAGTGCCCAAGTGTGTCTTTACCAAATTTCTTCCTTTACAAGAAGCTTTAAATCACCAAATTGCTTGGCATAAGGAAAAAAAGTCAGCTGGATGCTAAGTTCAGTCAGATGTGGTATGTGCTTTAAAAATTATTAAGCTCTCCATTCTTCCTACTTCATATACTTAGGGTGTTGTGGTCTTTTATTTAAGTAATTTATTTTAAAATGGCATTTTCATGGAAAATTGATTTTGAAAAGTTGTTCCATACACACCAATACAGGCAATCACTTTGAATAACTAGTGAATGCTGTCATTTTACCTACATCCGGAAGCATTTTTTTTCACAGCAGTTTAGATAGTGTCCAAAATGCTTTTGCCATATCTGGCATTTTTTACATAAGTAGTTGGCTTAGTCACCTAAATTCAAGGAGAGACTGCTTACCATTCTCCCTTCCAAAGATGCTGAGGAATGAATACATGTACAACTGAGTAGTCCACCTCTTACTGAAGCAGGCATAAAGATTGTACCATAAGCAGCATTGCAGCATTTTCTGCTCTGTGTCTTGTGGTGGGACTAGGTCAAGGGTTGGAGTTTCTGTGCTACCCCTGCGTGCAGCTCTGGAGAGATCTGCACTGCAGCTTCACACCCCTCTTGGCTGCATCACCATTCCTGGCTCATTCCAGAGCAGTCCTGCAGACTTAGAGCAGCTCCCCTGCCCGTCCCTTGGGTTTGGCCCTTGTGGCAGTTTTGTTACATACAAGTTCAGCTGGTTTCAGGAGGAACTCTACGTTATCCAACCTCTGGAAGGGTTGTGGAGTCCGAGCCAGTCACAGCTCCTCTAGACAAGGTCCACCATGTGTGCTCCAAATGTTGGGCCCTGGAGACCAGGCTGGGGACTGGGCTCTGATATGGGTTAATGAGGGGACTTCAGCACTAGCTGCTCCTGAGTCCCTCCTGGTGTGACAAACTACTTGCTGTACAGCTCTACAGCTGTAGATGGTGTTTCTTTCGGTGCTTATGTGCTATTTTTATCCAGACTGAGATACCCTCGGGGTGTGGGATGGCAGGGTTTTGGATAACTGATCCAAGAGCTGGACAGAAGCAGGCTCCAAGAAGAGCCCTTCTGCAGGTCTCAGTAATGACAGACCTCCATTAACAGAATTTAGTAATGGAGAACAGCACCCTGAAGTTAAACTCTTTAAAATAGATTGTCCTTAATATACCTATTATAGCAGAAGGATATAATTGCTACAAGCTGTAATTGTATAAATTGAAGGTAGCAGGTGAGAGCTGAGCAATAGAAGAGTGCAGGTCATGGAAGACGAGAGGTGCAGAAACAGATGATGATAAAAAAACAGGTGGCAGGTCAGACAGGAGGTGTGGGGTGGAAGTTGTAGAAGCAGCAAAGATGTTGTTTATATTGATTGTAAAAAAGGGAAGACATTTACCCAGAGTGGTGCAGGGGGAAAAGAAGGGATAGTTTTCAGTTAGGTAGTGCCATTGTTACAGCAGCTGCTTTACTGGATGAGGGAGGAAAGGCTGGTATGAACAGCCAAAAGGCTTTGGCTGACAAATCAACACCTTCCTGAGGAAATGGGAGCAAAGAGGGGATATGTTTCTTTAGGATTCTGAAATCATTCAAAGAGCAGTATCAGTGGGCCCTGCTGGCTTCCCAAGGGCTATGTTAATGAATCCTGGAGTTATCTTTTCCAAGGGAAACCCTGCTCATAATAAAAACTTCAGTTCAATTTTACATTAAAATTAAATTTCAGTTTTGAAGACAAGGAAAGCAAAGGAAGACAATTAAGCAAAAGTATTTTAAAGATAAAGTATATTCTTTACAAGGACCTTCAATTTGAAAGGGAATTGCCTGGTAGAATTCCAAGGTGTCTGGTCACGGCACAACCTGTCTCAAAAGTCTCTGGTCTTCTACAAAGTTTGAAATTTTGCAAACCACAGTTACATTTTCTTTCTGTTTTGCAATGTTTGTTTACTGTTGTTTCTCATCAAAGCCACAGTTACTCCTTTTCCCTTCTGCCTGATGAGCGACATGTAGTTTTCTTGCAAGTGGATCAAGCTACAGGGCCCAGAAACAGAATTTACTAGTCTTCATTAATGCAAACAGTTGTGTTCATCTGGCAAGGCTTCCTCCTAATTTTCCATGCCAGACATTTCCCTCAGAGACCCCTTACCAACTGTAGCTGGAGGTTTGTTTGCTTAAGTGAAAGACTGAGGGGACAATGTCCTAGAGACAACATTTTGTAGCAGTTGATTGCTTAAGAAGATCCATAGGAAGCTGCCTGTACCCATCCCCTAATGATGACAGACAGATAAAAGAGGGTTCTGCTTTTAGTCATTAGCAACTCTTTCTCATTCTTGAATCTTTTCCCTTTTCTGTCCAGATCTGTATTAAGTTTTAAAAACCAACTGAGTGTAAGAGAGTTACAGATTAAGATAGCATACAGTGACGTTATAAATCAATAACATGTTGGTAACTGCTAGTAACATTTGCCACAGTAGCAAACAATGCTCTTCAGTTAGTTATTCTAATTTAGTAAATGTAGCTGCTTATAAATTAAGAGACTGACCTTGGAAATTTATATTATAAGGAAGTAGCACAAGTATTGCTTTCCCTCTTTTTAATTCCCCTAAATTCAAACACGGCTGACAGATGACATTAAAGACTGCAAACGTTTGTACCTAACACCAGCTAAGCTGTGGGTTAATGAAACAAACAGCAGTTGGAAAATTGGTGAGATAAACAGTACTTCAGTGCATAATTTATGGAGAACTGCTCTGTGATGCAAATGTTTCTATTGAAAGAAATTTATAACAAAAGCTGTTTACAACAGCACTGCTGCAACTTTGGCTGAGACAGTCTTGTTTCTTTTTAATATTCTGAGGTATTGGGTGTGGGACATGGAAACCCTCATCTCCCGTGGTGATACTGCACACACACAGGTGGATGGGGAACGTTTTCTTGCCAGCTTAAACCATTTTTACAGTTGCCTACAGTGTGTGGAAAGGCTCAGGTCAGGAACTTCCTCCTCCATTAGGGTAGGCTGTCCAGTACCTGGCATGCATTTGCTGCAGGGCAGGGCCATGGCAGTGGGGTGAGGCAGCTGCTGTGCACGCTGCTCCTGCGGCATTCCCAGAGAGTGCTGCCTCCATAACCGAGCCACCTCCACTGCCCTGAGGGACTCGGGTCACTAGGAAGTCCCCATGGCCATCATTTGGGTAAATTATACTTCTACTGACATTTCAAGTATTTTGATGTTTTAAATAGGGAGAAATGATGCAATGCCGTGATCTTTTTATGTCGAGTAAAGCTGGGTATTTTATCTGATTGCATTCACTTCAGAAATTCCACCTTCTTCTTCACTTGCCCCATTGTTCTGGCAGAAACTACACAGTACACTAACATTGTAGTATTGTGGACACCAGAGTGAATTTTCAGAATCCAATCCAAATTGAGAGCATAAGTAGTAAAGGTCCTAAGATATATGGCAGACTAAAACAGATACAGAAATCAAAACTGTAAGGTATCTTGCCCTCATTTTTAAGTTTGAGTTAGCCTCTTATGGTAACTGTAATATCATTTGTATGTGCTAATTTACTTGTAAATGTCACTCTAGAAGACATTTGAGAATAGGAATGTGAACCTGCTCTCAAAATCGTGATGTCTCATTTTCTCTGTAAGGTTATATTTGTGACTCTAATTCTGTTGCTAAATCAGTTAGCAGTAGCTGTTGTTTTTTCTTTAAGTTTTCTTTCTTTAAATTGTTTTCATATAACGAATCAAAGCTCTTTGATGAGCACAAATGAGTTTAAGACATGATTTTTAGATCCTCAGTATATTAAGTTACAATTTTTTTTCCCTACAAATGATGCTACTAATCTGCTATGCTCCCAGTTGAGTGCCTTATTAAAATCTTCAAATTTTATAGCACCCATTAGTAAAAATGTGGAGTAAGAAAATTACCAATCAAAATTCCCTGTTTATTCAAGTGTAAGTTGATACTTACAAAATATGCATTGGTTTATAGCCAGGATTCTGAAATTACAACATTGTCACTTAGGGACACACTGTAGTAATAATCAGAGAGTAAGCTAATGTACTTTTCAAGAAAGTTTTTTACTTTCCATTCCTCTTATTTCAAGATTTTGGTCTACCAGATGAAACATGAAGATTAAAAGCTATCATCTCACTTGAATGCACAATAGAGAAAGGGTGTTCATTCTATTGCAACCCCTCCGTTGTCTCTAGCATGTGTGTAGATTTCATCAACTTCAAAAGAAGCTTAATTAATTCAATTATTATTACTAAATATTATTATCTATTTAATTGCCAATCTCTATGTGCATATAACAAATCCTTTCTTAGCTTATGAATTAGTGTAGTAATTTTGAATATTTTGTGTTGATTAACTCCTCACTTTTGTGTCATTAGCATGAGCATTTATCTCCTGGCTTTTTATATGCTTGTATATAGTTCGATGAGGAAACTTAATTTGTCTTATTGGCACAGCAGTGGCACTTACTGATATAAACCAAACCAGTTTGTTAAACTAAGCTCACTCTTTCTTCTTTCTTCTTCTTCCCTTGCAGAGCTGGAGCGGACCAGAGAAGTTACTTGCTTTAGATGAACTCATTGATAGTTGTGAACCAACACAAGTAAAACACATGATGCAAGTGATAGAGCCCCAGTTTCAAAGAGACTTCATTTCCTTGCTCCCAAAAGAGGTGAGAATTTTGGGGTAATAATGCATTCTGAAGTGCCTTGGCTGCCATCTTTAGGAAACTTCTGTGCTGATTTTGCCAGCGTAGTGATGTAAACTCATGTTAGAGGGTCACTGTTTGGAACACTGCCATAGCATGTCTGCTGTAATTTCAGGTTGACATATCTCTGTCTCTTGATAGCATTTAGATACTTGGAAATACAGATGACCCCTTTAAACAAAATCCCAGTAGCTCTAAAAATATCTCTGTATCTTAATTGGGCCAATTGTGCTTTTTTTGGGAACTAATTCTGTCAGGGCACACACACAAAGATTTCCTCTGGATGTAAGACCTCTCTGCACATTATTCCCTGAGTGTAAGCATTATTTTTAATGCTGTAAGTGGTGAGTGTTTTGTTAATGTTATTTTTTAATTTATTTTAGACAAACAGAATCCTAAAATCTCTACCAAATATACAAAAAGTAAACCCAGAAAAGCACTTCTTACCAAGGATCAAGCCAAACTGTAATTAGCAGATCTTACAGTAAATCCTTCACTGAAAGTCAGATCATGTTGTATCCAGTTAAAGAGAAACTGAGATTTTGGTGTGTGTAATTAAGTGCTGTCCACACAAGAGTAATTTGTGATGTCATCACAACTAGAACATGAGGGTGGATATGCCAGGTTATAAACCCAGTTTGCTGCACTTATTGAATAAATGTATTTTAGTTGACTTATAAATAGTACTTCTCACCTTGATTGATTTTAGGGAGTTACATCTCAATTCCTAACACTTTGCAAAGGAAGTTCTTTTAAGTTATTCTGGTGTTTGTATTTTTTTGCTATGTTTGACATGGTTTTATTACCTGAAGACTGTTTCATGTCTCTGTTCTTTGACACTCTTTTCTGACATATATCCTATTTTTGAATACTTGAATGTACAAACCCCTTCTTTCCTTTACTACACTGTCATATCTTCACAAGTCTGGAAGTGTCACAGCCTTCCCTTGCTGGCTGGCATTTGTCAGGGTTGGAATCATTTATGCAGCAAGTATTAACTTAGCACACAGGCCAGGAGATTAGTATTTAGAGAAGTAATTCCTGCAGCAGCCTTCTCAGGGAGTGGAAAGGACACTGGGGGAGGAAAAGAGTTCAGCAGCACCTTTGCATGGTTGCCATATTTCCAGAGAAGCTGTCCAAAGCATCAGAGACAGAGGAAGGCATCAAGACTTTGTATTTTGAAGAGACAGAAGATACTTTGCCACTTCTGCATCTATTCAGTCTGGAAATTTAACAGACAATTGGTAACAGTAACTCAGAGATCAGTTCTCTTTGCACGATTTTGTGGCAGTACTCATTGAAGTACAACCAGTGATCTGTAACTGAAGATGTTATAATTTCAGTTTGCACAATTTCTTCACAGAAGGAATACAGTGCTTAGCAGTTAAGCTTCCTCACTTAGGTATCTTCCCTCCCCTGTAAACTACTAATGTTTAATTTGTTTATTTCTTGTGGGTATTCCTGGCTCTTTAAACCAGAATATTGTAATATGTAGCTTCATGACAGGCTGACTTCACCAGTGAAGTTGGCTTGAATAATTTTTGCTTCCTAACCCCGAGTCACTGTCACCAAAATTACCCGAGTTATAAAAAGCCAAGGAGCTGCCTCCACCATCTCCTGTGCTGTTCCCCAGCCAGATCTCCTCAGCAGGGCTGTCCCCAGCTGCTGAGTGCTAGCTGCAGTGGGGGGTGCTGCTCTGGGGCATGAGTGAGTTGTTGGGGTCAGTAATTCCATGAGGAGGCTTCCCTGGCAAAGGCAGCACCCTGTGAAAACTCGCTCCCTTGGGCTGTCGCTCCGCATTAACATCTGTGGGTAGCTCCAGTGCTGCTGGATGCGATGCACTGATCTTATTACCAAACCAGAGCACGAAGATGGTGTGGACAGGAGGGCTTTGCTTCAAAACCATTGTCTGCAATGCAAAGGCAGTAACTGAAATGCCAAATAACTGTGGAAATGTTTATTTTCCTCCCAATAAAGCAGCAGGCAAACAGTTAATATGAAATAAGTACTCTTGTTTTCTTGCTGAGACTTTAGAAATAATTATTCAAATTACTTATTTATGAAAATCAGGTCGAGAAACCAATAGATAAAGAGTTCTGCTGAAATCAGTCATAGAAATGTTGTTGGTTCTTTGTGTTTAAGTGAAAAAAAAGGCAAGGAACTGCTTGCTATTGGGTGTTATTAACACTTCAACAGAGGGTAGTCATAAATCCAGTTCAGTCAAAGGTCAGATCTTTGCTACCTGAAATTTTCTTATAACTAGATCCATGAGCTGAGACAAAGGGATGTCATCCATTGCTAATCCTAAACTCAGCTGTGGGCTGTGCTGACCATTCATGACTATTTAGATAAATGTAGTCTAAAATAAATGTTACCCATATTTAACCTGGTTTAGAATCAGTTGGCTCATAGGTTTAATTAACACCAGCTTAGCAAATGTCTGTGTTTGTATAGATAGTAATTTTTAAGCAATATTTAAACAAACTGCTGTCAGCTGAGGAACATTCGGCAAAAAATGGAAAGGGGCCGTGTCATGTTTGAGTTTTGTCACATGCAGGTCTCTGTGATGTGTGTTAGGAAACAACTCTTCCTCAAGAATTTCACATGCCAGGAATGAAGACAGAATGTCTAAAAGGACCAGTACAGTTGTTGCTCCTGTAATAGAGCCATACACCAGATCCCAAATGCAGACTCCCCGAGTAAAGGGAGAAGAAGGTTCTTCAGGTTTGTGGCCTGGAGTGCCTACAGGATCTAACACATCATTTAAGGCACAGGTCCCTCTAATGTGGAGTGCTGTGTGCTCCCCATGAGCTGCAGGTGATGACTTGCAAACAAGGTGTGTGTGCAACCAAAATGCAAGTAGTCGTGATGTGCTGAATTTTTATTTCCTGCTCACACTGGCTTGTCTAGATTACTAAATGTTTCTCACAAAATAAAGTGAAAAATCTTCTGAGGTCAACAGCCTGCAGTTGTGACTTCCTCAGCAAATTTCAGTCTTTGCTGCTTTGAAGGGCAGATTCTGTTTATATCTTTCTGTCTGTCTATCTGTCTAATCTCATCATTTCAGCTAAAAATTAAATTGAAAGTCCTAAACAAAATAGGTGGCAAGCAGAAGTAAAAGTGGGTGATCTGATTTCCTTGACAGCTTCTGCATCCTGTTAATTACTGACAAAGTCCCCTCTGTGAGCATGTTAGTAGTTCTCTGCATTATTGTTTATCAATAGTGTTCTTTCTGCAGAGATTTTAGAGACTGTTCATTTCCTGTGACTTTGCTGCATCTTACTTATTTTCCGTGACTAGAGTAGGGAGTTGTGTTGTTGCTGTAAAGTAGAAAAGCTGTACTTGGTCATCACACCCTTAATGATACATTCTTTGTGTTTTGGGCTGTGACTTATATGCCTCTGTTTAAGGCTTCATGGAGATGTGGAGATTTTGGGGGCTTTGTTGTGGTCACTATATGGCTTAGCTCAGTCAGAGAATGTCTGAATTTTCCCCAATAAACTTTAGTTTTGTCACGTGGAAGAGCTCATCTTCCATTTGCTTTCTGGTGCTCGTTAGGATTTGCCCTGTGGTTTTGGTAAGAAGTTGTACTAAAGTTACATGTCTTGGTCCTACTGCATCCCAATCCATAAAGCTCCTTGTAACTCCACATAGGAGTGTGTTTGAATTCTCAGCAGAAAATGAGCAATACCTACACTGCCTTTCCTACGGCTGCAGAGTGGTTTGAGCTCTGGGGAATGTAGCATTTACTTGTTCTCTATTTGGGCTTTCTCAGTGATGTTACTCATCACAATGTACATCCCTATTTGCTCACATGGTGAGCGCTGTACTTTTTAGTTCAGCTCTCAAAATAACTTTTGTTGAAATTGTTAGGTAAAATAACATAGACATAATTACTTTGGTAATAATTTTTCTAATGATTCAAAGTAATGTGGCTTATACTTTTTAAAAAAATGTAGTAATTATTTCAGCTGACACCTATTTTCTTGCAAATGCAAGAATCATTTTGTGATATGATCTGTAAGTATTTAGTTACTTACAATGATTGTTATATTTCCACATGCCCACAGGAATAAACTGGAGTCTGTTAAGTTTCAGAGATTGTTTAATAATTTATCGTTCCAATTTTCTGTATTTCAGCCCCTGATGTGTGATAGTAAATGGAGTTATTTCACTTTTCTCTTCAAAAGCAGTGCAGAAAATACACTTTCTTCTTCTTTTTTACAGCTGGCACTGTATGTGCTGTCATTCCTGGAACCCAGGGACCTTCTGCAGGCAGCCCAGACATGTCGTTACTGGAGAATTCTGGCTGAAGATAATCTTCTCTGGAGAGAGAAATGCAAAGAGGAGGGTGAGGCTGAGCAAAATGATGGATGTAATGGTCAAAGTGTTGCCATCATAAAAAGTGCAGTTCATTTACATAATAAGCTTAAAGTTTTACGAAAACAATTCTTGTGACTTTAGATTTAGTGCTAGTTATGCTTTAAGCTACGTGGTATGTATCTCTGTTGAAAGCAGGAAATAGAAATAATCCATGGAGTGCTGGAGTTTAGGCTTGAATATCTTGTTTATAAAGTATGCTAGTTGCATGATTTTAGAATACAGTTGGGATTGCTTTTTGAGGATTGTGTTTATTCAAAATGCAACCAAAAGAAATAACAGCTGAGGTGTAAAAATGATAGGAGTATAGCCTGGCAGTTGTACCATGCTGGAAAAACTGTTTCAGTGGTTGGTAGAAGCGCTGCTGTAATTTCATGTCACTTGCAGGGTAATTAAGGCAGAGATGGCACATGGTAGTGGGAGATGGTGCTAAAAGGTTTGCTTGGAGAGGGACACACAGTCCATTAGCCACATGGATATTATCCTGCTCATGCCAATTCCAGAAGATATGGTGCTCCAGCACTGATATGAATGGGCAAAAAAAAGCTCCCATGAAAGTAGCCATGTATATGTGCACATGGAGAATGCAAGCTCTTATTTTTAAGGATAATTATAGGAACAAGGAGTCAGGGGGAAAGGGGGGGTAGAAGACACATACATATGATCCCAGAGCAGTCTCATCTTGGACGCAGAACCCTGTCCGGACTGCCTTGGATTATGGAGACAAGGACTTCTGAAGGGTTGATGCAAAGGCTTCAAAAACCAAAAAAAATGTCAATTGTAGCTGGCTATTTGTGAGGGCACCTAATTTGTTTTCTTTTGTGATGGAAAGCAGGTGTCTGACCTCCTAAATCTTCTCTAAAGATTCTCCTCTTAAAAATTTCAGTGAAAATGTATTAAAAGGACAGAGTGATAAAAAAGGAGAAGGTTGAGAGGGGAATGAGCTTACATTTGTGAGCTTACAAGTAAGAATAAATACATCCAGGCAGGAGAGCACAGGCAAGCAGGCCAGTATTGCAACCTGCTTAGCCTCAGTGAGCTGCTCAGTAACACGAAGGAGCCCTTAATTCAAGATTGCAGGCAGAGAGGGGGCTAAAGGCAGAAGAGTGAAATCCACATACTGGCAAGACACAAGACTCCTGCCAGTAATGAAATGCAGTGGAGAGAAGAGCTGCATAGAAAAGAGAGCAGGGTGAGAGAATTGTAAAAAAAGCTGTATCTGTAGTAGCAAGGGTAAAACAAAGCTCTGCTGCTTAAGTGTCAAGTCAGAAAGGGCATAGCTATACTTAAATTCCAGCCAAGAGAGGACAGTGCCAAAAGCACTGAGCCTTTCAGATCAAGAAAGTAATTAAAAGCTCACTAATACCAGGAGTCACAATGAACTTAAAGGTAATGAAGATGGATGACCAGAGTGGAGAACCACAGACAGAAAGGTTGACTTCTTGAACTGTTCCAGAATAAGCATATAAATGGTTAAGGAGGTTTTTGGACAGCACCCATTTTTAAAAGGCAATATTCTGCTGCATTGCCTCAGAAAGGGGGATCCAGACCCGAGCTAGGAGGTTGCCAGCAAGGAATGATGAACTAGAGCATTTTTAGTTGTGATTATGGTAATGATTATGCTGAACTGTCAAGGACAGAGGGAGTATAAATCTCTGAGGAGCAGGGTGGTGTCATTGACACACAAATGTTGGCATGCAGGAGATTGTTACATTTCTGCCATATTTCAATGTCAGGGGTCACAGTAAAGGTTTGGGTGGGAAAGTGTTTCCTGTGGGGTGGCCTCATCTCTTCCCCTCCCCCCCCTTTTTTAAATTCCATTTTAGGAATTGATGAACCATTACATATCAAGAGGAGGAAAGTAATAAAACCAGGCTTTATACACAGTCCGTGGAAAAGCGCCTACATCAGACAGCATAGGATTGATACCAACTGGCGGCGAGGAGAGCTGAAATCGCCCAAGGTGAGGTTCTGAGCTCTGTGCACGGGGCCGTGAACAAAGCAGGAGCAGCTCGTGGCTCGGGTTCTTTCCTTTGGACAAACAAGACTATCCATGCACAAAAAGCAGTGAATTGCTACAGAAAAAAATAATTTGTCTTTTAGCTTACCCTGGCTTTGAATTATATTCTGACCACCATTTTGGCAATGTGTTACGTTTCTTACTGCAGAACCCTTTCACCGCTCTTCTAAGAATTTCTGTTCAATTTTGTGAATTCTTATAAATACGCCAGTCTCTTTGAGACAGGTAATCATGGAGAATTGATTTGAAATACTTATATTTAAACATACAGACACATATATTGTACGTATATTGTACGTATTGGTAGAGCTGGGTCACGTTGCAACCTAATACTCCACAACTGTTCTGTGATCAATTCATGCTTTATTTTTAAATATATTCTTCTAAATTGAGCAGCACAAGACAATAACTTCATTCTGTGTTAAGATGTCTATGGGGTTTTCTAAATGTTAAAATTCTTTTAATGACATTGATATTTATCATTACATCCTTTCCAAATGAAGGCATGAAGCAATATTTCAAACCTTTTGTAAATAAAATAGCAACTCTGTAATCAAACCTGATAATGATCAAGCAGCCAGAAATGTCAAGAAAACCCATATTCATGGCTTTTTAAGGTTTTAAGGCAATTTACCCGTTTTCTTAATTAAAAATAACAAAATAAAATAAGAACAAAAGAATTCCCTTGGAAAACCTGTGGCTAAATCCTGCTGTTTATTTGGCTGTGACTTATGAACATCTCTGGCAACGGTTCTGCATTTCTTGCGCTGATCTGCCACATCAAGTTATCTTGGAATTATTATTAAAATTACAGCCTCTGGCATTATCCAAATGCCATTTCATTTCAACAAACATCTTAAAAAATGTTTGGATATCTTAAATAAAAAATTCTTCTTCCTATGTATTCTACTAATGATTTTTTTTTCTTTTTTGCTGTATTGCAATAAGATATACAGAACTACAGTTTTTCCAAAATCAAGCATTGAAAATCCCACCTCTATAAAGCAACATTCCAGTCCACGTTCCCAGCACATGGAATTGTTGCTTTTGTTTCCATTTAATTGAGTTGATGGTTTTCCAGTATTTGACTTTGGTGCTGACTGGCATTTAACAAAATACAATGCTTGGCTGATAAGGGAAAAAAATAGATGTAGTCAGCCTTGACCACTGAAATACAAATACACAGCAAATAATCAGCCCATCCTTTTCATTCAAGATTGAAACAAAAGGTAACAGTCAATTGAAAATCAACTGAAAAATAAAGAGATGGAATAACTGCAGAGGACTAGAGCAGTGTCCAGTTACTAATTCAGCCCACTTTTGTCAGTGCTTTTTCCTGGTACTTTCAGGAGGCTTGCAGTAGCTGTAGTGTGCCTGCTAAGCAATGCAGCATCACTCCATGGAAGGAGGGAAACACCTTCTTTGGTCCCAGCTGGTGGTAAATTAGACTTGACACACGGGATTAAGGGGCCTTATTATTACTGAAGCAACTCTAGCATTTTGTAATTTATGAATCAGGAGAGCACTTTGTTTCTCCTGCTTCTCTAATCTCCTGCATTAAATTGTGACTGTTGCTTTTGTGTTCTTGGTTGCCAGGTGCTCAAGGGCCACGATGACCACGTGATCACGTGCCTGCAGTTCTGCGGGAACCGCATCGTGAGCGGCTCCGACGACAACACGCTCAAAGTGTGGTCAGCAGTGACAGGCAAGGTGAGGTGGCTGCTCTGCTGGATTCTCTGGGAATGAGCCACAGGCAGGGCAGTGGCACAGCAAAAGTGCTGCTGTGCCATCAGATCACGCTGCAGGGTGGCCTTGGGTGCTCTGGGGCAGGAATTAGAAGATGTACCGGATAAACGTGGGTTGCCTTTTCCCACACAGAAACTCCTCCAGTTCAAAAAAGTCACCTTGATGTGAAATTGCAATGCTGCTCATGTTACCACTGGCATATATCCTTGTTCTCTTGGCAATTCTGCAATTCTTGTGGAGTCGTTTGTGACATGGATTTTAAAGAATTTGGACAGAAACATTACTTTATCTTCCTTAAAGCTTAACTTGGGCTGCATTTACCCCTCTGAATCTCTTTTTCTCACTTATCTTCTAGCATTCTTTCTATTGTCTTCAAGTTTTTGCAGTGGAGTGTTCATTTTACTGGCTCAGATTTCAAATACAGAGTTTGTTTTTCTTTCCAAGCTACTATATTGCTGAGCCACAAAAAAAAAAGAAAAATTAACTTGCTTTAGGTTTAAATATTTCCTATTAAATTAGATCCAGCTCAGGCAGGAATTTAATAAGCTTCAATAATTTAATTCTGGCTTAGAGGAGCAAAACAATATGTGCAATCAAAAAGACAGTACTGAGCATTTCAGTCATGTTAGAACATCACAGCTACTCAGCCAACAGGTTTTTTTTTTGTTGTTTTTTTTTTTTGAGGTGACTGACCAACCAAGGGTGTAGAAAAGGCCTTGGGGGAACAGTACTTTTTCCTTTTAGACTGGTATTGTGTGCACTTAAATGGTATGGGTAACAACAGGACAGCTGCTGAGGATAACGTGTTTAGGATGTAAAAGGTATCCACTTCATAATGTGGAAGCTGAATGTATTCAGCATTTGTCATTGCATGCCCAGAAGATCCTTGAAGGGATTGTTAATCCTACTGTGGGTAAGAATAAAATTAAGAGCCATAGGCAGCCTCACCCTGCTGCTGTTGGCTTCCCTACAAAAAACTGTCTAATGAAGGATCCCGTAATGAAATTTACGTCTATTTTAATTGAAAAGGGCAACCTAAACACAAATGAAAAATACTTTTCTTTGTACATACCACACTCCCAAAAGCAAAATGTTCCCTTAAATATATCAAATTAAGCTCAGTGGCATGACTTAACAATTACTGTTCAGTAATTTTTTGAAAGTAATTACAAAACCTAGTGTGGCCATTTACCCCAAACCTTTAAGAGAGCCAGAAATTGTGTCTGAAAGATGGAAGCATGCTGTATCAGCCCTCATGCTTACTGATGCTGAAGAATTAATAAAATAAAGAAACCCTAAAGGTTGGTTTGTGCAAATGAACATGACTAAATAATTCCCCTGACAGATGTAAAGCCCAAAAAAAGGATTCTGTGTTCTTGCTGCTTTAACAAGATGATTTCTTAAAATATGAGCACATTGGATGATATAAGAAAAAAAAGAGAGCTGTAGAAATGAACATCAGTGATGAACTGAAAAAGATGGATTTGATAACACTGAATTAAGCCAGGAGCCAGTAATTGCAGAAAACTGGTTAAAAAATTGTTAAAGAACAGTACAACAAAAAAGCAAATGATTTTCAAGGATGCTAGAAAGAACAGGATATTAACAACAGGAATTACTATTCTGTCACTGATGCAGAAAAAATACTTTGGAAGAAAATTCATGTGATGGAAATACAGCATGCAGTGATAATAGAACATTTCAGCAGAAACTCATGCTTACTACTGAAGTTATGGTTTTTCTTATTAGAGTTGATCCAGATAATCTGTGTTTGATTTTTTTTTTTTCCCCTAAAGTAACCTTTGGCTTAATATTAGTGCATTTTCAAAAGGTATGAACACAAGGAGAAGATTCAGGACAGGACAGCTAGAAAGCCAAAATGCATCAATGTTTAAATGGAGCAAACTAAAAGACTGGGTATTTAGGAAACCCTATCTCAGAAAAAAAATATTGGACTGTGTCAAGAGGAGTCAGCTAACAGGTAAAGGAAGGCCACGGCAATTAATGCCACTTAGCATTAGATTACAGAAAAAGAGATCCTCAAACTGCCTTGACCTCTTTTCTCATGCAGTTACAGGTTGGACTGATAAAAATAATAGTGCAGAAGTAGATGGCTGTGTGCACTGAAAGACTCTATCCCCATGACAGAACTGAAGAAAATAGAATAATGCAAAAATCAACATGGCACATATTTAAATGGGTTAGAAAATGGGTAATTATAGAGATCATGTTGCTAAAGTAAATGCAGAATCTTCATGGAGTATCTTTCTAGAGGAGTCTTGCAAGGATCTTTCCTTGTCTGTACTAATTAGCATTTATTGCTGCCTGGTGGGAAAGCATATACAGTCATTACTTGTAGGGAAAACAGGATGGGGGACAGAGACAAGCCATTGTTCCGGGCTGACAGGGGTTTTATAGAAGAAGGTGTGAGCAAACACTGTCTGTAGATGGTGAGAAATTATGTCATACATTTGGGATCAGAGAAGAGAGGCTGTGCTTATGTAGTGTGGGATTCTCTTCTGGGCAACAAAAAAGTCTGAAAAAGGTCTGAAACATGGTTTTGCAGGAGGGATGCTGTAGCTGTGGCTTACAGAGAGCAGTGTTTCTTGGATAAATAAACAGAAAAATACAACAAAAATCTATGGTTTATAGATTGGTGGTTAAACTACCAAGTGTGTGCTCTCTGCACTTCTAACACACTTCAAAAAGCTATTGGAAATCCTGCAGTGACTCAGAAAAATGCCAGGAATATGACTCATGGCTGCAAAACATGTCCTTGTATTGAGAAATATGGAAAGACAGCTTAGTTTGTCAAGGGAAAGATTACAAGAAATAATCCTTATAGTTGAAGTACCAACAGTTGAGAGAGAAATTTGATGAGTATTTTTTTAAAAGGGGAATTTTTTTGTTAGATCAGAGAGAAGTCTCCAGGGGTCTTCTGGCTCTTGCTATGAGAGCTGACTCTTACCTCCAAGACTGCTTTTTCTTAAAGTATCCATTCCCCTGTGTCAAAAGGGTAACTAAGGAAAATGTTTCTTTTCAGTGTTTGAGAACACTGGTTGGGCACACAGGAGGAGTGTGGTCATCACAGATGAGGGACAATATCATCATCAGTGGCTCTACGGACAGAACGTTGAAGGTCTGGAACGCTGAGACCGGGGAGTGCATCCACACCTTGTACGGACACACCTCCACCGTGCGCTGCATGCATCTCCACGAGAAAAGGTGAGTGAGCCTTGGTGCAGAGCCACTGCCACAGCCTGGCCAGCATTTGGACACTCCAGCTCACAGAAGGTGCTCCTGAAACCTGGGCACCTCATCCAGCACCGAGTGAAACGCAAACCAGGCAAAACATAAATCAACAGAAGGGAGGAGATGATTAATAGGGGCAGAAGCATAAGAATACTAAATGAAGAACTGAAATTGAGTCATGTACTTCAAAAAGTCACAGTCTGCGTTATTTTAAAGCTAATTCTTTGTTACACCATGATCCAGTCTCCCACACGGAATAATTTCTTCTTTTGTCAATGCTACAGACTTTTACTCATTTTACCAAATAGCCTTCTAAGTATTGTCACTAAGTATTGCAGTATTTTATTTAAATTTTAACTGATTATAACATAATTTTTGCAAGAATCATGTCTTGATTCAACAAACATTAGCAGAGCTCTGTTATTTGGCTGTGGTATGGAGTTGTTGACAGATTGTTGGTTGCATTTCTTCTCTTTTGAAGAGTGATGAGGTTTTTCTATATAAATTCCATTAATGTTCATTCCATCTCATTTCTGTTACTGCCCAAAAAAAACCATATAAAAGTATAAACTGAAAAAAAAAAATCAAGCAGAATAGCTGTTACTTTACTAAAAGTGAAATTTCTGAAGATCTTTGTTTATTTGTTATAATTAGTCAACTCAGTTATTAAAACAGGATGCCTGTAGCACCGGCTGGAGCTCACCATGTTCATAAGCTTTCATAAGTAGATACAACAGTCCACAGAATTTCTCATGGCATTGTTTTGCTGTTCAGGAATGAAGAGCCTTTTTAAATGCTGATTGCTAATTCTATCAAATAGATCCTGAGGAGGTGAGTAGAGAAAGGAAGAAGAGCACTCCAGTCATTTGAGACCCCATTAAAATGTCACACCCGGCCAGAACTTTGGTGGCCGGTGCACCAACTCTATCTGATGTCCCAGACTGAAACTCAGAAGCCATTTGTAGCCAAATTTGATTGCTGTAGTACTTCCATGTCCAGTGCTGAGCACAGGAGGGGCTCTCGTTGCTGCAGGGTGGTCAGTGGCTCTCGAGACGCGACGCTGCGAGTGTGGGACATAGAGACGGGCCAGTGCTTGCACGTCCTGATGGGCCATGTCGCCGCAGTTCGGTGCGTTCAGTATGATGGCAGAAGGGTTGTAAGTGGTGCATATGATTTTATGGTCAAAGTGTGGGATCCAGAGACAGAGACCTGTCTGCACACACTGCAAGGGCATACTAACAGAGTCTACTCGTTACAGGTATGTGCTTTTTATCTGCTGCTTTAGTTTCCTTAAGTAATGTTTAAAGTCAGTTTATTTCATCTTGTTTATTAAGTTGTGGGTACCTAGTACAGAATTGTATAGACCACAAGCATACAGAGGCATATACATTTGTAATAAACACCTCTTTCATTTTGTTACACTAGTTATACGTTGTCTTAATTTAGAAACTGAAATTTTTTTAGAGTAGCGTTTTTTAAAGGACCCGGTACAATAAAGCCCAAGTCTCTATACCAGCAAGTTAGGTTGTTGTGGATTGATGGGTTGTTTGGTTGAGATTTTTTTTTTTTTCAAATCTTGCATGTATTTTGGAGTTATGTTTTTGCTTTTCTCAAGAAATTCCAAATTTACTGTTTTAAATAAATCAGAGGATATAGCAATTGACAGTGTGCCAAAAACCCTATTGGATTAATGTTCTGATTTATGGAGTTCTGTTTATCCTCATTTTCTAGTCCCATCTTCCAATTCTAAACTATAATTCAGAGTAAGGCTGAACCTAAAACTTTAATAAACCTATGTAAATCTCTAGCTCTCTACTTCCTCTTCTCTAAGTACAGGCCAGATATACAAGTGTGAGACTGTTTCAACATCAACACGTTAATGGAGGTGCAGGTTATTATGGTGCTGCTTTGTGGCATCTCTCTATTGCCCACCAGTTACCCACAAAGCTGGCAAAGATACACACAGACCTCATGTCTTGGGTCTTCTTACCTTTACTAACCCAAAACATCATCTTGTTCATTCACAGAGTCAAAGCATCACTTCCAGGCATTGAAAGGCAAAAGAAATTAATTTCATGCTTGTGCCTGTTCACACCACAGTCTGGCAGGACTTGAAAAAGAAATCAACAAAGACAGTTCAAAATTGGGAAATGGCATTCAGCATGTAACTGCTCTGGTTTGTGACTCAGAAAGTGAAGCTCAGTGCTAGAGACATTTTTCACAAAGTATATCATATCTCCCCATAATATATTAAATATGAACAAAGTTCCTAATTGGTTTCCTTTCCCAAAAATACGTAGCAAAATCTATCAAAAACTCCAGCCCTTCTCTTACATTCATATGCTGAGGAGTGCTCTCTAGACAAGCAGAAATCAAGTTATAAATGCTCTACTACCTACCTACCCACCTACCCACTTACCCACCGACCTCTCTACCTCTCAGAAATATTCTGAGGATTTATTTTGTGTGAGGCAGTTTGGGAACAGAAGTTTTTCTGCCTTATGTTCACCACTGGCTCTTGTTTTGGCTTACGAATATTTATGTCTCACTCTGGTACTGTAGTAATAATGGATCAAATGACTGGGTTGTGTTCCACATCAATATATTCTGAAACAAGGGAGAAGGGGGGTCAGGGAGGGCAAGCTGGAGGCTACAGGTGCTTACAGGTTTGGAACAGAAAGATTCTTTAAAATTGCCTAATGGCTCCTGTTCTTCAGCCTAAAGTAGCCCCAAAGAGCAGATCTCCCATAAATAGAATAATCACTTGGAATAAGCCAGTCCTCCATGGCAGGTTCTATTATCTCTCCATATTTTTCCATGTGTAGACCTAATATTTTCCAGAGATCCTTATGCAGCAGTTGAAGACCACTAACCATGCTGAGTTTTCTTACTCTTTCTTACGTGCCTTTGCAGTAACCCACAGATTCTCAGGGTTCATGGATAACTCACTGATCCAAAACCATTGTTTGTTTCACTGCAGCTCCATCAATTCCTCTGGATGTTCAGCCTTAAACCTTTCTTTCTGAATACCTTATGAACAGGGAGTACACTTAGTTTGTGGGAAAGGAGCAAAAGAATTCAAAATTTGTGACATCAATCAGGTTTAATTCTTTTTAGGATAGAAAAATATTTTCTAGTGTTCTCAAGTCTCTTGGGCTGTCTGGCAGTCCTTGTCTTTTTATCTGAAGTCAGATTATTTCCCATCCTCTTTTGAAAGCAGGGAACCCAAAAGAGGGTCCAGTCCAAGTCTTATCAATGCCTGCTAGAAGTGAAAGGATATTTTTTTATGCCTTCCATTCAGATACCAGAGGGTCTTTTTTAGTGTATTTTCACCAGGAATTCGGTGCATACAGCAGATAAGCAGTCTGTGTGCCAGTCACTCTTCATTCTTTTGAATCTGGGTGCCATGCCCAACCATGTCTGACTGCAGAGATCTAAGATACTCATTTTCTGCAGGTCTTATAAGAAGCAGCAGCCCCAGATAGTCTAGTTCCCTTAACTGGGTTTGTTCCTTGCCTTATCAGGTACCAGTCAGTCCACGTGGACAAGAAGTGTCAGATTGCCTTAAATGTAACCAAGATTCCTGTCCAGCCTCCCTTCTCCCAAGCTGCAGCTGTACCTTTGTTCATTCCCTGCCAAACTCAGATCTTCACACTTTTCTCTTGACTTCTACACTCTTTGCCTTTGGTCAGTTCTACTGTTTCGAATGTCACTCAAATCCTAATGAAAACAGTAAATGCCAGACCTCTCTGAAACTCTTTTTGGTATCTCTGATAGTACTCTGAACAAAGTAATAGTATCCCTGCCTCAAATTTATCTTCCTCTTTATGAAAATACAACCAAGACATTCAGTGTTTCACGTGGCTTTTTACTCTGTCATGGAAAAAAAATCATATTGGTTAAAACAGTTTTCCCACAAATCTGTGTTTGCTGCTACTTACCACATTACAAAGGGCTTAAAAGTTCCTTGTGGAAATTGAAGTTAGGCTGATTGATCCATAATTCCCCTATCCCATCATCTTCAATAAAGGAAGGAATTGTATTTACCATCTGAAACTTGTCTATATTCCATGGGTTCTCAGAGATAGCAGCATATGTCTCTGAGACTGTCTTAAAACAACTTGCCTTATGTGATTTTGTTCCCCCATTCTAGCAAAGGCTTGTACTCATTTGTCATTGGCATTAGGGCTGTGAGCCTACGCTCACATGGCTGAGGACTGAGACAAAAAGAAGTTAAATAGCTGGCCTCAATCAGTGTTTCCTTCCCACTGAGGATAAATGAGGGGGTTTTGGCCTTGCTCTTGGTGTGGTTTTTTTGTTTTGTTTTGTTATGTTTTTGATTGGGACTTTTTTACACAATAGTGAAATGGCTCTTGCTAGTTTTATCTTGTGTTGTGCCCTGCCTTTCTGGTTTTGTCCCAGTGTGCTCTTTTATGCACATCTATTGATCTAGTTTCCACTTTTTGTACAATTCCTTGTGGTTCAGCCAAGTGAGTCTCAGTAATTTACAATACTTCCTATCTTTCTTTTACACAGGATAGTTTGTGTCTTTAAGAAACTGCCAACTGTCCTGAACTCTTCTTCCCCTCAGAGAACAGATACATAAAATCCTCATGGGAAGGAGGTCTAGGCTTTTTTTAAGTATTCCTTCTTGAAGCCCACTGGTTTTATTCTACGGCTTTTTCCTTTTTTTGAGAATTCTGAACTCTTAGGTCATTTTCACTATAGCTCAAGCTATTTTCCACCTTTCTGTTCTCTACATGGTCAGTCCTCTTGGTCAAAAGAATCTCATTTCTTAGCCTGTCTGCTTTGCCTACAATGACTGGAAAGTTACACTTCCTTACTCTACACAATTAGGGTTACAAAAAGCTAAATTCCACATTTTTCAATTACATTTATGTTGTGACTTTTGTGTAGATGATTTTGGAATAATATTGTTGTTTTTCTCCTGCTTAAATTCCCTTGGACTTGTAAAAAGCAGGGTTGGCTTTTTAACATCTCCTTTAGGAAAAGTATTTTCTTTTACTGTTGCACACTGCAGGGTAGTCAGGATCTGCTGTGTTTAAGGAGATGTGTTGCATTTCAAAGACCAATGGCTCAGAGTCTCTTCAAACCATGTCCCTCAAGAGCCCACATGTCTTGAACAGAACATTGCACTGACCATGAAGCACCTGCTGTGGTATCAAACATGGCCATCTCTACTGAGTTCTTACCTTGTACTGCAGGTTCTGAATATATATAGTATCTAACCTTGAATTTAGTGAATTAAATGTTTAATAGCCTTCTTTGTAAGGTCCTAATATACTTGTTTGTAATAGATTTACCTTTCTTGTAGTTTGATGGTATCCATGTGGTGAGTGGATCTCTTGACACTTCCATCCGAGTTTGGGATGTGGAGACAGGCAACTGCATTCACACTCTGACAGGCCACCAGTCACTCACAAGTGGAATGGAACTCAAGGACAATATACTTGTGTCTGGGAATGCTGATTCTACAGTCAAAATCTGGGACATTAAAACAGGACAATGTTTACAGACATTGCAAGGTAAGTTTAAACTACCTTCATGTCAATCAAGCAGCCTGCAGTGATCTGTGCTGCAGATTTTACATAAAAAACCTTTAAAATAATTATGTACAAAGAAAGAAGCACTGACCACTTAAAACTTAAATATTTTTCTGATGACAGCTGTATGATCTTTTTCTGAACTAGAAGAACAAAATGTATTTAATCTAATCTATTCAAATCACTTGCCTATTATGAAAGGCAGATGGTCTGGACTGATAGCAATTTGCTATGGGTATATTAGCCTAATAAGCCACAGAAATACGTAGGAAATTACATCTCAAAATAGACAGTCTATGTATTTATTTAGGGGTCACTTGAATGTTTCAAAGCCTACAGTTTAATTGGATCAGGAGGCAAAGTACACTGTCTGTTGCAATAAATCAAGAGATGCAAGTGGGAGATGTTTTCTTTATTTCAGTAAAAAGAAAGATTTTTTTTTTTTTTTCCTCCCTTGTTGACAGTTACCACTCAGGCATCATGCACACAAACACATGCTTGTGTTTCTCCCCACAAAAAAGGTCTTATATCATTTTCATATATCATATGCAGCAGTGCTGGCTGGAGCAGAAAATTAAATTTCCCTGTAAAGCAAACTGCTGCTTTAACATATATATTTATATGTCACCATATAACTGTCAGTATTTACTGATGGAGTAATCTCATAATAACCCCTCAAAGGATCTTGAAGACAAACTCTTACAGCGGTGACCTCACTGAGGATGGTTAAGTTCATTTTCATTCATGTCCAGTTTGCCCAGCTGCCAGTATACAGCACAACAAGATCCCTGAAACAAAGAAGAAAATACTGGGGGATTTTTTTATACCTGCTTTCGTTTTTTGAAAGCATGGAAAGGCTTCTGCACCTTTTAATGTACAAACCCAGGAGTTGTAACAGATAGTTCTCTGATAGTTCTAAGAGATTGGAAAGAGCTGTATGCAAATAGCGAGGTGTTTATTCTAGATGCAGCGCTGCCTGACATTGCTTTCTAATTAATTACAAACAGAAATGTTTTTGTTTACCCTTACAGGTCCCAACAAGCATCAGAGTGCTGTGACCTGTTTACAGTTCAACAAGAACTTTGTAATTACCAGCTCAGATGATGGGACTGTAAAACTTTGGGACTTGAAAACGGGTGAATTTATCCGGAATCTAGTCACATTGGAGAGCGGGGGCAGCGGAGGCGTCGTGTGGCGAATCAGAGCTTCTAACACAAAGCTGGTGTGTGCAGTGGGGAGCCGCAACGGGACTGAGGAAACAAAGCTGCTGGTGTTGGACTTTGACGTCGATATGAAGTGAAGGGCAGAAAGATGAATTTGTCCAAACGTGTAGACGATGTTCTCCTTTCCCTCCCCCCTGAAAAAAAAAAAGAAAAAAGAAAAAAAAGAAAAGGAAAAAAAATCCCTTGTCCTTGGTGGTGCAGGATGTTGCCTTGGGGCAACAGATCCTAAAGACCTACAGACTACGAAGGAGAAGACAAAGATGACAAACTATAACTGACAAGAGAGGCTTTTGCTGTCTCGTCACATAAAAAGGCTACACTTTTGACCGGGGCAGCTTTGCAAAGATCCAACTTTAGAAATGAAACCAGGTGCAATTAATTTCTTTACTTTCCTCTGAATGCTCCTTGAGCAATTTGGAGTGGGAAAAAAAAAAAAAAAAAAAGTCACAGTTCTTGTTAACAGGTTATTTTACCACAAAGATCTTGAAATAAGCTGCACAGGCGAGCCTGCTCGTGCACCCCTGGGTCACCCTGGGTCCCAGCAGCCCCTCCGAGCAACGCGCTGTCCTTAAGCCCCGCTCCGAGCAGGGGGTTGGACTGGACTCCCTCCAAGGTCCCTTCCAACCTCCACGAGCAGTCACTGGTTGACTTTCAAAAACTAGAGAGCATCTGCAATGAGAAAAACAAACAAAAACAAAGAGTCCATTCCTGGTGTGGAAAAGCTAAAATATTACTGTGAATTGTTTTGTACAGTTGTATCAGAGCTTTTTCTTTTTTTTCTTTATTCCTCTTTTTTTTTTTTTTTTTTGCCAACCATTGCCAATGTCAATCACAGTATTAGCCTCTGTTTAATCTATTTACTGTTGCTTCCATCTACACTCTTCAATGCATAAGTTGCTCTGAGGTGGCAAGTTGTCCTGGATTTTGAGAGTCCTCTGATGGATTTAATTCGCAATGCTGGTGCTAGAAGTAGGTCTTCAATTATGGGATTGTTGTCCCACCCCTGTACTGTATTCCCAGTGGCCAAACTTATTTATGCTGCTAAATGAAAGAAAGAAAAGCAAATTATTTTTTTTTATTTTTTTTTCTGCTGTGACGTTTTAGTCCCAGACTGAATTCCAAATTTGCTCTAGTTTGGTTACAGAAAAAGACTTTTTGCCACTGAAACTTGAGCCAACTGTGCCTCTAAGAGGCTGAGAGTGGAAGAGTTTCAGACAATTAAGAGTGAAGTTTGCCTGCAAATAAAGAATTGAGTGTGTGTGCAAAGCTTATTTTCTTTTTTCTGGGCAAAAATTAAAACACATTCCTTGGAACAAAGCTATTGCAGCCTGTTCTGTGGGGAAATTTTTCTTTGTGAGGGCTGTGGTGAATGGAATGAACATACATTAAAAAAAAACTGACAAAATTTTTTAAAAATATTATAAAATACAAAAATGAAAATAAAGTTGCTGGTCAGTCTTAGTGTTTTACAGTATTTGAGAAAAAAACAACTGTTACAGTTATTGCTGGGAGGAACTGACAGAGCAAAAACTTAAGTTTTTGTAAAGATGTCACATGCAAACAAAATGAGAAAAGAAAGAGTCAAATGGTTTGCCTCATTCTCCAAGAGCCACAACTCAAGCTGAACTGTGAAAGTGGTTTAACACTGTATCCTAGGCGATCTTTTTCCTCCTTTTTTTTTTGTTTTTGTTTTATTTATAGTCTGATTTAAAACAATCAGATTCCAGTTGGTTAATTTTAGTTATGTAACAACCTGACATGATGGAGGAAAACAACCTTTAAAGGGATTGTGTCTATGGTTTGATTCACTTAGAAATTTTATTTTCTTATAACTTAAGTGCAATAAAATGTGTTTTTTCATGTTAGTATGTCTTTTTTTTAAATTTTTTTTTTCTTTTCTAGTTGTTAATTTATTATTATGCATCCTGTGAGGGGTAAAGCAGGTCGAGTTGCTCATTTTACTGGTAGATGCTAAAATATGTCTTGGGACTTTTATATAACCCTTCCACAAACAGGTGTGTGAATGTCCTGTCCTTCAGTTGCCATGTAGGATTTGTCACGTGGGTCTGGACAAACATGGGGGAAACACATTTGCTCCTTCTCACGAGGAATGTGTCAGGACCTTGCTCTGGGGGGGGAGGCAGCTATAAAAAGCTGCCAAAGTACGTAAAACTTCTTCCGATAGCATCTCGTTACTGCATCTTAAATTGAAACCTGATGTTTATTATTTATGGATTTCAATCAGTTGATTGCAGTTGACAGCAAAGAATAAATCCATAAATACAACCAAAATCAAAGTTAGGATTGTAGCCTGAAATAAAGCTACAGAAAAAATATTAAAATAACATCATTCCACATCAGTCCAACAGCAGTTTTATCAGGGCTCTGAAACCAAGGTAAGTCATCATCTGTCTCAGAAACTTAGCACTTGAGTGTCAGGTTCTGTCTCAAATCTCCTTGACCAAAATTATTGTTTTCTTCTGCATAAGCTTTTCTTTCAGGGCATAGCATTTGCTTGTTTGTGACAGTTTTCCCCTGTAGAAAGCTGTCATTTAAAAAAAAAAACCCAAAACAAAACAGTAGAAGAGAAAATGCATGGATGGAAAGGAAAAATATTTATATACTTACACATCTATGACTATGTGCAAACAAAATGTAATTCCAATCTCTACATTATGCAAAACATGCAATGGTGAAGGATCATGCTTCCATCTGGCCTCTAGAGATTAAAAAGCCATCCGAACTGACTGAACAGCTCCAAATTGTAAAAATCTGTTCCTTGGGTTGGTGCTTAGGGAAAAAAGCTTGCAGCAAGCACTGACTATAAAAGCTGTGATTGCCTATCATTTATGTAAAAATAATTAAAGAGTTAATCCTTTCCTGTAATGGCAGTGAAAGACTGCCAGGACATTGCATGGTTCTGCTGAGAGTGCCGGCCAGGACGCTGAGCCCCTCAATGGCAGAAGGTGCCCCAGTGTGGGCTGAAGTACTTGTGAGAGGGGATGGAAATAGAAGGGTAGAAACATGAATATTTAATGCAATGAGCAGAGCAATAGCTTTTAAGATACTTAATTTTCTCCCACGATTTGTAGAAATTGCAACAACGTGTTTTCAGAGAGGGAAGGCGCTGGCCTGATGGAGCAGGAGATGAGAGGTTTCTGAGTAACGTTGTGCTGGAGGGCAGGAATACAAATCTGGGCGGAAGAGTGAGCTGACAGAAGAGGGAAACTAACAAATCCAGGTGTACAAGTCAGTTCAAGTACATTTTAGGCAGCCAATATGGCCAGGAGGAAAATGTGCTTCACCGGAATTGAGAAGTTTTCCTGTTGACAGTGGAAGTCCAGCAGTATCTAAATGTTCAAATTAATACAGAAAAACTTGAACTTGTTAAGCAAAACATATTTTCAGATTCCTTCATCACAGCTTTAGGTTCAAATGAACTATTGGCTGCAAAGCCAAGATATGTCAAGACTGTCACATTAAATACAAAAAACAACACAGTACCTAAAAATGTTTTTAGAAAAGCTTTTCCCATTCAATAAAACAACTTTACAAAGTTAATTTTGTTAGCGCTTTAAGGACTTCTAATTTTGTGAAGTCTGTTTAGGTTTGTAGGAGTTGCTTAGGAGCTATCTGAACAACACAGCTCAACAAGCAGAAATTTTGTGATTTTAAGTGACAGAACTTCAAAGATGGGCCTGTAGTAAACACAAAACATGCAAGAAACTGTTTGAGCAGTTTCTCTTTACTCCCCCCTTTTGTTGATGTACTTACCATAATATAGCTCACAATATGAACTCTTCTTTGGCAGCACATGCTCCAAGTAGACTGCTGAGGAGACATCTTCCTTCCATGTAATTAGATTTTGATTTTAAGGTGGGTGGAGTGTTTGGGGCTTTTTTTAAATAAAAACATTTAAGAATATTTGTATAAGACTATAACATCTTTATGCTCTCAATGCACAGGCACTTCTTGAATCCAGTGGCTTAGTCATCATAGGCTATGTCAAAACACTGCAGCTATCCCAGGGAGATAACTGCAGTGGTGTTTCTGGCATTTCTGCTCTCTTCTTTTCATGCTGATTCCCCTTTTTCTCTTTTAGTTTTAGTCCTAGAAAGAGCTTCCTTATTTTATCCTGTATGTGAAACCACAACAACAACATTAAGGTGGTTTTTTTATGTTATAATTTTTAATGGGCCTTGATCCAACAGCAAGTCAGAACTAGTATTGCCACTTCCTCCAAGAGAGTATTCCTGTGGTCTCAATTTGCTTATTCAAGAGATAGGACCAGACATTTAACAGCTGTGTCTACACCAATTTTAGGTTCACATCAGCAGCTTTCCCAATAGAGCACAGTGCTGCCTTGGAGACCACTAACAGGATTCCTTCAGGGTGTAACTAAATCTGGAGCAGCTCTCTAGGAGCACACTCCAGGCACTCAAGCCACTGGAGGAGCATGTGGGACCAAACCAGAACTAGTCCAACACCTCAAGAATACATTCATGTGGACATTAGGTCTTCAGGACCAGCATTTTATAATTGGCATTACAATTCTGCTCCTACTGCACAGCACTAATTGCTGGTGTGGACATAACCATCAACAGATCCTCTCCCACAGCACCCCCGGCTCCTCACTCATAATCAGAACCAGCTCCCATCCCAACAGCATCCACCTGATATCACTTACAAGATTTTGCTCAAAAAGCTCAGATGCCTTAAGCTCTTTCAGCATTTCAATGGAGAGGTTTGTCCGATCAGCTTATGGAATCCAGTAAAAAGAAATGCAAATCTCTTGCAATCAGTCTGGTCAAAATCTTCTACCAGTGAATCAACACCTGATCACTCATAAAAAGAAACAGTGAAGTTGTGCAATTGTACAGAAGAGCCAAATAATTATCATAGTAACAATAAAAAAGAAAAACTTGCCAGTAATGACCTTCGGTCACTCTGACAGTTTATTTCTTAAAGGGTAATATTCAAGCCATGCCAACCACTGAATCTTTAATGAAAGTGGGAATAATTCTTTCTTTCCATCTCCTGCCATTCTATCCTTGATCCCTGTCACTGTGTAAAGATACTCATGCTGTGGAATGACATTAAGCATTTTCTGATGATACATGATGTTTATGATTTTACACGAAGTATATAATGTATTTGATATACACCAGGATTTGCAAACTTCATCTAAAAGTGGCATATACAATTTTTCAAACACCTCTCAAGCATTAGTGCAGGTTTATAAATACAATAGATGTTTTTACATAAAAGCTGTTCCCTATTTTTCTGAGACAGAGAGTCTGACAAACCAATTGTCACCCAAAAGTCAGTAGCCAGTCCAGGCTCTTGCTGCCTGTTCAAGTTGCCCTCTGGCCCAGGAGCTGCAGTGGTGCTTCAGGCCAAGGAAATGGTGCATTGTGCTGCCAGGAGCACGAGCTGCTGAGGGGAAATACTGCAGCACTCGGTGAGACTGCAGTTGCCTAAGAACCAATGGCTTTGTGCCCACTCTATGCACTGCTCTAGCTCTCCTGGGACAGGAGAGTCCTATAAAATCATAACTGAGCGAGGATAGAATCACCCCAAGAACTAGAGATGGCAGAAATCATTAATCAGAGCAGTTGCCAATTCAGCAGTGGTTCTAAATTACAGACTGAGACTTGGCCAAAGGCATCCTTCAGCTCTCCTTTGTCCTCCCCTCTGCCTCACTTAGATACAGCCTCAGCTCCCTCATCCCTACTGACAAGCTGATCTTGTCCAAATGTTTGTAGCAGCAATACTTTTGGTGAAAGATAAGCTGAGCTTTTTGTCCTCTGTGCTGCTGGAATCTACCTTGTGCATTTTGCCTTTTAATGCACAGGGACAGCCCAGCCTCCAGTCTAACACTGAATGCTCCAAGGTGTAGTGCATGGAGATGAGAAGACATCATTCATCCCAGACTGAAAGATTCATCATAAGTGTCACTAAAATGATCCCCACCCTGAGTCTAGACTGAAAAAAGTGTTCTAAACCTGGTTCAAGTACGTAAATTTCAAGTTGATCTCAACTCCTTAGTTTTCCATTCATGCCTGAAAAAATAGGCACATCCTAAGAAGCTTCACAGTTAAAGCAGGATCATAAGTGTTGTCTCCTGGGAGCTGGGAGAGGTCATGGTCTAAGGACAGTGAAAAAACATGGAAGGCCTATGCAAGCTGGATCAGAAGTGACCTATGGAATTCAGAGAAGAGCAGATGACAACCATTTGGGGCTTTTTGGGGGCAGGGTGGAGGGGGGAGGCTTTCCAAGAGATCATAATTTTACACCCTACAATGGCTACTGTGGGGCATTTCATCATTGTCATCCACAAAGCACAGGAGTGAGATTTTTAATGAAGCCGTTAGTTGGGCTGCCCTGTAATTGAGGATACAACCAACCCTCTTAGCTCTGGCTCACCTGAACTGCTCTTACCTGGGGCAGATTGTTTGATGGGAAGATGAATGCAATGCCCCCAGACCTCCTCCTTGTGTCTGGCTCCTCATGTCTGAGGCTCAGGCTGCTTGCAGTGCATTATTTGAGAGTGCTTTGTTCTTTTAATTTAAAACAGGAAGCGTGGAATGTAGAAGATCCAAAACTTCAAAGGCAGTTTCCATTGCCAAAGGAGTCGCATTTAAACTCAAGTTCATTCTCTAGATTAAATATTCAAACCTGACAGTGTGAGAAGATTCTCACACCTTCAAGAGGTTTGATGATTTCTAAGGGACAGAAGGATTCAGACTATGCTGTAAAGATCAGTGTGGTAAACTGAGCAGTACCACTCTTCCTAAACTGGAGTTTTATTTTAAGTTCCTCAGTTTGAAATGAATTTCTAGCAGTGTCGCAGCTTTACAGATATACAAAGATTATAAAACTTGTTTCCTTTACCCTGATATACAGAAAATCTGAGTACTACATTCCCCTCTCTTTTCAAGCTGCCATTTTCTTTCAAGTTTCCTGATATGTTTCAGAGCTGATTTTAAATGTTCACATTATAGTTTGGAATAAGGAAGAACTCAAAAGCTGTGGACTAGATAGGGCTCAAAAAATATTCCTTCAGACAGTTTGCTGCTTTTTGTCTGCTTAGGTGTTCCTCCTGTCAGTTCTCAGTAGACAGAAGTGAATGTTTCAATTAACTAACATCCACATTTTCCCAAATAAACAAGTTTTACAGAAACATTTTTCTGTTGGTGCTTCTATTGCCCACTTAGCACACACTTTAGGCATGCACTGGATGGTCTTCACCATTCTGCTGGCTACTGCAACAATTCAAATGCTCCAATTTCATGCAAAACAGCACAACAACATGATGTTCCTTGTGTCCATCCTTCCGTCTCACACATGGTTTTAGATTTCAAGCCCAGAAACTGGTATGTGTGGATTTACCTGCTTATGGGCAGTCATTTCCCAGCAGAATCAGCTCTTGAGGCCTCTCTGTTTATCACTGTTGGCCATATGGCACAATAGGGACAACCTGGGGCAGAGGAGCAATAAGGGAGAGGAGTGCTTTGTGTGAGATACCACTAATGTGTTCATCTTGTAAATGGGATATGGCTCCACTAAGCACATAAGTCTCCAATTTGATTTGAAAAATTCAAGACTTCAGCCTAAATTTAAAATGGCTCAAACTACATATTCATTTCTATATATACACATTCTCATCTTGGAATACTTAAAGCTTTACATATTTAAAAGAAGACTTGACAACGACATAATTTTTCTGTTTTCCTCTATTTACGCTTCTTATTTTCTCTTTTCTTTGACACTCACACTTCAATTTCCTTATGTTTCCTTTCCTCCTTTGTCCTGTTCCCTATGTTTTTCTTTTCATGTTTTACCATTCATGTCCCTATTTTCCAGATTTTTTATCTTCCTCATCTTTCTCCATTTGTGAATATCTCTGCTTTGAACTGTCAGAGCCAGCTTTCCTCTCTTCCCTTATTCCAAGATCTGAGTTGGCGAGCTGGAGTCTTTTTCACACCCTCTGTACATACAAGATATACAGGAGATACATAAGCCAGATGAGAAGCAAATATAGAGCACTCAGAAAAAAATTTTTTTTTTTTCTGCATCTAATGTTTGTCTATCCACAGTCCACAAATAACTCAAATGGTCCAACAGCAATAGGATCATGCCCTCTCAAGCACAGACTGGTCTGCCACCAATTTCACAAATGGCTGAGCAACAAGCATTGTCTAATTCAATACTCATCAAGCATTCCTTCTTCTGCTTTCTAACAAAATATAACATTTTGTTTCAAAACTATGTTTTCTTGCTCCTAAGGAAATCTAGTATGTAAAGGTTATTTTGAAAACACTCCTCATTATGAAACATAGGTAATACATGATTTTCTAAATCTGTGCAGTGTTTGGAAGTTACTTTTGTTAACAAACTTTTAGAAGATTTACCTTTGGACAGAAATTGATCATCCTGACAGATGCCCATTTTAAAAAGCTCATTTATAAAGCTCTGCAGAGTAAACAAGAATTTGAGGCTGCAAATGAACCTATATTCCAAACTCCACAGTAATGGCTGATATTCCTTCCAGAACTACCAACACAGCACAGCTGGGATAGCAGGGTCTGTCAGGGGATGTTAGGAATGATATAGAAACCATGTCTAAAACAATCTAGTGCACACTGCTCACTAATTCTTAATGCACTGACAGCATAAGCAATAAAAGCTCTGGAGCCAGTGTCGGATGTGACTGTGGATCAGGTACACTGTCCTGGTGCTGCTGAGATTTTACTGTTCTAGTGATACAATACATCCCACTGGAAAAAGCCCCAGACATCCAGCTCTCATCTGAGCCTTGGCTTCTGTATTGTCTTAAACCAACATAACTCAAAAGGATAACCAACTACTAAGAAGGACACAGTGTCCAGAGCAACAAAGTCAGGAATAAGACATCCTTGTGTTTGCAGAGCAAAAGGCAGCAAAACCAACCAAACAAAACCCACGCAACAACAAGCCAAACCAACAAAACTCAAACCCAAACCCAAATCCCTGAATCTTTTATCCCCTTGTTTCATTTTGTCTTAATGATGCTGTTAACAATTGCAGGTAACCTCCTCTCCCTGTAAATGTATTCCCACTCAATGCACAGCCCAAACTCACAGATTGTATGGCTCCATTTACTCAGTGAGAAAGATAAATACTATTTGCCACACAGGTTGTTGTTTTGGGTTTTTTTTTATTATTGCTTGTTCTACCCAAGCATTTTCCTCTTGCGTGTTGTTTTACAAACACAGCAGAACAGCAACCACTGTACTTCCCCCACGGCTTGAACCAGGCTGACAATGGAGGAGTGTTCTTGCTCATCCTTTCCAGGCTGGAGGACCACTGGATCAGAAAAAATAAGTTAGAATTAGACAGTGGTTCAAAGTTCAAAAAGCAGGACACGTGACAAGCATTCTATCTCGAATGCCTGAGGTGCAGAAGCCTTTCCCACTGACAACCAGACGAGTACCTTGCACAGCTAACAGGAGCCACCACCTAGCAGACAAAGGCAGCTAAACCTGACAGGAAAGGGTTCAGGAGCCCTCCCATAGACGTAATGAGTGCACCAGAGAAGAAAAAAACCTTGGATCTAATAGCAGCAGATTCTGATTTGCTCTTGGAAAATCCAAAAAATCCACACGACACCCCCATTATGCAATCTGATTTATCAGACAGCACATTGCAGACAAAATTGTTGTGACAGGAAGACAAGAGCTCCTTTAATCTTTGGCTTTCCAGACAAACTATCTCTAATTAGTACCTGAGCCCAGTTATTTATGCACACAAACCAGAGCTTAAATTTTCTGCATCACAGAAGCATCCTGTTCCCAAACACCTGGCCAGCAGGAGCACACACAGACATCCCTTCAGCCACCAACCTTTCCCCCCCAGGCTGGCCACAGCCACCACACACCCAACACACCCTCTATAAAAGGATCTCGATCTCTTTCTCTCACTCTCTCCATAGCTATTCCCTAAAAATTCAGGGTTTTGCCCATAAAGATTCTTGTTCCTGTCACTTTGGCTTTTGGTAGAAGCAGTGAAACAAAAAACACTGCTTCACAGGCAATGAGTAGCTGTGTGCTAAACAGGAAGAAATTACTCTAGTCATAAAACAAATGAAGTGACAGTAGGAATATCTCATGCTAAACCAAAATTTACCTTGCCTGCATTTTAGGACACTTCTCCTGTGCTTGGTAAGAGGCTGGAAACAACAAACTGTGAAGTTCATGCAGTATTTTTTCCTTTCCAGGAGGGATGGCTATTTCAACCTGCTCTTCTTACAAAACATGGAAAACCTATTTTCAGTCCAAACCTTGTCTCTCTGCCAGCTAAGGATGCAAATTTTGCACTACTCTTGGAAAGCAACATGGTTTTCTGAGAGCCATTCCTATTTGGAAGCCTCCTGTGGGCTGTGGTGCATCCTCTGACGCCTGTGTTTGGTAGCAAGAGCATCCCACTGCCTAGGTTTCCATCTCACATCTTCTTAGGCATTTTTCAGCATTCCCGTGTGCATTGAACAGTGAGCAATTGAGAGTTCAAGCAAATAATATGGAGGAATGGATAATAAGCCCCTAGGAATGCATCCAGCTACACTTATACTCCATGAAGGTTAGAGGCCCAATTCTTCCTCATTTAAATCTGATGTTGAAGGAACTCATAGTGCTTTATCCAAGCTACTAATTTGCAATTTTACTGCAAACAATTTACAATCAAATGAAGTGAAAGCTAGAAGCAAAGAGTACATTAATGACCTAATTTTCCTTTTGCATTCCTCTTCATTTTGTCTTTCAGTGAAGACCAATCTTAAATAATTGGATAATTGGCCAGTAAATAAATACAAACTTTTTATTTTAATTATTACTGCACAAAAGCTGAACTGTTGGTGTGAACTGCAGCATTGTCTTCTGCTGAGGACAGTCCTGTATGACCAACCTCTGGCAACAGAAATTGGGATAACGACATCATTTTTTCAGACTGAAAATTCATATTCTAACAAACTAGTACAAAAATGCATCACAGTGTCTGAATAAAAAATGTAGCATTCTGGGCTAGATATATGCAATTTGTAAATTATACAGCCATGTGCATGCTAAGATGCTTCTTAAAAATACAGTAACTATTCTGTCAAAAACATAGCAGGAATGTCAAAGCAGCTTTTGTAATACTCCACTGGAGCTTTCAATACACCAAGTGCAGCTAAATCAGTGAATTCTTGTTTTCTTAGGTTTAGAGGCAGTCTAAAGGCATTGATCAAGCACCAAACCTCAGCCTGGGGGAAGGAGCTAGGGAAAGTGGTTGTTTCACAGGGCAGTGGTCAGTCTGAGCCTTGCTCCTATGGGAGACTCCCTGCTGCCCTGTGGAACTGGCTGTAGTGGCAAGTTGATCTGCTGAGACAGCTGGAGAACTCACATTTTTGGAAACAGTTAATTTTCTGGAGGTTTAGGGAGCTGAGCTGGCTCAAGGGGGTCAGTTAGCTGCCAGCACAGGGGAAGCAAGTGGCCAGAAGCAAGGCAGGTCTGCCTCTCCCAGCATCCTGATGAGATGCTGAAGCCTCAGGAGACACTGAGTTAGGCTGATATGTCAAAAGGTGTCAGAGAAAGCAGAGGTGCTGCACTCATCTCAACTCCTGCCACCTCCTGTCTCACTTATTCCCATGCTCACCCAACACCTAGACCCCATCCAGATGGTTAAACCCCTCTGATAACAGCAATCAGTCAGGCCAGCTTATATGCCACATCCGCTGACCAGTTCAACCATCCCAGCAAACATCTGGGATGTAACACTGGGTCAAACTGGACTGTATTCCTTAGAGAAGTGACCAGATGTTTTGCCCCAACTTAGTTGTCCATGTCTAGACAGTTAGCACACCCTGAACACTGAGCTGTGTTGCTGGTAGGGAAAGAAAGAAAGAAAGAAAGAAAGAAAGAAAGAAAGAAAGAAAGAAAGAAAGAAAGAAAGAAAGAAAGAAAGAAAGAAAGAAAGAAAGAAAGAAAGAAAGAAAGAAAGAAAGAAGGAAAGAAGGAAAGAAGGAAAGAAGGAAAGAAGGAAAGAAAGAAAGAAAGAAAGAAAGAAAGAAAGAAAGAAAGAAAGAAAGAAAGAAAGAAAGAAAGAACACTTCTGGCGGAAATAGAGAGTCCTGTGCTCAAGACACCATTGGCTGTGCACCCTCAACACCACCTTCTGCAGAGGAGACAAATCAAGCACCCACAAACTAAACTTCCAAGTCCATCTCTGTCCTCAGCCCTGCTCACTTCCATGATGCTGCTGGAGAAGCAGAATGCTGCTGAAGGAGCAGAATCCCCACCATCTGCTCAGAAGATGTTCAACATCTGCGGTGGACTCCGCTTGTTCCACCTCCAGGTGCAGCTGCACCGTGTCTACTCATTATGAACCCGAAGGAAATGCACAGCAAGAGCCTGCAGTCACAGAACTTGATCCCAGCATGGAGGAGCAGGTCTGAGCTCTGCTTAAGATGTGAAATTGAAAGACAATGAGACACATAATTGGGCAGAGAGCTGGGCCTGGCCCAACTCCACTGAGCAAGGTAAATCAATATGCCATCAAGGAGAGAAATGCAGCACGGTAAAAGGAAGTTTGGATTGCAAAGCACACTCTGTCCAATGGCTTGAAATTGAAATGCTTTCTTCTAGCTAAGCAAACACAGCACAAAGCATTCATTTGAACTGAAGCATATGACAAAAATCCAAGGTGCAACAAGAACTTCCCATAAGCATTCTCCCAGGCTGAGAAAAGAGGCAGTGAGAATCTGTACAGCTGAATCAAGCATTAGCACCCAGAAAGAAAAGAGTTTTATCCCAGGGCTGAGAAAAAAAACCTGAATTCAGATAACTTGAGCAAGACATTAAACATTAGACCACTGAACAAAGAAAACACATGATTTTCAACATCCAGATACCTGTCAAATAGGCCAAATTATTTTCAGGACTGAATCATAAAATGGTTTGGGTTGGAGAGGACCTTTGAATTTCATCTAGTCCAACCCCTCTGTGATAGGCAGGGACATTTTTCACTAGATCAGGTTGCTCAAAGCCCCATCCAACCTGACTGAACATTCCCAGCAAAGCCACATCCACAACTTCACTGGGCAACCTGTTTCAGTGTCTGACCCCTCTCATAACAAAAAAAATTTCTTCTTTATGTCAAATCTAATTCTACTCTTTTTTAGTTTAAAACCGTTGCTCCTTGTCTCGTCACTACAAGCCTTGGTAAAAAGCCTCTCAATCTTTCTTGTAAGTCCCCTTAATATTTTATCTCACTACTGTTCTTGCTGGAAAATGCCTTGAGGAATAGGCTAAGGAAACACAGACTGGTAAAATAACCCAAATGCCTTAGAGTAAAGCAAATCCCACACCAGGACTTAGGGAAGGCAGCAGTCTCAGCTGCAGATATAAAGAAGATACAACTTGAAAAGCATAAGCAAATGCACGAGATGGCTATTAAGGAAAGGGACACATTGCATTGTGCAGGGTCGTTCAGCCCTGTGCAGAACCAGCCAAGTGAACAGCAGCTGCAGGAAAGGCAGGCAGAGCTCTGCACTCACAAGGGGTGAGTGGTGTGTGAGCTGAGGCCCGTGCCCTCCTGAGGGGGAGCACTCAGGGAGGCAGCAGCGCTGATCATTAGCTCTCACCACAAAATACTTGGCAAAGACAGGGAGGAAAAGGCAGCTGCAGTTTTAAATTAGCTTTTGCACTCTGCTACTCTCATCTTGTAGCTGCTTCATGGTGGTCCAGCCTTCCAGGGCAGGGCAGAGGAGCTGAAAGGTGCCAGCAGCCAGCGGCCCCAAGGCTCATTACAGCAGTCACAGGCTACTACAGGGTTTTCCTTAGGTACAGAGATTACCCAGATAGTCTTCTCTTCCCACTTTCCTTTCCTTGCAATCACCTTTGAATGCAAAACAGTTAACCTGAAAGCTTTCCACTACTCCCTAAACTTTTCAATAATTTCTCTATGCTAATGTGCTTCAAGAGTTTAAATTAGCTAACTTGCATTTTGGCACCAGAGTAAGGCAGAAACCTTTCAGCAATGACCTGCGAAAGGTATTTGTGAAAGACAAATTTGCCAAGTGCTTTGGCAACAAATTACCAAATGAAAGATGAGGCTGCACAAGCAGAGGCATAAGCAGAAGATGTACAGAGAAAAGGATCATTTTAGGACTATGCATTCAGTGCCAATCACCTTAATGTGGGAAAATAAATAAAAGGATTCACAGGGCAGACATCCAAACAGTCCAACAGACCTAAAATGAAGAGGACATAAGAACTGATTACAAAAAATGCTACAAATACTTGAAGATGTGAAACTAGGAAATCTGTGGGTTAAAATAAAGAGAAGAATCTAAGTATTTACAGGAGGAACTCAAGAAAAATCAGATCGTTGGGAAAAAGTTGCTTCACAGTAAAATTTAATAGGCAGGGGAATGGTTTCCCTCAAGCAAGCAGCTGAAGTTTGGAGAACCTTGGCTTTGAAAGTACATTAAAAAAAAAAACAAACAACCAAACCAGAATAGCAATTTAGATTCAAAACTTGGAAAACATATAAGGCTGTAAATCATTGAGAGTAGAAGTGTACAAGCTCTTAAAGGCTTCTGCAAGGAAGGAGAGAGAATGCGCCGTGGGATAGAAATCCGAGCCTGAAGCTTTTCCCACTTGCAGCAAGCAATCCTCTTTCCTTTCCCTGCCAAGCCAATATCGACTCTTTTCTGCCATGCCACAGCGAGGGACGTGCTCTAGTGATGTGCAATTACTCTTTGGAATGCAAACACTACTTCCGACAAGCTGCTGGAATCTCAGCGCCGGTCTCTAATGGAAGTTGTCTGCCTATTCCCATCTCCATTGGGACAGCAGTATGATGCAACTCCACTGCCAAGTCTGGCCTAGACTGTTCCCCTGAGATACCAGAACCATTCAGCGTGTTGAAAAAGTCATTTTAAGAAACATAGAAACATAAGTGCTTTATCCCTGCTTGACTCCATGCCAAGGGAATCACACAGATACCTTGGGATACTTCTGTGCTAAATATTATGTAACAGCTACTTCCCTCATTTGAAATCCTCGGTTGTTCAACAAAACAAAAAGCACACAACTTCCACCCCAGCCTCCTAATAATAAAAATTAGAAAAACTTCCCTTTCACAGTCTACCAGAAACTGTCTCAATGGAAGAAGACCTCTCAGTTTCTTTATCTTCCTCTCCTACAAACGCAGGACTTTTGGTCTTCGAGCAAACTTGATTTCTTTTCTCCTTGTTTCTTACGTAATGGTGTAGTCAGAGCTGTTCCCTTCTGAACCATTATTCTATGTCATTAAGAACTGCTCTGTGCTATTTTTAAGTACCAACATCCTTTAATCCCTTCATTAATTTAAATATATTCTAAAAGACACTTAGTTCTCTAATGGTACTCCAAAAAAAAAAAATGCTCTAGGAGGAGACTCCTATACAGGCTTCCCTTCCCAACTGCAAGAGAGCCATCGTGCTTGTTCCCTGCAAGCATCAAAACTGGTGGCTGTTTCTGCTGCAAAGCAAAAATACCGAACTTCTCTAGCTCAGCTGCAGGACTAAGGGCTGCAAAAGAAAGAGCCCAGTTCTCATGACTCATTTTTGGAAAAATCTCACAGGTCTAGAGACATTGAAGTCTGCAAGTGCCAGCACAAAAAGCTGAGTTTTTTTTTTTTTTAATGGAAGCTAGGAAGGGTTTCTGGAAAGTAAAGAAGTGCCACTTACAGAATAAAGCCAGAAGTTCTCAGCCAAAGATATCCAAAGGCTTTAAAGAAACACCGGTATCATTATCATCATTTTACAGATGGAAAAGAGAAAAAATGAGAAGGTAATGCCAATGTCAAGGTCATCAATTCAACTCAGATTTCCTGAGATTGTTTGCTGAGACACAGATCCATTCTTTATCCAGATTTATTTAACATGTAATGAAACAGCTGCAGAGAACTTGGCCTCGTTATGAAAACATAAAAATTAGCTTGTAACGTTGGTTTGGGTTATACAAAATCAAGATTACATATGCTGCTTTCCTTATTCTCTACTTAGTTTTGACTGAAGAGTCATTAGAGAGAACAAGTGAGCTTAGTAAAATGAGAACATTACTTAAGGCTTGCACAATATAATTGTACTTTAAATTCTAGGGTGAAATTTCTGACCTAACTGAAGCTTACACTGATTTCAGTCAGGCAAGATTTTCACTCGTAATGTGTGGTAAAAAGGAAGACAGATAACTTTGTAAAGCCACTTTAAAGAAGTATTGCATTCAAAGGGGAGAAAAGTTAAGTGAATGAAGTATTTCATGTAAACTCAGTGAGCTCATTTCCCAGATGAGCCAGATATCTGCTGAGCTTGCCTTGAAGGGCAAACAGCAAAGATGGCTTCACCTCCTAAATGTGGCCTGGGGCACAGTTAGGATGATTTACCTTAAGACAGTTTAAATGCCCTTGCCTTATTCTGACTGAAGATCACGTCTCCTGACAGCCAAAGACACCAAGACATTGAGGTTAGGTCTGAACCCAGCCCCAAGTCTCCAGAATAAAATAGAAAAGGCACACCACAAACATCTGAAAAGAACAACAGTCTCTTTTCTAAAAGCTATCAAGAGTGGCTGTGCTAAATGTGAGGGGGTAGTAACAGTAATTTAAAAGAATCTATTAATTGAAAAGCTGACATTTTCTTGTACAATATCTGACACCTACAAGCAAATAATTACAAGATGGCATAAGTAAAGCCAGGCTGATATAAGCAATGACAACAACCTTGTAGATGAGAAAAGTTTCCAAGCAAAGTCTTCAAGAACTTTTGGAAGACAAAGAAATACTTAAAGACTGGGGAAGGGCAACAGGGAGTAGGAAAAGGAGAAGGCAGAGATTCAGATTTCAGTGCACCTAACTGTAATTGCTGGCAAGGGTAAAGAGCAAGGAAGATTTGTTATTCTACTGGCATGGAGAAGATAGCAAGGTGATCAGTAGCAGTCAACACAAATGACAACAAGCCAAAGTCCTGTGGCATTATTAGAAGCTATCAATGGTGCCCTGACCTACGTCATGCAGCCCTTCCATAGTGAACCAAAGGGAATGAGAGCAACATAAAGCATGCACATTCCTAATCCCAAAACTGCATTTGAAGGATAATCACTAGCTCATTATCTTACTAAAACTCATAGCAAGCAGTCATTTCACTAATGCCTTGGGTGATGTAATACAGCTGTGTGTACAGACAAGGAAAGTTGAAAAGGGCAAAAACTGATGGAGATCAGGTATAGAATCCCAAACAAATCTAAGAAAATGAAAAAGTGGTCTGAAATAAATAGGAGTACCTCAGTAAAGACATATACTAAATGCTATACTTCACTTGTCAGTGAGCTGAAGGTCACAACAATCAACTGCACTGAATGACCAGCAAGGAGACAGAAGACAACCTGGGGGTTAGAATGGCTCAGAAATCAAATATCAATCAACACTGTCACACTGTTAGGACAAAAGAAAAAAAAAACCCTCCTAAACATTACAGCATTAAGAGCTAACAAACCTCCCCCAAAGTAGTTTGTTCAGTTTCGTATTCTACATTTTAAAAAATCCACTTGCTGTACACCACTTAGAATTTAGAGGTGAGAAAACAAGGATGAGCAACGTCTGGACAAAAGACTCTTTGAGCAAATGCTGAAAGAATGAGAGAAGTTCCATCTGAGGGAGAGAGACACTGAGAAATCAGCTAATATATATATAACATGTATATGAAGTGCTGCTGCAAAGAGGAAGAAGTAAAATATCCTCCCTGTTAACAGATAAAACAAACCATGAGCAAATTTATTATGCTTGGTTAATTTTCATGACAGAAATCCCTCTGAAAAGGTTAGATAAACATTAGTAGCAATGTTTGAGGTACAGCTGAACTGCCCTGGAGATAGGGATTAAACACAAACTTGAGGTCCCATCTTTTCAAATTATTTTTATGATAAATCCTGGTTTTTAGAACACTGCATATGATTCACTCACTCGGCATATGTGTCATTTACAAATGACTATTTTCAATGTGTTTTCTCTCTCTAGAAAACACAGCAATTTTCTTGACTCTGATTTGTGATATTCCCCCCACAGTTTCTATCTACAGAAGCATTTAATTTAGAACTTTGCACATCAGACATGCACATTTGAGCAGTATGCAGTATTCATGACACTCTCCTGGCTGGGTGAGGCATGGAGCCAATGATACTCTGAGAGCGTAGGCAAGGGAGAAACAGGAAGGAGCAGAGTCAGCAGTGCTTGTGGAGGGAGGGGAACGTAGGCTGGGAAGAGAAAAATGAAAAGGACCTAGGGCTAGCCAGAAGAGACCAGAGAGTCAAGAATTTCAAAGTTAGGGCAACACTCCAAATTTAAAGGAAAAAGTGATCTGTCCTGTTAAAATGCCCCACTGAACATGATGCTTTATCCACTCCTCTCCTCCCCTCCTCCTCCACCCTGGGCCAGGATAACTGGAGTACAGAACCATGTTTATACTTGTTCTACTTATTGAACAAGATCTTAAAATTGTGAGAGGTGGAGGTGGGACTGATGATGAGCTGTCAAAAAAACTGGAAACCAGAAATAATCCAAGATGAGCTTTACTGGAAACTGATGTGAGAGCAGCTTTTGAGGGTTTTACTTTTTGCAAGAGCCTTCAAACAGGAGCTTCATTGTAAACCAACATCTTGTTTAGAACTTCTTTCCAAATGGTAGGTTTCCCATGCCTCCTATTTTCCTGAGAGAAAGGTGGGAGAACACCATGAAAGTATTAAAATTTCCACTCCCTTCTTAGGCACTTGGCAACTCTGCCTTCCAATATACTGCTTCTTATTTAATTACCACTTCAAACAAGGCTGCATTGTATCCACAGTCAATGCTTTGCTTTGCTTTCCAACAGGCAGAGCAGCATTGTAAAGAAGATTTAAGGTGCATCACTAACAGCCATAGGAAGAGCATACAATGTCCTCCTCAGAAAGGCGTGGAAGAAACAATGAAAGTGGGATACCTTGCTCAAAGAGGGAGAGCAGGGGAATTAGAGAAATTGTTAGCAAGGACAGCGAGAGAAGGAGGCACACATAGAAGGGAAGCAATGTGGAACTTGTCCCTTCAGTGTTTATGTTGAACATTGAAGTTGTACGATCTAAAACATCCTGCAAATTGATGCCACCATTTCATTCACACGGCCACAACACTTGGAGTACTGCAGCCACCAAACTGGAAAAACAGAACACAAGGCACTTGCTGTCTTTCCCTATTTTACTTAGTAAGCAGCAGCCACTGCCTTATCTGGCTGCCATTTCCCCCCTGTTTCTTTGTTATTACATCAATAGTACCACTGCTGCCAGTGCTCCACCAAACGCTAGCACTACTCCAAAGGAACAGAAAGGGCCTTAGGCAGCTTCTACTCTTTGCAGCACTGCATCAGTGAAATCAGTGGAGGCTTGTTTGAGACACCTCATGCATCAGCAGGCACAAGGGACCTCTCTGCACTGCACCACCCACCCCTCTTGCCTCTTCTGAAGCACTGAATGGGTGTGCTATGAGTAGATGTGAAACCACCCAAGATAAGCAGAGAGAGAAAACATTTTTTCCAAGTACATATTTCTTATACTGAAAAGTGGCTATTTTTGCCTTGATGTCATATACATAATACATGGATTAAGTTGGGATGGTATTTTCCTGCCTGTTTATACTTGCATCTCTCCAACAGATGGAAAGTAATATCTGCAGCATTGGCCAAGCTGAGAATTATTCTAGTGTAGGCAAGAATAATGATCACAAATGGTAAAATGAAGCAAAAGTTCAAATTTAGCTCATCAATACATGATTTTCTCCTTGCCACAGAAAACTTGGCAATAGCTGCTTCCTGCTTTTGATCCTTTTTGAATGCAGCCAGAGAAATCCACCTATACAAAACTGAGATTTTAGCATGGGATTTCCAAAAGTTGCCTAAAAGACTTCAGAGCATAGCTGGGCAGCAATCCTCCTATTTCTACTACACAAACAATACCAACCTACAGAACACACCTAGGGAACATTTGTTCCCTAAAGGAATAAAAATTTAAATTATCTATGTTTCCTACCAAACAGGATTTTCAGGATTTCCTTTCAAGTAAACCAATGCTGCTAGACTACTCCATAGCTGAGAAGTGTGGGAACTGCAGCACTGAGAAGCTGGGAATTCAGGCTCATGAGGTGTCACAAGTCAGAAAAGCAGAAGTTTCAGCTGCCAATGAACAGCTGCAGAACCAGAGAAGCTGGGATTTGGGGAAATGACAACTTGCCACTCTGCCTTTAAAAGGCTAAGCAGACATGAAACCAACTCTCCTGAGTTTTTTGAAAGTACACCTGGAGTTTGTTTGGAGATTTTTGGGGTTGGTTGGGGTTTTGTTTGTTTGCTTTTAAGAAAAAATGAGCCTTGAAAATTTATTCTGAATGAAATCTATGATCTTATGTCACTTAGGTCATTTAGAAAACCTGACTGTCTTGTAAGTAATACAAAAAAACACCTGCAGAGAAAGATTAATATAAAAGGCTCAATTACACTTAGAAGAATTCTGTAACAGTATTTTACAGTACCAAAAGGAAATGCAACCCACTGTCAGTTTTTTGGTTCCAAGACAAGCAAGGAAAATTCAACATCACATTATGAAGCTTATCTGGACCTCTAGGTACTTGGCAGACTGCAACAATACAGTACATTTTTGGGGTGCTCAGTGCTAACTCTTCCTTGTACATTAAAACCTTCCCAAAGGTTTACCCAAAGGCTGCAAGGTCTACAGACAATTCATCTCCATCTTGCTTATTATTAGATAATCATAATTTGACTATCTATAAATGAAGCACGAGATCCAGCCAAGAAACAGGTAATGTCTGGTCACCTCTGAGGGGCAATAAAATCATGAATATCTGAGGCTGCCTTAAGAGAATTAGAAAATAATTTAAAAATGTTTTACATAGTTTTTAAATTCTCTTCTTCCTCATGTACAAGACCCCAACAGATGAGAAGCTCCATGTCCATGGCAACACTTAGCTCAAAGCCATGCAAATATTTAAACTGAGATGGAGATCCCTGAAAGACAAAACACTTTTTCAAGGCTTCAAAAATTTTATTAAACTACAGCTTTCTACACTATATGATCTTCTTATCTACTATAGAAAATGGTAGGTAAAGTACTGAATTAAACAGGCTGCACAGCCACAAGGCATAGTGCAATAAAGAATCCATTACCTAAATAACTTTATATCTAAGCAAAGGGAAAATGCAAAGACATTTACATTAGTGTCTGATATGAATGTAAGCCCTGCATCACTGATGGGGAAATGATAGTACAGCTGTCCACTCTCTGTGTGATTGCAGTACTGGGCCACACATTTATCAAACTGTCCCTTCTATTTAAAAATATATTAAATATGTGTATGAATTCTGCATTATGAGCTAGTAACAAAGCCAAGAAAATTTTCCTTTTTTTATTTGCCATCAGTGCAAAATTGAGGTCTGAGAAGTTATTGCAAATCATTTTTTTTTCACTGAACCTCTACACGAAGTTTTTGTATTTCTGTTAGAAATGTTTATGATTACAGAGTCAATCACACAAAGCAATTTAGATGATAACCATACTTATATTTTCTTTTTTCTACCCTTTTTCAAAGCTCTTAAAAAGGAAAAACATGCAAAAGCTGATCTGGACATTTTTAAAATGCGGAAATTTTCTGGCTCAAGGACATTTCTACAAGACACAAATAAGTTGAAACAAAATGGGCCAAATTTTGCTCACTAAATCCACGTGCACAGTTCAGCTGAAATAAGTCTGACCGCCTCTTAAACAGATCCCATCATCTGAGAAATCCATATGCAGCATACTGAAAACAAAAATGGAAGATGGAGTGAAATCAAAGAATATTCTTTGGTCCATAGTGGGACCATCTGGCAGGAACTTCCCTGATGTCAGCATATTACTAAACACCTTCACGGATGGACTCCCAGTGACTCAGAACTACATTTCCTCTGTTCCTTGTTTGTTCCTGAACAGCAATTCCCTACCTAATACCATGGGGAACCAGTGTAGCAGCAGTATGAAAAAATTAATATAATGCAGTGCTCCCCAACACTATCTTGGTTTATTAGAGAATTCACAGCTTTTTCTTAAAAAGAGAGCAGGTCTTGTCTAAATGCAGTTCCTAATCTCAATTCAAAAGATGGCATTCTGCTTTTCTAAGGTTAAGTTCATCATCAAGCAAAGAAGAAGAGAGTAAAAAAAAAGAAATTCCCATCAAAGTCATTAAATTAGACTGATATGGGGACTACATTCTGCTGACCACAATTTGTGAATAAATACACAGCTGGGATAATTTATCATCATACTCCCTATGTTAATAAAACACTATAAAATTATTATAACATGTACTGGCATGTCAGGTCACATTCAAGATTGTTGATGAATGCTCAAAAACTGTTAAAATGCAAGGAAAAGACAGCCCTATCAAAATGAGAACAGCCCTTTAAGAACATTATTTCAGTGCTTCTCAATTGCTATTACCAACTCAGCTGGTGAGAAGTGAGATACCAAAGTCATTTTCCTTTCTCGTATAAAATGACAATGGTTGACTTTTTTATTTTTTAACAGAAACCACTGTATTATTCATTTTGTTTCCATTCTTATTCCAAGAAGATCTGTTTTTGTAAACAGCCACTGAAATGAAAACCCATGCATACATTAAAAAAGACTAAAGGCTAAGTAAAAATAAACAGACGAGAATTCCTCACCCATATTGCACACGAATGAGCTCTCTCACCTCACCATGATTAAAAGTTTCTTTCAGAAAATAAAGTTAGCCAGAACTACACCTTTCATTTTCACAGCTCCATTATAATGACACATCATAGAAATAATTGTCTGCTAGCCTTGTAGCAAGTATTTTTATAATAGTCTATCCAGTAAGAAGTCATGTCATTTGGCTGGAGAACTGTAATGTCTGCATTAAGAATAGGAAAATAATATTAATTAACACAGTCCTGTAAGTTTGAGCTCAGGAGTATGGGAGAATTTAGTACAAATTTTGAAAGGATGGTTAATGAGTGACCTAAATGCAAAATGGGCTAATATTTAAAGAATTCTCCAGACTGACATGGAAAGATAATCTATATTTTAGACAAGACAAAAAAAATTCAGTCAGACTTATAAAGGTAGATTTGAGTAAAGCATTTCCAGTGGAAATCATATATCAATTAAAAAGCTAGTGGATAGGCAGCTATGGCATGCAAAGGAAAAACAGGAACAAGAAGTACTAAGGGGAAGAATTTCAGACAGCAGTGGGCTTGGCTACTGGAATTTTTCAAAGATAAATCTAGTTTAGTATTTTCTTGAATAATCTTGGCATGAACAGCTGGGCTAATGAGAGTCAGTGATGCGGGGTGTTGCTGCCAATATTAGAGGATTGCAATACCTACCCCAAAAGCAATGGATTTCTTTGGTGACAAGAACAATAGAAATTTGACACAAGTCCCACATGAACAAAAAAATGTTGTGATTCTGCACTTGGGAGCCAAGTGCAAAAAACTGCCACGAGCAGCTGAGAGCCCATCAATAAGAAATTACTAAGATGGAGAATGAATGGTCTGTGAGATTCAGCTATGAAAGAGACAAATGTAATGCTAGGAAGCATCAATCGAGGTATTTTCTGTAGATAGAAAAGTATTTATGCCGTTGTACAAGGGCTTTCTTTCAAAAACTGCGCCTGATAATGTCTTCAACATTTAAGACACAGATTCACAAACCAGAACAGGGCAGAGAAGTGCTGCCACAACCATTCAGAAGTGCACATCTTAAAAGAGAAGGACAGAGAAGATGAGATGTTTAGATTGATAGACAACTGGGATGTTATCTGAAGGGGGAAAAAAGCCAGCAAAAGGGTAAAAAATGGTATGAACTGGCCATTGGGCTGAACATTAGCAGTGGTTTCTCAGATATTAGGACAATTTGGTTGCAGAAGAATCAATCACTGCTGCAGTGACAGAGAGAAAAAGAAGGAACTGTTCCAAGTGTCTTATCCACTAGAAAACAGAGTCACCACATTAATGGTGGTGCTTGAGATGTTATAGCTTGCAACAGCAAGGGACTCAAGCTGACACTTTCAATTGTATGTGTGTGAATGTGCTGGCCTCCATTTATTTACAAATAAAGTAAGTAATAACAATATCCATGAAATACAAGAGAAGCAAGAAAAGCCTACAATTTTATTTACTTTATCACATTTCAGCAATCAAAAGCAGAAAAGAGCAATTTAGAAGAGATTAGTGGGTGCTAATGCTTTCCACTGCATTGGAGGACATTTCCACAGGAATACTGACAGCGTGTCTTAGGGAACAACACTGATAGATAAAGACAGAATAGTGAATCAAAAGACATGCAGATCTTCTCTAGAAGAATTCAGGGTAATGAAGCAAATTACTTCTGTGTAGAATGTTTTTTTTTTTTTTTCATAGTGTGCTTATTCCTAAAAAAATCCAAGGCCCTAATGAGAACAGAAATAACAGACCTTCCCCTACAAGTACAGCTAACTAATCACAGCACACACAATGCTGCCTAACTAGGCTGTCTGGCTTATAAACTTTAAAGCAAACAAATTCCTAACTTATCACATTTTTACCATATATTTGTCCATTAACATTAAATATTTTTATGAATTAACTTTGTGAAGGAAAGCAGCTTCATGCTGTCCATATTTCAATACTAAATATTAGCAGTAACATGTCTGTCCCCTCTCTACTCAGTGTTATCAAGAAACACTTAGGAGTCATACAGCACCTCTTACTATCAACTGGCATCAAATCTAGGCTGACTCTAATAGCACAATAGACTGTGCTGGGCATGGGTGGGTTTGCTTTGCTTCTCCTGGAGGGGAATTTCTGGCAGATAGTACAGATGCTAGTCTGGCATCTCACACAGGAAAAGAAAATAAGTCAGCTGTTTTCCAGGAAGGATGTGTAACAGTGACAGCAAATTCCAAGGTGTGTTTAGTTCAGCTTGTCTGGGCCTGACATCACGATCTCACCTATGCAGAGCAGCTTGGTCCCCAAACCCTGTCCAGACCTAACCACTCAGCAGTATTACAGCCTTGAGAGTTGAGGGAGTTGGCATCAAGGAAGTACTATTAATTTCTGATGTGAAAAACCAGAGATTGACACGCATGCTTATTTTGCACAATAAGTCCATTAAACAGCACTCAGGGACAAGCCAAACAAAAACGAGGCTTGGCCCCTTGAGTACACATATAGGGAATATTACAATGCACACCATTTTGGGCATCAAACATGAATCACACCACACCGTGTGAATGTGTTTCTGGGATTGTTGGGAGGTTTGAGATTCCCTGGATGCACACAGGGACAGGAGAAGAACAGACTGATGAACAATCAGCTTTCTTCTTGTTGAACAGCTTCCATGGCTCACACAAATCAATTTAACATGGCTGTTATGCTGCATTAAAAAAAATCCCAAACAAAGTCCAGCGCTGCTGAAACTTGATGCTTGCACAATACACACTCTCCTGAGTAATCTGCAGCAGCCAGACATTGCCACTGCACGAGTCCCATCCCTGCAAAGGGAGGTTAATACACATCGGTGAGAGAAAGAATATTCTTTTTTTTCCTCACAGATTTGGCTGGGACATGGTGCAAAGCAACAGCTTTCTTACCCTACCTAGAGAATTTCCCAGCCTCATTCTGAAAAACCATTCCATGAGCATGTTAACTCATTCAGCACCCCTGCTCTAGGCCCCCTTTCAAAGCCCTGCCTGAATAGTGCCATGGTTCCATTTATTCTGAAGCTAGCAGAGCCATGTGAGGTATTGGTCACAGCTTTCTGAAATGCAGTGGGAGCTGCTGGTGCCCTGGGATTCCTGCAGCTCCGCTGAACAGGTGGGCCAAGAGGCCACTGTTTTGGGCAGCTGAAAGATGCAATCACACAGCTGACTTGCAGCACCTCACGTCCACAGCAGAGCTGAACCCTGAGGTCAGTGGGAGCAGGGAGACTTCCCAACACCAAAGACAAGAATTTGCCTCCGTGATAAGGAGGGGCTATTGAGTCAAAGCACCCATGCTGAGGCCAACAGGGTCTATGTACTGCTTGGGAGCAAGCAAGGAAGATTTTTGTTCATCTTAGTTTGCCCGAAGTTGGCCAGGATTTACTGAGAGGAGCTCAGCTGGAAAGACTTTCCCTAGCCCCTTGAACACAGTGCTGGAAGCTCCCACAGCCCAGGGTGGACCTCTGCCAAAGTGAAAGAAATGTGGCACGACTGAGTGCAGGGGCAGGCATGTCTTATTCCACCTGTGCAAGTGCCCCTGCAGGACATGCCCCCCTGAGAGTTCAACCACCCCACACATCTTTGTTTTGTCATTCAGCCCAGCAAAGTGTACCAAGGCTTACTACAAACCCAAACTGAGAGATTTGAAGAAGGTCCTGGATTCACATTAACCTCCTCACACTTATCTACATTATACAATTATAAAACATGCTTTCTTCTTAAAACTATGGCCTGAGGATCTCTGAATTTTGCAACTTGTAAACATACAAAAGGTAATTAAAATAAGGAGGAATATGAGGCAGTTAAGAGTAAGGTAATGTGTGTCACAGAGAAAGTGGAAGAACAAGAGCTTTGCAGAACTGTTGGATTTATTCACAGAACAATTTGCATACTGAAGGCTTAAAAGTGTTTTTCTTGTTTGCATGAAACGTTAGTCTACTGCATCAATAACTGCAGAACTGGTTTCCTCATATTTCTTGTCTTTAGTTCTTGTCCCTGCATCTCATATTTAAACCACACCAAACTGATTTTTTTACCCCAAAGTATGCAGTCCACTAACTGCAGTGCCTTGGAATCACACCTAAGAACTATTTCAAATGTTCTGTGGACCTATATGGAAGATCAAGAGTAAGGAAATCTGGGGTTTGAGATTGAGCCAGCAGAATTTTCCTTTTCATCTGTTAGCATAAGAAACTTCATTTATCTTCTGAAAAAACTCACTAATTTCCCATTGTCAGACAGCATGGCTTCAAATGAACACTGTGCCTCTGCAGTTGTTGAGTGCAGAGACTGCTGTATCCAAATTTGCAGCTGCACAGCCAGATGGCTCCAAGTGAGATGCCCCATTGTGCAGCCAATGTGGGCTGGAAGAAAGGAAGAGTACTGGAAAAGAAAACCTAAAGGTTTCTTCAGAAGGAATTTCACTTGAGTGGCTGCAGTCCTGTTCCCCAGCTCAGGATGGGAAGTTGGGGTGAGAGGACATGACCATGCAAGCCCATAAGGAGCAGCCCTGCCAGTAGAAGTCCTGGATGGCAGAAGCTTTTTCCAAAGTTTAGGCTGCAGCGTATCACCACAAGCCCCATCCTTCTTAGGACAAAGAAGGATTTCCTCACTAAGATACAAAATGTCATCACTTTGAGTGAGTATTCAACTGCTGCAGTGCTGGTAGAATTAGAATCTGCTGTAAAGGAGGAGGCACTGTGCCAGCTCATAAAGCCTGACAACTCAAGGACAATTCCTGCTGGATCCGATCAGCTGAGGTTTAGAGATTGGCCACATGACAACTGCCACTTACCAACCAACAAAATGGTTATTTTTTCATGCTGATACAAAACCTAGATGATCCCTCCAGAAGATAGATAATCAGTAATACTGAAGGAGTACAGAACAAATCTGAACCTCCTTCCTTCAGTGAGAAAGCAAATTTCTTTTCTCCCAAAATTGTTATGGTGCTCCACTGTCATCCAGGATACCCAGATTCCCCGTCTTTGACTGGTCATTTGGCAAGGAGACCTGAGTTGGTTAATTATTCTCAAGAAGGAACAGAATTACAGTGGAACACGCATTTGGAAGGCAGAAAGGCAGGACCTAATGACAAGTTTGCAAGTTGCTGAGCAAAGTCTGCTTCCTGTGATAACTGCTTGCTGCTTTTTTAATATTACCCATGATGTCAGAGACTGATCTGCACCCACAGAGGCAAAGACAAGGACAGTAATTGCATAAGTACTGTTGCAGATTATTCTTACTCTGGATGCAGGGAGGGACTTACTAAAACGCAATGCAAAAACCAATAAGACGTGCAGTGCTGTTCTCCATCAAACTAGCTTGTACCTAAGGTCTTGTAGGGCAGCAGCATCTGTGCAAGCAGTTTCAAAGGCCTCTGCTGTTTTGCATTATGAATGACAGCCTAAAATGAGGTCAGCTTTTGTCTGCAACAACTATTTTACCAGACTCTCAGATAGCTCCTCTCAGACTACAGGGTTTTATTAGATGGGTGCACCACAAATGAAATGTACCAAAGCTTAATACAAAGAACTTGGTCTCTGCTTTTCTTACAGCTGAACCCAGGGTACTTTCATAACTTTTGGTCTAAATGTCACATATTCACAGTAACAGAACAATATTCACTTCTCTAACAGCACCTTGCACTCCAGTGTAGGAATGTAGGAAGTGAAAGAACACCATGAAGAGTCTCTCGAGGCTGCTGAGGTCAAGATTTGCAGGGTGTGGTAATGCTCCAAACCCAATTTTGATCTTTTCAAGGCCACTGCAATGACACAGAAGTGCTACAGCTTCAGTTCCAGGCATAATCTTCAACTATTTCCATGACTAAGGCTCCCACACTCAGAATAGCAGAGAATTGACACAGGGTGAGTCTAGTATCTGCTCTGCCCCACCGAAAAGTAATACTTTCAGTTTAACTAAGAGCGTTGAACCAGCCTGTTATTGATGAAAAATACAATGTGTGTGACATGTAAAATGGTGGCACAAGTCTTTGAGTTGCATTACTGCATCTGCTTAAAACAGCAAAGGTAAGAGCTATGAATCCAGCAGTAAGGAAGAGCAAGCAGTAAGGAAGAGCACTGTAATTCTCTGAAGGCCAGGTGAAGGGCAGGTTATGGACAACAAGGAGCAATCCAATTTGGTTACAGTAGCTAAGGTAAAATTTACAATGGCTATCAATCCTCATACTTCAAGGCATAAACTGAGCACCATCTGGGGCCAGAAAGAAATTTCCCTCTGTGGTACACTATAACACAATTGGCTGTGTGTATTTCTTCCTCTGAATCATCACATATTGGTTACTGTCAGAGACAAGATACAAGGCTGCACGGATCACTGGTCTGTTCCAAAGCAGCAATTCTGTGTCGCTCCTTCTCCTCGCAGTCCTTCCCGACTGCAATAATGCCATTAATGCCACAGCAGTCATTTTCCAATAGATGGTAATGGACTCGCTGAAACAAACACCAGCAGAAACTTAAATGCCTCCAACAACTAGTCAAAAGCACTAGTCTACATTTTTATGGAGTCTGAGTGGTTTACCAGTTCTGTTTTGGAAAACAAAATATCCCTATCTAATTATTTGTATTTTTGAATTACACGTCAAGCACATTATCTTGCATTGAATTTAACAATAGCAATAGTATAAGGAAAAAAAGCACCAACGATGTTTAAAAAAGTAATTTGGAATCCAGCTTTGAATTTACTTTAAAGGAAAGAAGTAAGTATTGTCTTCCTGACTGAGATTTATTAACACTCCCCCTTTCCATTATCTGAACATTCCACTTGCCCTAAAGCACATCTGTAAAGACAGTGAGAGACTGCATGCATTTTCTATATCCATAAATTACAGATGTTGCTCTGAGCTACTCATCTATCAAGACAATTTTGCATAAGAGTAAGACCAACCTGAAAAGTAACCATCTAACAGAGAATATAGAAAATAATTAGCAGAAGCATGTTTTGGCTTCTGGGAAGCAAATCAAAGCCCAAACAACACTTCTGGGTATCAAAACAAAGAAATTGATGCATCAGTAACATGCTGTTGCATACACACACAGCTATAACAAACTCAGTAGAGATGATATGGATAATTTCAGGACACCTTCTCTGTTGAATAACTTACACCAACTAATATTTTCCAACTAAAGGTTATGCCATATATTTTATGGGTTAGAATATCTGCTGTAGTTTGCCCATATACATCAGTCTTTTGTTTCCATGAACATCTGTGTGCACCTGTAGAAGAACAAAAGACTTGTATGTAACATAATATGTGATTATCCTAAAGCTGAAATGTACAAAACAAAAAAGCAGATGACAAAATGCAAGCAGGAGTTTTACAAGGAAAGATTTTGCCATCCAAGAGCCCAGTTACTTCATCTTAACCTTTCCACTTCCATAGGCAACTGAAAAATGAATAAATGCTGAGAGAACAGATAACAAGATTAAGAACACAGAGATTCTTCTAGGCTGCATAAAATACACAACGTGACTTAGCTGAACAGAAAGAGGGAAAACAGTACTTGTATGAGATGAAAGACACATGCTCAAACACTTAATGTCAATCACATGGTTATCCTAAATAGAAGACAAATACTGCATTGCTACGTTCAGAGCTGGCTGAATGGAAAAAAGACAGAGGTTTCATGTCCAGAAAAATGTTCCTTCTTCTCTGCAATTTGCATTTCAGAAATCATAAAATACCCGGGGTTGCCCCAGGTTCTCTCTCTTGCACAATCTCTGCAAAAGCCACTGTTTTCCTTCGTTTTGTAACATGTTTTTGTAAAGATGAAACTACAGGTTTCTAAGGCTATGACAGAAGTTGTTGGTTTTCTTTTTCTCCTCACCAAAACAGAAATCTTCTCTGGAAAGAAGAGTACTTCAGTTCTGTTCTGACTTATGCAAATAGAAGAGAAAATGATACGGAAGCAGCTGTAACACACGATACAACAATACTTTAGGTTTGATTTCCCCACAGTCAAATGAAGAATGTTTTATGAAACAAGGGAAGGAAAATGAAAGACACTAAAGTAGGAAATTATTAGCCAGTTCTTATAAAATTATTTCCAGCTAGGAAAAAAGTGCTTTATATCAACAGTTCCCCCACTCTCAGCTCCAAGGGACCCAATTGAAATTTCTTGACCACCCACATTGCACCCATTAGGCAAGACTTTCTTGACCACCCACACTGCACCCATTAGGCAAGACTTTCAAAACTGGGTGTCTGTCAGACATCTGCATGTAGGTACTTACATGCTCTGATTTTCTTAAATGCTGAGCACCTAGGATAGAATACATAGGATATGTTCTATCCTATATAGATTAGAACAACAACTGCTGTGTAACCAGAGAGACAATTAAAAAAAAAAAAAGAAGAAGAAAAAGCACTTATCTTCTTGGTTGTATCATTGCACTGTTTGAAGTCCATCTGTGCAACTCTCAAGAGGTTGCAAAAACACCTGCTGAACAGGAACTTTCTGTTTCAAGTGTGAGCACATTTTACCCACTACAGAATTCCTAGTCCTTGTGGACATGGAGAACAAGGGACCAGAGTCAGAATCATACCTAATTTTCTGGAAATCAGACTTACATTTGACCTTCCATTTAAAACATCACTGTTTCTCACATAAGTGAACCACCGTTCTTTAGACTGCCATAAAATCAGCCTAGCAAGTGGAAAGATTATGACCACTACATTTTTTTCATCATAACCACAAACATTTTTGCTTGATGATACAAATAGAAAAAAAAAACAATAACAACCAACTCTGAACCTTCTTTTATTTTCTCTCTCGTTTTTTTTTTTTTTCTTGCGTAGCAAGTAGATTTCACAAGAAGGTTAGTAATGAAACCCTAAAAATAACATTTCCAGGAATAAAGTCAAAACCTGGAAAGGTAAAAAATCGTCTACTGTAAACACAAAGAAATTGAGGGCCATTTAAGTGAGGCAACATCTTTGATCCACTGTCTCTCATCACCATTGAAATCTGAGAAAACACACAGAAACCCAGTGTGTGTCCCCTCAGGAAACTGAAACACAGTTAATTAAGAAACAGATTTTTGCCTTTTGATCCTTCTAATAATTCTCCCTCTTTCTCACTGGCATGTACACAGAGAGATAAGAGAATGAAGGGTTTAGGTCATTGTTGCTAGAGGCATTATTTTCTACAACCCTTCCCTCCCATGGTGCTGTGGAGAGCTTTCAGCTCGTCTGTCCTCACTGTATATCAACTGTCTCATACACACACTAATACTTACAAATAAGGAATGTGGTTGACCTGGCAACAGGAGGCTTGTTTCCTATTTTATCCACCATTCCTTTTAATGACATTAGTCTCAGCTAACTAGAGAACAGTTCTAGCATTGCGCTGTTTTGCATGTGCCTAGTGAAACCAAGCCCAAATAACAATCCCCAAGCCACTCCATGTTGTGAGAAACCCTTACAGAACATGTTTCTGCCAAACAGGAAAATAGACAAGCATAACAGAACCTTCTGGCTAACTTGTATTATTCAGTATTACTTTAGGACATTTTTTCCCCAAAATGCTTACCAAGAATCAAAAAGATTGAGAATTATACTGTGCAAAGAAGTCTCTGGCAGACAGGGGTCTTGTGAGAGGAAGAAAAAAAGGAGTCATTAGACTAGGGGAAAACAAGTGACCTATCCAGGACAGACTGATGTATGAGAAATCTCTGATCAGTGCAAAGGGCCAAGGAGACTGATGTGATAGTGTTGTAAGTAAAGGAAGATCATATCCAATCTCTCCCAGCCTTGAAAAATAGGAGGAACATTGGTATCTGAAAGTGTTCCTTTGGGGGGGGTCTAACCTGAGGTAAATTTACAAGGCCTTGATTTTTCAGAAAGGGTGACATGTATCATCTGAAAGTGTAAGCTCCTGAAAAACACAGCAAAACAGGAAGGTGAACTCGTGTTCCCATTCTGCTATGATGATTATTTCGTTCTTACTCTGTATCAGTCTCTGGAGAAGAGGAAGCTTCAGGGGAGATCTCATGGCAGTGTGCAACTTCTTTATGAGGGTAAGCAGAGGGGCAGGCATTGACCTCTCCTCTGTGGTGACCAGTAACAGAACCCAAGGGAAAGATGTGAAGTTGTGTCAAGGAAAGTTTAGGTTTGATATTAGTAAAAGGTTTTTCACCCAGAGGAAGAAAAAGTTTTTAGGAAAAGGTTTTTCACCCAAACCTACCCAGAGGTTTGGGCACTGGAATGGGCTCCCCGGGGAAGTGGCCACAGCACAAGTTCAAGAAACATTTGGACAACACTCTCAGGAAAATGGTGTGATTATTGGAGTTGTCTGTGCAGGGCCAGGAGTTTGACTTCAGTGGTGCTTGTGAGCTCGTTCCAACTCAGGACATTCTATGGTTCCATGATTTTGTACAGCTCTAATGACTCAGTTTGAATTTGCCTTATGACTCAATGCTCTCTGTGAGAAAGACAGCATCAAGATGCACTCAGTTGTATCATAGGCAGCCTGCACCACATCTTCAGCTTAATTTCTCCAAATAAGCAGCACTATAGATAAGTTCTGATTGCTACCACAAGTGCCACCCTGCTCACAACACATTCAAACCCTTCCAGACTATACCTGCAAGATTTATAGACAAAACCATGAAACTCATTGCAACTCTCCTCTTCTAAATAAAGACAGTGGCAACCCCCAAGGCTGTTTGGGGAAGTTGCTGTGGGGGGTACCACATCCCAATGATTGCCTACACAGTAACACAGAACCAGCATCTAACTTTGTACAAAATATGTAAGAGTATTCGGTTCTTTTTTTGCATAAAGTATGTAGCAATCAGAATAAACATTTTATTTTGCTTGATTACACCCCCAGCTCTTTCCAGTTAAACCAGGTTGATATGCATGTCTTTGACATACATAGCAAAGGAGGGTAAAGCCCAATGACATATATTCCTTTAAACTGAAATTTTGCATCACAGGGTTCTTGAAAAAGACAGTTAATTTGAAGGAAGTGTTTGCCAGTAAAGGCTGGAATACAGCCAGAAAGCTACACTTTATAAAGATTTTAATAGCTATGAAATGTTTGGTACTTTGTGCTGAAATTAGTGAACAGGCTAATTTTTTCTCTGTAGGAGACTACACTCAAAAACCTGCAGGTGTGAGACCTGAGTGTATGAGTATGCTTGCATACACCTGAAGCCATTTCCCCACCAGGCAGCTTGAGCAGCACTGCACTGTTTAGGAGCATTGAGGAGTAGTGTGTCTGTAAGTCAGGATTTTCAGTAGTATCAGCATCACACTGTGATGAACGTGCACCACATCAGTTCACACTCCTGCCTGCCTCTAGACTGCAGCGTCTGTTCTTCTCAGAGATAATGATTGAATTTGATGGCTATATCCTCCAGAGTCTCCTCCCTCCAGCATTGCTTCACACCTGAACAAACCCAAGTGTGAAATGCTTCCACTCTGATTTGGTAGCAGTTAGAATGCCATCTTTACGGGATATAAAAAAACCATTCAAGACAGCAAAAGTTCAATCTCTGTACGTAGTGACTCAGTAGGTCCATAGCAACTACATAAAAACATCTTCAATTTTTGCATTAGCAACATTACTTTTAACACAATATCTACCAGACTACCCACGGGCTTCCTTGCTAGCTAGAGCTTTCCAAACAAGACACAATTCTGGCAATGAGTAAGCCTATGTGTTATCAATCCTGAAATAGCTACAATGCATAGTTGGTAAGTCCTTACCAATATTTATGAACAGAAATCTCCCATAGGAATTAATCCAAAAATGTTCACAGAACAGAAAAACTGGTAATTGATAAGGAAAATCAAACTTGCAATTACAGGCAAGTTTTCCCTTAGCATGAAAGTTCATCTCTCACATTCATGTCAGTCCAGAAGCAAACTGATATAGAAAAAACCCCTTGGAGATACCTCACTATCCCATTCTGGACAGAAAAAAGTTCTCTGTATGTTATTGACATAGGCATACCTTCACTAATCTGGATTTTTTTTCAGGTCCTTATTAATAAAACTCTTGGCTAAAATGTCAAAAAATTCACATTTGACAGAAAGGCATATCCAGTCCTTTCCCAACGTACTGCTGATGTCAAGATTGTCTGCTCAGCACCTTTATCACCATTTTAGCAGCAGCCAATGTTAGCACACAGGTTAAAAAATAATTTTTTATTCAGCTGAATCAGATAAAGAAGCAGGGTTTATAGAAAAGCCTGGAGGGCTTCCTTGCAGCCAGAACAGTTGCCTAGCTATAGACTACTTGCCATTGAGAGAGTCTGGGGGGTGGGGGTAAATCTGGGACAGCAGGTTTGGTGTCCCCAGCAGTGTCAGGTGCGTTCTGTCCTTTGACTACTTCATAGGTGCACCCACATGTGGTACAAATGGCACCGTCACTGCACTGCCCCCCTTATTCTGTATACAGCCAGACAGCTACTCACAGTCTTCAGGGTTCTCTTAAGAGCTCTCTGACATTCCTGTTGTATGATGGCATTTTAGGTTGCCTGTACTAAGACAAAACTTCTGCTGCCTCTCAAGGGACAAGTGGGTGCCAAATAAAGAACTCAGGAATGCCCAAATCTCACAAGGACCATCCAACTGAATGCAACACAGGTACCTTCACTGTGAACATGTCTGAAATACTTCTCACTGATCAGACATGTTTGGTGCTGCCTGGGAGAATGTTTTCTCTTGGCTCAGCACAGTAAGAAATGGCAGGACTGCTGTTGCCACCCTACAGATTCAGATGCTGCTACTGCTGTGGATAGGGGAATAGGTGGTGCTGCTCTGAAACTTCCCTTTCCATTCCCTTCCTCATAGCTCAGCTCATGCCTTCCCACCCACCACCCCTTGTTAGAACAAGAAAAGGAGGGAGCACACCACTCCCTCAGCTGCATTTCTTGACAAGGCAGTTCCCTTTCTTCCTCCAGGGAAAATAAAGGAGTAAATGAGGCAAAAACATGGGCTCTCTCTCTGTGCTGGCCTGCTCATCTTGTCAGGGAAGGAGATGATACAGCCATTCCCCCCAACACCTGCTTTCATCCAGGTGTGGGAAAGAAAACTGGTCATCAGAAACATGGATCCCTACTGAGCAAGGGAAATTAACTCAGCCATGCTTATACCTGGTTCACCTTTTTCCATATGTCCTCAGGAAAATCAAAGGAGAATTATTTCTGTAGACTCCAATTAGTTATTACGATACTCTTAAACCATGCTGCAGTTTACAACAGCAGAAACCTTTCAGTTTTACCCATGACTGCCCCAAGAAATTCTTAGCACTCTGGAATCCTTGCTCCTGGACAGCAGCAGGTCCTGCTGAATGCAGAAATCAGCTACAGAAACGTGGCTGCCCAGGTCAGGAGAAAGTCCTTCTGAAATACTGGTATTTAGACTAGAGAATTCAGAGTTAGTCAATTACCATAGCAAAACTAACTAACATAGTTAACTGCCACATTTTTGTTTAGTCAATTACTAGCTAAGTGGAGCTAATCATGTATAATCCTTTAGCATTACCTGTTCTTATAAAATAATTTCTTGAAATGTGGTAGCTATCACTATCTGCAAACTTAGTACTTTTGCATGGCACTTCTTTTATTATTTTCCTACTCAGAGAAGGATTTGTATAGAATTTCTTAGGGCAAAGGGAGGGTAAGAGTACTTCATAAATGTTCTCCATCCCTGCTATGATCTCCTCAATCAAAATGCAGGATTGAACAGCATTTGGAGTAAGAGTCTCTTTAGCTCTTAGCCTTAACAATGGTCTTTTTAATAGTCTCAAAATCTGTGGAGGAAACAGGTGAACTAGAACATTTAATGGATGGCTTGCATTCTACTGAGTTCCACAGGGACCAGTTTATACCTAAACTTCTGTGGTGGTTTAGAATTTCCATTTCAATTAATGTTTAGTTTTTATCAGTGCTCTTTCCAAAACCACATCCATTATACAGGGAAACCAGATTATATAAACTTGATTTCAAGATGTTAATCATTGTCTGGGAAAGGCAAGCCTCTGTGAAGTTACACAGATTATTCTGTAGCATCAGTAACAGACTACTATGTAATCCTCAGTATCATCTCCTATCTAAAAATTGTTTTTAAATAAACCACATTTTATAAGGAAGCTGGAACTGGAGATTTAGGGTAGTTTTAAGCAACATTTCTGTTAAGGAAATTAACACCTTGGTGCTTTCTTTGTGGAGCTTTGGATTTGAAGTCTCTCTAGAGGGGCAGTTTGGAAGGCTAGTCATTGCTTAATTAGTACACGCCTCAACCAGCATCTGGTGTTGAAGATTCACAAGTAGGTATATATTCAAAAAATTCTCAGAGGAATTTACTACCAGTAACTGAATATGCAAAGTTCAGAAAATTGCTCATCCTATGTGCACTTCAGCTTCTTCAGAGATTTTCTTCTTTTAATTTGGCAAAAACAAACGCAAAGTAAGCAGGGCTGCATGCTCTTCTTCTACCTCCATGCCTAAAGAGAATAATCCAGAGGCATCTATAAAATCACTTTCTTTTTCAGTTCCCAAACTCAACACTGGCACACCTAGGAACCTACACAGGAAAGGTGTGCTCTGAAAACAGCAGTAATACCATTAACTAAGAAAGTTCAGTAAGGTCCTACTTAGGAATGCATCCAGCTGGTCTGGGTATCAAAATTCTTAGGGACCAACATCTGTTCAGAACCCTGGAAAACTCAGGATCTTGCACACAGATATGGAAGCAAAGCTTAAGTGTCAGTTCAGCCATGTGGAGTTTTTCTCAGCTCCTAAGGAAACCACCCTCCCTAGCAGACTATGATTGTTTAGTCAGCCCACAATTACTATTTGTTTGAACAGCATACAGACAACAGGCAGAAACAAATATCCAGTAGGGAGATTTGGGTGGAAAAAAGCAATTTGCCCTCATCAATTGCTAGCTGTTCTGAACTATTACTACAAGGGCTCTAAAGGACTCTATTAGATTGATTCTTTAGAGATATTAGGCAAAACTTAGTCAAAGCACTGCACTAAAAATAACAGGTCACTTATTCTGACTTGCTGTTGCTTTAGAACAATTTTTTTTTTTTCTCTAATAACTGCAGTTTTGTTTATGGATGGCTGTTTTAACCCATGGGAAAGCTGTTCTTTACAGGTTATGTAAAGGAGCCAGCTCCTACTTCACCTCACCTCTGGCAAGGACAGCTATGCTGTAACTACTCCTGCCCCACTGAGCAGGAAAAGAGCTGGAGTATGTAGGCAGCAGTTACCTGGAGGGGAAAGGAAGGGCTGCTTACACTGGTGCTTCTCCTCCCCCTACAGCAGCAATGGCATCCCTGTCCTGGCCTTCATCCTCACAGCAGAGAATCACAACTTTGCCTCCACATCTGAGGTTCCTTAAGCTGAGATGTGGCTCACAGCAAGACAGCTCCAAGGGAGCATACTGCAAGCATTAATTTTGGTAGCTTATATTAATATATAGAGGTACACAAACAGACCAACAATTTCTAGTTAAAAATCATCTATGGCATCTAACAAACTCACTGTTATGCTGGGAGCAGTCATGATGAGGAATCCTTCTCTTTAATTCATAACAATCCTGAAGAAAAAAGTCATCCAACATCCAGGGAAACACCAGCCTCAATATTCTTAACAAAATTAATTTATGTCAGTTGCAGGTAATTTTATTTCCTGGGAAAATAATTCCATTGTATCATGCCAAAGACAATGGAAGGCCACAGGTATTCCTCAAGTAGACTGGTTCTTTCCCTTCTGAAATGAGATGAGTCAATAAGAAACTAATTAGAAAGCCAAGGAGAGCTGCCCGAGTGGGGATACAGATTATAAACTGTATTTGCAGCATCACCTTCTGCCTCTTTGGATGCAAGTACAGTATTCCAGGTCCTAGGCCACCTGCTGCCTAAGGAAATGATGTTAAATCCTGAGTGACCACAGGAAAACTAAGAAGGGGAGACAGGAATGCCAGCTGCACAGCTTTTAAACAAATCCTTAACAGATCTCTCTCAGAGCACAAGACTTGTTCTCTCTTGCTTTATAGCTGGAAGTAAGGTGAATTTATTGGGAGTTAGCTATGGATAAGTGGAAAATTTTGATAACAGAACAAAACATATAAAATCCTGGAGACCCAGCTGGTAGGGGTACCCAATCTACTTTTGTATTCAGTAAGCAGGAAGATTTTTCTTCCTACTCACACAAGCTCCCCTCCCCAACAACTCTCCATGGCAGGTATCTAACTAACAATGCTGGCACTGGTGTGGAGGATGAGCCTGCCTCTGAGTTCAGCTCTGCCCCATGGCAGAGGCATGCTCCATTACTAATGGAACAGTTTGTGGCTGACCATGGAATAGAACAAGGCTTCATCTGGATATATATGTACATCTTTATTAGTAGAAACAAAAAAATCTATTAAAATCCACAGGTCTACACAAAGAGCCTCACACCTAAATACCAAAAATGAACAGGAGATAAATTCAGTAATACTGTGGTGCAACTAGGAAATGGTAATGATAGTTTATTTATTCTCGTGGAATAAAACATTAGTGTGCAAAAAGCATACACAATATTATAGCAATCACAATCAAGCAGAATAAGAGCCCTGAAGATCCTACATTCTAATAGAACCATGTATTTACAAATACATTATTAAACCAAATATTTAACCTGCACTTGAGAGATGTGTTTGAAGTAAGCTTTGCTTTTCTTTCATTCTGAAATTTCTACTTGCTGAGAAAAAAAGGTATCCCAGGGCACAATTCCTGTTGTTCCCCTCTATTTCCATTATTCTCACCCACGTCAGTTCCTGCCCCTTTTTTTATTCCATCCATCTTGCTTGTTCCTGCTCTCTAACACCCTTGCTTCAGTCTCAGCTCTGCTTGCCCCCATCCTGCCTGCTAACTCTTCTCCCATGCACCAGTCATTGGTCCCCCTCCCTCCTGCAAAGACACTTCCCTACTTTCTCTCCCACCTACTTTCCCTCCACTTTCCAGCTCCTACCCCTCCCTCCTTGCTCTCCCCACTTCCCCAGGCCTCTCCTGGGGTTCCTGCACCCAACCCCCCAACTCTGCATGCAGTCATGCCAGCTTTCCTTCAGGCTGCAATGGCATGGGCTCGGAGAAGACAAAGGGAAAATCAGTCCTGGCACCACACAGTGCTGGAATGGGAAGAGATTCAAACAAAGAGCAAACAACTCAGACCCCAAAGTCCTACATGTATTCAGCTGAGCAGCACCAAAACCACCTGAAGGGACAGAGCTTGCTGTGTGGACATAGAACCTTTAGAACCCCAGAGCAATGTGCACAAGCACGCTCAGGCTTACAGCTCCTACTTATGTTCTTCCCTGCTCCCCAGTCCTAAATCTGGCCAGAAAACCCAACACTTCTGTGAATCTTGTACTCAGCCATTAGGTTCTGACAAGTCTGCCTTGCTGTGCAGGCTAGCTTAGATTTTCAAAGGCTCACAAACTGACCAAAAATGGAGAGCTTAACATAGCTGTATGTAGATTTGGATGAATGCCCTGACAAATTTCAAGTCTCTGCTTGAAAACTGGCTAGAGCTTCAAAAGCATAACAGCTATGCATTAATTTCAAGATAGGCAAAACATCTTTACTCCTTAACCTTATTCTCAGAAATGGGCAAACTTACTTGAAACTCTCCCACAAAACCACCTAACTGAGGCAGATGCTTGGCTTGAAGAAATTAATCCCAAATGCTTATAATTTGAAAATTTGTATACAATTTAAAATGAGGTCATGCACACAAGCAAATCAAAAGAAGGAATAAATTCACTACTTCCCATGGGCACACAGGTGTTCAGCCCCATCCAGGAGAGCAGGGCCCCATCACACATAATGGTGACCTGGGGAGACAAATGGCATCACTCCAAACATGTCCCCCACTTTATATACTGAGCATGATGTCACACGGGCTGGAATATCCCTTTGGTCAGTTTGGATCAGCTTTCCTGGCTCTGTACCCTCCCAATCTCCTATGCACTCCCAACTTCCTCACCAACATGTCTGTACAGAAAGCAGAAAAGGCCTTGACTCTGTGCAAGCTTTGCTCAGCAATAACAAAAACATCTCTATATTATCAACTCTGTTTTCAGCACAAATCCAAAACACAGCTCTGTACTAGCCACTGTGAAGAAAATCAACTCCACCCCAGCTGACAAGCAGCACAGTGGCATTTGCTTTCACTATTAAACAGTCTCTGTCTCAAGCCATGAGTTTTCTAGCTTTTACCCTCCTGATTTTCTCCAAGCAGCTCTGTGGGGCTTAGTTGATGGCTGGGGTTCATCCATGACGGGTCTCTATAACAGAGAGCACCAGATTACACTGTCTTCACTCCTCACTAGAACACACATACTCATCTTTTTAACTGCTTTTTCCACTTCCTTGCTACTACATCTACTGTAAACCTCACCCTTGAAAATTCAGCCATGGGTTTATGTCAACACTCTTGTGTCCTACTGGGGGAACAGGCCAGCCCACCAGGTCTTTAAACAGATTCAGTGACCAGCTTTTCAAGAAGGCACAGACTGTGATTCCTATCAAAGAATCTCTGCAGCTCTTCTCCCACCTTTCTTCAAAATACTGAAAAAGTTTATTTAGAAGATAAAGCATGTAAAGATATCTGTAAGTGGTCAAATTTAGCAAACAGCTTGAAGAGTAAGGAACTAAAAGAGGGTGTGCTCCTTCTTGTTCAATGTTCTTGAGAAAATTCTTTCTGAGGATTCTTGGCTCATCACTGATGTCAGTATGATTTCATGGTCCTTAAAACAATGCACAAATGGCTTCACCATTTCAAAGCTGAACCTGATTATTTTGCCCATCTCCTCTTCTGAAGTATGAACTTTGGAGAAAAGATGTAAAAACACTTTAAGAAATCATCTCATATGATGTTTATGAGTATCTTTGTCATCCAGGTCTCCATAGAGCAAGAACTCACATCAAGATTTACTAGAATTGTGAGGTTATCCACCAACAAGGCTTTGGTGGAAAAGGCAGGTTACAGCACCCCAAAATTTCCACTGGTTGTTTATTTTAATGTGAAAAGGCCTATCTTAGGTTTCTTTGCAAACAAGCAAAAAAGGATTAGCAGGCATGCTTCTGCTTCCGACCAGTCCTCCAGGACCTTCCTATTACAATTGTTATTATTCTTAAGGGTGATTTCCCTTGACTATCAGTAAAACCTGTGGGGCAAAGCAAAGCTGAACTGTCACACAACTTTTTGCATATGGGCCCTGCTATGCATTCTAAAGGATAGCACTGGAATATTTTTAAAGATGTTACAACCTGGACAATATTCTTCCACTTCAATAATGTCAGCACAAATCTCAAAAATCATGATTCAACCTCTGAAAAAAATTGATGTCTTTACCAGAAGAGAAAAGATACTTTAAAATGGGTCATATAGATCAATGCATCCATTAGAATGGGTCACAAGAACCTGTTCATAACTTCTCGTTGTAAAGGATGTCACAAGATTAAATAGTCTAAGACCAAACAGAAGTTACCAAAGATTTACCTCATTATCTTTCTGAAGCAGTTTCTGTTCAAATAATATAGGATATTTCAGCAACCTCTACAGTTCTGTGAAGGTTATGAAGATTCTGGGAAAGTAGTGCAAATAAAAAAAATAAATGAATAAAACATTTCTAGTAACATGGAATTCTCGTTACTCAAACTTTCCTTAGTCAAACTTTTTAAAAATAGGGTATAAAGTCTCCTAATTATAGAGTACTGAACCTCATTCAGTCAATCACAGCTCTGGATCCTCTCAGAATAAACACTACACTACTGATAAATGTACAATATTCTTCTTAATATCATTTAGCTCCTTATACGAGCAAGGGCATAACTAAGGTGCTTGATGCTGATCTATGCAGAATAGTCATGTTTAAAGAAGTCACTGTCAATATTTCACATTGCTGGATGAAGTGTAACGAACACTAATGAAGAACTTTGTCATGGCTTTCTAAAGAAGAAGTCTAACAGCCTGGGGATCCTGACACTGAACACATTAGTTCATTCAAATCTTATTTTCCAGCCCTTCACCTCAACAACCCACCTTTGATTCTAGTCAGAAAAGTTAATCTGTTTTTTCCTCTATCAAACATATAATCATTCTACTCTCAGGAGTCTGTTGTATGAATCCAGACTCTTCATATTCTCCTCCTATCTGGAGGAGGCAAAGCAAAACAGACAAGATGCAGTACCATACTTGCACAAGGCAGCAAGGAAACAGGACATTAAAATTACATGTTCTTATTTGTTCAAGACATAATTTTACATCCAACTATTAGTGTTTCCACATCCTGTAGTATAGTTATGTGTGTTCCTGTAATGCACATAATCCTCTTCCCTTTAGGAAGCTCCAGGAAACACACTTGTTGATTCACACCAGAGCAGAACATTATTAAATAAAACTAGTATTTGTGTGTGAATGTGCAACAAGAAGCAAGTAAAGTGGATCCCAAAAGAGCATCTGGCTTATTTTTGCATCTCTAATTTTGTTGAGTTTATTCAAAATGCTGCCCAGCTACAAGAGATCTCACATCACAGCTATTACACTTTGTGCAGGCATGCCATTCAAATTAGGTAATAAAACCTACTAAGTAGTAAGATTCTAAGTCTCAGTATTTGGTATTGCACAAAGACTCTAAAATAGCTTTTTAAGATCCTTGAATGAGATGAACAGAATAACCCCAATAAATATACAAAAGGGGTAGCTCTTAGTAGCTCTGTCCTACTTTTAATGCTTTTACTCTAACAGCAATGCTATTCTCTACCTCCCCTGTAGCAGATTGCAGTTTTCTCCCTTCTTTGTAGCATGGCTAATAAGTTCTGGGTTAGAGCAGCTTAGACCTCAGGCTACTAGTATGTTGAAATCAATTATGCAAAGCCCATTCATTTTGATACAATGTACTAAACTGCTGCTGTCACCGCAGTAGAATGGCTGCTCAGATTGTTGTTTGGGATTTCTCCCCCCCTTTTCTTTTTTGTCATTACAATGTCTTCAACCATTAGCAAAGTTGGCATTCTTTACTGAGTATACTGCCATCTACCTAGGATGCAATGTGCACTTCAAGATTATGAAAACCAACTTGAAATTCAGAAGCAATGAAAGCCTAAAACATAAATTCTGTGCATAGCATGAATTCTGTGCACAATAACATTAGTAACCTGATTAATTCAGTATATCAAATGACTAATTTGGTTAAAAACGACTACTCCAAAACTAAAGAAAGAAAATTCTCTAAAAGTGTAAGAGTTGCAAAAATTAAGACCTGCTCTAACTTTTGTTTTTAAATGGAGAGGCAATGTGTGTATTAAAAACATACTGAGATATAATTATTTCCCTATAAATTTAGGATATAAATGGATACCTTACAGTTCATAAAACTGCTAATGGCATTAGCTGTTTCAGATGGTCCAATTTATTTTTCTTTTTTTTCTTTATTTTTCTTTCTTATTTCCATTTCAATGGCAATCATCATTCTTACATGAAAATATTATTTATTATAATAGGAAAAGGAACAATAGTAAAAACCCCAACCAAACAGACTCAAGAGACATTGTGACTATATACATGAGGATTTTTAAGACACCAGAACCAATCTATAAATTCAAAGGCACTGTAGGTGGACGTCTCAAGGTGCTTTTCGACTTGCAACATTGGCAAGAAATCTTTTTCTTTTTTGAAAAAAGTGAACCTTTCTCGGTCAGTTTAGTGTGCCAAGTCAGCTCAGCATAGGGTCAGACAGGAACCAGAAAGGAGGAGGGAGCAGGACTACCCTTTTCAGCAATTGCAAAGCATTTCATTGGCACAGCCAGCTCATGCAGTCTTCACATCCTACCTTACTAAAGGCTCTGAAAAACGACATGAAAATACACTAAAGCCACTAAACATAATGAACTTAAAATGCATGATTCAACATTACATCTTACTCAGAAAATAACACCATTAGAACTCTATTTGAGCCCACAAAAGAAGTAAAAAGTTAGTAGCTAAAGGATCCCAAGTGGCTTAAATGTTGCCAGGGAGATAAATTCAGAGAGAAACAGGAAACAATGCTTCAGTCTATAAATGAGAGGTACTAATGTGGAAGGAGGAGCATAACTTTCAACTTACAGATCCCGAGCTTACACAAAAGACCCCAAACAAAGGACACACAAGAACGCCTCAGGAGGTCCGCTGAAAACAAAGTATAAGTACTTCACTATGAAACTGAGCGTGCATTTCCAGGTACATTATTTCTGACAGCAAAGTCAATAGCAAAAGCATCTGACTTCCCTGATCTATTCTTCATCAGCTTTCCTTCCTGTCTTCTCCATATACAGCCCATTGTTCCCTGCAAGGTGCCAATGAAATGTCCCAGATTAAAACAGACAAAACCCCCTTCTAATTAGATTCAATAACTGTGACATAAATACTTTCCAATAGTAAGAATGATATAGCACTTGAATGCAGAATAGGGAAATGCTCAAACTAAGTCATGCATCCCATAATGAAAGGCTGCAAAGCTAGAGAGTAATTTCCTCTCTAAAGGTACACTCCTGAGTTTCAAAGGCTACGTTTCTAAATGCCTCCTGGCCAGAGGAGCACACAGTGCAATTATTCTGAGCCTAAGTTACTCCTTCACAAGGCTTCTTGTCAACCAACAAAGAGAGAGCACGCAAACTAGGTGTAAAAGGGCACTGTCAGTTACATCCATCCTCAAAGTTATGCAAAGTCTGGGAAAGAAAGAAGGCACTACAGGCCACAGGAGAGCTGTGCCCACTGTAAACACAGCGGGAATGTAAACACAGTGCAGCATAAATGCTGTGGGTGTTGGCACAATGCAGCTCTGCTGCTGGGGGACCAGCTTGCCAGCACTGCAAAACTTGTTCCTTTCCCATCTCCCAGCCTCCCCCAAACCCTTTCAATTCAATCTCAAACTGCAATGATCATTAAAAACAATGAGTACGTCTGGCGCAAGCAAACGTGCCTTGACTACCAACGATCCATTAAGTACCTGGCACTGGATCCATAATATGGGACTCTGACATGGAAAGAAAAGCTTTAGAGCTCATTCAAAAGTACGAGGTTTACATATAAAAGACTTAAAAGGTGCGTGTTTGTCTAACAAGAAAGAGAAGGCTAAGCCCTTTGTGGTGATGTTGATGGTTTCATCCCCTGCATTAGCTAATTTTCCTGTTTAGATACCACCTTTTCCAAATCACGGATAAATTAAGTCAACTTTATTTAATGTGGTAATGATTTGTAGTGAGTGGCAGAAATTCCCCTGTAATTATGCATGAATTGATGTGTGATTTTCTAATAAGCTTAAGTGAAGAAATCATCATTTTGTGATAAATGCTTTATTTCTTAAAATGCTTGTAACATATTTCTAATAAATTTAATCAAGCAACTCGCACTCATGTAACATTTACAATTATTAAGTGTGCAGTCTTTTACACAGCCTTATCGCTTTGGCTGATTGCTGTGTGTTAAAGTTTAGCATTTCATAAACACGGTTATAACAGCCATTATGTTATTTTTGCTCAGAACCATGAATTATTTCAATTTGAAGTTAATTTACATTCTGTACAAGCTTTGTGCCTCAAAGGCAAAATTTTTTTGCCATTTACAAATAGATCTACGCATTAAGAAATGAAATTAATTACTTCTACCTTTCAGGACTCACCTTGTCCTTCATCGTGTCATGAAAGGGACAGCAAAGTCTCGCTGTAGTAAGCCTGTTACTGGATTCCAAATTTAAAAGAATTCCCAGAGTAAAACTGCTTCATCCCACTGGAACATCCTTTATCAGCCATCCCCAATCCTGCCAACTCTCCTGCACTGAAAACCAGTACATATTCAACCTGGTGGATGCTGGAGAGTCAGAAAGCCTTCTAAAACAACCTGAAGGCACCTTATCCTATGGTCCATTTGCTAGGAATTTTTGCTCAGACCTATCCTCCTACAGCAAGCTGATACAGGGAATAGATGACCTAAGGGGAGTCACAGAGTTAGAGATTTCTGTGAGTTGCCTCATCTTTAAAAACTGGAAATTGGATCCTTCCTGCAATTCCACACATTTAGGTGCTGGAACTTAGCTATCCCAAGTGTACAGTATGGGTTAGCAATTTCCTAATAGGAGATCTGCCTGATCAAGGGGAGTCTCCAGCTCCACTATGCTTCCTCACACTCCCTTCAACAATCTCTTATTAGAGCTTCTAAAGAAAAAGGTTAAAGAGGAAACCTTTCTCAGTAGTCCACATCTGTAACTAATTTATTTTCATTTCTCACTACAAATGAAAACCTCATATAAAAAGAATATTTAACTTGAGATGTTGAGGGTGGCCAGTTTTAAATGCTGAATCAGTGTTAGGTGGTACCAGTAGTAAATCTCAAACAAATTACTTACACAAGTGCTGTCCATAGAGGTAGAAAATGTATTTCTAAGAACCAAACATTAGCACCTCAAAAGACAAGAAAATACCTGACAATTCTTACATACATATACATGAATTTTTATTTTGATGAAAGGGTGGTCTGAAGCCATTTAAATTTCAATTGACATGAAGAATATAGTCTAAAAATAAACACACCCTGCTATCTCAGGAACAGTAAGAAAGAGGCTTGGAATAACTACTTGAGCACTTGAGTACTCTGGAACACGTAATTATTGCATAAATATCAGTGCATACATTGATTTTGGTTTGAAGTTACTAACTTATCAGTGAACCCAAGTTCCAATGGTCTATATCCAAAAGGACTTTATTAGATGCTCAATTACCTAAAAATACATAGAAGAATTGTAGCACAAGAATATCTTAGCAAGTTTCTCTCAAGAATCTCTGTATTACAGCTGTGAATAAATCCATCTGGATTATAATCTTTCTTTCTATCTTCCCATTTGCTCTCATGTGAGGGCAAAAAGGTAAGTGACATTGACAAACTCAAATCCTCTTCCTTGAGCAGGAATTTGCTCTTCCCTCATCCTCACAGGCATTTTTCAAGTTTTTCCCCCCCGGTGTGAAGTTCAGTCACAGAAGTCAGAATCAAGCTTCCGGACTACTCTATTCTGCCAACATGTTATTGCCAAATTTTGTCCTCCCACAGCCTGAATGTATTTCACAGCCTAATTCAGATCATTTAATCATCCTCCTTCAAATTTCCAAGCTCCTCCTCATCTCAATTACGTGCCCTGTGTATTTCTTAAAGTTTTTATATTACAATCCATAACACTGCCAAAGATTAAAGAAAAATTTTAAAAGAAAAATAAAAGATACTATAGTCATGTAAGGCTGGAATTTTGAAAGAAGGAAGATACTGAACTTCCACTGGATTCCAATGGGAGTTGGACTTCCATTTGTTTTATGTGCCTCTGAATATCTCAGGTCTAACACACCAAATAGTGTAGGAAATACAGAGGGAAGCAAAAGGTTTGAAAAATGCAGGAGCACTGGTTCTCCTCAAAAGAAGATTAAAATAACTGGCAGTTAACTTAAATGCTCAGGCTTTAGCAAAACCAAACATCTCCTGATTCACTTTAGGACTCAGTGCACAGTCTTAATTCCACTGCTTACTCACAACAAAATACTAGAGTTCTGGTTTAAAGTTAACAAAGCTTCAATTTATTGAACCTCAAATGTCAAAATTTGCATTATTTTCCTGCAGCTGTGTGTGCTATTCCAACTGGCTCACACTTAAATGTTACTAAAAAAGCCCAACAAAAAAGCAAACAATATGTGTACTACTTTATTAAAAGCTGTTAAAATTTCACTTTTCTGTTGTAAAATTCTTCTGAATAATGTTGTGGACATTTTCTCCCTCTCTGAAATATTTATTTAATATAAAAAAGAAGTAATGCATTTGGAAGTATGTGTGGACAGAGCATTGCAATTTTCCTTTCCAAGGAAGCAAATAAATACTCACTATTTTTCACTTCAATAAAAACCACTCACTATACTTAGACACTTTTAAATCCAGGCTAAGTCTGAGGTTCTCTCTTAAAATGTTGTGTTTCATTCCTGTCTCCAAAAAAGTCCCATCTCTGGAATTGTTTAAATAGTAATTTTCTTTCTCAGGATTTTTATTCTATATGAATCTAGAGGCAATACTTCTCAAATCTTGTATCCTGTATATGGGATAAGTTATGACATTAGTGACTACTCCATATTTCAGTATAAAAACTATTTTGAGAGGTAAAAGACTCTAAAATCATCAGAAAATTGTAATATTAGCATTGTGCTTTCTTAGCTTATACTCGCATTCTGTAGTAAAATGGAAACATTGCATTCATCTGATCTGTATCTCAGGTTAATTTATCAATAATATTTTACAATTTTATCTGGCCATCAACATTTTATGAACGTTATTTGCACTTTCCACTGAACTGTAAAAATAATGAACAATATAAATTCTAATTTTTATGTTTCATTGAAGCACTGAATAGTCAAACTTAAGCCAAAACATCTCTACAATGAACAAAGAGAGATGTACAATAAGACAATTTTTAGAGACTACTGCTGAGCTACACACTTTGTTATAAACTTAGATTAGTTTTGTAAGATGAAAATGAAGTTTGTTCTTCCTCCTTTCTACAATCTGTACTGATACTGGTACACAATCTGTCAGGCAGTAAGATACACTTATATACATTGTTTATTGTTTACCTAGTAACACTGGCAAAGTAATTTTGGAATAGTGCTATCCATCACGGGCAGCAGACAGTGACAGTAACAGACATTTCACTTGAGCAAAAATCCTTGCAAATTCTGCCAAAATAAGGAGAGCAAATGGAGGAGCAGGGCAGCCACAAAGTGCTCTCTAATTGACTGGCACCATCCCTGCCCTGAACACCCCTATGAACAGGTATAAGCCATAGACATTGCAGCACACAGCTGTTCTCTACAGCTCCAGCTCAAGAAGGTGTTCTGGTACCCAACTAAATCAAGGACATTCCCAAATATCTTTCAAGACAGGCACTTTTCTCATCAACTGTCTTGTCTGTATTGGCACATTCAATTTAACTGTAAAAGAGGACAAATAGATCAATACTAAGATATTTCAGCAGTAGGCATGACATAAACCCAAATAGGTTTTAATGTGTTGGGAGCATTACCTGTGGCAGTGAATGTTTTTATTTTAACTGAAAAATTTCACTTTTTCTTGAACAATGTTGGCATAAACAAATTGCATGGAATGGATGAAATGGACAGAAAACAGATAGACTATCCCCAAACTGATTTCCAAGAGTGACAGGAGATTCTTTGGATGAGTTAGTTGAGGCTTTATCTGAGTCACAGTTCCTAAAAAGTTAGTGGTATTAAATGAATAGTAAATAGCACAGTTTACCCCCCAAAATAACAAACCCACTCAGCATCTGCCCGTGATATTTAGTTATTGGATCACACTGAAGATTAATGAGCACACTGAAATGTACCTACCCCGCCTGCTTCAGTGCCACTTGTAGTCAAAATTACGGCATTAACTCACAGGCTCTGCATCCCAGGAACCAGCAAGCAGTGCCAAAGAATCCCTGTTAAGTTATAATTACAAGATTTCTGTTTTGCCATCCACTTCAGGGGCGGACACATGTGATCTCAACATGCCAGCTCTTCAGTATTAGATGGAAACAGGATGGGATCGCTAATTAAAACTGGTTAAATAATGAAAAAATTTAAATATTTTTACAAACCGCTCTCATTTTCCAGAGCGAAATACCTGCTGTCTGCCCTAAAAATACATCTACATGGTTTTGCAATTAAAGTTTTACTGAAAAAGAGGAAATATATTTCTAAGGAAATGTACCTTTTTTTACCAAAAATAAATGTAAAAAGATGTATCAGAGTAGGTGTGGTCCATCATCAGGTGAAGTATGGTTTAGCTAGTTTTTTATACTTAGTCTTTTTTTTGTCACATTAGGTACTCTTTGTGAAATTTTAAATAAATGCAGAATTATAAGGGGAATAACTTCCCAGCCTCATGCAGGAGTAGAAAGAAGGCTGATGGCAGTAACTTCTTTTTTCTTACATACTATAAAACCCTTGAGACATTCCTATTAATAATAACAGACAAATGCATAGGAAAATAATAAAATAAAGACCTGAGTAAAGTTTTAGGAAGAAGGGGACTTATGAGTTGTGGAATTCATCTGGGTATGACACAGGTTGCTGCAGACATAAAGCCATTCAAAGTCCTTGCTTCAGGGTTCTGGAGTATAAAATATTCATGGTGTATAATTTTACATAATTTGTTTAGCTACTGAAGCATGATTTAGTTCCTTGGTGCACAGATACAAAGAAAAGAATGAAGGAAAGAACAAAATATTTGACCAGAACTAAAGATTTGTTAGTATTCTCTTGTGCGGTGTTTGAAAACATCCACATGCACACAAACTAGTCCTCAGATACCACAAATAAACAAGTGTGTGTGTGTGTGTGGGGATATAAATACCAAACCATCTTTAATGTGTTTGGTGTTAGATTCTCAAGCTTTTGTTCATTTACTGAAGACACTGACTTCCCCCCAGCCACATGCTGCACTCTCAGAAATACATCTGAGCTGAGCACAGACAAACTTCGGATTCAGAAAGGATCTTCCAGATTCACCAGCTCTAGGATACTTCCTACTTGCTCAGATGGCTCTGAGTACAAAGAACAAACACAGCTATGAAGAACCCAAGCCATGCTGGTGGATAGGGGATTCAAAGGTATTGGTATTTCAGCCTGACTTCCCTTTGAGCTAAATCTAATGCAACATGAACTCTGCACTTCAGAACACAAGCCACACACTTCACCCTGGATTTGAGAATCAAGTGCAAATGCAGGGGTGCCCACCATAAATCCACACCCTCCTTCTGACAGTGGCTCTGCACCAAAGTCCCAGTGACTAAATTCAAAAGGTCACCACAATATAAGAGCAGATGCCCCTTCCTCTTTAACCACTCTTGTTTCTTTTCACATTTTCACTCAGTTGCATAATAAAATCAACTGGCCTACACTTCCAGAGCTCACACTGAAAAATACAACAAAGAACACACAGGGAAGGGAAAGAGTGGCAACAAGGTAATGAGAGTCCATGATAAACTTTCTTTTACTGAATTTGTGTGTTCTGCTTTCCGAAACTGAATTACTTGAAATAGTTAATTAAACCCGGTAAATTTTTTCCATATACAGAGTCAAAAAGATTACTGACAGCATTGCTGTGAATCAGTCTGTTAATTGCTATTTCAACATATACATATACACTCCCTTGGAAACACCTAAGTAAACACATCTGGATAGAAAGTTATTAGAAAAACTTTTAAGATAAATATTTTGGGAGATTGATTTTCCACTGTTACAATGCTTTTACAACCATCTATAAATCATAACAGACTTTATACTTTTAAATAACAGTTACTTTTCTTTCCTCTCTTACTCCAAAAACTTTCTCTGGGAGCTTGGCCTAATCAAGAGATTTTGGATCAGAACACCACCAAATATGATGTGCAAATAAAGCTACAAACAGTAACATGAATTACATCTTAAGGAAAAAGGGCCAAAAGTTAATAAGGCAGCTAGGCTCTCCATTTCTCTAAAAAAATAGATCAAACAGAACATTTAACTACATGTAGACCTTCTCAGCTATCCCATCTTGGGTCTTATGAAACTTGCGTGGAAAAATAGAGATGAAACACAGATTGACAGATGTATTGCTCTGCTCTTTCACCTTAGCCACTGATTAGCCAGGGAGGCCACAGAGAGCTGCTCTTCCCAGTCACAGCACAACAGAGCCCAGCACTGGGGAAAAGAAAGGAATAAAATCTCATTAAAAAGGCTACCTTTATCTGATTTTTGAAAGATGCTTTGTTGAATTCTGAAGACTTTTTGTATGGGAAATGACGTCTATATGTTTATTTGCAATCTAAGTTTCCCTATGTAAAGAACACTATTTCTGTCCACGATACCAGTTTCAACATAACTAGTATGTCATTATCTGTGATGCCACATGAGGAGGGAAAAAATAACAGTAATTGAAACATGTTTTGACTTTACTGGTGTGTAAAAAAAATGTGAAACAGGAAACCATCTATTGAGTGCAACCCCAAATGAGCTTCTGCCCTGCTATTGCCAGAGGGAACATAATCTTTTCATGCAAAATTACTTTGCTACCATTTGTAATTAATGTACAATTCAACAAGTATGTAAATCAGATAGGAAGAGAAGACAGAAAGAGTAAACACACAATAGAAATTCCTTAACATTTTCTTCATAATCCCTCAGCAGCAGATCAAACTCCACCTTTTCCAAGTAACTTCTTGTCAGTGCTGCCTTTGTAGCCCAAGAAGCTCTGGGAGCAGGAATTAGCTGGGCTGGCCCAGCAGCAGCAGCCTCTGCACCGCCTGCTTTGAGCATCTGTTTGCACAAGCAGAGAAGGACAGCACGTAACATAACAGTTATTTAGGGTTCTTTGGAAAATCAGGTCACCATTGCTGAGTGTTTCCATACCTCAGGCTATACCAAGACAAGTTAAGTCTTGCTGATTTCAAACTCTACCATTTTGTTTTATTTCACTGTGATGGGCAGGCTGGGAGTCACCCAAGACAATGAACGTAGCCATAGCCCTTCTTCATGGTAAACACATAATTTCCCCAGTGATCCAGTAAGCAATAACAAGAAGTTATGTGTAGTACATATAGTGTTTCTATTCCCCTGGGTTTAATATTGCTCACAGTAAAATTGATTTTCTGGAATCTTGCAATAAACCTCATCAAAGTAAATGAAACCCATGCTGTTTTTTATAAAGTGATTGGATTTGGTGTGATAAATTAACCCTCACCATCAGAGAGACTCCCAATAATGCACTTGCTCAATTAAACTCCTCCAGACTCTGTTTAGATTTTAATTTTTCTATAGGACTTATTTAACTCACTCAAAGCTTCCAACTTAATGCTTGCAGAAAGGATAGCAGCTGAAAACCATTCTCTCTCTTCCCAGACTAAATAGATCAGCACGATTTATACTTGCTGAGCACTTGCTTGACACTATTCTCTAATCTATATTAAAAAAAACACTGATAGCTGTTCATATGCTTTGGGAGCAAGCAGTAGAAAAAAAAAATTACTATCTGCTTACTAAGAGTTCCTAATCAAACACCAGGAACTGAGAAGGATTTAATAATTTTAAACTTTTGTACACATATGAAATCAACTTTTGTAAAAGATGCTAGGATGCTAATAGATATCCTGCAGACACCTACAGAAGCTTGGCTCACACTACACTATCCCTTCCCAGTAGATGATTTTCATCTAAAATCACCACCTAGATTTACCTAGTCTTTTGCCAGTATTTCAGCTATTCCACTGTTCATCTGCCATTTCAGCAAGAGTAAAATGTACCAAAAAATAAAAATAAAAAAAAAAGAAGAAAATTTCAAGGTGACCTTCCCTAACATTCCTCAACAGCCTCCAGTGACTTCGTCAAATAAAAAAGTGTCTGATGTCTAGTCACAGCTACTGGGCAATATGTATGAAAACTATTTTTGTTGTCATATTTATTCCTGGTTAAATGAAAAAATTATTCATTTAACCAGGAGTAAAACCTCTGAGATTTTTTTTCTCATTTCCCAGACTGTCTGGGGAAAACATGCTGCAGTAAACAATCATGCCCTACTTTATTCTTACTTAAATGAATTATCATAATAATAATTACTAACAAAAACATCTGGTTTCTGCTCAGCAGACGGCAAATTCTTTGACACATTCCTTGCATTTCTCCTTCTTCTTAGTCTCCAGGCTGAGGGTCTCAGGCTTTTTTTAGACCAGTACACATGCCAACCATACAGCATGCCTGATGGAACAGATTTATGGAGAGACTCCTGATGACTATGAAATGCTTCCTCTGTTTTTTCTGCCTCCAGGAAATTATGCCTTTGTAATAATATCTTCTCTTTAGAGCATTTCCCTGCCTTTTATACAGATGACATTTGCATGTAAACAAGTTCTTGCTGTTTTTCTTCACTACTAAACAACAGCCAGGAAAAGTAATGTTCCCTTTGACATCATATTGGCCTGTTACTTTAGAATGATCCTAATGTCACTATTTAAGGTTTTGAATTAGAAAATGGGGCTAAGCAAAAGAAGTAATCTAACTTTCAATTTAACCAATTTCTACCATACAGAGGGGGTCTTACTTTTTGTGGAAAAGAGAAAGAAAAATTCAAATCAACTAATTTATCAATGTGAGACTTTGAACAGTACTAATATTATGTGCATTAACAGTACCAGATTTTGCATTTCTGTAGTGCCTTTTACCAGAGGTTCTACAATCGTGGCTCCTTCAGCTGCTCTGCCTCCACTGAGTAACACTGAAATGGAAAAGAGAGCTTGAACAGCAGCCATAGTCCAAACAGCACAGAAGCATGCAATAGCAGGGGATGGGGAGAGGAGCACATGAAAAGAAATACTACCTGCTGCCATGATCTCTACACACTTTTTCTCAAGGTACCAGGGAACGTAAGGCCCCTGAGAGTCTGGGTTTTAAGGTGCAGTATGGATGAAAAAGCCTAGACAGGGGACCAAAAAAGGTTAAGAAACTGTCAGACAAGAAAGAGCTTAACCTAGGAGCCACGAGATTTAAAATGCAAATCCCATCTTCGGGGAGCCATTCAGCATCTCTGGCCACTGGTGTTATGCAAAGCTTCTCAGCTCTAGTGGAGGGACAGGCATTTTCTTTCACATTGTGGCTGCTGCCCAGTCTGCTCTGAACAAACTCTGCCTGCAGCATGGCCACTTCCAAGAGAGTCTGCCTGGGCAGTCACTGGCATTTCACCTTCATTTAATGGGCACATTCCTCACCTTTCATCTTGCCAAGCCCTTAGCCTGGGGAGGTGCCTCTTCCCGGGCAGAGCAGGTGGGCAGGGTGCCCCCAGCCACGGTGGGGACACACAGATGGCTCTGTCCCGGGGATGTTAAAAGCCCTGGGGTGTTAAGTTGCCCAGAGCTGTCTCAGGGCTGCTCTGCACTGAAGGCTCTGTGCTGGTGGACACATTTGAGCTGTACAGCAGCCCTGAGCTCCCTCAGAACTATCACAGTACATCAGGTCACCAACCTCATGTCCTTGCCAGAGGGACTCCTCTGCCAAAAGCACAAAGGGGATTTGCCAGAGCTTGGCTTGCAAATAATTTATTAATACCGAGCAATTTTTGGATCTCAAAGTGTTTGGAAAAGTAAATAAATATTAGTCTCATTTCATAAATGGAAATGAGAAGCACTGAGACATTCAATAATATATAAGGAGCCAAGAGCAGAGTTTGGGGGTCTGGACTTCTCTATCTGACCACTCCTGCAATAGTCCTTTTTCTATTTTTCAAATAATCTATTTATAGAGGCCATTGGTCTGCTGGCCAATTCCTGCTGAGCTCAGTGATGTAAATATTTGGTTTGGGTTCCCCTTGATTCTGCCCTGCAGTCTGTGTGGTGTCACTCACAAAAAACAGCTTAGTCCTATATGCACTGATATAATCACTATCATCTGTTTTATGTCCCTGTTTGAACCACAGATGCTTTACCTTTCTTTCTCCTAAATTTAAGTTAATCACAACTGCCCATGATATGTTAGATTTGAAAGCTAATAATTATTAACTCAAGTTTATAAAATCCCTCTTACAGGAAAGAAGCAATTAAGAATGCATTCACTTAATAATAAAAGGCCTACACTAACACATGGATCAATAGATTTAAATGCTTTCAGCAAATGACTATAAATCTTATTAAAATATTTTACATTCTTTATATCTTTTTTATAGCCTCCTATGAACTTTCAAGGTTATTTCCTTGTCACTTTTTCAAATTTTGTAACACTGAAAAGTTATCTTCAACATACCATTAAACCTTTAAGAAACAAACAAACCATACCCTTCCAAATACAAAATACTGCCAGAATTCTACCTTGTAAGAACATTTTTAAACCCAGGAAGGAAATATGAGAAAACTGTTATCTGTTATTTCTAATGTTACATGGACTTGAGTATATTTACAGCTTACAATATATGATCAAGAAATGAGGTTCTTGTGACATTGTATTTGATGTGAATTTTTACCTAGAGAATAACCTCAGGTCCTGATTATGAGCCAGCTGATTGATATCTAACTGAAGCTTTGTATTAATAGGAAAAGTATGAAATATCTTTCTATTAAGAATATGCTAAGCATGCAAAAATAATAATTTTTAAACTACGATTAATTTGATTCTATTCTGGTGTAAGCTCCTAATCTGAAGGCCATAGTAATACAAATATCCTCATGGATTCAACTGCATATGAGTGTCAAGGCTTTAGTATGAAATTATCTGTTCCAAGAAGAAATGAAAACCAAGTGGAAATAGTCTTCATGATCTTTAAGGAGAAATTAATAAGAACCAAACACGAATTTCAAAGGGAAACAAGTTAGGATTTATCCTTGCCAATACCAGCTTCATTTTCCAAGGGAAATGAAAGAAACCCACCATATTTTTAATTGCTGTTATGGAATATATCCATTTTACAATGTTGTCTTTCACAAAGACAGGACAAAGAGTCCTCTGTTGAGTGGTTTGATTTTTCTATTGCATTTCATAGATACAATTCCAGCAGCATTTACTTAAAATAAATAAATAAATAAATAAAGTAGTCATTTTATAGCATTCCCTCAAAAATCTACTTCAGTGACTAAGCTTTGGGGCCAAAACCTGTACTCAGGTATGTATGTCAATGACACCAGGTACACCTGAGAGTGCATTCATTGTATTCACCAGTGCTTAGATCTGGCATCCTGGTCCATTCACCATCCATGTTATTGTATGGAGTGTACCTGTAAAAATACAGGTTCCTCACAGCAGCTCACACACACCATAAAATTTCTACAGAAATCTTCATAGAGATGACAGGGAGGAGACAGAAGAAAATCAGGGAAGACAACTGCTCTACTGTGAAGTTTGCTTAGAATCCATGTGAGAAAATCAGACACAAGCAAAAGGTCCTTCTGGATGCAGATATTGGTATGCACAGGCTAAGGTTGCAGCAACTGCACCTACATTTCTGTTGCACTCTTGCATTCCCTTAGAAGGATGGCAGGTTCTTCTGTTGTAAAAACTAGGAACTCTGTGCATCCCAGCTTCTGTGAGAGCTGGAGACAGCCACAGCATCCATGTGGTATGGCAACAGATATTCCATCTCTACAAAGCACACAACAGAGAGTGTGATACTAAGAAACTTGCAAAGACCTTCCCTTTCTCATTTCAATCCCAAGATAAAATTAGATTCAATTAGTGGACAGAAATATCCAATAGCTACAAACACTACTTTTTAATCATATAATGAATAAAAACCATGGAAGATGGAGGCCAGAGATGAGTCAAGCCCAACTGACCCAAAAAAAGATTACTCCAATTGTCTCTAAATAGCAATTGTCTCTAAATAGCAATTCTTGAACCTCCACATTTTCTAATAATGCACTTCTGTACACAAAGCATTTTCTTCCTTACTGGCATCGCCAGAGCACTCAGTATTGCTGAATATTGAACTGCTTCTATTTATATGCCTAAGCATCGATTTAGGAGCCTATTTTAAGCATCTCAGTCTGAAAAGGTTTCCATTTTCTCCATAAGAAACAACTGAAAGCAGCATTAGGGCACTGTCAAAATGTATAGCTTGAGTAGACTAGTAAGCCCCAGTAAAACTCTATCCAGATGCCTACTCACCCTCTTTCTATCTTCCCCTCTTTCCTCAAAAGTTCCTTTGATTTCCAGATTCATGTGAAGCATTCAACATTTACTCTAAGAGCCCAGAACAGAAAGGATAAGAGGCTGGCAGTGGAGCCAGCCTTCTCATTCACAGACATGAGCCAGGCTGAGCTCCTGAGGTGCAGACCGCTGGTTTTGTTCTCTCTGTGCTCAGACATGGGCTGCCCCTTCTGATGAAGCTGATGCTGCCCACTTATACAAGCAGGGAGGATAACAACTGCCCTGTGAGGAGCTGGGGCTGTGCAGGGAGGGATGCTCTTTTCCCTTTCCCAAGGACTGGTTAAGGCAACAGCCCTGAAGGCAAATAGCAAGTAGATGCTTTAATAAGCCCTGGACATAGCACTTCCTGTGAGGAAATCAAGTGCAACATTTGATGAAGAATTATGAGAGTGGGAAGTTAAATAAACAAATAAATAAATACACATACACATTATTTAAAGCAGGAAAGTTTGGAATACAGATAGCAATACATGGATGTAGGGAAGTTCAGATAATGGAAAGGCCAGTACAGGTGAAACTGGGGCAAAGGTGGCGTAAGACAGCACGGCTGACTGGCTAATAGACTAATGGACTTCTAACTGGACTATAATAGAGGAAGGTTTCTCAGTCAAAAAAAAAGAAAAAAAATTGGTTGAAAGTGGCCTCAACTTCACTGGGAGGTGGAGGGAACATCTCTTTAAAAACAGAGACTCAGGAGGGGAAGAGTCCCCTCAGCGAAAAAAAAATAGGTGTTCTTCTGTCCTCAGACAGGGGCAAGACAGAAAACCTGCCTGCAGAAGGGGCTTTGCTTCACATGCTGAAGGAAAAGGCACCTCTGGGAATGCAGAACAAGCCCAGGGTTGCAATGCAGAGCTATCACTCTCCAGTGGAACAACCATACCCATCTGGCAGCAATGGTGAAGACAAACCCAAGTAATTTGTTACCAAACCCACAGCAGCACTCCCAAGCACCTCTGACTACAGCATGGGCCTGGTTCTTACCAACAGAGCAGGGGGATAATGGAAATATTATTCACACTGAAGAACAGCTGTGTTCACTAGGAACCTTATATTATCACTAGGTCAAATGCACAAGCTTAAAAGAACCTTCTCCTGATGTGATTACAGTGTGGAACATGATTGCTAGTGACTTTCAGAGCATAACTGCTTGAAATTCTCCCATTCTTTCAAAGAGATTTGGTAGTGCAAAGGGACACGAAAACTGATTCAAGTGTCTTGCCAAGAGACACTTAGATGGACTGGGAAAATGGTGTTACCTAATCAAGAAATTCAAATAATGAACCTGATTAATTAGTTTTTAAAATTCATTGTAAGGCTAATTCTAAAAACAATTTACTGGTTATTTTGAGAGAAGCCTGCCTGATTACCATCTAGGGGAGATATTTGTACTTGAATCATGTGATTTACTAACTTTGAATAAGAAAATATTTCTAAATATATAAATAAATCACAAATCTCCTCCCTGAAATTGCTCTGACAGAGATTCCAGCAACTTTTCTCAAATGTCTGCAGCAGGGAAGAGACAAAGTCTTCCCTCTCCCCTTCTTTTTCTTTCATCTGTAATTTCAGCAGCTGCTTCCCAGACCAGGTAGGATACTGAACTGGACATTAGACTGTCCTATTTGGCATTCACTGTCCCAACTCATCACTGAGTAAATCTTTTCTTTAGACCTGAATTTCTGGCAATCTTGTCCAGAAACCTTGTCTTATGCATGTCACATTTTCTCCAACGCCAATCATCTACATCACTGCTTTCTCTTCCTCTGTTTTTCCTCTGTACCCGTTATTCCTGTGCTTCCAGAGGGTACCTACTCTTCCACTCATCTAAACTCTTCTGCCTCCTACTTACACAAATTTTCCCACAATGTCTGTCCCAGACCTATTAAACCATCCCAGGCCTCACTGTCCTCTTAAACTCAGCTTTATGACCTGGCCTACAGTTCACCAGCTGCTCTGCCCCTCTAAAGCTGCCTCATTCCCAAGTATATAAACCAAAGGTCTGCATTCTCCTCTCTCCCTCTGTATTTTATTGATGTCAGAGTAGGTCTCCATCTCCTGACATTATGTGAAAGCTCTTTACCAAGAGAGTAGTGAAGATCCAGAAGAGGGTCAAAGAAATGTGTGACCCCTATCCCAAATGCAAATGCTCAAAGGAAACCATGTCCAGCTTGATTCAGCACAGCCCAGCAAAATACTGAAGGGAAATAGGTGATGCCCTGAACAGAAAACATATCCACACTGATCTCAATTATGTCGAGCACAGAAAGAGGTTAACAACAAACAATATCTTTTACCATGGGATTCATTATAATGTCAAAAGAGCTGGCATTTCTGGGACAATGGATGTATTAGTGCCTGCTAGATAAAAAAGGAGGCGGATTGCCGGTGCCAAAATGCAGGAGATCATCTTCATTTTTAATACACTGAACAATACAGGGGTCATGGTTTTTCACTTTTTACTCTGGGATTATCATCTTGAGAACATCTTCTGGAAAGAAGACCTTATCTGTCATCTTGGGAATTGACATAAACTGCCAATGAATTCATCTGCGTCTGCTAGAGCATGCTCAAGTCATCACAGGATCAGGAGTTTACCTACGTAAAAATAAACAAATACAAATAAAGCATCTACCTGGGTCTCCTGACTTGCTTTATCAAATTCACAGCTGTATGGTTCCAGATGAAGAAGCAGAGATACTAGTTTTCTTATTAATTTTTCTATTTCAGAAAATCTGGAAGACTGAAGATTGCAACTTATCGGATAGAGGACAGGAGGGAGGAGAAAGTAGAAGGATAACATACCAATGAAATGTTGACAGTTTTCTATTTTTTGCCAATTGTTGCTAAAATGACAGACAGTGATTTTTATGAAATGTATAATTCACAGCAAAATTGCCTAGATAACCAAGTTAAAAATGCTTTGTCTTTCCTAACAACATTATGCAGCAATCAGTAAAACCCAAAGTACATAATACAAACTGAAAATGCAAGAAAACAAATCTTTCCTTTTCCCCTAAGTCAACAAATTTTCTGAGCCCAAATAAAATTCTTGGCTTTCTTTCAAACCTTCACAGCTTCTAATCAATAGTTTAGTCATACGATGAAAAATGATGTATCCATACTCTTCACCATTGACATTTGCTAACTGTCTCCAAGGTCGCATTGATTGTCAGTTGTTCAGTTTACCCAACTTCTGTTTTCAGCCAAATAATATGATCTTTGTTTCATTAATATTTAATAGTAATTTAGATTGTGCCAGATGATCTTAAAGCTCATTTAAATCAGCTTGAAGATAATATTAAGCTTTCTTCTAGTATAATCTATTACCATAAATGATTGTGTCATCTGCATATAAATGGTGAGTTGAATATGATAATGAAGTGCAAAGATTATCAATATAGAATGACAAATGCATCTGACTTAAAATAAATCCTTCAGGGACCCATTTATTGTGTTTTTAGTGGTAAAAGATGCATTGTTTCTCTTCAAGTATTCTACAGAAAACATAAAGGATTTGGATCATGAGTTATAATATTTATCCTGTCTGAAAAAAGAAAGCAGAAAATTCAAAATTATACAAGATTCTCTTTTCAAGTGTGGCAATTACAGATTGTATAGGTCTGTATAGTTTATGTGCTTTCATACATCAGGCTTTGGTCAATTTTTTTTTTTTTTTTTTTTTTTGAAAGAGCAATTACAACAAAGAATGTGTTTTTATTTAGACCTGGTTTTGCTCATGTTTGTTTTTCACTAGCGGGTCATTTAAATTAGTTCATTTCAATTACTGTTAAATGCCTTGCCATTAAAGAAAAGTACCTGAATGCAGAGACCCAAAACTGTTTCCTCTAAAACAACATCTGTGAGGGCTGCAGGGAAGCCCTGTTCGGCAATAAGGCTGCATTTAAAATAATTAAATTGTCAAATTCTCTACTCTCATGGGTTTAATCAAAATGAGTGGACAATTTCAGGGTCAAAAGAAACTATTACAACAGTAAAAAATACTAATAAATACATTAAAATTGTTATAAACAGTTAAAGAGAATGTAAGTGAATTTACCAGCAGATATTATCTAAGGACATCATGTAAAGTAGTCATGACATGACAATGAGGAAAATACAGCGAGGTGAAAGGGACAGGTGAAACTCACACTTGGTGAGAGCTGGAGGAACAGATATGCTGGATCCACAAGCTCTCTTTTTTGCTTTTCAGCCCAAATCTTCCCACTCAAAATTTCAGGTTTTTTAATACCACAGTGACCTTAATATTTGTAAAGTTTTACATATTTCAACTAATCATTAAGTTTGAATGGAAGCGGATGGAAGTACTTATGGAAAAAGATCCATTTTGGTCTCCTAGCATCTCAGCTCAAAAGCTCCCAGCATTTGTTCTGGCAGATTCATCTGTTGCAATGAATTGGTCATAAACAAATCTGGACTAGAAAGTGGAAGCTTTATTTCTTCAAGAATAAATTTTGGAAAAGCCTTGTGAATGTGATCATGGGAGTAAGAAATGTGGGAAGCAAGACCAAGTTACAGAAAGGACTATAAATTAAACTAAGAGAACTCCTGAACCCAGAAAATTAATTCTGCAGTGTGGTGTCTATGGAATCCAGTCCTCAAGCATATGTGAAGAGTTATAGGAGGAGCAAACAGGATTTCTGGGTGTGTGCACCACACTTAGGGATGGTTTCTGGTCCTTGTGTGGACCAGAAAGGAATTTTCTTTTCCTTCCTTCGTCTATCGTTTGCTTCTGGAAATTGGATGACACAAAAACCAGGATGTAAACAGACTACAGCTGTGTTTCTAGTGATGCAAAATTCTCAGATGAATGGTGTCCTGCTCACACACAAAGGATTAAGCTATTCATCCGATTTAGGATCAGGAGGACATCTGTTCTCCAAGCCAGATTAGCAGGGATCAGTGGGGTTTTATTTGTCCTAACAGTAATTTAGAACATGATCAGCTTCTTGGGATCACACAGAAGTTAATTTTATAAATATTTTGCTAGTGCACAGACCTGGAAGACTAGAAATATCCTCCACTCCTCCCTTCTACATGTGACATGGTACAGGTGCAGCTTTTAGATTTTTTACTACAGTTCTAAATTTCTCTGAAGTGTTGAGAATTACGATATCTGGTGTTACAGGATGATTTATGGGTGTTTCTGAACTAGTATCTACGGTATGTTTGACTGCCAGAACAAGCCAGGAAGGGTTCAGTGTCCCAGATGCTGCCTGCTGATCCTGCATTCCTACTCACCTACACATACACACATCGGGTGCAGTGTGCTCAAATAAACTCCTGTTATGGCAGAGATGTCCAAGGTACAGGAAGTAATATCAAGCCACCTTTATAAATCAGATCCCACCAGAAACCTTCCCACACATACACCCCATAAATTATAAGGCTATGTACACGTCAACAGTAACACTATTGTATGGCAGACATAAAAGCATGAGCACAGACAGATTGTTCCCTTTGTAGGGGACAAAGGCTGCACAACCCAACGTAGAGAGATGGTTTTTCAGTCCTTATCACTTTTTCTGTACCAATTTTTTCTGATTAAAAATTTGAATGCAGCTCAACGTCAGCTGGAGCGCAAAGCAGTGTGAAAATGATGAATGATTATGGAAGCATTCTTATAAAGTAGAGCTATTTATTCTTTGACTGAGACTTGGCATTAATGATTTCTTTTTAGTCTTTTTAGCATGTAGAGGTGTAGCATTTTGCTTCATTCAGGTTTTTCCCTTAAGAATCAGCTAGGACACTGATGATAACTTTGAGGAAAAAAGTCACCAAAGCAAAAATCTAGAATTAAGCTCATAATGTAAAAGATTTTGATAGTAAAAACTGCAGAAAGATCAAACCTTGTATTAGTAAGTTTATCTTTCAAATTAAAAAAAGCCTCTCATTCCTGAAAGTATAGTATTAGCTCTTGAAAGAGAAAATACAACCAAGCGAGCTTTTCTTTTGTTGGTTTCAAGCTCAAATCCAGACTACCTGGGTAGATACTAAAATTGTTGTCGTCTCATGGATACCTGGTGTCTCCCTAAATCAGTTCAGTTAAATCTCACCTCAAACTCACTGCAATCCTTTGCAGTATATGGCAGGAAGTAAAGGCAACAAAAAACCCATGTGGCTCCTAAAGTCCACACTACCTACTAACCTTCTGTTGGTAAGAAGGAAGAACTGCTCCTTTTTGGGAGTTGGTAAGCATGCCTCCACCACAAAGTTAATCCAGGCTCTTGCTCAAGCAGCTGTAATCCAGAAAGGTAACCCACTGACACAAGTTACAAGCAATTTATAAGTCCAGGCTGAATTTCATAGGCTGGAACAGTGTCACAGCTCAGACTCAGAGGTGAGTAACATACAATGAGAATGAAAGGGGAGCTGGAGAGGGTGAGGAAGGGAAACACTGCAGTGTCCTTGACCTTCCTGCCCCATCTCCTGCAATACTTAAGGGATGAGGTGATGAACAATACGAACAAGACAGATTTCTAACAGATTTCTAAGAGAACAGCAACTTTTTCTAACTGCCATCACCATCACATCCAACAACTGTGAGGGAAGGAGGATTTTAGTACTTCTGTTTTCTGTAGCACCCATAACTATGACCAAAAAGTCAAGGAGGTCAGAGAAGACAGTATTTCATTAATCAAGGGAGTAGAGAGGTGTTCAAGCTGCAGTTCTCTGAACAACATGAAGAAAGCCTGATTCTCATGGTAGTGGTCTGGAGACACATTAAAATTCAGAACAAATCTAGATGGCAAGGACAGGAAAAAGGAAGAGCTGGAGGCAATTTGCAGGCTACAAAAGCTGCAGTGACAGAAGGTTAGGGGTACTGGGACAGTCTACTAATCTGCCCATCAATGTACAGCTTCTATTTAATGCTCTGAATTTCTTTTGTACTTTGATACTCAGCAATCCAGTCGGGATTAGAAGTACTTTGTGGGGGAAACCTTGACCATGGTGGAGAAAGTAAAGCTGGGCCCTCAGCTGAAGTGGCCTTTCTCTATCAGGCCACAGCTTTAGTCACTGACCCTTAGTGATCGCCTGGCAGCAATCTGAAGAGTCAGAACTCACAGCATTACAGGAGAAAAAAAAAAGTAAATTGGTTTAAACAAAAGTGTATACTACAAGGGGTAGTAGACACATACAGATGCAACAGGCTCTGCAAAGAGAAGTGAAGGCAGAAGCTCAGCTGGTTAGAGCTTGGTGCTAAAAATGCCAAGACTGTGGATTCAACCCCTCTATGGGCCATTCACTTACGAGTTGGACTCGATAGTCCTTGAGGGTCCCTTCCAACTCAGAATATTCTACGATTCTGTGACACTCTGGACTCTCTGAAAACACTGTCCAGAACTTAGAAGACCTTAAGAAACAAAAGAATATCAAGGAGAGAATTCTTTTTTTCAGGTGAGTATTACTACTCATACATCAGCAATTCTCATGCTCTCTCTGAATGACACAGATCTAACTTGTCTTGCACCTATCTGAGCTGAGCTGAATAGAAAGCAGTCACCATCAGTGTCCTTTTCCCTCCATTTCCCAGAGAAGAGTGCTCGCAGAGGTGAAACTAAGGATGGTGCTTAAACACTGCCAAAGCTCAGTTTTACTTTAGAAACAAAGAGGATCATCTGGGGCTGAGTCGAATGCAACTGAGAAAGAAAAAGGGACAAAGGACTTCAGAAAAAACACCTACAATTTTTCTATGTACTAACCTAGTCCCACTGCTACAAAAACACGGGTCTACCTCAAAAAACAGGGGCATGAAGGAAAGACTTCAGTGGCTTAAGTTTAAGTGGCTGCTAAATGAAATGCAGATAGTATCACTAAAAGAAGACAGAATGTGTTCTTGAACCTCCATTGACTTACTCTATTCCAAATTGTCTACAACAGGTGGCAGATCCTAGATGCAATGTATTTTGTACCTTACAACAGCTGTGAAGAGGATACTGACTGAAATGTTAAAGAGATACTGCTTGTTGCAACTGTCTCACATGACCAAGAGCAGTTCCAGAATTCAAAATATTTCCTTGTTCTGAAGTTAAATTGGGCTACTGTGACATTCATTCTGCAATTTAATATGCAAAGGCTATGAGAGACAAACACATAGAAAGGAATGGGAGTAGAAACCTGCAACATTTTCCACATTTTAACAGATTTTTATACAATATTAGTACAAGACCAGGTAAAGCGCTTTTTAATATTTCAGACTTCAGGGGCCAGTTTTTCAGCTAGTGCAAGGTGGTGTAGTTCTGTTGACTTCAGCTACAATTATTCACATAAGTCAACAGTTACTATATGCACCCTTTGCAGTCTCATACTTACAGCTTCATCCAAACCAAATTATAATGGCCAAATTAGAAATCTAGCTAAATCTTCTGTTAACTGACTTCCAAAGGAGAAGCCAAAACAGCTGAGTAACACCAGGCTAGGCTATCTAAAACTACAGGGTTTTTTTCCCTAAATAATCAGGGGGGAATCAAAAGGAGGAAGCAAGTGAACGAATGAATGATTGAATTAGTGAGCTTCATTTAGATGCCTTCACAGAACCATCTCTTTTTGTACAACTTGAACATAATCTATGTATTTTCTCAGATTAATACTGAAGGCTATCCACAGAAATGCACCAGTTCATTATCATCATCAGAAAACAAAGCAACATATATGGCATCTTAGAGAAGACCATAAATACACATTACAGTAACTCCTTTTTTGTCTGTATAAAGCTCTTCCAAATGCAAGGACCCAGAACCACAACAGCTCAGGGATTTTGTGTTGTCCTTTTTGTGTGTGCATGTGTGTGTTAAATAAACATTCTAAATCTGTTTTTCTTATTGGCAATGAAATTGTAAGAATCAATATATACTTTCAAGAATTTAAAGTTAATTTAAAATATGGGACTATGTGTATATATAACAGTTTATCTGCCTTCTATATTATAAATAAGTCTGGGCAACTCTCCTAGGAACCATTAATGTTCAATATAACTGTTTTCAGAGATTAAACATCCTACAACTTGATAAATTAAATACACTTATTACAGTGTATATATAGAAGATGCATGATATTATGGTCTGTGCATAAAAGATCAATGGATGCTTCTATATTAAATATAATTTTGAAGACAATTATAATTCATAATTTAATTTATCCACCTTAAATTGGAAATGTTTATTCACTACCCAGAAATCAATCTCTTTAAAAAATGCGTGGATTCACATTTTGCTACTACAATAACTTATTTTCCTACTTCACCCTAATATTGAAATAAATAGATTTTAGAAAGCCTCATAGGCAAAAATAAATATACAGATATATCAAAATTTTTGTATCTATATCTTCCATTTGCATATACATTTACTATTTCTTCATTTATACACCATTTTTATCTTTCAAAAAGATACTTAACTTTTCCTCACCAAAAAAATGAGCAAAAGTGAAGAAAACCACTGAAATTCAGTCTTGTCATCTGTAGTGCAGTGACAGTGAGAGAATCAGTGGTAAACAAGGCAAGACTATGAGCTAAATTGTGGCCACATGGTCTTCGTGAAACTCAACTCTAATAAGTTTGAAGGAGACTCCCTGAAATCATAGGAGCTGCCAGTAACATCTGTTGGCTCTGTCTCCATTTGATTTAAATACTGTGCTTGTTAACACAGTTTCCCTGCAGCCTATGTTGTCCAGGCATCTTTAGACTTCCAGCAAACATTAGCACACAAACAGCCAGGGGGACTCCTAAGCTTCAGCTCACAGCCTGGTCTGCAATGCACATGTGCCTGGACCCCCTTTAACAGCATTCCAGTCAGCCATGGAACTGGTGCCTGCCCTTGGGCAGGGTCTGCTCTCCTCTCTTCACTCCAGAGGGATGCCAGCACAGCAGCTCTGACACCACTGTCTTGGTATGCTGCCATTAGAATCTGGACCTGCCTTGTGGTCTGCTCACAAACACCTTGCTCAGGTACCCTCTCCTGGGGAGAAGAGTCCATGTTCTCCCAGTCACCACAATGCACATTCCCAAGGGCAAGGCCCACAACACAGCTGTGAGAGAACAACAGCGAGGGCATTATCAGTTCCAGTAATAAAAGTGGAAACAGACCAGTGGTCATGGCAGATAACAGGTTATTATTTGTTTTGATCCAATGTACTTCCACTCTATATCCAATATGGTCCAGTTAATAAACCACTTGAAGAATCTTGATGTGCAAAAGGCCTTCAAGTACCAGTACTTGCCCTTTTCCAAACAATCAAACTCCTCACTGATAAGGTCCCCTCACCTCTGCAGCAAAACAGGACCAATTTCAAAATCTGTGAAACACCACTTTGAAGAGACCTTTAAAGTAGCCTTGCTGATTTATTGGTTGGACTCAGATCTCAAAGTTCTTCCATTTAGTAAGCTTTTCTTCAAAGTACTTCTGTTGCATTTACGGAATGATTTCATTTATGTTTTCAGATGAACTATTAAAATACCAGAGCAAACATACAGCAGCTCCATTAAAATGACACATCAGATTCAATCTTAATGTCCATGAACAACCACCAACATTTTATCAGTAGTGCACCATCAGTTTTGCACTTAGACTACCATTCAAAAAATCTTAACAGCATCCACACATTCCACAAATCCCTCAAACCATACATGGGATCAGACCAAATTAAGTCTTTCTTACAGATCAGCTCTCTCCACTTTGTAGCTTCCAAGACATGCAGCTCTCCCTGTGGACAAGGCTGCCCTCTCCACCCCGCCGCTTGCAACGAGATCTTCACCATAGCAGGGTGCTTTGGGAAGCACTCTGCAGAGGTGCTACAGACACCACAGCTGTGTCACCAGAACATTTGACCTGACCCAAATTAACGGCCCCATCCTGATGTGTGATCCTTTCACGCATCCCCTGTACATATGTTACTGAAAAATGAGAAATACAGAGTTCTTCTTGTACCAGCAATAAAGAATTCTCAGGGAAATTGAGAATCCTTGAGCCTACAGTCTTTTTTCCAGTATAATTTACTGAAGGCTGAAACCTGGCTACTCTAGAAGGTGACTGTGCTTAGCCTCTTGAACCTTCAGAACCTCCAGCCATAAAATAAGAATAAAGCTATTTCCCTAATTCATGGGAATGTGACAATCAAAACTGCAAGGCATCCAACTTACAAGGTGACAGGGAGAGGGCGGCGTGAAAAAATAATTTTGACAAAGAAAATACGTTGGTTCAGCACTCCCTGGCTACTCACAAATGTTCACTAAAAAAAGTAAAATGCAAGGCCAAGAACCCCAAAGTTTTAACAGGCCTAATTGTATTTACTTCAGGCTTTTACTCCCCTAGTTGGGGAGTCCATTTAGGATTCTGGTTGATCCTACAAACAGTAAAACATGCGCTACAGGACAGTAAGTGGAATTTCAGATTAGAGTATCAGCTTCTGAATTCTCTATTGTTAAGTGGGTTTAAAAGTGAACTTTATTGTTAGGTGGTTTTAAGGTGGGTTTTTCTGTGTCTAATTTCTGAACTATTACGCACATGTACATTCTTCTAAAACTGACAGGTAACTTGGTTCATTTGTGAAACTGAAATGTAACCTTTAATTTTACAGCCTATACTTTAGAAAATTATGCCTTTGAGTGGCTGAGACTTTTGGAAGGTGGGAGTGGTACGCTAACCACATAAGAAGTGGAATCCCACAAGAGAATTCTTTGTGCTGTGAATAATGAGTCAGGAATACAGTTATGAAAAGCACATAACTCGCTCTTTCATCAACATGCAGACTCTTTCCTAAAGCTATTCTTATCTTCTGCAGCCACTGGTAAAATGCATAGACATAAATTCAGATCCAGTATAAACAAATGAAATGTAAATGTCAGTGTGGTTGTAGCTACCTCCCCTAGAGCTGATTTTGCAGGATTAGGCTAAATGTAAATAAGAGGGAAAGTACAGCACTTTGAATGAAACATATCAATTTAAATGAAATAAGGCTACTTATTTTATCTCACAAATCATGATCCAAATAAGATTATCTGGGTTTCTGGGAAACAAGCCCTGAAGAGCAATGAGTATTTGCCTTTTGTGATACTTGAAAATCTTTGGACTAATTCACAGCCCACGATTTGCAACCCAACTCAACAACAGTCCACTGCTGAGCTCTTGTGGACTGTCCCTTTGGTGTTTGGTTTTACCTTGCTAAAGAGAGCATCCCCAGGAGCAGATCTCCCTGGGAGCACAGACAAGTAGATACAGGATGACTGCCAGCCTCCTACGCTCTAGGGATACTTAATCCAGTCTCTGTAAGCATGTGCATAGACACTCTCCCCCTCCCCAGACACCACACCCTGCAACAGCTGAAGGGACAGGCCTTAACTCTGCTGTAACTTGTCCAGCACGTTTGGTTTTGTAGCCTCCATTTGACTCAAACAAGGTTTAGTTCTGATTAAACCTGTCACAGCTGGTTTGCTTCCCTAAACAAGACAAAAAATTTATTGAAGCACCTCACTGGTGTTTTTCAAAACTTCAAAGGCAACCTTGAACAAGCAGGACAAGTTTACACAGCTGTTAGTATTATTGCATTAATATAATCTTTCCATCTTCAGGAATAAAATACATAAGAACCATTATTTATAGTATATGGTGGTGCTAGATGTTTTTAAATCACAGTAAACCTTGCTCTTAATAGATTTTTCTGGGAAATATACACATAAAGAGTTTTCCAAATAGACTGTTCTAATTCTATTGTTATATACTGAACACAAAACTGTTATAAACTGAACACAAAATACAGGTTTTTTGGGGAATTGTGGTTACAGATGGGCCATGGACTGGTCTAGCTTGCTTGACCCACTGGTGACAGACCAGGCACACCTCAGTCCCTCAGTCACAGGTTGACAGAGCCTTTGAACAGAGTTTTCTGCAGCATCAGATTAAATAAGACTTGTGATTATTTCCAAAGTAATTGTTTTATATAGGATATTATAAATAGTAATAATATTTATGTTTAAAGAGCTGAGGCTCCAAATGACAAGATATCCACTTTGTAGCTCCACAGCAATACAAGGGATGTTTTCTGAGCACATGTAAACCATCATTAGAGCTTCACACTGCAATATTCCTACTGAAGCCTATGACAGTTATCACACAGGACAGGACCAGGACCTGACAGCTCTGACACAGCTAATATGGAGTCATCAGCATCAACAGAACAATATCTTCTTGTTTGATACTGATTTAAGGCAAGAGTAGGACAATGATCCAAGGAGAAGCACACAACAAAAAGAAGGCTCAGTGCAAGCACCATTGAGACAGTGCTTGGCCAGACCCATGAGGCTGAAGGAACTGCTGGCACTGGGGGAGAGCCTGCAGTACCCATCTTTCTTCTCTCAGTGTGAGGCAGCCCTGGACATGAACGAACGAACACAGACCCATCCAGCAGGCAGTAATAAAATAAGGAGTGAGATCAAATCAAAGAAAGAAAGCAGACATTTTATCCCATTCCCCTAAGCACTTGATTGTTAAAGCTGCTGTGATTGCCTTAGGCAAAGTTTGACCCACTGACTGTCCTGAAATCAAATACGGTGGTACATTTTTGAAAAGTACAACCTCTATCCACACGTCTCAGACATTTTTCAGGGACATTTAGTTCAAGTAAACTGCCATGGAATAAGCAAAATTACATTTTCTTTTCCTACATTACCCTGCAACTCAGTCACATTGTGGTTTAAACTTTTGACTCACTTAATTTTTATGCTGGTTGTTCATTTTATAATCCAGTTGTTATATGTTTCATTCTCTTTACTTATTTCCTTTTGCAATCATCCTAGGATAGGGACTAATTATTTTAATAGCTCTCATTACATCATGTTGGTGCATTAGCTTTTCTTTTTTAAATGGAGTTACATTTATACAACATCTTTATTTTTTTTATTCTCACTAAACCAGAAGCAAAATGGCAGACTCCCCTATGAGTTATAGAAATAAATAGTGCTTTTAGCAAACTTTTCAACAACAAATCAGGAGAATGGGAGTGAGCATGATCACAGGGCTGGAAAGATTCATGCGCAAGGAATTCAAAGGATTGAAAATACTGCAACATCAGTGCATCTAAGTACCCTAAGCTGGCTTTAAAATTAATAAATGCTTGAAAACAGAAGCGTTCTGAAATTACTGTATCAAATATACAAGCTTGAGAAGGACATGTGGATAGACCTTATGATAACAGTGAATGTTAAAAGGCAAAGCAAAATAACCCCTGGGATTTCTGGGATTGGAAAAGAACTGTCTATTGGATCCTATTCTGGCTATCAGCACAAAGCAAAAGCTAAGAACTTGCCCATTCCTCTTTACTGCCCTGAAATTTCTACTGGAAGGTCCTTGAAGATTGATACTCTGATAAGGCTTCCTTTTCTTCATTCTACCTCAGACCTTATCTCTGCTATCAACAGGTTTAGAATCTTGTCCCAGGCAATTATGTCACTGGCTTCTGCCCTGTTGTGACTGAAGAGGTTTTTTCTCTTGTGTTTACAGGCATCCACAGGATGAATGTCAGAAGGAATCGGGGAAAACATTGCACTGGGAAGGAACCTCTGAAAGTGTCTGGTCATGGGACAACTCTGCAAATAATTATACTAAACACGGAAGCCTGAAAAGGATGTGTGGAAACATCTTATGGTAACAGTAAATGTTAAAAAGCAAAATAAAATAACCCCTGTGTGTATGCATACACATCTAGATGTATAATCATCCAAATTCCTCCTCTCCAAAGTGAGCAATTTTGATGATCAAACAGGTTTTCTCTTACCCACATCTTTGCTGCTTGCACAGCCCTGATTATAATTAGTCCCTTATGCAAATGGCATGTGAAGCCTTGGGAGTAGAAGTGTCTTGGGAAGAGGAAGGAAGTTTCTTGAGAAAATGTCAGGAGATGGAGAGGGGTCCAGATTCTTGGACATGACAGATATTTGCACTGCTGGCAGGGCTTACAGACCTCCTCTGTCACGTGGATCCATTTGTTTATGCCTGTGCCTGCATCTGTCACAGACACACACCTCTCATTCAGAGAACAAAGGGTCTCAGGTTCCCCTGTCAACCCCACCCCATGTTTGCTCACCCCCTTCAAGGCAAACAAACCAAGCCTCAAGGAGGAATGCAGATTGGTAGGGACCCATGAAAGTCTCTGCTCAGCCCCCTGCCCAAAGCAGGGCTACCTCAAAATGGCACAGGACCTTTTCCCATGGAGCCTTGAGAGTCTCCAGAGATGGATTTTCTGCAGCCTCGGTTGCAACCGCCTGACTCAGGGCTTATCTACCCTCTTTGGAAAACCTTTTTTCCCCAATTCCCAGACAGCTCTGCCCTTGCTCCAACTTGTTGGCTCCTGTCCTTTTCCTCTATGCACCTCTGAGAAGAGCCTGTCTTCTCTGTGGCTCCTGGCAGCTATTTGAAGGGAAAAATTCCATTGCCCCTGCCTGCTCTTTCCCATGCTGCACCACCCTTGGGCCCTGCTCTGGATTTTGTCCAAGCTGTCAAGAGTGGTCTTGTTCCAGGAGCTCCCAAATCTGGACGCAAGGAGATGTTCCAGATGAAGCCTGACGAGCTGCTGGGCTGAGAGCCACCATCCTTTCCCTGTGCTTGGCAGCCACACTCATGCTCAGGACGTGGTTGGCCTCCAGCAGGACAAGGATCCCCTCCTGACCCTGCTCTCCCTCTCCTGCTGGGCTGCCCCTGACCTCAGCCCCAGGCTGTGCCCTGAGCTCCCTGGGCTTCCTGGCAGGTGACCCTGCAGCCAGCAGGGCCCTCTGAGTGACAGGGAGGGACCAGTGCCAGCAGTCCCTCTGCAGGGATGGCACCTTCCTGCGGCCTCCAGCTCCCTCCAAGTCAGTGTCACCTGAGGAGCTCCTCAGGGCAGGTCCTTTTGTGCTGTTGATCAGGCTCTTGCTGCAGAAGTGAAACACGGCAGGCCCAGAAGTGACTCATGCCAAGAATACCAGGCATAGTGAGCCTGCAGCTAAAGTATGATAGTACTGCTGGAATTTTAAGCCTAATACCTGAACCTCTTTTTTTTACCCATTTTGTAATTCTCTATTTAATTTTTCCTAAATTTGACTGCAGGGATACTACAAGAGGCAGGGCTGAATGCCTTGCTAAAATAAATCCACTCTTCTTTCCTCATTAAGAGCCAGGTTTTTTCAACAGAGAAGGCATTCATGTTGATCAAGTTTAGTTTGTCCTTCAAAATCTGCATTGCTGCTAGCCCCCATGTTATCCTCCACATGCCTGTCTATGTCAAAATTTTCAGGGCTTAGGGGATGTAAGACTGTCCAACCTGTAGTTTGCCTGATGTCTTTTTTTGAAAAAGAGTGCACCATTTCAATCTTTCCAGTCAACAGAAACCTCCCCAGATTGCCACCTCCCAAGATAAGAACTTAGCTTTACAGTGTCATGTGCCAGCTTCATCAGCATCCTTAGATGCAATCTGTCTTACCTGATGGAATTTATACATCCAATGTACTTAACAGAGTCCTTAACTTGGTCTTTCCTTCAATGGATAGAAGCTTTCTTCCCAAAGATCTCCACTGCTAGGTGCAATCTAGAGATCTGGGAGGCCTATACACACTTAGCTGCTGTAAATACCCACTCACACACACAGACTCTGCATGCACAGTACTCAATCAAATGACAGCTATATATATATAAACCTGCCTACCTGTCAGTGGTAGTACACTAGACAATTAAATACAGCAAGAGACTTAATTAAAATTGCTTACAGGACATGAGGGGACTTTTTCAGTACAAGGGTACTGGCCTAAAGGAGCACTGCTCACCTGAGAACAGATCATATGCCTACAACCCATCTGACGCTAAATGATTTGATACTTAGCTACTAATAAATGTGACATGGTTTTTCAGAGGGGGCACTGCTAATAGTGAATGCTTGCAATGAACTTATTGTCCAGTCAGTGCATCTCACACTGAGGAAATGAAACCAGATTTGGGCACCTGCCAGTACAAATTTCAGCTTGGATTCTGTGCCTTTTTCTTGTTTTCCAATCTCTGTTACCCTGCATGTGTGCTGTGTTTGAAGCATGTTGACACTCTGTCTTGATGCAGCTGGCACCCCAGATCAATTCCTGGATACCCAACTTGAAAGCACTTGAAAGGAAAACCACAGGGTTGGCTCTCAAGCTTGCTGGATTCTGGCTGGCCCAGCATAGGTTCATCCCAGCAGAGCTTCTTTATTTTGTATCTCTTCTCTAAAAACCATGGATATTTGCTAATATCCTGTGTACTAATTTGATTTTCCAGTAGCTATCACAACATCAACATAATAATTAAAAACATCCTTTCCTAAGAAGCACTCTGAACTTTGAAAGCAGCCCTTTTTTTTTGATTCCTACAGTTCAATCCAATCTACCTCCAACACTCAGCTTCCTTTTGATCCTCCCCTGCAGAGATGGCCAGAGTAGCATTACTGCATGTTGGTGATTCTGACCAGCAACTGAAAACACTATCTGCACTCAGACTTTATCTGGCTTTTGTTCTAGTTCCTCACAAGCTAGTTTGGATTAAGGCACAGCCCGCTGCATATACAGAAAGATTAAAAGATTCCCAGTTTTAGTACATCTTAGCCAAAAAAACAAACAACCACCACTCCCTGCAGGAGTGACGGCTCTATTGAAGATGAGGTTTCCAGCACCAATTCAGCAAACAAACTCTGGGGCACTCAAATATCTCCTGCTAAAAGCAGTTGATGAGCTTAGGCTGTTGCTATCCCTTACAGGCAGCAGCTCTGACATGGGTGTGCAAAGTAAAGCCCTGCTTTGCCCATCAAGGGGGACAGACTCCCATGCTTCTGATGTGTAAAGATAATAATATCCTGTTCTATCTCAACACCCAGTGTAGCACTGGCAACAGCATTTCTGAAGCCCCCTCTCACTGTTTGTCTGCTCTCCAGAGAGCCCCTCTTTAGATGCCAAGGTACACTAAAGTCCAGTGCCTGAAGCTTCATGTCAGTTCACAGTATTAATGAAGCCATTCGGGATTTTCATTTTAGAGAATGCTTTATGATTTTGATACCTGATCAGCTTCTAATCAGGTAAATCCAATGTGAGGAAAAATTTAAAAAGATATTCTCTCTCACTGTTCTCACTGTTCATTTTGTCTGCATGTGGTCATGCAGGGTAGTCTTATCTTTACTTAAATGCTAATAAAAAGAGACAGTTCCACATTATGAATATATCCTCATTCTTCACGCACAGCCAACATTTTTAATATTCATAGCCAACTTGAAGGCAAACATAAGGACCTGGCTACTAACATTTTTCATTAAGAGATGAGTGAGCATCCTTCTCCCTTTAGTATTAAGTTTTGTCATGATCTAAAGGACACTGAGTTAAGATGAACCATTTGTCACCACTATGTCACTACAGGAGAAAAACCTGCTTGTTACATTGAAACACCTAGTGGCACTTTTCATTAATATTGAGTCCTTTGTATTCACTTCTCTCTGGTTCTGGCAGCAATTCCCTATGACCACTGCATAAAGTTTCATTATGATACTTATCCTTGAGAAGCACTTTCATTTGCCATAGAAATGACTGGAAAGATAACGTCGTTGTTCTGTAGTGGGTTCTTCTCTCCCATCCCCTTCCTACTCCTTTTATTTAATTGAAAGAAAACAAAAAGAGAGACTTAACTCCACTTCTTTCCTTCTCTTTCAGATATGATGAAAATAAGATAAAAAACCTGTCAGGTCTGTCACTGAAATTTCAGTTTATTTATTATGGAATAACATTGTTTTTCCAAGGGAGCATGCTATTCAGCTTTCCTGTCATCATTATATACTAAGAGGGAGGGAGGATTACCTGATTTTGATCAATAAATTCTTTTGTGACAATAAATGTGGAAATTGCAGGACAACAATTTGTAAACAACCTACTGACTGGCTTATTTTTCTCTTATAAGAACCTCTGTGCACTACTGCCATTGCTGATCAGCGAATTTTGAGAAGAGATAATAAAGAATCCTGACAACCATTTGGACATCTCTTCTTTCCTACCCCCACCCCACATCTCTTTTTTACCTTTTCCTGTCTAAAAAAAAGCCCTCTTTCCCTTGGCTGTATTTTACATTCTGCTTTTTGTTTTCTTATCTGCCCCTGATTCTTTGTCCTCCTCCCCCACAAGACCTCGGGGGCCTTTCTCCCTCCCTCACTGTGAATACCATTACCCTAGGGACATCAGGAAATTTTTCAGATGTAAACAAAAGCATAAATCCCTTTGCTTGTCTTTTCCTACTTTATTCTCTTCTCTATTTCCCTACCCCCCACTTCATAAGTACTTTTGTATGTTTAGCCACCTGCAGAGATTGAGGGTGGAAGACATGAAATCAGAAGCAAACAAAACCTCTGCTTGCTTCAGCTTAGTCATTAATAGCACCATTAGCTTATTGAACTCCAGGATATATCATGTCACAGTTCATGATTCAGGGTCTCTCAATTGCTCTTGCATTGTTTATATCCTGAGTCAGAGTCTTTCAGATAATTTAGGCTTAATCATTCTTCTGCAACAACAGTCTTACAGGTGCCATTTAATCAAATCTATCAGTTATGCTCTGAGACATCTTGAGGTTTCAGAGGAATCACAAGACACTGCCTTAGCATTTATTTACTCACAGGAGTAAAAACGTCCTTTGTGCTTCAGTTTAGTGAAAATGCTAAAAGCCGAGGAAGCCGAGCGAACCGAGGTATCCGTATCTGTTATGTCAGTGTGGGAACAGAGAGCCCAACCAGAGAACAGAAATATGGGAACAAGGAAAGAACCCTGACCTCAAACAGCAGCATGAACCAACCTCTCTGAGTTAGTGCACACATTTTGTTTGGCTCTCTTCTGTGGCCGGACCGATGCAGACAGAAAACCAAGTAAATACTTATTAAAGCTGTAAACAACAGAAGAAAAGATCCTTATTCCAACGTGTTGCTACAGCATCAGTCACCTGAATGCTTCTGAGAAGTATTTTACAACGTGGATGTATTTGTTCTTATGCTCACCCTTGCTCTTTAATTGAAAACCTCAGCAGCCTGAACTTGAGCTCATGTCTGATCTACAAGTCTACCTACTGCCACTGCAGTCTTGCAAAGTTATCAAAACAAAATACTGGGGAAATGGTCTAAGAGCCCTTGCTGCAGGGAAGAGTTGTGCCCTTAATTTCAGCCTTGTTTTCAGAGAATTAAGAATAAAAGAGAAAGCTCCAATCCTTCAGTACAAATAGGGTTTTTGAGGTTTTTGTGGTTTTGTGTTTTTTTTTTTTTTTTTAAACATGCAGTCTTACTGTTGTTTTGTTGTAGGAAACATTACATTTAAGCACAGGTTGGCAAGGAAACCAGGCTCTAATGTGTTGTGGGCCAATTCAGACACACAGTCAACAGAGATATACATGTATCCTCTACAGCCCAAAAGAATAAAACAGGAGAAAATTTTATCTTCCATTGTTATTTATGAAAATGATACTTATACATTTTTTCTGCTTTTGATTGAATGGAGGAGTATCACATATAAACTGGCTGCTGGCAAAACTAGGAAGTTTATTTAATTTAGATGAGAACTAATAATTTCCCAAATCTCATTCATATAACTCAAACACTTTTTAAAATATTGCTCAAATCCAATTCCTCCACAGGATTGTCAGTCTCACCCAAATGACAACTTTTAGAGAAGTATTATTAAGCAAACAACATCCTTTTTCATACTCTTCACATATTACAGCAGGATGAGAAGCTTGCTCCCAAGAAAAAAATTTCTCAAGCTTTGTAGAACAAAATGTTCTACTTCTAAATCACATGAAACCTACAAACAGCTAAGCAATTTAATTCACTAGAATTTGCAAATTTCTCTAAAGCATAGAGTACTATTAGTCTTTGGATTATGGATAGGGAAACCAACACAAAAATAATTGAGCTTCCCAATGTTCTCGCAGCAAAACAAAGAACAGAACTAATAAAAGTAACAACTACTTATCTGGAGCCACAAACTCCCTTTGCTAAAGGGTCTCAGTGCTCCTGATTAATGGTGTTAGTGAGCACATGAAATAGTTTATACAGTGTGTTACCCCCTGAGAGACAACTCCCTTTTCACTTTTTAGAGAATCCCGTAGGTCACTGTTTCCTGCTCAACACTGTTGCCTTGTTCTTGGGAGCTTCTCAACAGCTGTCTGCCCTGGGACCTTCCCTATCACTCTTTGAATTACAACAGTCTTTTGATTTGCTTTCAAACCTCGTATGATAGACAAATATACCTGGATCATCCACTTCCTCCTTTAATCCTGCACTAAGCCTCAGGTCTGTTTATCAACCACAGCAACCTGAGGTACCAGACTACAGTCAGCGTTCTTTTCCACAGTCCATCAAAGATATGAATTGACAAATCCTCCCAAATATAAAGAACTAAAAGCATGCTGATGGCACAACTCTGTTCTCCAATGTTTGCTGCTTTTCACCTAGGCCGTATTTGCCTGGAGTCTGTAAGGTTGTAGCTGCTGTTCAAAAGCTGCTACATTTTTTTTTTTTCTGTTCTCGTACAGTCCCACCCTGCCAATGGACTCGCTCAAGACAGTTGTCCACAACAGAAGCCAGGTGAGAATGCTACCTTTAAGAAGAATTTCTTCAGGCTGAATCTCTGATCCTTTAAAAAGCAGGGGAAACTGCTAGGGAGGGTATCTGCTTCATATACTCTCTAGGTGCCATTGTTCTGCTGCTGTGCACTTAAAGATGTTCTTGGTTTCACATTCTTTGTGTCCTGGAATGAATGAAAGCAAGCCAGCAGTGCTTTTTATCACCCCTAATCTAATTATCTTCTCTTTCACTTGCAGGTAGCTGACTACCACACACTAAGATGTTCCTAAAATGCACATCTCAACATTTTCTCTGGCATATTTCACTGGGTTTTTTTATTTGTTTTTTTTTTTTTTTAACAGTTTCTCTCTTCAGTAACAGAACTAAGAGAGCAGCACTTCCCAAACACTAATATGAGCACACAGTGGACCTCACAGATGTCTTCCAAAACAGGGTTTGCCACATTTGCTTTGACCACGTTTTGCTGTTTGAAAAGAACTTGCTCACCATTATCTGAAGTGATGGAATGGAGTGGTTTTGAAGTAATTGGTCTGGGTGGGAAATAAAAAATACCATTTAAAAAACAGACAAGACACTACTTATTTACACATCTGTTCAGAAACAAGCTTGCACTTGCTCATTCACACCACCAACCTTGACCCATTGCTTAGCAGTGCAGTTGAGCATAAGTAATTCAGCTACCTGACCAGCATGTTACTCACCATGAAAACATTCATGACAGTGCCTGCCACTTTTATTGGCCAACAGGTAACACTTGCAAGTAACCAGAACTCTCAATTTCTGCCTTTACTGTGGTGGAAGTGGTGCCTTAAATTTCTATTAATTTATTAGGATTTCAAGCAATGCAGAAAGTCTCATAACCTCGAGTTGTGTATGAATCTATTTAGTGATGCATTATGGCATCATTAAATAGATTCGTATATATAGGTTATATATATATGTATACATAAATACTCTTTGATTGTTTAATGCCTTCAATTAATAAAGTGCACATTTTTTTCCCAAGATTCTAGATATTCTTAGAAACCTGTAATCTAGCTTTAGAAATTGTAATAGTTTGAAATATTTGGTTCATAAGTTCGTTTGTCACAATGCCAGAAACAACTTGGCCCATTAACATCATGCCCATACACATCAAAGACACTGTCAAAGACTAGAATGACTTGAGAGAGATGCTGAAACATTGCAAACACAGTGAGAGTATGCTGTGCTCTGACTACCATTACAGAAATAAAACTCTTCTTCAGAAGGAAATGGCACTAACAGCAAAGAGGCTGTGGAGAGGCATATCTGAGAAAACTTTATGAATAAGGACAGTAAAGTAAGGAATAAGTTGCTTAAACTGTTCTCATATGCCTACAACTATCATGCTACTTCCATAGGCAAATTCTTTTCAAGAATACTCAGATAAAGCTGAACCTGTTATGGAAAAGACAAAAAAAAACCCAACCATTTCCAGGCTTTTCTGGAAAAAGTTCCAGCGTAACCAACATCAGCTCCTTGCCAGTTTGCCTGCCTTATCACTCCTTGTCCCCTGCTCAACCTCCAGTATGTGTACCTTCTTTTGGAGTCACGCATCTCCAGTCTCATGCCCAACCTGCAGGCCATGTCTCTCTGTGTCCTTCTGATGCCCTGAAGGTACTGCTCCCAGCAGTGCCTTAAAACTGGGATAGGACTATGAGGGGGGCAAAAAAAAAATGTTAGCATTGGTGCTGAGGTCTCCTACCTTTGAGGTATGGAGGAGATGTGCTGCCACATCAACTTGGTTTTCTTTCAGACTGTGTGCCTTTGTGACCGCCTGGTAGCACTGCCTTCCTCTGACAGTAGAGTCATGGATATTCACCCCAAGCTAAAATGGGAGGAATAACCTAATACTTTGCTTTGTTGCATATCTTGGTTTTAGTTGGCGCTCCTCAGCTGGAAAAACTGATGGGCTATGCAATCTCTTAATATCCCATTCAGCCACATTTCCATTATTCTCTTCTCCTATGATTTACTAACGATAAGTTAGATAAAGAAAAACTGAAAAAGAGACCAAATGGAAGGAAAAAATCCCTAAAATAATTGTGTGGAGGAATTAAAAAGAGCAAAAGGAAGAAAATCTTCATTATAAAGAAACACAGTGGCCCAAACATTTAAACAAGCCTGTTGAAAATTTTCCTGGAATCCTGAATTTTATGAGTGCTGAGTACTATCATCTGCCAGTAACTGTTACCTTGGTACTTGCAAATCCTGTCATTGAATTACTGCTCTGAAAAACAAGACTTATGTCTTCTTTCCAGCGCCTGAAGCGACTGATGCGGATGCAGGTGTTTAATTTTAGGCACACAGACTTGAAAAATACAAGTGATTAGTTCCAGGGTTAGTTCCCAGATAGATTTACTATAGCTAGACAAAAATCCACAATCCATCTGCTTTACATTTTACTAGAAAAGTAGACAGGTAAGATAATGCTGGTTTAATGAACTACTGGAGAGTCTTCACCCTGAAAAACCACCAGACCCTGGAACATCTCCCAGGTAACAGATATCTTGGCTTAAATAGCATAGTACTACTCTGGTCTTTCATGGTAGTACACGGCACTTTTTATCATTTTAGTATCACATATCTACTCTCACCTGTGTAGAATTAGAAAGAGCTGTGACCACCGGATTCCCACTAAAGAAAACTGTGGCTCCAGCCCACTGTCTTTGATTGCTTTACAGGAAGGGGAATGGTTAACCTTGCTTTGAAGTATGCACCAGATCTGTGGTACTGGAAAACTCTCCCCTAAAACCCTTATTTCAGCCTTAGATTTAAGAGGTTCTTTTATGTTCTCTGTTTGTAAGGATCTGAGACATGCAGACCTTCTCCCTTCTAGAAACAGTCTTCAAGTGCTTTGAGATGCAGATTAACTTGGCAAAGTTAACAAGTGTGGTGCATCTTGCATACTGGTGTGCTACATTAATAACCAATAACAATTTATAGCCCTTCAATAGGGAAAACTCTGACAGATCAAGCAACCCTGAAGCATTTGATTGTGAAACCAACTGAATCTCTCCTTGACAGCAAGACGATCTAGGGACCTGTCTGATTTATGAAAAAGTTACCTGTTAGAAAGACAATCCCACCTTTTTATTCAGATATAACTTTACTCTGTACTGCAGTGTGTCTGGCTGGTGTGCTCAGGAAATGAAAGGAGCCCTGGTGCATTTGCCTGTGCTCCACAGGAGAACATTCTAACTGAAGAATCTCTTCTTGTGGAGCTTCTGTCACTGACTCACTGATTCCAAAGTGCAATGGGAAGCTCTGGATGGGTCAAATGCCAACTAGGATATCTTAGTAGCCTATTTTATGGTGCTATTTTTTTGGGAAGAAAACAACAAGGGACATGAAGAGAAAGCAGCAATGACACAGGGAAGAGGCATGTTGAACTCTCTCGACTTTGAAAAGAACATATTTTAACCCCCTTGAGGGAATGCTTACTTTTTCCATCCCATTTAATAAAACTGATCACAGAGAACTAATTTCTGCTAGGTAAATAGCAACTGGTACATCAATTTCCTGCCAGCAGCTGCAGTTTCAACAGTTTCAGTCTTTCATTCAAATGTGTGAATGCTTTGCTTAAATTGCACATTTCTGATTTAGTGTACCTTAAAAATACATGCTGTCACTCATTCAGTCTCTGAGAAGAGTTTGGCTGTGCTGTGGCTTGCATAAAGCAGCACTGGAGAGAATCACTCAGGCGAGTAAGAGGAGACAGAACACACACAGGTAGAGTTTGGGAAAATTTAAAAAAGCTTCTGCCTACAATTCTGGGTAGCAAATGAAGCAGAAGTTCTAAATCAGCTCACCAAATCCATCTGATTTCTTTCAAGGGTTAAAGGCCAACAACTCATGTTAAAAATAATTTATTGCATGGGCTCAAGGGTCTTGAAAAGATAAAAGGTGTCTCTTAAAAAAAGTCCAAGCTGAAAGTCTTAAATGTAGCAATGAATTAATACAAATCTTTAGAAAATTCTACCTTGTCGATCAGGTCCTGTAAGTAACCTTTCTTTTTGTCCACAACTGCTCCATTATATTGACAGGAAGAAACTAGGTTGCCATTTACTTAACCTAGCTAATATTTCTCATTTGTAATTCCCAGAATACCAGTTCTCCTCCCCTGCAGCCTGGGAACCATGTGATTTTGTGTGTTCCTACCACTGCCTGCTCTGGGGATTCCAGACCTTCTCATGTACCATGCTGATATTTTGCAGTCAGCCCTTTTTGGAGCCCAAGAACAAGCTACAAGAGGGAATATCTCTTGGATAAAACTAGGGCTTTTCAAAAATTCCCAAATGAGGATTTTTATGGGTTTGTTGTTTTTTCCCCCACTAGGTAATACCTGCTCACAGATATTTCATCTTTTTACAGTAGTAGTCTAATTGGAAACAAACCATGCAGATTATCCTGCAAACCACTGTGTTTTCAGAACAGTTGCTCAAAATAAAATAAAATTTAAAATTTAATTTACATTTGAGTTAAAATAAGCCTGGTTTCTCTATAATAACACTGTTTCAGGAAGGTATTTCACAGACTTTCTCCCCAAAGTCACAATTCTTATTTTTGCTTTGAGACAGGACAGATTTAAAGACATGAAACTTCTTACAAAATGAAAAGTCCAGTTTCTGCACTTTCCAAATGAATCTAGTAATTAAAAACACGTGGTGTTTGCCTGCCCTTTTTCTTCTTTGATGTGTACTGTCAACATGTGTATCCCCATAATGGCTGCAACATGATGCAAATCCTGGAAGCCAGGAACTTTGCTAACCTACCAGTATTGATAGCTTATCTGAAGTCATGGTTCATTAATCATGGAGTTTGTGATCCTATGAAAGGGAGTAGCAGTTAAAAAGTGAGCATATAATTAGACACATCACCATGACAAACCCTTCAGTACACATCCTTTTCCTTTTTTTTCTTTCTAACATGTTAACTAATATCTAAGTGTTTTTCTAACATGTAGATTTATACTGTGTCTGATTTCAAGCAGTACCCCAGCATTCACCTACCAGATGGCAGAGTTCCTGGGAAGAAAGAAGACTGAAGAGCTGATAATCTGACCTCCCAGAAGCAGCATCACTTCATGTTTCAGCAAGAGCACTGCATGCAACGCAAGTGTGAGTAGAGCTCACATGGCAGCTCTGGGTGCACTCCTCAAGGATGCCATCAGTGATGTTTCAGTTCCAGATGAGTAAGCAGGATGCTCCTTCCCAGCTACCTCACAATGTCTTTTCACACAATTGGTCATCCAGGGAGAAACCCTCCTTATTGGAGCAAATGGTTCCTTAATCAGTTGGTAACAAACTCAAAAACACAAGTCTTCCTAAAGCACCTTGCACTGCTAGTATGAACTAGACAGCATAAAGAGCATGCTTTGAGCATGCAGTCATGGATGGAGATATGCAGCTCAGAAAACAACTGAAAACACAGCCAAATCAGTAGTTTTGCTTAGGAGAAATTGCATTTAGTAAGAAATCAGAACTTTTTCTGGATCTGATTTTGTCCTTACAAGAGATTTAATAGAATGTATGATTAGTGCCTCAATTAAGTTCACTTTCCCTGCTAATGCCTATCCAGAAAGAGGTTTTTACAGGCCAACAGAAAAGGAAAATGTTTCTACAGATCCAAAGGTTCTTCCCACTAACAATGTCAATGCCACGTTCACTGTTAGTTCCAAAGCATATGAGATGAGGGGAAATGGAAAATTAAGCATTCAAAATTCTGCCACTAGTAGGTAGAAATAAATTCCTTTTAATGTATTTGGGGATGCTGGACAACAGTAGTTGCCAAGTAGTTACTAAACTTCTACAGACACATAATTTTTGCAAATTAAATTAGTGATTCAGAATTACCGTGGATTGAAAGTACCATTCTGTAAAGATCAGTTGCTTAGCCCCATTGCTTAGTCTTTCTAGTCATTTGTTAACTGCTGCTAACAATTCACTAAACCTTTAAAAAACTCTGACATATTCTAACATGTGCGTCAACAAACATCTACACAGGGAAACTAAAAACCCACGAGGCCAATCTAAAAAAGGAAAATGTTTCTACAGAGTCAAAGATTCAAAGATTCTTTCCACTAACAATGTTAATGTCAAGTTCCATACCATGGCTAAGACACACATTCTCTCTGTCATCTCTGTGGAATATCATTTGTGCACATCAAGAGGAAGGACCTGAGGGAAAAGTTTTTAGGAAAAATATTTAGGAAAAATGGTTTTTTTCTTTCTTAATGAATGATGTTTGCTATTTCTGCAGTGGGAGATTGCAGAAGTAGCAAATGAGAATGGGAGATCTGTTACTCTTGGACAGTGGCATTAAGCTCACTGGAAGAAAATTCTGGAATGACTGCAGCAATTTTGCTCATTAGAAGAGGAACAGCTTCCATCACAAGAAATATATATTAGTAGTCAACTGGAAAAGCAGAAAGAAGATACTAATGCTTACCAAACTCACACTGACAGGCTTTTTTCCAGTGAGGCTATATATTACTAGCAGGTGTTGCAGAACACAGCAAAGAATTTATCATCAATAAAATTTGTTTCAACAAATTTAATTTGCTGAACAAGTACCTAAGCAACCCCAACAATCAACTGAGAAATCAGATGAATCTTTTTAATGATCAAAATTAAAAACCCTGAAAAACTTACTTTTCTCGTAATATTTTCATTTGTATGGGACAAAGAACTGCTGAATGTGCAGATGCGTGAAGAAGGTAAAGGATTTTAATTTTCCAAAATTCCTAGCTGAGAAGTATTGATATGGTGTTACAAAAGCATGTCATGATCTCTAAAAGACTGGACTGAACCTCTCTGAAAAAAAATAAAAGTGGGTATGAGTCTGACAACAAATTTTGGCAGCTGTCGCAAGCCTAGGCAAAGCCCTCATATTGCCTTCATAGCTGACATCGCTAAATACATCTTACTGCACGTAACATACCCAAATCATAAAGCAAAAAGGTTTATTGCCAACAAAGCATTCTTTTCCTCTAAAATGACATGCCATCATTAGCATCCATGCTGCTAGCTTTGAATGATGTGTTACCTACTGTCCTAGCTACTGAGCAGAGAGAAAAATGGGAGAGAGAAGATTCCCTACAGTTCTGAATTGATCCTATAGTCTGCCCTGGCACACAGAAGGCAAACCTTTTTCAGACATGAAAATTGATTCAGACCTTTCAGTCTTCAGTTTCAACCATCAGATGACTTCTTCTTCGTCTGGAAGTCCCTTGGGCTGATTTAGTGGCTGAGGTGCTCATGTCTGCTGGAGATGGTTCCATTAGTAAGTGTCTCTTCAGTATTAAGAATGATTCCTTCCAGATCAAGCTGTGTGTTTTGTCAGAGAGTTCTGTTGGCAGCAGCAAAGGACTGATTCAAAACCTAGGGGCCCTTAATAAAGTTACAAAATAAAACTAAATACATACCAGAAATCCAAGAGGAAAAGACTCATCTCTTCTGGGCACTTAAATAAATGATTCTCTCATGCTACAACACTAAGTTGGAGTGTCAAACTAAACTGATTGCTACAGGCTTTTAATTCTCAAACACAGCACTACTTAGGATAAAAGAAATGGAAAATTCAGAATACACATAAAAGTAAAGCCAGCCCATTTTCTTACAGTTCTTAGAATCATGGTGTTTTGATTTCTTTTTTCCACCTAACTTTCTACTAAATCACTTAGTGGAAAAATACAATTTTCTGTATCTCATTTCTTTCTTTATGGCACACCCAGTCATGGCTTGCTGTCATCAGTAAAAAATTCCACTGGCCAGTGGTACTGAAGAGCAGCTTTACTTGATAGGGGAAATAAGTACCTGTCTTCTGCAAAAAGAGTCTCATTGTAGCTTCAAGCCATAAAAAAACATGCATTTCTGCACTCTTTCCTCCAAACATAACATTGCCTTTCATATCATCCAGTCATGTGGTTGTCAAGCACAGAAGTCCTTTTCTCTCTTTTGTCTTCTCCTACTGTTCACAAAAAGCCAAATATCTTTGCAATGAAAGATCTCACATTTGGCTGTATCCTGAGAGAGCTCTGTAATCTCTCACCAGCATCCTGGATTCAGGATGTCAGCTCTCACTGAACCATGAAGGCAGCTTAACAGCAAACTAGATTCTTCAAAATACTCTTTGCATATAAAAACCCCCCAAAAATCAATGGACTGTTATTCCTCAACAATATATTTCTCTCTTAGGATGCAATAAGTACTGTCCTGCTCCTTTCTATCTGTATAAAAAGTTTTATGTACAGTTTGGGCACAATAAACAGAAAAAGTAAGGCAAACTAGTTTGTTTGTTTTTTTTTTTTTTCCAATTACCTAATCAAATTATCTTCTTTCTTTATTGGTTATGGTAGAGAAAACTACTTCTGCTTCTGAAACCAGAGAATACAACCAATTGCACAGTGCAAGGGAGACTAGGTAAGAAAAAGCCTCTATTCCCAAGAGACAATTTTTAGCCCCATTTATAAAACAATGAGGTTATAAATAAACCAGCAAGAAAAACCCAGGAATTTAAATTATATTTGAATAAATATTTGGCTTCTCCTTTGGCATAAGGTCTCTCAAGAAAAAAAAGAACATTCATAGATGCAAAGCAGTAGCTTGTGCAGTGGGTACATTCTGAGTTTCTTAGTTTTCAGGCCTCTCTGAAAGATTGCTTTCTCTTTGCCAGCCAGGCCTTTGATATGCTTATCATGCACTTAAAGCTATTTATGGATGGATATATAATCCTGTCTAAACCGATTAGAAAAAATTAAATCAATCCACCAGCATCTACTATATTAAATCATGTACTCATTAGGAAACATTTCTGGAACACCAAACCCACCCATTAACAATCTTAGTTGGGGGAAAAAAGGCTAGGGTAGAATCCCAGACAACTTGTCTTTCTCTCATTTCTGTGAGAGAATTTAACAAGCAACTGTTTTCCAGCAGTTGACCGTGAAATGGATCATGTTTTATTTATTCTGCACAAATGGCAAATCACAGCAAAGTGTAGCCTTGGGATTAATCAGTGGGCTTTTATCACTGGGGCACTGGTTGGACTTTGGTTCCTCTCAGAATGCCTACAAATCACTGTGATTAGATGCCTGTCTGAAACATACATCATTTGACTTTGCTAGCTTCAGGCATAATAACTGGAAGACTGTATAAAGGGGATGAGCTTCTACAGGGCGGGTCACTATGGCTTGATATAAAGGGTGAAAATTAGTGTGTCTGAGAGAAGGCTAATGAATAACAGCTGGCAATGCTGTGGAAGTCTAATCTAGAGGAAAAAAAAAGTTACAGAGCCTTGAAACATTGAACTGTCCCATTTCCTGGAAAAAAGACCTGGCACATTTGCAGCTGAGTGCTGGTGGTAGTGCTGGGGATCTCACAAATTGCAGCTTTCCCATCTCCACTCAGCAGAAGAAAAAGAACTACTATGGAGATGAATCAAAATTCAACACAAATGTTACTGGAAAATTATTATTGGTTAAGATAATTTCTAATTGATGTAATGATACCATCTCACTTCTGTATGGCAGGAAGGAGCACCTGGCCTAATGAATCCACCCTGGGGATGTTCAAGCTTGCAGCTTCAGTCATATGTCAGTGACTTGGTCTTTCTGGGAATGTAGGCACAAGAGGACCTTAACATGTACCACTCCCAAGAAGAATATATGTATTTTCTGGTCCCATTAAAATATGCCCAAATTTGACCCAATTCAAACACATGAAACATCCTGTTTCAGAGATGCTGAAAGCTCTATCACAGAATTTAAGTTTTTCTACATTCCATTTACATTGTTCATCTCTCTCTCCACCTATGATAACATGGGAGGTTCAAATTTCAGTTGCTTCATTTTCCAGTTCCCAAATCCAGAAGCATCTCTACACTACCTGCAGAACAGATATCCCTGCTGGGGTGCTGTGCAGCTCTCCATTATGACTCTTCACACAGAGTAATGATTTACTGCTGCTACTGTCAGCAAAAGCAATACTGGTTGCAATCTGATAGTAACTGCATCAACACAAAATAACAAAGGTTGTAAATCTAGCCCTGAAGCTTTGGATTCAAACCCTACATAGCAGGCCGTGCATCAAAATTGTTTATTGAAATAGTATGTACTTAATTATTTGAACACAAATTTGCAGAGTCCATTTCTGGCATTTGGGTTTCCTGACTTGGCTGTGCATGTTTTTCCTGCTTACACATACAGATCCTATGCTGTCCATGAATTAAAAAAAAAATACCTTGGGCCCAATCTGGGTATGAGGTGTATATTAATGTAAACCATTTCCATTTGGAAAAGTAAGTATTGCAGCAATATTACTTATTACCTCCTGCATGAACATGATAGATGTGCTTTCTTTTCCCTTGGCATATTACTCATTTGATTCCGTTAGCCTCTTGTCAATACCCATATTCACAGCAGCTGCTTCTGTTCACTGAGCAGAAAGGAAAAGTATTTTTCTTTGAAGATGATGTGAACACTGTTTAATGAATCATTCAGCAAGTAGGACTGCAGCTCAGTCATCCTACAGGCCATATTAGACTCAGGACCCTTGAATCTATAGCCAAAATAAGCCTTAGTATAGAATGTCTTCTGTAGTTAAGATAAGCAGTAGCTTGCAAAGTATTAAGGGAAAATCCTATACTCTGATCTGAGGTATATTATAATAGGATCTACTTAATATTCAATAGAGCACTTTCAACACACTTTCATTTTAAATACAATTAATGCATTGCAATCTCATATTTATCTCTCTGGAGAGCCTAAGAATATTTTCTCCATTGTACTGTAAATGGAAAAGAATCCTTCGGTGTCCTGACACATTCCTTTGGAGATTTTCAGTGCTTTAAATCAAAGCACCAAAACAAGAGTTTATTGTGGCAACCCAGAGGGAAGCATCATCTCCAATATCCTGATTCTCTGCAGCTGCTCATTCAGCATGGATGCAAGCTGGTTATTAACACTAACAAATGTGGACTTCCTTTGGAAGGCAGACTATCTATATGTCCACACTGCATATTCTTTGCATGTAAGAGGTATCCATAAAAATTGAGGAAAATTTATATCCAGATGCATACCTACTCATACATTCTTACATTTTATACCTATGAACTTTTCATTGCAGTGGAAAAAAGTATGAAAGGTCAAAAAAGGCCATCAAGTTGAAGAGTCAAGGGTTCAGAACCGGCAACAGCAGAAGTCTTAATTCAATTCTACTGTACATAGAGGTTATGATATTGTTATCAATTATATGCATAGAATTTTTCAATTGGACTCCTGTCTCATTTGCGCTCGGGATGGATAGAGTTCAGGGAGTGAGTTGTTATAACCCCTTGGTTACTTTTACCCTAATTTTGGCCCTTGCCCTTATTACTTACCCAACAGTCTTTCTTCCTATGTTGGCTATAGAGTAGCTAATTTTCTCTTGGTTTTTTTTTTCTACAGTATTCTCCCCTAAACACCTCAGCTACTCCAGTCAATTTTGTTACTGTCACCATTCTTCAGACAAAGTAACCAAGGTACAGCAGCAGAAGCAAAAAGCGCAAGAATTTATATCCTAAATTGGTAACAAAAACTTTTATTTATCTGCTTATATAGCCTTTTAAAAAAACTTTGTATTTCAAAGCAAAACTCCAGCAGACATCAGCTGTGGTTGTGAGAGCTCAGCACTTTTATAGCACTGAGTTAGGTTTGTAGAAAGTAAGATCTATAATAAGTGACAACTTATAAAAATTTAAGAAACTTCCCAAAATTATTTTGTGGCAGATGCAGGAAAAGACTACAAGGGAGAAGAATGCCATTTATTTGCTTTTTCCAAGACATCATTCTCCTAATAAACCCTTCATTCTTTTACCACACACCTCATTTTGCAACAGTGAATGATACCATTTTTATTCTATGTATTTAATGAGGCTAGAGCCTTTTGGAGGAAAAAAGCATGTAATAAAATAGTGCATTATGGTGTTTATGCACATGAATATCAATTTAAGATTGCAGAGAATACCGACTGCAGTATTTCTTAACTTTTGGCTTCCTAAGTTTTACAACATTACCATTGGTTTAATGTATGAAATCACAGTAAAAGTGCCTGGGCTCTTAATATAAATGTCTTTATACAGAACAATACTTAATAGTGAGAGCTCTAGATATAGTTTAGTACAAGCTTCTGCTGCTTGAATTAATGATGCCACAGAGGTAGCAGGCCATTATTTCTCAGGAGACCAAGTTGTGTGTTTAGAAGACCTTCAAAGTAGATTTCATAACCATTTACTAGTACTAGAGGATGCTAAAATTAAGAACTCTCCAGTATTTTTCACATGTCTCAGGTTTCAGGAAGAATATACTCTAATTTATTGCCTCCTTCTGTACTTCTTAATCTTTCTTTCACACTTGGCATGATGCATTATATGTGTAAGGGGAAATTGCAGGAGCAGTTCTGATCAATCAGTGTAATCCTGGGACTGCACATATTCAGGGACATTGGGGCAGACTGAATTCATGCTAATTGCAGCTTGAGTAGTGCACCTTTCACAAAATTAAAGTTTTTAGATCTTCCTACAGAAAACAGAATCACAGATTTTGCCAGCAGTACTCCCTGTAAAGAATCAAACATTCTACTTAATCTACAAAAATTAAGAAATCCAGTGTAGGAAAACAGAGAGGCATGTTTTAGTGTACTCAGACTTAGTTATTTTGGGATTTCATCAGAGATGACATGAGGTACCTTTGCTTTTCATCCAAGTGATTTAATTCCGTTTCCAAAGTAGCACTACATCTTAGATCTTGGAAGAAAACATAGACAGCAATAACAAAACACCTTGCAGAAGAATTCCTTTGGGAGGGAGAGAGAGCAGGAGAAAGAAAGCAAAAGGGAGCAAGGCTTGTCAATACTTCTGATAAAACATATCAGAATTAATTCAAAATTTCTGCAGTTTATTCATTGCTGTTCGGGATAGATTTATCAAGAGGATAGGCATTCTTAACTCTTGCAAAAAAATGACTTTTCAGGTACGTATCTATGCTGAATGAAGAATATGGATGGTGCCATATTTTAACTCTGGTACTCCAAAAAACATATTAGATTATCACAACTTAACTGAAATCAGAACAAACAGGATATTTGATAGATTGTTAGAACATAATTCAAACGCTTCTGTTCAGAAAAGCGTAGACCTTCACATAATGAGACGCATGAGTTTTCAAATAAAACCATACATCTCACACAGAAAGCAATCCACCTCTACTTCCACGTACATAAAACATCCATCTTAGCAGCTGGAGAATGCTGCTAGGCAGTGATGTGGGCCATAAGGAGCTTAGCAGTTGCATTCCTTTCCTGCCTCTCCCTGCAAATACCCTTGGACCCAGATAAGCAGAGGAAAACAGGCAGATTGTAAGACAAGCCACGGGGCAGTAAGTTATTTCTGATGTAGAAGTATGTCTTTAACAAATGGAAACTAGTGGTATGATACTCGATACAACTTTATTTTCCTTTCTAAGTTATGGAAGCATCCAAAGTAGGATTACAAAAAAAATCACAAGAATGTGATACTAGCCCTCATCCCAACTAACAGCAATGGGGAAATTACCCATTCCACTCAAAGGCACTGAAATACTCTGCCATGCATTACTGTGTTCCCTGAAACCTGTAGTCTGCAGTTATGTGTATTTTAGATGGCGACACAATCCCAAACTCAGCAGGGGTACTGTCTCTTGCAGAGACAAAATGCAGCCCACCAGGCCCCCTACTAAGGCAAAAGCTTCCTGCTTACTTAAAGTTATCCGGCTGCTCTGTGCAGGGGCTGTTCCTACTCCCCACCAGCTTGCTTCCAGCACCCTGAGGAAGTGGCTGAAGCAGGAAGGGCTGCCCGGCTTGGAGTGCCTGGTCAGTACAAGCTGCTCCTGCCCCAGCAGCAGTGGCGCTCACAGCTCCCCTTGCAGAGCCACTGCCTGCCAGGGGACACGGGTGGAATGAAGTTTTTCAGGACAGAAGAATGGTGGCCTGGTGTGGAGCCTCCCGTGCCCCATTTGAAATGCTACTTAGAGCCAAGTTCAGCTAGCCCTGAATCTCCCTCTCCTTCCAGATGGTGATTATTGCCCCCACGTTGGTCTCGAGCCATAAGGCAGCACGATCAAGGAAGGCCTGTAGCGAGATGTTTGCAGCTGAAAAGAAGCAGAGGCAATCATTGCAGAAGGAGCAGACAGCTGAGAGAACAGCATGAAGCTGTGCTCCATGGTCTGAGTTGTGCTGCCCGTACAATTAAGCAGCTTCCAACAAATCTGACCTCTGTTCAACTGACTGCAGAAAGCAGACAAAAAGTATCCTCCCCAGGACTAACTGCTCTGTTCTGCTACAACAATGCAGAAATTGGCTCTACCTTAGGGGTTGTTCCACCACTGAAACCTGCTCACCTTTATAAAGCACAGCAGAAGACTTCACAGTAGTTTTTACTCAAAATCTAACCCAACTGGAAACTTGCTTATTAATAGAATGACCCTCCATGGATAGCTATATTGTGTAAAAAGAACTGATTGTGGTCAGACACTGGACTGGCATGGACAAGGCTAAGGAGTAAGTGAAGTGTTGTCACTGTTGCTAATGTCCGTATCGCAGGAAAGGCAGGCAGACATGCAGGTTTAAACACAAAGGTTTGTAAGTACTCTGATCACAGCCCAGAGGACTTCATCCATCTCCCACAAACACAATTTCCACTTCAACGCTTACCAGTTCCATTGCTCAGGTAGAATACCATTGACATCATGACTCTGTTCAAGATATTTCTTATGAATCCATTTAATTTTAAATTAAGTGCAGGGCCAAAAACTTCAACTCAACCTATAACCAAATAGATGGGCGTTAAGAAATAAACTAATCCAGATAGGTTTTTTTTAAAGTTTGCATTATAGAAAAAGGGCACAACATTTTGCACTTAGTATATCTTCAGCCAAGTGCTGATCTCAAGTACTATGGGTAACTTGCAGTGCCTACTGCTTGTTCTGGATGTAAAAAAAAAAAGGGGGGGCTTTTTGTCCATCATTGCCATTATAGTCCACATTGCATCAAAACTGCAGAACCAGGAGAGAGGATAGAAGAGACAGATGATGGTGGCTGTGAAGGCTGACAGCAGGTGACAACTGAGAGAAAAGAACAGAGCCATGTTACCCTACCAAGACGTTAAACGCCACAAGACATGAAGGTACATCCAAATAAAAAAAAAAAAAAGAAACAAAAAAGTCCCCAAAGCATGAAAATTTAGTGGAAAAGATAAAAAAGAAAAGTGTGACAAATCAAAAAGACACTAAGAATGGCCCAAAACAAATTCTAGCAAAACAAAAGTGGTTTGATTTCATATTTGAATTCTTAAATCAGAAGTAATTTTGAGTACTGATGAAGTGAGTACATTAATACTGTAGGCACTCCATGCCTTTGATTATCAGGGCATTTTTAACTACAATTTAAATTTTAACTACAATCTAAAATTTTAGACTATCATTTGCCTCTGTTTAAGCAATTAGGACTGGGTTCCCATCTGTGTTCAAAGTTTGTTCAGATCTGACTGTTACACAGGGGAAAAAATGAAACTTCCTAATATCTATACTTCCTTTATTTTACAACTTATGGCCTTTCCTCAGAAAACAAGACAGAGAGCTGCTGATAAGCCTACCTTCCAATGTCAGGTATATCTGAAGTTGTCTGGTGTTCTATTTAAGGACTGCATCAGCTAACAGCCCCACGCCACCTGCCATCAATCACCAGAAAACAGTTTACAGAGCAAGGATGGCTTAGACATTTTAAAAGTGACTAGAATATTTTCCAACCTTTAATGTATTTTATGCCATAATTTATTCTAAGATTCTTGCTGTTCTTTGTATCTAAAAAAAGATAAGCATCTCAAATAAAGTTCACTTACTCTAGGAAGCCCCTGGTGGGGCCATAAACTGAGTGGTGACCACTGAACACACACCTTCTTATCTGATGCATTATGTTCAGTACGTGATGCAGTATGATTCAACAGAAGCTTTTCTCACTGCAAGACACAGTATCTGTTTCTATGGAATCAGATTCCAGTTTGTGCAGACTTCATTTCAAATTACAATTTGTGCTTTTCTGAATAAACAGGTTTGAATTAGGTCCGTAACTCAGCCTTTATAAATTTAACTATGGCACATAATAGGATTATTTCCCACTTTTATGAAGTGACAAGTGTCTGCTACACAATATTTGGGGAATTATACAGTTTGAATGCCTTTGGTAAAAAGCAAGCCTCCAGCCTCCATATTTTTATAAGATCAAAGCTAATACTTCTCTGTTTATCCCCCTTTCAGAAAGATGTCAAATCTCAGCCAGAGTTTTTTTTTTTTTGCATTCAGACTTTACCAGCCACTGATTATCGCCTATCACAGATAGAACTGCTGGAAGCTGTCTGGAAAAATCCTCATGTAGCTTTCATTCCCTGTGCCTTCTTCAAAATGCTGTGAAGGATGCCAAGGTAACTCCCAACCCGGAAGAGAGCTCAGGCCAAGGCTGCCCCACAACCTCCAATTCTTATAGCTGTGATGGAATTTTTCTGCAAAAATTCATACACCATAAATCTGTATTTGTTTCTGCAAGGATTCTCTGCAAGTACAAATCAAAGATGTGAAGCAGGTTAAGTGTGATCCTGTATTTGCCTTTGAATTACTACTTTTGCTCCCCCAAAGATTCTAGAAACACTGTACTCCAGTTGGAGGGACTAATAAAGGATGGGGAGAAGGGCAGGTGATGGAATGAAATACCTTTTTATCTCTATACTCCATGCAGAAGGGGATCATCTTTTTTCCTTGTACGAGTCTAAGGAGAGATGGTAGTGTTCCATGTCAGGTGAATTTTAGCTGAACAAATCTCCCATAAGGGTGAAAACGATCCCTTAGCCTGCTGAGACTAGACTCCCACAATCTTGGGCAAGAGTACTATAGATATCTTATTCACAACATCTGTTCCAGACAACACCATAAATCATGTATTTCACACACATAAAAACACCCCCACAGAAATTTAATATGCAAAACGAACAGAGTAGAAGAGACTAAGGTCCATGAAATGGAGCTGGATTATTTAGATAACACTTTGAGTAAATCTGTGAAAGCTCATGACTTATATTACAGAGCACTGCAAAAACCAAACCAAACAGCTAAAAAAACCCAAACAAAAAAAGAGGCACAAAAATCAAACAACAAACAGCTGTACCATTTTCAGAGCAAATTTCCTGCTGAGCCCAAATAAGACAATGACAATCTAAGCAAAACCACGTCAATCAGGTAATAATTTGGTGTCACAGGGAGCAGCCATATACCCTGATTTCAGCTCCTCTCTAGCTGAAACCCTTCTAGTTGACTCAGGGGACAGCAGACACAAGCCTCAAGACCAGCAACCACTGCAACAGCCCTGCACCTCACTGAGAAAGGGGCAGAAGAAATCCCTCCTGACCCACAGAAGAACATCAAGAGCCCCAGGTTCCCTGGTGCACAGAGATAATAAAACATAAATCCTCAAAATGATTCTAGTTATTCAGATTCCTTTCACGGAAGATAACCCTTGGATCCAGGAAGATAACCTCTCTTTTCCAAGGGAAAACAAACAAAGTCAGATAAGCGGGTACCCACAGCAAATTCCTTGTGTCAGAAATGTTCTCGTCTGGTTATACACTTATATTTCCATAAGATGAGCAAGACTCATGTAAAATATTTGCCTTCACAGCACGGCGTGGAAATGTTGATTTACTGGAGGGTAGGAAGGCTCTGGAAATGGATCTGGAAAGACTGGATCCATGCCCCAAGGCCAAATGCATGAGGTTCAACGAAGTAAAGTGCCAGGTCCTGCCCTTGGGTCACAACAACCCCCAGAACCTGGGCTTTCATCAGGAACAGTGTCACCAGCAGGACCAGGGCCATGACTGTCCCTCTGTACTCGGCACTAGTGAGGCTGCACCTCAAATCCTGTGCTCAGTTCTGGGCCTCTCACTTTAAAAAGGACATGGAGGTGGTGGAGTGTGTCCAGAGAAGGGCAATGGAGCTGGTGAAGGGTCTGGAGCACAAGTCTTCTGAGGAGCAGCTGGGGGATCTGGGGGTGTTTAGCCTGGAGAAAAGAAGGTTCAGGGGTGACCTTATTGCTCTCTACAACAACCTGAGAGGAGGCTGTAGCCAGGTCAGGGTTGGCCTCTTCTCCCAGGTAACCAGTGACAGGATGAGAGGAAATGGCCTCAAGCTGTACCAGGAAGAATGGTGGACATCAGGAAGAATTCCTTCACTGAAAGGGTGCTCCAGCTTTGAAACAGGCTGCCCAGGGAAGTGGTGGAATTGCCATGCCTGCAAGTGTTATAAAAGGTGTGTGGATGTGGCACTTGGGGACACAGTTTGTTGGTGCCAGATTAATAGTTGGACTTGATGATCTTAGATGTCTTTTCCAAACTTAAGAATTCTATTATTCAGAAGGCCAGGTCTCAAGTGTCTCCAAGTTTTGCTTTTTCAATAGTTTGCAGGATTTTGGCCAGAATCATTATATTAATTTATATCATGTACTAGCAAATATTTTATCAAATATCTTGGAACTTGAAATATGTCTCAAATCCATTTACAAAGGTGCAGGGAAACAACAAAATGGACTACTGAAAGTTAGACAAAATTAATTCCTTCCTAGGGCTTTGGTGGTAAACTAACCCTGAGATTACTAAGTCTTCTGATGAAACTGTCATTACAGCTCCCTACACACATAAAATATTCTCTGTAAAAAAACCCCAAGTTTCTAAAAATTGGTTAAGTACTTGTAGACAGAACAAAAAGTATAAATGTCACTTCATATAGTCATTTTAGCACAGACTATGGTGTACTGATTTTAATGTCTTGAAATATGCAAAGTAAATGGATTTTTTCTAACTATACATCACAGACATGCAAGATATGTAACAGCTGTACAAATCAATGAAATGTCAGCTAAGATCTTCACTGTGTGCAGTGAAGTTTGTGACAAATATTAAAATAATGGTACTCTTGCCTTTATACGTTGCATTGGGCAGATATGTAGATTATCTGTTTTGGTATAATTTAATGTACAAAATCAAAATGTGAAAAATTAACCACAGTAATGCTGCTGCTGAAAAGATGAGCCTTTACTTTCGCTGCCTGTTTGATCCCACTGCCTGCTTATCACTGGCAACAGTTTGTTTATTTGGGCATGCCATCATCTAGATTCAAAAACTGAACTGACACAAAAAAGACCAGTTCTGAAGGGGGAAAAATAAAATAAATCCAACCCAAATCAATAACAAATCCATTAGGTTTTGATGAAATGAGCTCCCTGACCCTAGGTGCTGTTACCAGGACACATAGGGGAGTAAAAGATCACCATCTCTCAGTACCTGTGTGAACTTGGAATACCTTAAACAGATCATGGAAGTCATGCTCACTCTGGTGTATGGAATGAAAATGCTTATTGGTGTAAGCTGGACAATTTATAACACTGTTACAGAACCCTACCACTTTATCCAGCCAAGAATATGTAACATGTTTAATGAAAATTATACAAGGAAAAAGAAAAAGCTATATTAACAGCAGGAATTAAATAATTGCATTATTTAATGCATTAATTGCATTATTTAAGTTCCTTTCTTCACTAGTATCAGGGTCAGCATCTTAAGAAAAAATGCTACATTCATCACTCAGGGTAGTAGATCTTATTTTCAGATTATTACAGTAAAGCATTTAAGAAAACAAAAAAGGTCCTCTGTGAAATCATGCCCATTAATCCAATCTCTTGTAAAATGTTCTATGTTTTTCACTTGCATCTCTCATTCTTGCTAAAAGCATGGTAGCTGAGAATGCACACTAGTCAGCATTAAAATACTAGGTAATGTTAAATGTTAAGTGTACATGGTAGCATAAAATTACAAATGGTCAAAGATCCTGTGTTTTGGCCAGAAGGAAGGAAAATTATACAAATGTTAATAAGAGATTTTTTAAGGTCATACTTGTAAAATTATCCCAGTGCAAAGAGAATGTGGTTAATATTCTTACCTAATGTCCCATTCCCTCATCTCCCTGCTACTTCAGTTGTGTAGATCTTGGCCAATTTTTGAACCTAACTATTTGTGAAGCTCTTTGTGGGCTCTTTTCTCTCCTCATATTGCTTTTTAAAGGAAGCAAAATATTCTTAAATTAACCTCTGTTGCAACTGCAGCTAAGTTAGTCAAATTATACCAGGGATTAATTTGCCCATGTCTAACCGCGCTCTGAACAGAGATTTCCGGTCTGCTCAGATAAACTTTTGCAGACTTGCTCTGTGTTTGGGTTTTTTTAGGTGAAACAGCGCGTGCATTTAGGTGTCAAGGTCCATAGGTAGCTGGAACCAGCCAAATGTAAAGTAAATCTAAAGGAGGACACTTGTAGTTTTCAAATGCAGAACGCCCTTGGCATTGGAAATCAGGGCTCATTCACCAAGGGAAACACAAGACCTTCCCTCTGCAAAAGCTCTTCTGCAGTGACATTAGATCACGGGTTGGCATCAACTCTCCTGAGGTAAACAATCAGAAATATTTCAGAACCTCTAATAATTAAGCAAACAATAAGCAAGCAATGATCCAAGTATGCCAGCTGTGAAAATACAAGAGAAAGATGGAGATCAGAGCTTTTCAGGTCTATAGATAATATATTATTAAAAAATATATATTATCTGTCTCTAGAAAAATTAGGAAGCCCTGGAATTTATAAACATGGAACCAGAACCAGAAAGGAAGGATAAAGTAATAAAAAGTGGATATAATATGCACAAGATTTATTTGTGTTTGTTTGAAACACGTATTTTAACTTGTCAATTGTGTTGACAAGCAAGGAACAGCACTCCTATCAAAAACCCCACCCAGGTGAATTATGTTAGAATTGCTGGCATTTAGCACAGTGAAGAACTGAGCAGTGATTCCCACAAGTGCTGGCACATACAAGAATTCCAAGCCTCGGGGCTGATGTGTTAAGTCCTTTCAATGGCTAGTGACAGTAATATCCACTAGTTGCATACTCCTATCCACTAGGATACAAATACCAGAAATTAATTAACTGATCTGAAAACATTTTTTTGGTGGTGGCAAACAAGCACAGTTGGATCCAGGAACCAGTTGTACATAGAAAGCTGAAAGCTGATGTCTAAGGAGAACGTGTAATACAAGAAAGTTAAAAGTGGGGAAAAAAAAAATAGGAAAAGCCACTGCCTAGACAGTGTGGTGGTAAATTACATGTCTCACGATGCTTCCCATGGTCCCATATTCATAAGGTTTCTTTTGCATTCTCACTACAAGCTCTTTCAATATATGTCCTTTCAAAATTAATTTCTTTCAAAAGACTTATGCATGAACTGTTCTTGTTAAACTGTTTAACACTCCAATTAAACAGTATGAATAAAAGAACATTTTGTAACTCAAGGTGACTGAAATCCCAAATGACTCTGTGATCTCAACTTCTGGTTCTTGCCTTTTTTTTGAATAGTTCTTTCTTTTCTGCGATCCCTTCTTGTTCTGTAATTTAAAACCTGGTCTGTCAACCTTCTCTATGATATCAATTGTCAGTAAGGTACTACATGGTACAAATCAGTGCCAGATGAAACCCTTAAAGAAAAAAGTGCCTGTTTTCAGAAGAGCTCTACATGCACACAGTGAAAAGCATACAGTACTAAAAAGAGGAACCCAGGACCGTTTTTTTTTGGAGCTTATCTGATTATCAGCTTTAAATCAAGAAATTCTTCCTTTCTGACAGTATGTTGTAACAAATCCTATTCAGCACTCTCAATCCCTTAATCCAGTGGACTGCATCACTTGCAGAATAACTTTAACAGAAAGGACATAAAACTCAATCATAAACTATATAAATTAGGACATTTCACAATAGTGGGTATGTGAAATAAATCCAATGAGGATGTGTTGGAGCCAAAACTACTCTCTCATTCTTGAAAAGAAAAACATAATAAATGTTTATCTGAATTAATAGATTATCCACTCAGTCCCTGAGGTCCTTCCAGAGAATCTCATGATAGAAGACATTGTAAAGACTGAAGGGAATTTCATAGAGAAGCAGTACAACACCAGAATGACCTACCTAGAATATTAATGGGATTAAACAAAAAGCCACCAATAAAATAAATCCAGATCCATATATACACTGCTACAATTACAAAAACACTTTCATACTTATAGCAGGAATTATTCACAATCATCTTTCTCTAATAAATTAAAAACTGGGAGGCAGATTTGGCATTTATTTCCACATTTCAGCATGACATGCTACCTATACCTGAGACCGTCACCTCTATTTTCCTCCTCCTTTTTGTGCAAAAGATTTCTTCTTCCCTTTTCTGATCAACACTGCCATCCTATGACCACCCCTTTACTCTCCATAAATGCCTCCTTTCACCTGACTTTAGAAGTGCTCTCTAATCCCTGATTCCTATGCACCATCTCCACCTACAGAAAGTGCAACCTCTTCCTGTTCATTGGGTTCATCTTCTCTCTTCCTCCTCTTTTCACTACCAGACTCCCTCCCATGATCAGTACTTCTAGTTAGGCCATAACTCCTGGTCAGGTGTCACAATTCAGAGACCAGTTAAGCAGCTTAACCTTCTAGAAAACAACTCAGAGCTGTGTCAGACAGCAGGGCTTAAAAAATACTGGTAATGTCTATGAAGCCTTCACTTTGAATCACTAGGCTTGCCAGGCCCCAAGCTCCTCCAGGATTCCAATGATTCATCTTCAACCTTTGGAGGAGGTGCGGAGGAAGAAATCTCAGCAATTACAGTCCCAATGCTCCATTTGCTAGGCTAATTTTGGAAACAAATTGAAAAGCAGAAAAATGCATGTGGTTCTACAAAACAAGATTAATTCTTAGTTTAATAGTTGGTAAAATGGCCTTCTTGGACTCCAAAGCCTGGTTACACACCAAACCATAGTGAAATTTACTTTCTTTGCTTTAAGCCTCTTTGACCATAGAGACTTAAAGCAAAGAAAGTAAAACTGAGAAAGACAAAAGGATTCAAGATCTCTCTAAGAATATTATCAGGTTTTAAAGCTAGCATGTACATAAACACCAGAGAAAATCTAAAAAGAGAATAAGAAATTACTTGCTAACCTTTGCTCTGTCTGGGTCTCACTTTTGTTCCTACTTTTCTAAAAGGTGGAGTCCCTGCTATTGGTGACAGTTTTTTGTGGGAAGGAAAAGAGAGATTATTATCAACAAGAAATGCCATTGCCATGCCAGAACAGATATAGCTGAGTATTAATCATGCTAAAAGACACAGCTCCCTGCATCTAGACAGACTATTACTGAAAACAATGACTTAATCTTAAAATGGCAAGAAAACATTTAGAATGCATGGGTTTGATACTGGTAAGTTGAATTGTCTTGCTACCAAAAAGTGTGAGCAATGCAAGTGAAACAAGTCTGCATGTGGAATTTGTCCTGCCAGTGGCTCACCTGAGCCATGGCTCTCCTCTACTGCAACTAAATACCCTCCACATACAATGGAAACAAATCAAGTCATCAGTCATACAATATGACTGTTAGTAGAAACTAGGAGTCCATATTAAAAGTAAGCACCTTAAGGCGAACTATTTAACCTGAAAGTTGGATTTTTGTCATCTCACTGTTTCCTTTATCGTTCCTCTGTTAACAGAGAAGTCACTTGTCATTTAAGGCTCCTTAAAGGATATGAATAAATATTGAAATGTTATTGCCTTCTGCCTGTTCCTAGAATTAACAGCAGAAGTTAGCAGCCACTGACTGCCCAGTAGTTCAGTAAGATTTGCTGAAGGGTCAGAAAGGTAGCAGGAATTTCAATCAAAGGCTAGATGAACTGTCTCCCATCCCCAAAATCCTTTAAAAGTAAACACACTACTGCACTTACAATTTTCCTTCTGGGGAGACAATCAGAAGGATAACAAACCACACATGTCAGAGATCATGCACATCACATGGCATCCTCTGGAAAGCATTCAGAGAAACTATGGTGATGAATAAGGTATAAAAGCCTATATAAACTTTTTTAAAATTACAAAGAAAGTAGTGGCAAAATCTTGCTTGAAGGGAGCTTTATTGTGGTTATTTTCCAGAAAGATTTATTTCAGAACAGAAACAAAAATATCATTAAATTAAATCAGATTTAAATGAAAATAGCATTTTCTATGAAGGAAAGACATTTTTTTCTTATTCTTCTGGATTCAGCCACGTCACTCTTTAGTAAAGAGCAATTTCTGAGAGAATTGCCTGTATTAATCCCTAAGCTCCTGAAAGAGATGCTTTACTCTCAACTCTACAGATCTGTATAAGAACAATGAGGCAGTGATTGTTTGCAGAAAATAAAGTCCATTTACAGCAAGAAACTGTTTGGAGCCAAGAAAGCCTTTCACAACATGAATATGTGTCTGGGTATGACAGCTTGAGACAGCAACATCTCCCTAAACTAACCTAGCATGTGAACAGAGCCTCAGTTTCGGTTGGGTTTCTTTAAAAGCATCTTTAGACTTCCCTAGAGAAAGGCTCTGCCTACAAGTGATGACCATGCATGATATGCAACCGCTGGTATTCGTGGAATGCAGTTAAATAAATTCATGTGCTATTTAATAAAGATGTAAGTGAGGAAAAAAAGAGAAAATACCATAATGTTAACAAAGTCACACTAGTATGAAAAGTTCCATCCCCAATAAAACATCAAATCTAACAGAAATAAATTATTTTATTTGTGACTCTAAAAATAGTGCAAGTGAAATTGTTACATTGACCTCAAAAGACCCTAAATTATATCCTAGTGAAGGAATAGTAAATTATTTTACCTCTGCAGCTAACAGTGAGGGTAAGTTTCACCTAAGTTTTGAAGCCAACTTTTCAAATCATAAGTTGATCCAGGAATAACTATCAACACATCTACCTTAACTCACAAAAAGCCTCCAAAACACCAGGGCATTCAAGAGAAGTTTGATTACAGCTGTTTTGTAGAGATTTGAAGATAAACTGTAATTAGGAGACAGTAGGGTTTCTAGAAGATCCTAGTAGATGAGGCTTTGAAATTTTAACCAGGAGGGAATTGACAGATGAAACAAAATTAAAATATCATTAGAAAACAAATAATTAGCCATCAAGCAAGATTCTCCCTGCAGATTTTCTTGCTAAAACAGGTCAAACAACCAACAACAGTAACAAAAAAAAAAAAAACCCAAACAAAAAACCAAACCCCAAACAAAACCCACAAACAAACAAACAAACAAAAAGCAACAAGTAGAAGTCTGCAGCAGTTCCAGAGATTGAAACAATTTTCCTCAGCTGAAATGCTTTATACAAAATTATGTATATGCCCAATGGAGTATACTAGGAACTGTCACTGAGCAAACACATCATTCAAAGCCTCTCAGACTGGAAAATACCAACAGGACTACTGAGGCAGAGCACATCCCAGAATCTGTACAGGAAAAGTAAAGGTTCCATGCACTGGCCAAGCAGCTTCTCCCACACAGGAGACAGCAGGGTCAGAATGCAGTGAGGCATTATCCAAAGTAAAGAGTGGCAGCTGCTCCTCAGGAAGAACTGGATCCTGCTCAAGCAGGTTATCAAACAAGGAACTCATGCTTGGAGACCTGCACCAATTCATGATGGGACCTGAGGTCAGGGACACAGTGCAAGGTATTATATCAGTGCAAGGTATTATACTTTATCCATTATACCCCACTCCTGCATCAGGGGTTAGCCTCAAGCTAATATAACAGCAAACTGATCCTTTTTAGACCAGTAATAGCTGTTTCTGACCATGCCAAAAGGACATGGTTTTCCAAAACTAGGGAACATAACCTAACAGAAGAGTAAAAACTGCTCCTTGATTACGACTAAGAAACAGTAAGTCCAAGTGGCTCTCATAAACAGCTCTGTGCTATAAAAAGAAATTGGGGTGCTAATGAGAGTCAAAGAGAGGCATAATTTTCATTTCTTGTCTGTTTAGTCATCTCTCCAAGCTTTACAATTGCATTGAATTTCCTAAATAAACATTATTAGATTCTTTCATCTACCATCGGAAATGCAAAGTAAAGGACAACAACTGTTTGTAATCATCTTATTGGCAAGGTGAACCCATAATCAGGATTCTGGTCTGAGTAGAATCCACTGTATTAGAAAGCTCTTCCCAGAAATCCCTGTGAACATAGTACTAAATCTGAACCACTACAGAGAAAAAGGTGGCACCCACTAAAGACCTTTGAGGAAGCATTGCCAGGAATTCTGGTGATGACAACCATCATCTTTGCTGATGAGTGCAAGAAAGTGCCCAAGGGTTCTGAAAAGCAGTCAGGACCATTGGGCTCAAAGGCTCTTGGCCAAAAGTTCAAAGTTCTACTGCCTGGCCAACAGAAGTGCCATTGCTCATGAGTCACTTCTGGGCCTGCCATTGCTTCACATCTGCAGCAAGAGCCTGATCAACAGCACAAAAGGACCTGCCCTGAGGAGCTCCTCAGGTGACACTGACTTGGAGGGAGCTGGAGGCCGCAGGAAGGTGCCATCCCTGCAGAGGGACTGCTGGCACTGGTCCCTCCCTGTCACTCAGAGGGCCCTGCTGGCTGCAGGGTCACCTGCCAGGAAGCCCAGGGGGCTCAAGGCACAGCCTGGGGCTGAGGTCAGGGACAGCCCTGCAGGAGAGGGAGAGCAGGGTCAGGAGGGGATCCTTGTCCTGCTGGAGGTCAACCACGTCCTGAGCACGAGTGTGGCTGCCAAGCACAGGGAAAGGATGGTGGCTCTCAGCCCAGCAGCTCGTCGGGCTTCATCTGGAACATCTTCCTGTTTGGGAGATGTTCCAGATGAAGCCTGACGAGCTGCTTGGGCTGCTGTGGTCTTGTTCCAGGAGGTCCCAAATCTGGACCTCTTGTTCCAGGTGGTCTTGTTCCATGAGGTCCCAAATCTGGACCTCTTGTTCCAGGAGGTCCAGATTTGGGACCTCCTGGAATAAGACCACTCTTGACAGCTTGGAGAAAATCCAGAGCAGGGCCCAAGGGTGGTGCAGCATGGGAAAGAGCAGGCAGGGGCAATGGAATTCTTCCCTTCAAATAGCTGCCAGGAGCCACAGAGAAGACAGACTCTTCTCAGAGGTGCATAGAGGAAAAGGACAGGAGCCAACAAGTTGGAGCAAGGGCAGAGCTGTCTGGGAATTGGGGAAAAAAGGTTTTCCAAAGAGGGTAGATAAGCCCTGAGTCATGCGGTTGCAACCGAGGCTGCAGAAAATCCATCTCTGGAGACTCTCAAGGCTCCATGGGAAAAGGTCCTGTGCCATTTTGAGGTAGCCCTGCTTTGGGCAGGGGGCTGAGCAGAGACTTTCATGGGTCCCTACCAATCTGCATTCCTCCTTGAGGCTTGCTTTGGCTTGGTTTGTTTGCCTTGAAGGGGGTGAGCAAACATGGGGTGGGGTTGACAGGGGAACCTGAGACCCTTTGTTCTCTGAATGAGAGGTGTGTGTCTGTGACAGATGCAGGCACAGGCATAAACAAATGGATCCACATGACAGAGGAGGTCTGTAAGCTCTGCCAGCAGTGCAAATATCCGTCATGTCCAAGAATCTGGACCCCTCTCCATCTCCTGACATTTTCTCAAGAAACTTCCGTCCTCTTCCCAAGACACTTCTCCTCCCGAGGCTTCACATGACATTTGCATAAGGGACTAATTATAATCAGGGCTGTGCAAGCAGCAAAGATGTGGGTAAGAGAAAACCTGTTTGATCATCAAAATTGCTCACTTTGGAGAGGAGGAATTTAGATGATTATACATCTAGATGTGTATGCATACACACAGGGGTTATTTTATTTTGCTTTTTAACATTTACTGTTACCATAAGATGTTTCCACACATCCTTTTCAGGCTTCCGTGTTTAGTATAATTATTTGCAGAGTTGTCTCATGACCAGACACTTTCAGAGGTTCCCTCCCAGTGCAATGTTTTCCCCGATTCCTTCTGACATTCATCCTGTGGATGCCTGTAAACACAAGAGAAAAAACCTCTTCAGTCACAACAGGGCAGAAGCCAGTGACATAATTGCCAGGGACAAGATTCTAAACCTGTTGATAGCAGAGATAAGGTCTGAGGTAGAATGATGAAAAGGAAGCCTTATCAGAGTATCAATCTTCAAGGACCTTCCAGTAGAAATTTCAGGGCATTAAAGAGGAATGGGCAAGTTCTTAGCTTTTGCTTTGTGCTGATAGCCAGAATAGGATCCAATAGACAGTTCCAATCCCAGAAATCACAAGTACACATGAAATACTAAAACATTTACATTGGAAAGGCCAGGAGATTAAACAAGCCTCAGTTACTTCAACAGTATAACATTTTACAAGAGCATCCAGAGTTTCTCCCTGAATAGTCTCAATTGACAAGGACTGACTTTGGAAAATTTCCCTGAATCCTTCTAATCCCACATATAATTCTCATCCCTTTGAGAAAATGAACACGGATACAATTAGCCTGTTCAAGAAGAATTTAGCAGAATATCAGACTCAGTACAATAATAAGTAGCTTCTCCCATTTCACTGAGATCCTATCCTTACATCTCATAAATGCCAAGGTAATAGCTGACAGAAACAATGTTTCCAGTTTGCAATATCCAAGAAGAAAGCCAGACAATGAAGGGGCAAGTTTCACAACAAAACCCAGGCATGAACTTTATTGTTTACATGGATCAAGTTCCTGAAAGCTATAGTTTACCATTTCAAACCAATGACCTTGTCCAATGATTAAGCCAGACTCAACAGCAGATCCTGAAAAAACCCATCAGCTATGTCACAAACCCCTAGACCAGCAGCTGCTGTCTGCCTTATTTAACAATGGGGATTGCTACCAAAATCCACATGCTTCTCCCTGGTCACATTTCTCTGCAACCACCAAGATGCAGACATCTTAAACCCAGTAAAGTCCAGCTATGACAAGCTGTCCTCGACACCACGCCATGTCCTAGATTTAATATAAAAGATAAAAGACATGGTGAGGCTGGCCCAAGAGAGCTTGCTAGGAACCAGCCTGATTAGAAGAAACAATATGACACAGCAGCCTAATTGAGGCTTGAAGCACTGCTATTTCATTCAGCAAAACTGTTTTCAAATATAATAGTTGAATAACTGGGTTAAGTGCATTGCCTATGTTATGAACCTGACAAGAGGAACCAGCTGGAAACTGAGCTGGAGCTGAAGCTCTTTATCATCACAAGTGAAAAAATCTAGATACCATAGGAGACAAACTGTCACAACAACAGAGGGACTAAGAAGATCAGATAGTAAAAATGTTTGCAGGTGTCTTTTGGCTGCAATCCAGAAGATTCAGTCTGATTCAGCATGGAAACTTAAGTAAATCCATAAACTTACCTGCAACTCTCTGCAGTGGGTACACTAGAAACTAAGGATTATAATTGAAAAAGAGGGGAAAACCAATATTAGTAAGAAGATACAATTGCAAATGTTAATGCTCTCTCATATTGAACTGGAATGGGGTGACCCTGAATGTACACACAGACTGGGGAACGAGAGGCTGGAAGCACTGCAGAAAGGGAGCTGGGGGTCCTGGTCCATGGCATTGAATGTGAGTCACTGAGCCCTGGCAGCCAGGAGGGCCAGCCCTGCCCTGGGGGGCAGCAGGCACAGCCAGGCAAGGGAGGGGATTGTCCTGCTCTGCTCTGCACTGGGGCAGCCTCACCTCCAGTGCTGGGGGCAGGTCTGGGTGCCACAACATCAGAAAGACACTGAGCTGTTGGAGAGTGTCCAGAGGAGGGCAACAAGAATGGCAAAGGGCCTTGAGGAGAAGCTGTGTGAGGAGTGGCTGAGGTCACTTGGTCTGTTCAGCCTGGAGAAGAGAAAACTGAGGGGAGACCTCATTGCAGTCACAGCTTCCTGATGAGGGGAAGAGGGGCAGGCACTCATCTCTTCTCTGTGGTGACAAGTGGCAGGACCTGAGGGAATGGCCTGAAGCTGTGTCAGGGACAGTTTAGGTTGGATATCAGGAAAAGTTTTTTCTCCCAGAGGGTGTTTGGGCAGTGGAACAGCTCCCCAGGGAAGTGGTCACAGCACCAAGCCTGACAGAGTTCAAGAAGCTTTTGGACAATGGTCTTGGGCACATGGTGTGACTCTTGGGGTGTCCTGTGCAGGGCCAGGAGTTGGATTCAATGACCCTTCCAGCTCAGGATATTCTGTGATTTTGAGACATACATACCAGATGACAGGTCAGCTCCTTTCCTGACATGTGTTGAAAAGGGCCAAGGGAAACTTTAAGTAAACCAGTTTCTATCATGTATCGACAAACTGGTTGAAGTGATTCCAGGACTCCAGAAATTTTTAAGATTTTATCATTCTCAAGGCCTAAGGAAGTTAAATAGGAAGTCATCTGAGCTTCAAACACTTTTAAGAGGATTAATACACCTTTATCCTCAGAGTCTGTATGATGCCCTATACTTATGACATGTCATAATTTACAGTTAATTCACATTCAGTATTGAGTTCTGTGATATGAACATAAACACCTCCAATAATAACAAACCATAATAAATATGTTTAAGTTTAGGGCTCTTCTCAAGTGGAAAACAAAGTCATACCTGGGAACAACGCATAGCAGAACTAATGGAGATGCATTTTTGCTATTTTGAACAAAGCTGCTGTCTTTAATAAATCTTATAACTTTACAGAGAGTTACACTGATTTATTATTTTTTTAAATAGTGCCTGGAAATGAAGACAGATACTTTATTAATTTTTCTTACTGGAAATTGTGTGTGTTCTGTATTACAATTACAAGTCAACATTGCAAGACAGACCTATAAATCAGCAATAAAGCCAATCATTGCTGCAAGAAGCTAAAACCTGAGAAACAGCATCAAAACTGAAGACAGAGACTCCAACATACTCAGTGCGTGCTGTGAAAGTACACAGTAGTTGCCCAGCTGTGTTCTGTAGAGGTTGTGTACATAAAGACAATTCAAAAATTATATTCAAAGGCCTTCCTTGAGTTGATTAGCTCACTCCATGAGAAGAAAAATCAGTAGAAAACAGCACTAACAAATACTTACAGGAATAAGTTCAAGTACCCAGAATTCAGACAAGGAACATAAGTAATGCCCACAGAAGGACAAAAAGGGTTTTGTACTTTGAAACAAGCCCCTATGACACAGTGAAGTTTTTATTTTTGTTTAATACTTTGCAGAAGTCATTGCAACTAGAATATTCTCACAGTTGTGCTGAAACATATGAAAACAGAGGCTCTTAAAAAAATTACACTGCAATCAGAGACTTAAGTTTGGAGGCATTTTCCAAGCACTTTGCAAACCAGCACAGTCTCCATTCATGTTGCTAGCCTACAAACAGTCTCTGTGCTGTGGTAATCAGCAACTGAAGACTCCATAATTCTATCAACCCAAGAGGCCAAGCAGGCCCAGATGAGATGAACACCACCATGTAGCTTGGTGCAACACCTACAGTACACAAACTCCTCTCCATTTGATCTTTTACAAGTTGTCTGTCTGAATTTACTGAAACATGACTGACACAGCAAGTATGTGCTTTGGTATAATTTAATTTCAGGTTTCTCTGTTCAACAGAAACTCTGGCAGAGGGGTGTTATATGGAAAGGTGAACAGAGAAAAGTCCATTTGTACTAAGTGTTTACGAAATTATCTCCTTACTTCAAGTATCTCTATGAAACACCAAGTCATTGAAGCATAAAATACCAAATACCTCCCCTTTAAAACCCATTTCTTGAATTAAAACTGTTCCATGACACAAGAGAATGATCTATTACTCTTGGAGTTACCAGTCTTAGATACCTCACTGTGCCTCAGTCACTAAAATCAGACAGGTGTTTGTGGTTCTTTTTCTGAGTTCATGCGATCCACTTGTCACCTCAATTTTTTGCCATAAGCAGAAGGCAAAAGAATACTGAACTACTCAGAACTGTTTCTAGATTGAATATGCACCTATTTACCAACTACCTTTGTTACATTTGCCAGGCATCTTGCAATGTTACTGGAAAAAACTTGCTAATACAGTGCAGGCTGACTGCATGGGAAAAAAATAAAGAAAAATCCACAAGTGACATCTATCATCTAGGTATGATTTTTCTCTGTGTACAGCTAACAGAATCATAAGCTACTATTGACACGGAGCCAGCTGAAAATGTGCTCTGCAGCAAGAGACATAATGCAGATAAATGCCCCTTTTTTGTGCTTTAAAGAATTCCATAGGCTCTTTCTTCTAAATCCTTTCATTAATTGCACTGTCTTGTAGAATCCAGCATTTTTTGCAGAGGCCAAATTTTTCTTGATGCACATTGAGCCTGCTTCCCCCTTCCCCAGCCCCATCAGCTTAAAGAGAAGGTGGCTATTCTGTGATTGAATATGGAACATCTATCCAGAAACGTGCTCTGGGCAGACAACAAAATGACTATGGGCTGCAAGTTGTACCTGTACTTACACATATGGGGATTAGTTCAAACTTCTCAGCACTCAAATATGCAATTTTATGCAGCAATACATTAATTACAGTTACTATCTCCTTCTAGAGCCAGATTTGCTGCTATTTCAAGGTCTAGTTGTATGACTACATCTTCTGACACAATAAAATCATTATCACCCAGTTCTTTCAGGCATACATATTACAGGAAGGTACAGTAAGTACAACTAGGAATCATTTGTAGAATTATTGAAAAGTTTTGGCATGGAAGTTTAGATTCAGTTTCTAAGAGAGCCACAATACCATTGGGAAGAAATATTCCTCCACCATCAATTTTGTTTTTAAATGAAGACAAGTGCAATACCATGGACACATGCATGTTCATATGCAGAGCCTTGCTCATCTGTAGAAAAAAGTTATGACAACTTTTCAAGCAGAGGTGGCTAATTGTGATTTGAGCTGGGTATACTACAACACTCATTTATAAACAGACTTTGCTGAGGTGAATGCCACCATTGCAGTGGCACAGGACTGACTTTGTGCTCACTGGAGTGGAAGTTCTTCAGGGAAGGGAACGGTGAATTCTGGGGAACCAATTTGTTAAACACTGCTGAAGGAACACGGCAGAGATGTGGGTGTTCAGTGCTCTGATTTAACAGTCATTTGAAATGAGTATGAATAGACAGCATTACAAATCAGCAGGCTGTGCCTCAACTGAGGAATTAATCAGTGTGTCGTGGTTTCTGGAAAGCAGCACTTAACTTCAGTGGACAGAGAACTGCCCCAAAACAAAAGGACATAAGAGGAAGAGAAGGCAGAACCTCTGTAGACTAGTTATATATCCTTGTCGGTCACAGAGGAAAATTAATGTTATTTTTATTCCTTTAGAACTGTTTCAAGCAATTATATCTCATTTACTTGGGTGCCAGACAGTGCTTGCTCGAGTCAGGTCTCTTCTACTGCCAGCAGCAGTACTCTTAGCCTGCAAGGTTCAAGGTCACGCAGTATTAAACTTGCAAAGGCATTGGCACAAAGAAGGTAATAGATGTTGTCAACAATACTGACATATCTTCCTGAAATAATCCATCTTTTAATTTTCATATTCATTAGAAAATTCAAATGATTTTTAAATGTGTCATGACACAAAACAGAGCCTATAAACCTACACGTTTCTCAGTTAGGGAGAAGTTATTCTAATCTGAGAGCTACTTAGAAATCTGATAACAACTAAAATAAGTACTGTCATTTGACAGAAAAAGGAATCCAAGACATACAAATGAAAAAATCTTCTACCTTAAACAGACAGAAGATACGCTTGAACTGTACAGTGTTCTGGGATCTGCACATTATGCACACACCCCTCTGTCTTAGAGGGTCCAGTGCACAAAGTTCAGTACTGGTGCATCAGAATACCAGCAAGTAGTCATAGTTTAAACACAGATGTACATAAATTTTTAATGTAAATCTTTTAATATACATTCAATACTTCCTTCTACTTTCCATGCCCCTTGTGGTACAAGTAAATCTAAATAAACCCTTCTTCCTTTTTGTGGCATTGCGAGGTCAGAGACTATATGAACTCAAATCAATTATTAACAATTATTCTTGCAGTGAAACAAATCTATTTCAATAATTATAGCTCACAGAATTCAGTAAATTCTTCCTGACCCTTTTCAGTGCAATTGATGAAGTTTCGCTTCTGTTTTCATTTAAAAATAAATAGTTTTGATTATATACATTTGGGGTTTTTTCCCTTTATCAAGTGAATTGCAGCTATCTAGAAGTCATTGCATCTTGAACCTGTACAAACACAAACCAACGGATCCCTACCTCAGTATCCAATTGCTCTTCAGAACTATTAAAAATGATTTGTTTTGATTTAGATGTTCAATATGTTAAATTAGCACCTTGTTCCACAGGGATAGAGGCTATTGGACAGAGGGAAACTCTTCTTGCTTATGCGACTTGTTGGATACTTAAAGCATTTCAAAAGATCTCCTTGCCCAGAAGGTCTGGGATAAAAAGTTACTTCTTATAAATATGTACATTTAACCTTAAAGTATCATGGAGGAGAAGTGTATGCAACAGAAAAAGCAGGAAAAACAGCTTCCCACTTTTAATCTGGATGAGACAAAAATCCCACTTGGTCTCCAAAAAGTGAAGTTACCCAGTTTTTACTTAGATTGGTCTCTCAGGGAATTCTATATCCCAGAACTGACTACTGGGCTGTAGTCTGGAGAAAGTATTCGTCCAGAAAATCCCAAAGGATGGAGTGAAAAAGGCAGCAAAATTGTAACCAAATAGAAAACACTGAACATTGCAAGAAGCATCACAAATACATACAGCTGGGTTTGTGTTTTTAATAAATTAGGGCTGGCCACTTTGTCTGCTTTCCTCAGTTCCTTTTTTATCCTCTCTCACTAAAGCTTTGGCTCTTTTCCTATCTACTCCCCAAATTAAGGCTGAATGCCAGTGATATTTGATAGCTGAATTGCAGTTCCCAAGGGCAGTCTGGATACAAATTCAGATCCAAAGTCCAACCCAAAATAATAAAAATCTTTCAGAAGTCTCACAGAAATAACTCTGGTTATTTCAACGTCTTTCCTTTCTAACACCACTCTTGTAATTTTTTTGTAGATTCATTTATGTTTACCACTACTCCACTATTAACAATCTTTTGTTGAAGTCCCACACAACCTAGATTCCTCACAGAAAAGCATCAGTTAGTATTTTCCATACAACATGTGGGTAGTAAGTAAAATGAACATTACTCTGAGGTCTTGGAGACAGAAGTTTTTTAAAGGGAAGGATACTCATAAACATTATACAAAAAAAAAACCAAACACAAACAAAAAAAAAAAAACAGGGCAAGTTTTCTCACTTAATTATAAAGTTGCAGCCTGGAGTTGTACTCTAAAACCTGGAGTCATCACATTCCTTAAGAATCTGACTACAAACACAGTTCTTCCAAATCTGATACAAAGGATAGTACAAAGGGCTGAGAAAGGGAAACAGAATCATTCCTAAGAAAGACCCACCCCAGGCGGGAAAAAATGTAAGGAGTTTTCCTGCAGTAGCTTTGGGCATTTTGGTTATGTGCACATTTTCTTTGATTCATCTGTTCTAGGAGGGTGGTGCACCATACAAGCAATGCCAATGTTTTGTTTGCCCAATATTGGGTCAAACAAATGTGCCTGCATGGAATTTTGATTGAAAACCTAATGTAACTAAAATGTTTGCATGGCAGCACAAAGATACAAGGCTGACACACTGCAGTTTTTTCTGCCTTACTAACCAACCACAACAAGTAGATTAAGGAAGGATTGTAATACAAGAATATGTTACTCTCTGTTAATAAAGTAACTGTCCAAAGCTACATTTCAAAATTATTAAACAAATAGTTTAGCAGGTATTATGGTCTTACAGACTCAGAAAATTACCTAGTTTATCCTAATAGACCAGGTTACCTTTTAACTATGAAAAAAAAAGAATAGAAAAAATAGAAGACAACAATTGGATCAAATAAATTGATTACTCAGTAGTTGGTAAAGGACTGAAGAATAGTTTTTGTAATTTGTCATTTTGAGCCTGGGCTAGACAACTCAACTATTTGGGTTCAGGTATTACTTGTGCCTTGAATAAATCCTTAAGGAATTTTCCTCATCTTTAAATTTTCAGCTCCCATTTCTCAACTTTTTGTCTGTCTCATTACTATTTTTATATAGAAAAGAATTAAGGCCATAATAACAGAACAAACCTTGGCAGACTCATTCTCTATCATTGCATTTTAGGTCATCATCTGATGGCTGCTTTCCGTAAATACCTTTAATTCATGTACACAGCATCTCCCCTGATTTCAGCTCACTCAAATTACTGAACTTTAAAATCAGGACTGTGATCTGGGACTGTCCAGCTGTAACAGAAAAACCATCACTTCTTCTTGAATAAAGACCTTGCATAAAGAGTTAGATTGCTCTTGATCTGTTGGAAACAGAACCCAGTACAAAGTCTATGGCTGAGCTCAGCACTGAACCAACTACTAGAAACAGAGAAGTTCCAGCCTAAAAATTATATTCACTAATGCTTTATCAGAAGGAGTATTATAAATAGAAGGCACTATAAACATGATGGCAAGACATTAAATCCTTGCTAAATTTCTCTTAAGGAAAAATGTTGAGCTTCAGTAAGATTTATGAACAAGCACAGAAAGAGAAAAACCTAAATGAAACTTCCAAATTGAACTATGCACTGATTTTCATTTTGACAAGGACTGAAAATATCAACTTTGCCTCTCACTAAGATGTCAGTCACTATTTAGTCAACAACATGGGTGCTTTGCAGAACCCAGAGTACAGTCAATGATATTATACCAAGCCCACAATTTTTTTTCAGTGGGCTCCTGGTTTAAGCAGAGAGAACTGCAAAATGTGGCAAGAAACAGATTCCTATTTGTGAATATTCCTTTAAAAGTTTTGATAGCATTCAAAAAACATGAAAAAAAAAATCTTGTGCTTTATGTCTGATACAAATCATGCTATTAGGTTAGCAATTTTGTATGGGAATCTTGAATGGTCTCTGTGCATGTCGGGATTGCTTCTTTCACGTTGTACAAATGGTGCCGTTGAGGAATGCCTCATTCACTTGAAAAAATAGTTCTAGAAACAATGTTTTGTCTACTGCTCTGCCCCTTGTCACGTTGCATTAGAAGTAGAGGAGGAGAGCTGATTCAGATAGGGATAGCTTCCTAGTACATTTACTTTTGATTAAAGACAATATTATTCTGTTTTATGCAGTAGGCAAAAAAATCTGCTCTATTAAGAGTCTATAGCACCCTAATGAAGTCTGGCAGAACACAGGAGGAAAACTGGGTCCCTACTGAGTTCTCTGAAGGAGCTTGAGTCAAACAGAGGAAAAACACAGGCAAGATGCTAAGCAGGAGAGTTCAGACACAAACCTGACCACAAAGAAAAATGAAAAGCTTATTCTAAGGGGTAAAAGTTTTCTATTATAAATAATAATAGGACACTTTCAGTAGAGTCTTATTAAACATATTTTCTTCTGCACCATTTTTGAGTCAGATTCCCTTGTGTATTACTATAAACATAGTGTCACCAGTTAGTTTTGCCTAAGTAGCCCCCACTGGCTCGTTTAAACTGGAGCATTCCTTTTTAAAGACTCATTTCTTTTTCAGTTACTTTGCATGCAGTGCGAAACAGTGCATGCTCTGCTAAAACAGAGCTGCACAGGAGGAGGCCAACTGCATAATAATTCTTGAAGAGACTGACAATAGCTTGAATTAAATTATGCTTCATTTTTCTTATGTGTTTCAACCTGATTTGTCTTAATAGCATGTTTGCAACACGTTAATTATAAGGACTTGACACTGTACAGTTGGTATTTAGTAGAAGAAGGATTTGACTAGGAAAGTGAAAGCTAAATATCTTATATACACACAAATGTTTGGCAAAAAATTAGATTTGCAATTAAGCAATCTTTCCTGCATTACCTACAAACTCAGCATTTCTAAAAATGACCATCATAAAGCACCATGTCTCAGATATCCTTTCATTTGTCTAGTGGTCCAACAAAATCACTGGAGACAACACACACTGCACAAAAATCTACCCATTACATAAAAGCCAAACAAATAGGTAAACACAACAAATCCACAGAGAAACCTCCAGGCTGAGCTGAGACCTGTTACTGCATTGTGTGAGAGTCCTGCCATGGCCTGTCAATGGGAGAGAGACCCCACACCAAAAGCAGCACCAAGCATTTCTCTGGAGTCAGTGAAGCTGTATATACCTCTCACAGCAGCTCTGAATTTGGCTCACTTAGATACCGAATGCACCAAGGAGGGGACAGGAGCAAATCTCAAGTGCTGAACATAACATATTCATGCATTCCTCAAGTAATCAGAAGTTAGACTAAAATGTTATTTAAAAAAAGAAGTGAGAAAGAACTTGCTGACATCAATTTGTCTTTGATATATCTTTCAGTAATATAAAAGGCTTCCCATGATACTTCTATGAATTGTCTCTCCCACCCAGATCCCAGGTGTCAACTGGCCTCAGTTTCAAATATATTCCAAATGAAACACTTTGCACATCCTCCCTGAATGTGTTCCTTTCGGGGGTGGGTGTGCTGGACAGTTTCGCAGAAAGCATTTGCTGTAATTAGACAAACACTTCAGGAGAAACAGTTGAACAGATTTTCACTGAACTGCTGTACCTAGTTAGACTTGTGCTTCTGCTAATAACAACCTCTACCAGTTTCAACCCTAAAGATCTGAGATGCAAAAGACAGCATGAATAATTCAGTGAGCATGAGGTCCTGAACCTACCCTTCCTTTCATAAAGAGAGAAGTAATGCACCTCAGGTATAAAGTTTTACTCTAACGGGGCTTAATCTTTCTTTCTCTTTCAGTGCTTTGTTACTAAGTGCTGTGTAGGTGTGAAAAGCTGTATTACCATGTAATTTTGTTGGGATCAGACTTCCAACTACCTGCTTTGCTTTGTGTTCATTTACACAGAATGATCAAAATCTGTTTTATTTCCTAACAATAGCAAATTTTGCTATAATTATTTTAAAATGGCAAATTCAAGGAATAGTGTCCTGGTTAATTCACACATGGCACCTATCCACACACTAATAAAATACCATATTATTTATTACCTTTCTCAAAATGAACTTTGTAATAAACAACTGAAAAACTAATTGGTTTTTTGACAATGGCAAACCTTTGAATAGAGAAAATCACAGAGTCGAACACAGAGTGCAGTCCTGTGTGGTAAGTGGTCTCCATAGCAACCAATAGATTTTATGCTAAGTCTGGCCTTTAAAAACATTTCACGTTTACCACCGAGAAAAAGATGGCCTTGATTTAAAAATGATACAACAAGTATCTTGAATGTGCATGCTTTCTCTTCTCTCTTGCAAATAAAATTAGCAGACGTCCCTTTAACACTAAATCCTCTGAGAGCTGCGTGTCATCATTGACGTATGTGTGGGCCTCCTTTAGGCTTGGAAATTTTTTTTTTCCTTGAATATCATTGCAAGACTTGAAGCCCTTTCCCCCCCATTTACCCCTCCTTGTTTTTTTCTATCCAGAACAAAAATAGAACATCAAGTTCTTATCTCAGCCAGTGATCATGGTGACAGTGAAAATATTATTGCATGCTTATCTATAGCAGTTTCAATCATACAAGCTTATAATAACTTGCAATAATGGAAGAAGTAGTAACTATAGCTGCAACGCCTGCTACAGCCTAATTTATTTTCACTCCACATTCAAGTGACTGAAGCCCCTAAAAGGAAAAGTATTTTTAATAAAGAAAGATTCCAACTTAAGAACATGTGTATGTAATTATTGACAATGATATGCCATAAAGAGTTGTATGATTATAATCATTAGCACTTAATGAGAATTTTGTTTGCAACACTGGAATTTGAGTAACAGGACATAACGGTAGACATAGAGAATCATAACTGAATTTATAATTATGCTTTCAACTCTTATAACCTGACAATATAGGGTGCACAGCTTTAACATTTAATCCAAAGCAGAGCTTGCACACTCAGGTTATTCCTCTTGGCATGGGTGTGGGATGCCTGCCTTTCGTTGATTAGGAATGCAGCCTTGAGAGCTTTGGATGAGTAGGAGGGGAAGATACAGAGATCATTTGTTGCTATTCCTGTAAAGGTAATTTCAACATGCATTCAGTCATCATGGTGACAGTAATAGCACTTCATACATAGCCTTTCACATCATCGAATGTTTGGTCTCTGTATTCCATTCCATTGCAAATGCCATAAAAGCATCACTCTCCTACCACACTGATTGCTTTCTCCCCTATTTCCTTTGTGCAAAGTACACTTTCTTTTCACACACTTTAGAAAGGTCCTCTGTTGAGCATCAGTGAAGAAGGCTTCACAATCAAGTTCTGTTTGCCATGAAATAAGACAATATAACAAAAATTACTACCCTTTTTCTTTCTTTCTACTGTGTCCTAATAGGCTTAGGTTTCTCCAAAGATGATCCTCAATGCAGCAACAAGAATTAGAGCCTCCACAGGGATGGAAACAGGCAACAAAACAGAAGCTAAAAACTTCTGTATGAAGAAGCATGATCCCCAGTACATCTCTAGAGAACACAGAGGTTTGCCCCCTGTATAAAAGAAATATGCTGCAAATCTAGCAAAGATACAGACAGCACAGCCACAACAAGGCCAGAAAATTCTCAGGTACCATGGTAGGGAAAGGCAAGGTAAACATGACATGTCATTCTTTTTATTTTCTGCATCAGGATTCACTGAGCACACTGAGGGGAATAATTAACCCCAATAACAATGTGTGACAGCATGCCAACGAAGTCTTGCTTGTGTACCACCACCAGTGGTAGTGGTACAGCACCAGTGTATCCTCACCACCACCCCCACCCCCTCCTCCCATGCACTTTTCTTCCACACAGATGGAGAAACATCATGCCAGAGTTATGATTAGCATAGGGTTGGAGCTATCAGAAACAACTGAGCAGTTCCTGACAGACCACTTTTCTTTTTAGAAGAGAAACCATAAAGACACGTACTGCATCTTCATTCCAAAAGGATGGAAGATGGAAGCAGAATGCTCCAAGGGAGGGTCCTACCTGTCAAATGCTTCCCTTGGCTCCTGGTATGCAGACAGACGTCCACAGAATCAGTAAGAACCACAGTGAGAACCTAAGATCTGCATTCCTGACCAAGCAGCACCACAATTTCCTGGGAGTTGTGCTCTTACAGCTTGCCTTGATGCCCTGCTTTGAAGGGAAAAGGTGAGTATCAATACTATGGGATGCAGCAGCATTTCCAACAAGCTTACAGTGATACCACTGCAAAAAGACATCTTATGCAAAACATAAGATAAAGATGCTGGTACTGTATTAGCATGCCTCCTACCCAGAATCGCTTTCCTTCTACTCCTAGAAGCAAATTCATTTCATTTTTGACTTTTTTTTTTTTTAAGCACTTACTCTCTTATCGTCATATATACTTTTAGCAACTCTGTTTCGATTGTACAGACCTTTCATTTTCCTTAGTTCTCTAAGAGCAAAAAGTTTCACATGGCCAACTCTAAAATGGAAGAGAATTTATGTGTTCTGAATTAAATATCTGCTCTTGTTTTGTATTATTTGGAGAGACATACATACCTGGAGAAGTATTCCCCTAACGCAGGAGTTTCTAATATTGACTCATAGCTATTTTAGTTAATCAGCCTGAAGGTCTGTGTTTGGGGAAAATGAAACAGGTAAAACACCTGAAACTCTCATAAGGCAGATTCAACAGCCTTTTTCTTCTTGTTTCTAACTGGAGATGCAGCAATGAGATCTTTTCTCAAGAACTGATTGTATTTGAAAGTGGCAACTTGTCATTAAATACCTGTCAAACATTCCAGCTCCCACAGTTAATTACAATATAATATTCACTGCCTTGAGACAAAAAAATGTCAACATTAATTTGAATTGGGGTGTGAGAGGGAGCAAGACAGTCGGCCCAGGCACTAACCATCAAGTCTACACGCTATATAGGCAGACCAAAGGTCCGCCAGCTGCTGTCCAAGATAAAAATACTCACTCAGAACTATTTTTATAGATGTTATAAAAACTTGTAAATGGGCCCAACTTAGAAGTTCTATTCTATTATGTGACTGCCTCTTCCACACAGAGAATATGTGGTTGTTCTAGTAAAAACAGTTGATTGTTTTACATAATGAAATATCCTAGACCTATTAACTTCAACATATAAACTGTTTTAATGTAGATGTGTCAGAACTCTGAAAATAATGCCTAGTGACAGCCATAGGATTAAGCTCTTCTCACTCAGTTAGAATTGCTAACTTTGATTGTAAATTGCTTTTAAAGAGCAAAGCATATACTGTAAGTCCTCCCAATGCCTCCTACTAACTGACATCAACAAGGCATCTGGGACAAGTGTATGCTAGTAATTCATCTTAATAATCTGTCAGCAAAGCTGTCCTAATAGGATGTGTCTTTCATTTTGATTAAAATGACCCTCTGAAATGTGGTTCTCATAGAAAGTTGACAAGCAGAGGCAAATTTTGAACAGTCTGGCACTTCTAATTTTATCTCTGGAAAATGAAAGTGCTGTTAAATGCTCTTACGTAACTACTCCCTCTGTTTGGCTCTCTTTTCTTAGCTTCCAGATGAAGAACCTGTCTATGCCCCTTTGATGATCAATAATAAATAGTCCTCCTTGGTCCATGTGACATTCTTTTATTTTTTATTTTCTGCCTCCATGGCATGATTTCCAGTTCTGCTTGGAAATGCCCGTAATCCAGTACCGTAGTTAAATGAACTACATTTATGCCTATATGTTTTCTTATGTTTTCTTAAACATATATCCATGCTATGAAAACACTTCTCATGCCATCTGGAAAGTTATAATCTTGGGAATTTTTTTTAATGTATAAGCTGATGGGGTACATCATGTTATCCCAATACTCACACACATTAAACTCTTCAATATTAGATTTTTATTGTGCTGCCATGACATGGTATTTCTTTAGTAATCTTGTTTGTCCTATGTCCTAGGACTAATCATCTTGAATTGGTAACAAAAACAGATCTAACATTTACTGTAAGGATGGAAGACCACAGATTTGATATTCAAGTTGTCAATACAGATCTCCATGAATTTTCTCATTAGACCATAATACATTTCACTTATGATTCCTGCCATGCATAAAATGCAATTTCAGTGTTACTATTCCAGGTCATGTTGCGTGTACATTAGAAAACATTGATAGTACCTTTAGAAGCTAGTTTCAGGCATCAAGTAGATCAACAGTGGCATCAAGAAAAGAGCCCTGATTTGGAAAGGCAGTTAGGGAAACAAAATGTTGCCACTAGGCTGTCAGTAGGAAAACAATCGCTGAGTAAATAGTAACACCAGCTGAAAAATCCACTAAAAAAGTCCACCAATTTTTTGCTTTTCAGCTACCTCTCACAAATTGTCAGAAAGCACAGGTTCTAACTCTTCAGCTAGCTAAAATAAAAAAAAAAAAAAAAAAAAAAAAACAAGATACACGAGTATTTTTGAGAGGTTTATGCAAATTTCTTCCTCCACAATTTTGGAAGGGCTAGTTGGTGATTTCATTCATGCTCTACTTAATATAATGGGAGAGTCTGGACCCATTCCAAGACCACATGATATAATGCAAGATTTCATCTTGAACATACACGTGCTGTATTCCCTTCTTACTTTTCTAATCCCATACCTATATCCTGTCAGCATCAGCCTTAAAAATAAAAATGACAAGACAAAACATTATCCCACAAGTTCTGATTTACTGTCTTTGCACATGAAGACTAATAATTAATAAGGTTTTGAATAATAATTTCAGAGTGTGGAAATATGGGACAGAAAAGAGAAGAAATATGAAAGTTCAGGTAACAGTTTTAGTACGAGTTACCTTCCTAGATAGATCAGCTAAGTCAGCCTGAAACACTTTTTCTCCTTCTTCCTGTGCTAAAACTTCAGTTGTTCTCTCTAATGTGCAAGACAACTCCTTGACCATCATTTTATCTTTGGGTTAACTGGAGAGAAAAGATTGATATGTATAGAACACAAATTCCAGATTCCCCAACTCTGTGTTGGGGAAGTGAGTGCCAGAATCAGGCTTTGTACACCTCAATCTTATACCACAACAGTAATATGTTACCACTCTCCCACATTGTAGCTTTCCCTGGTAAAGGACTGGGATCTTGGACTGTAGTTCTACATAACTATGCAGCATAATGTGGGGTTTTTGTCAGAAAGCAAAGGAAAAAAGTATTTCCTTACATCTCCTCCAGACTCACCTTCTTGTTGTAGACTCCCCTCTGCCCCTTCCTTTTGTCCAGCTTTTCAGGATCAGAGCTGAAATATGCCACAGAGCATGTGTGTGTGTGTGAGGGGGGCTAGTTCTAAGGACAAACATGGATGTTCAGCACCTCACAGTCAGAGATGTAGCAATTAAAGGAAAAAAGCTGGGAACACACAACCAATGTGAAAGGAAAAACAGGAACCACAACCTGTCATAGGAGTATGCACAAAACTGCACCAAACACAGAATTAGCAAAATAATGGAGCAGAAAAGGGCATAAAATTTCCTTTCTCTATCTTTTGAGGGTTTTTTAATAAAGGCAGCAGACTGATATTAATCTGGATTCTCACATCTGTTTCCAGTCTTCTAATTCTGAATGAGTGCTAGGATCAGATTTTGGATGAATACCCAGAGTATTCAATGCAATGTTCTACCCCTGCATGGATTCCACTTCTTTTGTCTGGCTTAGGATATCAAACCCCATCCTGAACACCATTTCTTGTCATAAATCTCACATGGATACTTGAAGCAGTAAAGCTGTGCTGTTCCTACCCTGTGCAAGGGGAAGAGGAGGCTTACACAACCTGCAGAGCAAAAGGGGAAACCTGCCAGCCTGCCCTGAACAGGACTCCCAGGCATCAGATTCACAGTCCCTGCAAGTTCTTCACTTGGCAGAAACAAAAAAAATTTAAAAATGCTGCTTCTGCTGACACTTTCCCTCTCCACAGAAATCAGCTCTGTTTGTTGTATGTAACTTTCATAGACTGGCATCAACATTCCTGCTCTTCAGAGAAAAAGACAGGTTGAAGAAAGAAATAGATCACTGAAGGAGCAAGGGAGAAGCCAAGCATTTCCTACTCCAAAAGGGAATTAAAAAAAAAAAATTAAAAATTAAGAAATGAGCCACTGATTCCACCTTCACAGATAAACTATTAGTGCTTGTTGTCACAATCACTCCACAAGAATAAAAAATTTTATGAGGGAGCAGGCAAAGCAGCAGAATTGATGTTCTCTGAAGTACCCAGTCCTCCAAGTATCGTGACAGTAACTTAAGCAGAACTGTATGAAATTGTACACTCCAGGTGATATTTAGCAACACTGCAGCATTTTTCAATTTAATTTCATCAAATAGCTTAAGGGGGGAAAAGCACCTTAAAAAAAAAATCAAAGCTCAACTGTTAAAACAACATTTTCTAAATGTATTTTTAATTACTATTCTGATTGACTTATTTTGAATTTTTCTTCAATTTATATTAAAGAAGACATTCAAATATTGAAAACCAATCAAATAATAAATAAAACTATTTACTAAAGGCTCATTTAACCCACTAAATAAGTGAGATAGATTTCAAAATTGCAAAGACATCAAACATTTGTCATCATTCCAGCTCCAGCACTGACAGACTGTCACAAATTCTTTCTTTCTACCACAGAAAATCTAGGAACATTAATCCCTGAGTTGTCTGAGCAAGAAGGCACTTGGTCCCCAACCCCAAAAGCACAGAAACAAGTTGTCCTTTACACTTGAGAGGCTGAATCCTAGGAGAAATATTGGTTGTAAGAGCATAGCATGTGAGGGGAAAGACAATTAATGTTTACTTCAGAACAAGGCATGTAAAGAGGAAAGGAAAACCTTTTCATCAAACAGTATGAGCCACACTGGAGCTCAGAAATCAGTTTTCTGGTTTTGGCTCTACCTTCATGCACCCTGGGAATACCAGCAAGTTCTTCGAATTTCTGTCTGCTTTGATTTACCCCCATTAAAAAAAAATTTAAAAGATCATTCCTTTATAAAACAATTCAAAATGTATAGATGAAAAACTCTGTAACAGATATTAGAAGATTTTCTGCATTTTGCCTAAGATCTGGAGTCTTAAAACCTTCTTTAATTCACAGTTCAGTGAATTATCCTGAAACATAAGTGTCTTTGGATAAAAACATTTGCATTTAGATACATTTAACCTTACATTAAAACCAAAGGATTAATAATCCTTTAATGCTCCTGTCATATTTATTAGCTCTGCTCAAAGTGAGCAAAAGCTCTTGGGAACAGCTGTGCCAGACATTCTTTCCCTTCACCCATTCACTATTTTTTTCCCTTCTTTAACTGCAGGAGTTCAGTTCTAACACTGTTTTTTCATACTAGTTTTTCCCTCCTGGCACAAAAATCAGAATGCAGCAAAGGCATAAGGGATGAAGGATAAAACAAATAAGACTTACACTAAATTAACTGTATACAGAGTAAAAGAGACACTAAGCTTGTTGTTCATAGATATATTCTGACCTATTCTATCACAAATCTCTACATCATTTAAATCCAAAGGTTCTCTCCCAAAGCTCAGCCTAATTATTGCTTCTGTTTGTGTTCCCAGGATCATTTAGGTTGGAAAGGAGCTCGAGAGCATCTTGTCCAATCCACTGCAGGGTTACCTAGAGCAGGTTGCTCAGGGATGTGCCCAGCCAAGTTTTGAATACCAACAAGGCCAGAGACCCCACAATCCCTCTAGACAACTGACTTGTGGGATCACATGTACAATGGAAGGTGTTTTCTTGTGCCCATCACTTGTTGTATCACTGTGCCACTGACAAATTTGACTCCTTCATCTGTATTCCCTCCCATAAAGGCATCTATATAGGTTTATGAGATCCCCTGAGCCTTCTGATCCATAGGCTAAACAGTCCTGACTTTCTCAGGCTCTCCTCACAGTGGACAGGCTCCAGTCCCTTAAGCACCTTCACAGCCCTTGCTCTGCTCACTCCTGGAAGTCTGTGTCTTTCTAGTGTGGGCAAGCCCAGAACTGGACACAGCACTCCAGCTCTGTAGAGGGGAAGCATCATCACCCTTGGCTTGCTGGCAAGAGTCTTCCTAGCACAGCCCAGGATTCTGTTGGCTTTCTTTGCCCCAAGGGTGCACTGCTGGCTGTCACAATCTGTCAGGACCCCTAGGTCCACTCCACTGCAGAGCTGCTTTTCAGCCAGTCAGCTCCCTGCATGTACTGGTGCCTAAAGCTGCTCCCTCTCAGATGTAGGACTTGGCACTTCCCTCTGCTGATCACAGCCCATTTCATCAGCCCACTGAGGCTCGCCTGAATGACAGCACCATCATCTGGTGTATCAGTCACTCCTCCCAATCCTTCTAATTTGAAAAGGGTGCAAAATTGTCCTATCATCCAGGTTCTAAAAGAGGTGTTAAACAGCATGGACCTCCATACCATATCATAAAAGTCATTGAGAAACAATCTATGGAGAATACATAGACACAAAGTTAACTTTATTTCCTTTCACAGGCCTCAGAAAATACTTTATGGAAAAGAGACTGCTTTTTCCATAATATTTACCTGAATCCTTGCAAAGCTTTATGCTTGTCAGTACAACAGAAAGGAAGGAAACACAGCAAAAGACGCAATTATGAGATTATACTACATTGACTTATTGGTGGGCAACAACTCCATAAAAAAGAAGTAGAAATACTGAGGAAAAACATTATGAGGAGAATGAGAACAGGAAACAAAATGAGCAAAAATAGTGATGGAACATGGAAGAGTAAGCATGTCACCAGCATGAGAAAGGAACAAGCACAACTTGCCATCAGCACAGACTGTCTTCTGTGGCTGTGATCTGCTAAGGTCTTACAGCTCACTTCCTTTCCAAAATCTGATTGTTACAGTTATTTCTTTCTTTTATAGCTCAGTGATGACAGCTACAGAGTACTGCTAAGACAATATCTACACCAAAAAGCCCTCAAAATACTCCTCATTCCTTCTCATTTTTCTCTTCTGTTTTGACTATTAGAGATGCACTCAGAGTTTCACAGCATGAATGCCATTGGCAAAGTGGGATCCCATTCCTAACTGCAGAGAACACACAATCTTCAACTGAAAGATTTTCATCAGCCACAGCAAACTAACATCCATCATGACTAATTTGTTTATTTTTATCAGTAATGCAATCTGGGCTAAAAGAGCCCAGAGTTTAACTGCTGCTGAGGCAGTGGTCTGGGGCACTAACTCCCATCACAGTAGTCCATCTGCCTCTAATCTATAATCAGAAATACTAATAACTGAATGCTTAACACTGCCTACCAAGACATGTTAATTGAACACTGATCACCTTCAGGCTGCTCATCATTGTCCCTACCTCCTTTCTACCATCTCCCATTGTTGAAGGTGGTACATTTTAAGATCTGTTGGCACAGTTGTGCCTTGAGTCGCTTTCTAACAAGGCTGTTACAGAATTATTTGGCTTAGTTTCCATTTTGAATAATTTTGACTGAAAAACACAATAGAACATTTACCTGTTCAATCATGGAAACTGATCAGACAGGACTGAATCTATTAACCTGTCCTGAATTCAGTAAGAGCATTATGTCTACCTGCAATCTCACTAGCAGCAGTAACCTTCTACATCACTTCAACCTTGCCATATTCTAGACAAAATGGAAAAAGTACTTTTCTGACAGTATTTTTGTATGATGGATAATGGGCATTTAACTTCTGCATTCCCCTTAAAGCTCATCCTCTGTATAATAAACCTAACTTCAGCATCTGATTTGCATATCTAGGCTTAGTATGGGTACTCACCATAACAGATCTGTTTTAGCAGTAAGATGATTTCACCTTTAAACCTAAGATGGACCAACTGGTGGCATACTGGGTGTACTCACATAGCAAGGTACTCTCTCTTTATGTCAAAACCTTGAGTACTTTCATCCTGCTGCTGAGAATGGGGACAGAAAGCATTTGGGTGGGCAGCTGGCTACGGCCAACCTGGCACTGAGCCAGAATGGCATGGAAAAAACAATGATGATGATGAATATGATACCAGAATTCATAATTCATACCAAAAAAACACTGGCCATAGAGCTTAACCTTGACTTATATGCATTCCATAGTATTATGGAATATAAACAATATTCTTCATTACAACTGTACTGCAGATCTACTATTTCACATGGCAGAGTTCAGAGCTTGCTCTTTGGTGGGCACATTTGTTTGGATACCATCATGAACCCCATCTCACTGGGAAGCACTTTTGAAAATTCACATTTGATATGAATTTATTTCCATAAAAATCTTAAGGTTCACTTCTGTTCTGATCAAAGAAGCCAAAAACTGAAATTGAGCAACATGACTAAGACCTACCCTGAGGCATAAAACACAGCAAAGAATTCATATTAAAAAAAAAAAAAATTTAAAAGTTTCTGCTGCAATGGCAAGCGCAAAGAAAACAAAACATGTGAGGCTTGCCTGTTACATAATAAACATTTATTCTGCTCTCAGTTATGTTGCTTTAAAACCAAACTAATCCAATGGACTAGCAATGTTTCCCTGACATGTACTGGTACAAGAGGGATGGAGGGGAAGAGAAAAAGAAATCCAGAGAGATGGCCAAACAATGTCATATGACTTAAAGCCAACTCTGTCCTCTCCCTGCACAGAATAAGATTAAGAAATAGAATTTTTATGTCACCTGGCATTAGCTTTAACTACACAAATTTTGTTAGCCCATTTTGCAAGTACAGAGTTCATTACCAATTTTTGACATACAAAATGGAAGACATTGAAAGCCCTTTATTTTTTTGGAGGTAGCCTTGCCAGCTGTATTACATGAAAGAAACTCTTTCAAGAATATTCCAGAATGAGGCATTCCAAGTTTGCCTGTCCCAAGTTCATCTATTATTTTTTCCATTTTAATGTCAAGAGGAAAAACAAGGCACACAGAAAACACACCAAATAAAAATTACCCCGAGACAAATGCAAAAGTCAAATCCAAATCTAAAATATTGTCATAAAAACCCAAGTCCAAGGGGTTCTACACCCCATGTTCTTTTCAAGAGAATGAAGTATCTTTGACAGTTTTACTGTTGCTTCCATTAAAATTAATGTAGCTATATGTTTTGAATTGCATCAAGCTGATCTCAAGAGGGATGACGTGAGGATTTCTTTTCACATTTTGAATGCTACATGTAGCAAGCTTTGTCAAGCACTCTAACAAAAAAAAGACTTTCAGAGGAGAGACCTCAGTCTTATGCTTGGAAAAATCTTTGAGGTTCACCCAGTACTCTGTGGCACAGCATTCTGTTTTACATCTGAGACCTAGAATATTGAAAGGATGCAAATAAATATATTGCTCTTGTAAGTGATCTCCTCTCCCAAGCAAAAAATGTGGGTTTTGTGGTATTCTCCCACCCTGGAATGTTTATGTTCTACAGGTGTTAAAATGCAGGAAAATAAAAGGTGTCTCCCTTTCTTTGTCACACATACACAAAATAATCTATACACAAATACTCACATACACAAAATAATTCCTTCCCTCTGTTCACTGAAGGCTGTGAATAAGAAAACAAGCCTTATAATAGGGAAGAGCAGGATATATTGAAGAGACCCAATGAGAATGAAGAGCTGCAGCCAGAGGGTTGCAGTTGCTGAGCACAGACTCCACTGCACACATATCACTGGCAGGTCTTATGTTCCCCTACTCACACAGCACCTCTGGCACCATACAGGAGGCATGGAGCCTGCTGCCTCTGCAGTGGCAGTTCTAGCAAATGGCTCAGATCAAACTCCCTGTGCTGGTACAGAAAATAACAGCCCATTCTGAATGTATTTTCAGGGGTTTCTAGGTGCATTATATCTCTAAATATACTAAATGTCTTTGCTTACTGACAGACCTACACACTTAGTTTAGGGTTGGAAAGTCATGCTAAAAGCATGTTAATTGTAAGAATAAGGTGCTTTAAGTAGGGGCAAGCTGTCACCTGGAAACTTGTCTGCATTCAGTAGTAACCCTGGTGAGCCACATAAATATTCAGCTGATCATCAGGACACTGAACACACCCCATAAAAGCCCTAGTGAACAGCCATGAAAATTCGACATTTACTTCTACACACCCTCTGAATACTGCTGAGACTCAGTTACCCTATCATGAATGAACTCTGCACCTGAAGAATTTACTGTGCCATAGGGAATGGTATCTACACAAACACATGATCATGTCAATCAGCACCCTAACATATGCCAGACCACAACATTCCAGTATTGTAATAATTATTTCATTGGTATTAAAATTATTATTTCATTTGATCATAACAACCAACAGTTTCTAAAGCTGTTAAAAACATTAATTAGCAAAAAGTAAAGACTTCCTATTTCAGGTGTAAAAGGTAAAGTATAGAGAGTTTCTTTTCTTAGTTTAAATCCAAGAAGGAAAATTGTTTACTTTTTTTTTTTTAAAAAAAAAGCAACTTTTGAGATAGCAGCATTTTCTAGGGATTAGTAACATTTTTATGATGACAGAAAAACACATACATGATTAATTTACTAAGATATTTGGTAACATGGAAATTGAATTAATCTGTTACAATTGATCTTTCACCTTACCATATATTTAGCCATTGAATCCATTTGTAACCTGATGAAATATTATCCAAATATTGAATGCTGCTTTGGTGGATGTTTTGGCTAAATAGCTGAGGATACTGTAGCACAGAATTGTATCATATATCTTGTTTACTACAGCCCAAAGGCAAAATTACAGGTTCTGGTATTTCAGTTATCTGGTATTCCCATGCTCAGGAATTTTCCCATGGCTGTTTCTAATACAGAGGGGTTTAAAAGACAGTCTTTAGCAAGTTGGCCATACATTACTCTGGACTTAACTATGTCAAGTCTACAACTCTGGCACAAGAACTTAGAGTATCTCCATGGCCAAATTTTAGCCAAATTCTGAGTGTAATTACATTAATTTACTGGAAGCCTGATATAACAACAGAATCCTCACACTTGGGTAATTCCTCAGCAACCCTGAGCAAATTAATGTAGTTGAGATGAAAGATTCTTGTTCTTCTATCAATTGCCAGATATATTATTCCTCAAGTCCTCACAAACTTATACACAAATACATTAAGTGCTCTGCTGAAAGTTACACATTATAGCAAGAGGAAAAGGCATGTTCTGAGACACTTCAGGCAGATTAGTATCAATTCCCCTTCATAAACACAGTGAAATAAAGAATTAGCCTTAGCAGTGGAAGAAGAGAGAATTTCTATACTATTTTTCTGCTTCATGTGCTTTTATCATGGATCAGCTGTGGTCTGTGATCTTTCAGAAGTATTTCACACATGCTGTGTGGGTATTAATATTGAGGCCAACAACAGAGAAATGCAAACTGGGTGCATACTTCACCCCGTGTGTCAAGCCAATCTAGCACATGCCAGGTTAGCAAAACAGCAGTTTCATGAGATTTGAATTGTCTACATTCTATAATTGCACACACAGTTACTTAATTCTAAAATAAAGACTTACACAGAAGAAATCAAGCCTCAGCTGGGAATATAGCATGTATTTTGAATCATTCAGGCAGGGCTGAATTCATCTGTATATGTTAGAATTCATCAATATCAGGAATTTGCAATATTTACACATTCAAATCAGAAATGGCAAGAAAATCAGAATAGTCAGACATGTAGACATCCTGTTGCCTACAAAGTAACCATGAATGCAAAAAGTATTTGATTCAAGCCTCAGTTATACCAAATGATATAATAAATTTCTTTATTCTTGACAAAACCATCAGGCTAAAAGATCTATGATGGACAAAGCCCCTTTCTTAACTAACTAGCAATGTGGCTGGTCACTCTGCATGGGAGGAGTTTGAAATAATGATACATTGTAGCTTCCAAAGGAGTTGGGCATTTAGCACAGGAGACAAAGCAAGGAACGCTGTAGAAATTTGGATTACTTTTAGACAGTTATTCTGTCATACTGCTATAAAACTCTGTTAATAAACAAAGAACCAAATATGCTACATATTGCACAAAGCTTTCATGTTTAAGAATTGCAATCTAGAAGACAAGAAGCAGATGATCAGGGAATTATAAGATCAGTAAAACCCCAGTTTAATACACAGTGCTTTTGGTTCTGTGAAAAAAATGTTACTTCTTTCTTTTACAGGCATCCTGACAGAGAACTTCAGGCAGGGTTTGAAATATGATTATAAGGTATTTATGGATACCTTATGAAGCTTTATGAAGCACCTTCTAATCATGAGAAGCACTCAGAGAAAGCAGAAAGGTGCTTGTGTAGAAATGAATGAGTGACAAGGCAGACCAGCAGCACCAGACAACAAGTGCCTCAAAAACTAAATTAAATAAAGGAGATAGGGAAGTGGATAGCCCTGAAGGTCTTGAAAGAAACAACTTTTGGGAACAATCTGGAAAATTATTCTGTAAGTTGGTTCTACCAAGAAAGTAAAGCGTTATTTTTTAGGAAATTACTACTCCTGCTGTACACAATTCCATGAGTATCACATAGCTTTTTCTTTCCACTCATCTCTCTTCCTTAAGAGGCTTAGAAAAGAGAGATAGCCACAAGTCACTCACTTTCTTTATTGGACTCAAATCTTTGTGATTTAAAGGAGAGATAAATGGAAGAAGGCAAAAAGTAAAGAATTCTCTCCTGCCTCTAATGACAGCAGTTAGGACTTTGGAACAGCTGAGGTTGCTGCAGCCTCCAAAACACACTTCCAAAATCACCTGGTTTGACAAGATATGGGGTTGGCTTTTTAAAAAAAAAAAAAAAAAGAAGTGAGAAAGCTTGGCAAGATAATTCTCTGAAGTTCTTTTGTGGCTGAAAGCATAGACAACAACAACAACCATCACCTTCACTCCTGTAGCACATCTGCTGCAACAAGAACAACACGTTATGGCAGAATTCAGCTGTGTTGAATTGTAAGGATGCAAGGATCTCCTTACAAAACATTTGCAATGAGATTTCACCTATTAATATCTTACCCATATTCCAGCTAAGGTAGTCTAAGCCTACAGTGGGACAGTATCTAGCACAACAAACCATCCACTATACAAAGTAATGGCACTTCATTAATCAACTAGAATAAATAAGTCTTGGGGAAAGTTGGGGATTTTTATGGTTTTAGAGATTTTTGGGGTATTTCAGTTGCTGTTTTTTGCTTGGGTTTTGTATGTATGTTTAGTTTTTGGTTGTTGGGTGTTTTAAATTATTTGAAATTACTATTTTATTTTGCTGCCATTACTGGTTTTATATTTTGCTTTTTTCAAGAACAGTGGATCTGGTAGAAGACTCAAGGTACCAACAGCAGACACAATCCTTATCCAAATGAACAGGAAGCAGGCATGAAATATATCTGCAAACACACCATGGCGGGGGGGGGGGGGGGGGGGTGGGTGGCAGTGTGTGCTCACTTCTCATGAAATAATGTCTGAGGAACAATGTCTGAAAGCTAAAAACCCTGCCACTAATGCTCTGCACCCCGACACCTGCAAAGAGATGCCTTGCTGAGATCAGCTCTGAGGTTTCCTCCCAGTAATTACACCAAGTATTTAAGAACTTCCAAAGGATTAGCAGAAATCATCTATTCTGCTTGGGTCTTATTTTTCTTTAGAAAACTTATTTTACTACCCTTAGAAAATAGGCTAGCAGCAATGCCTCCAGATGGGAATAACAGTAATTCACACACTTTTCTGTTTATAAGTAGAACATTCTTTATATTAATGCCAAAAGATTTCAGGACAAAATATATTTCCGAGGAATTAATTATTTCTCAAGTATACAGACTGAATAAGGAGCTACCACAAGTTTCAGTACTGGTGTAAACCAATGGTCACAATATTTTCCCTTGCTTATCAGCTCTCAGGGAAGCCCCCACAGCAGTACCCTTCTTACGTACTAATGGTTTCTTGTTTTCCAGTGTTCCTTAAGGTGATTGATGAGAAAGCACCTATGCTGGATTCTTAATAGTTTTGCCTCAAAGCTGAGAACAGATCTGGAAGCTTACTGTTCCTAAAGGTTTGCCAGAATTTCCTTGGCACAGATGGGCAAGACAAATCATGACTGATCAATCGTTGTTATTGCTAAATAGGAAAGAACTCATTTAATTTTAAAATGTATTATAAACACCATTTCTCTGTACTGCAGCTCCAAACTCCTGAGTCACTTAATGGCTAGATGTGTGTGTGTGTGTATTATTTGCATTTTACTCCAAACATCCCTAAAGGAAAAGGACTAAAGCAACCCTCAGAAAGCCAAAAACAACCAAACAAAAGCCCCCCACCAAAATAGATTGAAACATAAAAAAAAAAAAAATAGGCTTAAATAAATGTGCAATTATTAACCCACATATAAATGTGTATTCAGTTCTGCTGTCCTGATCAGTACCAATTTTCTGAGTGTAACAAATACTCTCAGAAATGAAAAGACCAAAACAGAGAAATAAGTCATATTTTTAAGACTATTAAGGGAATTATTTACCTTCCAGGGTCTGTGGCTAGTTAAAATGCTCACTAAATGTTCAGAGAATAAACCCTATCACCTGAGAAAGCACTAAACCACTCTCTGGAAAAGCCTCCTTCCCTTAACATAGATTACAGATGCCTATAGAGTGGGATAGGTGAATAATATCCACTGCACCTATTCTTACATAGGTAATTCCTAAGCCATAGGCATTTTTAGGCTGACATTCACATTTCCCTATTTCTATATTGAAGATATGCTTCTATGAATAATAAAATTTTAATTTAATGAGAGAATCTAAATTCACCTTCTATCTTTGCGGGAACTGATTATCTTCAAACACACATAATAAGCCAGAACTAAAGACAGAGAGATTGACTTGTGCTTTGTTGACACCTTTTCTTCTATCACTCGAGATGAAGATAAATGCATCTTCATCTTTGGCTGTTTCTTTGCACAGTATTTTGCCACTTCTGCACTGTTCTGAAATGCACCCTATGAGATTGAAATCTCTTCATGGAGTCAATTTTCAAGTCTTGACAGATAGGCATGTATGGATTACTAAATTGCTACAAAACCACCAAACACTTTGAGACCAGATTATTAGACACATTCCAGCTTCTTTGTATTTTTTGCGACTTGCAACTCCTGCTATCTGGCCCCTGGATTTCCTTTTTTGTAGCAGAAGATTACTGTTGGCAAGAGACGCCTAGGATTGTGCTTATGATGTATTTTCCTTTTCACAGCCAGTGTGGAAAACTACACCAAGTACCTATCTACATATTACACTCATCTAGACTCCATCTGGATCCCACTGAGCACTTGTTCCTGGGAAGCAAAAGAATATGGGTGACTCCAAATACCTTACTGCATTGAGATAGCACATTTCCCCCAGCATTAAGAGATACAAACTCCCTCAAGAGAGATAAAAACCCAGTCTTGTTATCTTGCTGCATGTTCTATGCACTGCCTTCACAAAAGGCAGCATTGCTGTTGGGCACTTTCTCCAAAGCCTGGCCACTGAAACTGTTGAGGGATGCAAATAAATAGTCCACCCTGAACGTACAGCTGTACCAACAAGTTAAGAACATGACACTGCCAGAGCATCCTCACATCAAAATGAGGAATATGTAGGCAAAGGTAATCCTGAGGATACACTAGCATGACAACAACATGAGAAACAGCAGAAACAAACACGATATAACAACCAAACAGGGGTACCAGCTTATGGGAATTGTTAACCCTGGCAGAAATTACCTGGGCAATGGCATCTGAAATACCAAAGATGTCAAACCCATAAAAATCAGGACCAGTGGGAAAAGAGTAAATATTTACTTTGGGGGAGACAAAGGTGGTAGGGAGAGAAGTGGCAAGTGGAAGAGGGGGAAGATGACTACAAGAGCAAAATCACTCAGTCATAATTGAGCACAGTACCTGACAAGCAGTCATGTGCTTGAGCACCACAATTTGCACAGGCCAATAAAATCACTGCTTCCATCATGCCTGCCTCTGATTTACTTGCAAGCTCAAGAAAACACACCTATTTTCCTTGGCATCAGTGAGGGAATTCTTGGAGCACTCTACCTAACATCAGCATAGAAACACTTCACCTTGTCCTCTCTTACAGGGAATATTTGTAAACAAGTTAACATATTGTAAACAACTTGACAAATCTAGGTCAAATGCATCATGTTACAACAATTTTAAACCACATTTTTAGCAAATCTAGTGCCTAGCAAAAATAAAAATTAACTACTCTACATACAGTAGTCCTCTATAATTCTCAGTGCATGAAACCTTCTACAAAAATGTGTAAGCTTAGGTATAAAGAAAGTTTTGGGAAGCTTTTTTCATAAAAAACATTATCCATTATAAGGATAATGTTTATTATATTTCATAAAAAGAGAGCTGCTTATGATGAGGGAGAGGAAATGGACCACAAATTATATGCTTAGCAGCAGACCTGTCAGAGACAACAGCACTGGTGTCAAAATACTGACACTAAATCCATCTCAAAAGGAAGCATTTTCTGTAGGATAAGAACTCATAAAAACTCAGGACCCAAAGCTAAATGTGACTGTAACATTCTAAACATCTCAGATGCACAAAAAGCAGGTTTTTAAATCTCAACTTGCTCTTCCCTGTGACCTTTTCAGCTTTCTTGGCTGGAGAAAACCTTTAGACAGAACGATTTGATCTTCAGGGATTCTAGGCCCTTCTGATTTTAGATAACTGTAATTCTTCCATTTTCTTCCAGGAAGGTAATTTCCAGCCCAATGCACACATTAGGCACTTTAAAGCTTGCATGGGCCAAAGTCAACACTATCAACAGAAGGACCATGCACAGCCTTTGTGTCACCTTCCTGCACAGCTGCCTCTCTTCTGGCACTCAGGGAGCAGGATGTGGGACCTGTCCTAAAATAATGTAAACAACTTAGGATATTTGTCAAGTTTTTAAAACCCCATCAACTCCCAGATCTCATCCGCTCCATAGCCCCACAAATATTTGTTTATGCATGGAGAAGGGGCTCATCTTCTTCCAGTTCAGTGACAGTTTATGTCAAATATTAACGTCTGAGAAGCCAAGAATCAAGAGTTGCCCTAAAAAACCCAAATAAAAATTCCTCTCTAAAGAAAACCCTACAACTCTTCCCACCCCAAAAACACAACAAAACCCAAACCCATAAAAAAACCCACATACACAGAAATCCCAAAACACACAAAAAATCCCAAACACACAAAAACCCCAAACAACCAAATCTCTTAAAAACTAGTTATTCTCAAGAGATTTGAGACCTACTATTGCAGGTTTAAGAGTTTTACACTAGTTTGAACTGCTTAGTTTGCATTCTTTAAGTCTTTTTGGGTGTGAATTAGCAAGAACTCAGCAGTAGCAAGTTTGCCACTTTGTATTAAATTAGTTGAATTTACACCTCTTTAAGGCTGAAATAACCATAAGTAGGACAGACAGATGACCTTGCCTACCTTAAAGGTTTGCAGCAGAAGAGCTCTTACCAATGGCTTCATATCAGTACAGCTACACCAAATAAGGAACCCAAGTAACCTCATGTTCAGGATATACACCTGAACTCCAGCTGAAATCTGCTTTCTCTTTTAATCAAAGGCTTTTCAGGTATTCCTACTTATATCACATCTAAGAATCTTTGAGACCTGATTTTCAAAGGTTTGACACTAAGAGTTTCACAGGGAAAAGGTGAAGAGACTTCAGAAGAGAAAACCCAATTCTTGGACCCCTGATTTTTTTCCCTAGAGAATTAAGTTTCACCTTAAGCATAAAAGACTCATTTCAGAATACTTTTTAATACCCCTTCATCTAAAATTTAAAAAAAAAATTTAAAAATCCAGATTTGGTTACATAATCAAATCAGAGGCTAAGCATCTTCTCAGCAAAGACCAGGAAGTTTTTATATATAACCTAATCCTATATTTCTTATAATTTAACCTTATAGTATGTAAAACTGAATGCTCACAGAAAAAAATATTTGGCACAGCAAATAAAACCCTGAAAATTCTTAAATACTTTTTATTTTCTGCCATATTGTGGAGAATATCAGATGGAAAGGCCACAAATAGCAGATTTCAGTTTATAAATTTGTTTCAAAAGCCACGGATGACTTTTTTACTCTGATTTAGTACAGAGGAACTGAAGGCCTTTGACATTCTATCAGGAAATACTGAGAGCGTGTACAAGAATCTCTTCTAACACTTCTCTCTGGTAAAAGTGGTTTCTTATTTGATCAATGTGCCATAACATTAGGGGAAAAAAAAAAGTTTAATTCAGTTTGCACAATCATATCCAGAAATCTCTTTCCAAACATGTGGCTAAAAGCTCCCAGACCAACCCAGCTTTGTGCAGTTCAGCTCTTGCCATAAATCACAGCAGAACTGCGACCATTGTCACCTATGCACAGCTGCTACGTGTAGCTTGAACACACTACAGGGATCCTTGGCTTTTTTCCCTTTTTCTGTCACTAGATATCATCTGCAGGATCAGTGATGGAAAAAGGAAATCCGTGGTCTTCAGATCCAGCAATTTTGTGGCTTCTTTCTCAGAGAAAAAGAGGTCTGTCTCTTCTGAACAGAAATAATGGTAACATTGCTCAGAGAAAGGAGAAGGCAACAGAGCAAAACTTGACATGAAAAGGACAATTACTCAACAGTGACAAAGGAGGAAAGTGAAAAGCCCCAGTCAAATCCTGAGGGAGGAGTTGGGACAGTAAATCTTAAGCATTTTCATACTCACAATCCTTGGCTGACCCCTGCACGTTCAGAAGAGCAGCCTCTCTCACCACTGTACAAAACACACAAGCCCAGCCATTTTCATGCCCAACCTATATCACTACATCAACACAAGTTCACATTTTATGACTCCTTAAGGTAACATTAAAAATACACAAATCTCCAAAATGCAATACCCTTTCTGTACCACTACACTACAATTGTGAAACAAAACTTATTCAACTGATTTTTTGCAATAAAGCAACTTCACAGAAACATGCTATTTCATACACAGTGAATAGGTTTCTTAATAGTGCCCTCTAGTAAGGCATCACCTCTTCTAAATCAGCAATAGCACTGTGCATGGGTGCAATATCTAACTTCTGGTCGAAAATAGTTATTAAACCTCTATTTTCAAACAAATACAATTTTTAACTGGCCTTTAGAATTGATTCCAAAGCACTGACCTACAGGAATAAAACTCTCTCCCACACAAGGCAAATACTGCAGCCTCTTTACTAGTGCTAATAGATGCTTTACTGAAGAATGTCAGCCATGACTCAGACTCACTTCTTCCAAATAGGAGATCATAAGTTTTAGCATTTTTGAAGGCCTGCAGTCATTAAGCTATGTATTTTTTACTCACACACACACAGTCCTTTTTTCCCCTCTGTGCTCTGAAGTGGAAAAATAATCTCTCATCATCAGCAGATTTCAGATGGAGCCGGGCCTTACAAAATTAGATCATCTAAGACACAATAATAAAAAACAAGAAAAAGAAGCAAGAACTGGTAGAAGACAAACTACAAGCTCGATAGCATTGTTTCTGTGACTAATATTTTAACACTGTTAGAGTATACAAAGGACAGTAACAACCTGCAAGAATTACAGTACCAGTAAACTCAGAGAAGTCATTGTTCACAGTGGGAGCCTCACAGCCAGCTCCAGCCTTCTCAGCAAGAAATTGCCAGATTCCTCATGCTGAGTTGAAAGGAATTTTCATATTCTAAAAGACTCAATTATGGCAATCAAAATATAGTGATTATATGCCCTTTAAACAGCAAACACACACCTGCACAAAGAAGAACAGGTTACAGGTGCAGAGAAACGAGTGAGTGTCAGGGTGGGTGCCAGCTACACCTCTCCAGTCACAACCTTAAACATGGAAAGACATTTTAAGAGCCTGCCTGGAAAAGAACAAGAGCCCATCTTCAATCCCATTGCCCAGGTTGAAACAAGACAATCAGCAATTTTAACTACTTGCTTGACATAAATTGCATAAAAGTCAGCTAATTAGACCCAAGCAAAATCCTGACATTCTGCAGATGCAGAAATAGAGAAGAGCCATTTTCCACAGGCTCAGAGTGCTGCCACTGCAGGGAGGCTGAGCTCAGCTCAGCTGACAGCATTGCTCAGTGCTACTGCAGAGACCTCTTTTATTGGAGAAATTTAGGACAACGCTTAGAGTCGTGTCAGCTCTCTTTATGAAGGTCCTCACAGAGATTTGTTTGATACAATATATTTTTACCAGATCAAAGTATACTATACGTATGTTAGGCAAAGTAGAGAGCATGCTGTACTTCCCTCTCCTCTCTCAGAGTTTGAAACAAAGCATTTAGAACCAAGGTATGAGCCATTTATCTGTCAAATAAAGATCAAGGATGATTAAGAGCCCCTGGCAAATAAAGATCAAGGATCGTTAAGGGCCTCTGACAAAGCTGAAGGTGCAGTGTGTCCCCACCCAGCTTTAAAAAGCATTGATTCAGAGGCCCTTGCTGCTATTACAAACCGGAATTCTTTGGAAGTTTGAATCATTCCCTTCAAGATCCACGAAGTTCAGTACCTGTTCTTCGTGCCTATGGAACTTTTGCCTTTTCTTTTCTCTGATCTTGTGTAATATAAGAATTAAAGTGTCTGTAATGGCTGATGACTGGTAGGCTGACATTAATAACCATATTGCTACTCTGAAATATTGTATTCTTGTTATTAAAACAAAATAAACAAGCAAAAAGCCACAAAAAACCCTTGAATAAAATAATTTACACTTCTGCCTGCTTCCTTATGTTTACAACCTGATCCAAACTCAAATTCATACTTGGAAGGTGTTTAAGAAATCACGAATCCAGCTCTGTGGATATGGGTAAGTAAAAGCTGATCAGAAGGAGTCAGTCAAATGGAAACAAACATGAAGCCCATCAACTTTATTTTTTACTGAACACTTGGATTACACTAGAAGAAAAACACTACAGAAACATCTCTGGAGACTGCAGTCTGGGGACTCTTCATTATGGCCTGGGATGCTTTAACAGATGACAATTAGTAGATTAGAAGTTACCCAGTTGAACACTTTGGCTGTCAGAAAATGTCATCAGTGAAAAGTGAAATGGGTTGTAACTGACACTTTTTTCTAAGAGAAAAATATCAAAACAAACAGGGAGCAGGGTTTTGTTTCCGATGTTTTTAAAAGATAGATCTCTTTGGGGATGCTTGTGAGAATTTTAGGATTCACTGGTGCTGTAGAGCTGTAGCTGTGGTCTGTGAGGAGGGTAGAAGCACAAGAACATCCAATCGTGACAAGACACCAAGAAGTGCACCACAGATTTAAGATTCCAATACTTCAATGCACATCTTTAAGCAGGAAAAAAAAAAAAAAAAAAAAAAAAGAATCCATTGGTATCCAGACCTTTTCTCTGAGATCTCTTACTTCTACTGGATGATAAGGAGTGAGATTTCAGCCAAATCTGATTTCTTTATACAGAGACAAGTGCAAAACCTAGGACATCTCCATATAACTACATTCAGACAAATCTTCATGCCTACAGAAGAAAGTCTTTTTTGTTTGAAGGCATTATAGCCACTGCTGCTTAAAAAAAAAGATTAGGAACCACCCAGTTAACAAGTCTGTATCAAAGTCATGAGCAGCAGTGTTCCTCAGCACAGCAAAGTGCTGGTTACACCACGCTAGAGGAGAACATTTAATTCCTTTAATTAATTCCATTAAAACTGATTGTAGTGTTTACTGCAATTATTACCAAAACATCTGCCATTGCCTCTCACTTCAGACATTTCTTCTTGTTTAGCACCTCTCATAGGAACAGTGCTCTTGAGTGTTGTCTTTCACAGAGGCTTCTTTTTGGAAATCTATCATAGGCATGACCATACGTTGCGAGAAACTTGGGCATGTGAACAACAATTGTCTTTGTATTTGACCCAATGAACCTTGTTCAATATTCCCAAAATGCCACTAAATGACAGTTTCAGACTGAATATAGTGAGAACCGTAGATGAGGTACCCACATCCTGCAAAATTAAAGTAGTAAAAGAGCAGAAATTGAGTGGTAAGGTTCTGCTTTACACAGATGCATTGTTAACTGGTTCAGCTAGTGATGATTTGAATTAGCACCTCAAATATATTTCTTATGGAGTGGCTCTGTATTTGTTTGAATTCCTTTTTCCTCTGCTTTTGATTGTTTTGGGCTTGGTTTTTTTTTTTTCAATCTGTCCCAGTCCTTCATTTTTTTTTACCTCTAGTCTCAAGTAGTACTCACAGAAGGAATCACACATGGGAACCTACCTTTAAAAACACTGCTCTGCAAAATCTGCAATGACAGTGTCCTTATGGACACAGGTGTGGAAAATAAATTTTGTCATGAATTACAGAATACCAAAGTACATTGGAGTAGACCATGTGAATCATAATTCAGATTATTCATATTGTAACATAGTGTGCACTAGTATGAAAACTAAATTACAGAACAGATAAAGGTCTCGAAACTGTGGAAAGAAATAGAAATAATGGACATTTTATTCATTCTCAAAGAGAATAAAACTATTTTCATGATGTGGACTGTTCTTCAGAGATTTACAAGGTAAACACATTTATATCAAACAAGTAAATACAGTAAAAATCAAAAACTTTAAATTAATTCTTGCTAATACTAACCTTTCAGACTTTGTGTACCCTAATTTACCTTAGTTAAACCTATAGCATAATGTTCAGAAATGTCTGGGGATATGCCAGGTTCTTTTCATGTTTTTTGTTTGAGTTTTCATTTGTTCTCTTTTAATGTGGCATTTTGTGCCAGAGCTACAAAGCTTTTAAGGCACCTAAAAAAACATAATAATCAGATTGAAATTTTAAAAAAATTATGATAAAAAATAGAATCTGCGGATTTCCAGTTCCTATCCTAAACGCCCAAAATGTTACTTTTTCTAAACTCTCTGAAATAAAACAAAAGGAACTGGCAAGAACCGTTTCCTTAAAAAGAAAAAAAAATGTACTTTTTTGATTACAGACAGCAGACCATCTCTCTAGAGCTGCTGAGGCAGCTATACTCTAGAGGAGGGCAGAGTTTAAGATAAAATAGAAATAAAGTCAGAAGACAGCACAGTGGTTTCTGTTTGCTCTAGATTGCTCCTTATACTGCATGCAAGTTTCTTTGCATTGCTTTTCAGAAATACTCTCTTCCTCCTTGTTTTCTGCACCCTTTTTAGGTGACTTAAGCAGCTCCTTCTAAATTATGTTTCCTAATGTCTAAAAATTAGGCCCCGCAGAACATGATTCTGAAGCTCTTATTCAAGTAATCTATATTTTGTAAAAACAACCCTTTAAGTGGCAGCAGAGGAGCTACATTTAGAAAGATGGAGAGGAAAAGAAGAAAGCTATTTAGTAATAAAGCAGAAAATATATGTCAACATTTTGTACATGAGAAGTGATAATATATCTTTTTTTACCTACAAAAAGAACAGAGTCAATGATATAGCTCTTTATCCAGAGGCAAAGATGATTTTAAAAAATCTGGACACTGCTTAAGTGAAGTAAATTTCACACAGAGATCATATATATTTATAATGACTCAGTCAAGTTTCACAAAAGGCATGTACACAACTCCCACTGTCAAGCAATGATAAATTTCTACAATTCCTTTGGTAATTCAACGAAACGAAACAAAAACACCTTAAGACAGCTAAAAATACTCTCCCAATAAATATTGAAGGTTTCACATTACACCTCTGAGATGCCATTTCGTGGAATAAAATAAATTTTAAGTCTCAGAGGCAAATTGAAACTTGGGAATAAGCGCAGATGCCTGGGACATTCTTAGATTTAAAAGGTTTAAAGTAATTTAGAAAATCACAAGTGCTTGTATGCAATACTGCTGCAGTGTCCAAACTGAGTTGAGAGGAAGTGAATCACAGCCTTTTTGTTCAGAAGCCTCTTGAAACACCAGCAGTATCCATAAAACTCAAAAGACATTAACTCCTCTTAGAAAATGGAGCTATACAACTGCAGTAAGATCCATCTCCTAATCAGATAATCTCGTTATTGCCACAATGACTCCATTCATCCCAAGATATGAAATTACACCGAACAGAAAGCCTTGCTTCTTTAATTTGCTTCCTGCCTGCAGGCTGAGGTCCTACACACACACAGAGTACCAGTGACCTCTCTTAAGCCAAGGCTTTTGGGCTGCTCTCTGGTGACAGGCCATAAGACAGCGCTTCTGTAGCTTTCAAGTTGCCCTATGGTGAATGTAACAGTAAAAGAGGATGTTTCTGGTTAGTGCAAATCTAATAAACTAATGGTATTCTGCTTCTGTACAATTTAGACACATATAAATAACAAACCATTACGGTGACAACTACCAAATTTCTCTGTCTATAGAAGACTGGCAGTTCATAAATATTAAAGTATGCTGTTAGCAACAAAGTACAACATATAGCTGTTATTTTTCCTAAAGATAGGGGAACAGTAACCATTGCTGAAAAAATTTATTATTTATAGACCTTTGAATTTTAAAGCCTCATCTCTGCACTATAATTTTTTCATTAAAATTCAAAAAAGTATCTGTTTGTTATCCCTTTGATGAATGTGCTGAAGGCATGGAAACAAGTAACTATTGCTGACAGATTTCCCAATGATATAATGGTATTTGCCACTTAACCATCAATAGAGTGCTTTAAATGAGCCTTAATGTTGCCAAATAACTATCATGTAGATTCATTAAAGCTAAAACACAGAAATGCTGTCACAATTGGACACTGCAATCACGCACCAATAATTTGCATCAGGGAAGTGTTACAGGGAGAAACACACTCCAAGGCAAACTTCCCTTAGGGCTTACTGCAGGGAACTTTCTAAAGCCTTCAGAGTTAGAAAGGATAACAAACAAATTTTCTACCTAGACAAAACATGCCTTGGAAGTATTAGGATGGGTCCCAGAGACCCCTCATATGGGTGCATGACTTCTGCAGTCAGAATATTTTCCTTTCCAAATTCAGTAGTTACTACCCACCTTAATTCTTCTTCAAAACAATTTCCTTCTTGTAATACTATCAGTCAGGAAGACTGATAGTATCACAGTAAAACATAAATGGACTAATTAAAAAAAATACCCAAAGTAACCAAACTAGCTTATGCAGAAGAACCAAACTGGAAAACTAAATATATTTTCCATAGACTATCTTCCATTGCTATAATGATTTCAGATGTTATAACAGACTCTGGTCATACTGGAGACTTCTCTTCCAACTGTAGGTGATTCTCATGTGAGTTTTTAAAATAGGAAGGAGGGAGGAAGAATTTCTTTTACCAAGGTTTGTTAAAACAAGAATTTTCCATCTTATCTCAAAAATGACCCCCTCCATCAAACCCCAAGGAGAGTTTTTCTTCAGAGATTTAATGATATTATAGAGATCAGGACTAATTACAAGACTCTAAAGACATATTTCAGAAGTTTTATTGGTAGGTAAGTCACACTAAGACTACTTCATGAGGCTTAAACAACCCTCCAAGCTGAAGCTCTGGATCCAGCACTGTCAGCCACGGGCTAAGGGTACAGCCACAGCTGCCAAATAGTCCAGGGTGGTTTGCTGGCTGAGGGTGTGTAACAACCACACTCTTGGATGGACTGGCAAGGCACCACTTAAAACATTCACTGAGGTTTGAATCTCAGAACACCAGTTGTTCATAATCTCTCCTGCATGGAAAGCACAATCTGGAAACAGGGTGAACTGAAAAGGCTGCTTGGTTTTTGGTCACATGTGGCATCCAGGAATCACCCTCACTACAGAGAACGTGTACGTGTTCTGTGGCTTCCACCATAGTAACAGAACTCTTTTCCCCCCCATAGATAGCAGGAGAAAGCTGCAGAAGAAGGGAGCTCTTTCAGGAGAAATATCAGGGAAAATCCCCTCCTCCTACAATCAGGTTTAAGACAGACAGACAGCCTACTGCTCCTAACAGTTACTCTCCTGTATTTTCACCTAGTGGGTTTTTTGTTTGTTTAGTTTTAGTAAGAGTATGAGTAATGTTCAGCTAATAAGAAAAATCAATTTGCTTCTAGCAAACAAATATGACAGCAAAAAAGGTGAAAATTCTCATTAATCTCTCGACACACAGTTGAAACTTGGAAAATACAGCTTATACAGTCCTTTATGCAAAATATATGAAGTGTGTGCATCTTCAGAAGTGCTTACTTAGAATGTTCTTTTCAAAATATCAAACCTTGTCAAAACTTGCACAATTTCAGATTTTACAGTAACCTTGAATCCTAGTCTAGGCTGTCAAAAAAATTTAACCCAGTTCTGAGAATATCTATGTTACGATAAAAACCTAAGCTGTTGTTTTTGATTTTTGGGACTGGGAATTGGGTGTTGGGGTTTTTTGGGATTTTTTTTTTTTTAATGTGGGCGGGGAAGGTGGGGGAGATGGAGGTTTGTTTAGTTTTGTTTGTTTGTTTTAATAAAGCTAGAGTTCAATAGATGTTCTATAGATGTCGCTCTAAAAAATAATCTATAAATTATTCAAAACTGCCAGAGAATTCATAACAGGAATCTAGAAGCAAAATCAGCAGCTTTTAGTACATTCAAATGGTGCATTTTGGGGAATTTCCTCTAGTGAAATTTCTGAAGTACTGGAATATTTGAACCTATCACAGTGGATGTTGTCCATGTCCAGATGCACTGTGTACAGATGGACAGCTAGAGAGAAGGGCAGAAGAAGAACTATAGGCAATGTAGTAGTCCTTCCACATCATCCTCTTTCATGTAATGTCCTCAGATTCACAGAGACCTCAGGAGATCACTCTGAGGGCACACATTTCTTTATCTTTCTGAAGGAGGGGGTGTTGGGCCTCTGTGTGTAAGCATTTTTATGCTAAAGACAACTGGTGAAGCTCTTTGACTTCTTCATAGGAGGTAATGATGTTTTTCAATAGCAAGCATGAAAAATTCTGTCAGAATATGGATTTGTGCTGAACTGCAGCCAATATAAGGAAGATTTACTTGTACAAAAGGCAACTCATAGCTACTGTGAGAAAGTGTGGTGCCAGTTGTAGCATACCTCCAACACAGAACAGAGCAGGTTAGCATTTAAACCTCTCAAAGGAATTTCCATAATCAAAAGCAAGAATAAACTGCAGAGTGCACTCAGGAGGCTGCAGTCACTTCACGAAAGCAAGAAAAGCCTCCAAACTACACTGCAAGCCCAGCTGACAGCCTCAAAACCCCCGAGGAAAAAATAAAAATGGTGCAACACAAGCACTTCTCCACTTTTCTTGGTGAGAAATATTCAAGATATTCACACACTCACCAGTTCTATTCCCTGTCAAGATTTTGTGCATTAAAAGCCTTGCCAGGTACTCCACAGCTAGCAGCTCACAACAGACCACAGTGTACAAAGAATATTTTGGAGAAGCTACAGGATAACCTATAGCCACATCTAATAGTGATTGTATGAATATTACTTATATCTTACCTCTGCAGAGTCAGAACAACTTAGAATGCTTATTGTCAACTCTGATTTCAGAGGACCTTCACTGCCTACAGTAAAATCTGCATTTATGTACCCATGCAAAATTAGCATTCAGAAGACACCTGAGGCTCTCCTAGCTATTTACTAGCTAACTACCTTTTCTTGATTCATCATGTTGTTGCAGCAGAGCTTCCCTGACTGTGGAAAATATCTGGTCTGGGCAAATGCAGATTCTTTGCTTTTCTCAAGGCCAAGCCTGAATTCTGCACCCTAGTTTCAAAACACTATATGGCATAAAAGAAACATGGTTTGAAAATCATCCCTAAGGAGGGAAGAAATCAATAACTTTTGATTAATATTTTTACAGAACTTGCGTAAATTCATGTCAGTTAATGATGCTGAGCTGATCTAAATGAGATAAGGAGAATCTGGTCCCAAGAGTCTCACATTCAGAATGTAATGTACCATCTATTTATCAGAGCAGGACTCCGTTTTGCTAATGTTTATTCTGTTACCACAGTGTTTAGCAAACTATTTTCGTGGTTTAGTGTTATTGCTAACAAAAGGTTTAGTGTTATTGCTTGTTAGGGTCTATGTAAATGAAGCTGTAAGAGAGCTCAGAGTTTGCTAAAACTGGTTAGGCATGTTCTGTAATTTTATCATGGATGTCTCACACAGCAGCCAGGCTGCAGTCTGTAAGCTGGATTCAAAGAAGGGAATAACTAACTGTATAACATTAAAATACTGTAGAATTCTGGACAGGTGCTGAGAAACTGCAGCTCCACACAGTGTTATGGCCTTGGGAAAACACCTCTGATAGATTTAGTGACATTGTCTCTGATTATCTACTTTTCCTCTAAGATCTGTCCTAATTGATTTTGCTCTAGATTTTTTTAGGTTGGGTCTCTCACAAGAGATTCTTTCAAAGGCCAGCCCTTTATGCCATAACTTTCCTCTAATTGCAAAACCTGCTAGACAAAGGTCCATCAGCATGGAGGCATTTTGATTCCATGCCACTTCAGATCTCCCCGTGGCATACATACACACTTCTCTTACTCTCCTATTCACTTCCATAGTTGGTGACTACCTTTGGAAGCATAGCCTCCCCTTCACCTCCAGGGGAAGATGCTAAAGAATATCTTGCTTTTTTTAAGCATTTACCAGAATGTAATGAATGGTACCTGCAACCCCTACTTTTTGTCAGGCTCATACAGAATCCCAAACTCAGAAGACAGCTAACTACTAGGTTGAAAAGTGAGGGAAGGGGGCATGAAAAGCTCTAGCTCCTCATTCTTCCCAAACATAAGGGAAGATCAATCACTGTCTACTGGAATTTAGAATACTCTTAAAAAAGGAAAACGCTACCTATGTACCCATGGCCCATTTTGGCAGCTTCTTACATCAGTTATTTGTGCTGTCTCCCTTTGCAGAATTCTTCCATCCCTATTAGCATTTTTTAAGGCCTACTAAGACTATTATAGTGAAAACAAGAAGAATCATGTTATAATGTAAGACATAAAAGTTGCTATGTTTTTGGAAACCAAATAGAATTCATTAGAGACATACATTAACCACTAGCTTCTGATCTTCCTGCAATTACCTCTTCTTCAGAAAACCATAATGAGGGTTTCAATAAAAACTGGTTCCTATATGCTAAAGCATTAATACTTGGGAAATGAAAATCACCTTCTCCAAAAGAAGATGAATAGAGAGTAGGACGGCATGAATTACCTTTGGTAAAAAAAGCCTTTTGCAAAAACATCAGGCAACTAAGGTGCCTGATATAGAAACTGCTATAGTTTTTTATGAATGGACTTAATTCTGTTGGTTTCATTTTCTTCTCCCCAGTTTCTTTTACAGCATGGAGCCCAATCCAATAGGAAAATGACATATATGCTGCAGGTTTCTGAAATTCCTTCAGCTTTTCTTCAACTTAAAACAAACAAGAATTAATGGTCCAGCACATCTTAGTGCTCGTTTGCATTCTTCCAAGACAAATCCCATGTATATTTTCAGCATTGTGCCAATCATTGTGTGGAACACCAGAAAGTTAATAACATGAGAGAAGTCTGAATGAAGAAACCAATGTCAGGTTTCTCTAAATTCTGCATATATGTTCAAATTTTTAAAATCATCATACCTTTCCAACTGATTAAAATAAATCCTACAGTAAATCCATGGCAATTCCAAATTTTTACAGATGGTCAGTGGTTGAGGGGACAATCTCATGTTCATGTAAGTCACCTTCTTGTTTTCAGAGCACAGTCAGGGCTTTCTGATGGCAAATAGGACATGTAAAACTCAGGGGAAAATTCAAAAATACAGAAAATCAGTTGGGTAATTCTACACCGTTATTAAAAACCTGTGAAGCAATCAAAACTAAACCCATGCATGCAGCAAATTTAAAATCACATGCAACAAGTGTTTCACACAGAAAACTGCATACTCCCTTTGCCCTTGTGATTTGAAGGTAGTTTACAGTCTGCTGTGGAGCACAAATAACTAGTGAGTACATTGTCTGTTTAGGGTTCAAAGTTATGGGTGTTTAGAAGCATAATTTTCAAAGTCACATTGCTTTATGAGTGTTCATATGTCTAAAGACTAATTAACTGTGACAAGCTGACCATTAGGGAAAAACATTCATACACAAGATGACAGATGTTTTAACACAAATATAATGCCAACTTAGTAATATATTAAAAAAAAAAAAGATATGACAGGTTTAAGTTTCAATTCATTGGAGATGTTTCAGACTACAGTAATCACTTTCAAACTGATGAACCCTGTTAAACTAGGAACACAATATTCCTTACTTAAACAGTGATTCCGTTCTCAAAATTGAGTGATATAAAAAGAAGATTTTACTTCTGTGCACTGTGACCTATTCCCTATCTCTATTCAGCCTTGACTGAACAAAGGTTTTAATGCTTTTAATTTAATTTACCTAGAAAAATGAGGAAAGAAAAAAGGAAAGAAAAACATAAGATGTAATTTCAAATATTTTTTCCACCAGCCACATACAATAATGCCCAAATTTATAATCCTTAATTCTAATGCCCCACAAAATTGACCTTGTATTTCTTTTTCAGAAATAAAACCTGGAATATTTGAGGGGGGAAAAAACATGCAAACTACACCATGTATTTCCCTTTCATTTGTATCCTTCATACCAAGGAAATGAAGGTTTTCCATTGTGTTCACCTATCCCATCTTACTCTTCTGCATTAGGGAAGTTTTGCAAATGTGAGTTATTCCAAACTGCAGACTATTCTGGAAGCATGAGAGCTGTTGGGACAGCCTGGTGGGTATGTTTTTAAGATGCCTCTGTCCTGACTGTCACAGCTTGGCATCTGAGCTACCACAAGCCCAGCTCATGCCATAAATTCCCGTAGCTTTCTAAGGAAATATTACAGCATCCAGCACCTATTGTAAGAAAGTCATAGCTGAATAATTTCTTTAAATGCAGCAGCTAAGCTCATGTCCAGAAACTACAGGCATGACTGCAAAAATGTCATGAGTAGCCAAGGCAGCATTACACTTCTGTAAAGACGCACAGGGAGGGGTACTTAATGGCTAGTGCTTCTTGTGTGCAGCACATTCTCTCAGGATTTCGATTTGGAGGGAGATTTTTTTGTGGACTGAGATTTGTTTATTTTGTTGCTTATATTTTTTTAAGATTTAATGTTTTCATGACCAACTAAATGGCAGTTTTCCAATGGGAAAGACTACCTTCACCTTTTGCCTGGGCAAGGAAAATAAAGTATAACAATCAAGTTTCAGTTGTTGGACAACATGAATAGATGCCCAGCACTGGTCTGTTACCATGCCTCAGAACATAATCTGAATCTGACAAAATTAAATTCCAGATTAGTATTTATCCATCCCGATAGTATTCAATCATCTCAAGCCTTGGACATACAAGCATTCTATAAGATTTCTAGTCAAAAGACTGTATCATAAAAATCAAACTTTGTAAAGCTCCCCTTCTTGCTACTGTTCAGACTGGACAAGAGCTCATAACACCCCTACAAGTGCAAAAAGAAGAGCTTGGTTGCCACAGCGTTTCTCTTACAGCCCCTGAGCCATATCAGATATACAGATTAAATTTCAACACAACCCAATGGTTTGGGGTTTTTTGCATGTTTATTTTAACAAACACCTCTGAGATGCAATCCCAGCACCATCTCCTTTATGGATCAACGTGCAAAGCACAGAGCAGGAGAGAATATCTTGCACCGTGTGAAGACTGGCACGGTGGAATGTATTCATAATACCACTTTGTGGTCAAGAAGAGTAATTCTTCATATTGTTTTCCTGCATTGAGATTACTCTAAGGCAAAAGGAAAGGAAATTAGTTTTCTTAATCACTCTACCCCAAATGCACATTTTGTGCAATGCATTAGCTCCTGCTTTCCCCCCCCCCCCCATTAAGGCTAGACTCAACACAAAAACATTCATGTCCATGGTTTTGTTAGCTCCTTATATGTTCATTTTGTGGAATCTGGCATCCTTGTAATAAGCAGAGACTATCCTAAGTACTGCACAGCAGAAAGTATCAACCATATTATACAGCAATAATGACAGTAACAACTGCTTACAGATGCTTAAACAATTTTTTAAACCCCATTTACACTGTGTAGTAGCTCCAAACAGTGGAGAGCTGAGGTAACTTGACAACTTCCATACACTGCAGCAGTGCTGAGACTCTGAACTTCTCCTGGAGGGAGGAAGAGATAGAGAAACAGAGTGCAAAAAGTACAGAAGCAGGGTATAAAAAGAGCTCCCCTGCACTATTTATTATAAATAGGAGTTAGCTATGGAACGTCCAGAACATCGTGTTTAATAGCTCTCAATGGACAGTCCTTCCTAAATTCTCTCAACTTTTTTCTAACCATTTTATGGCTTTCCTGAATGTTAAAAAATCTTCTAACAATTGATGAAATCTAAAAATGCAACCAGTCACAGTGTAAAAAAAGCAAACAAAACCCACTTCTTTTTGTTTAGGTTTTCAAATCAACAATTTTCTAATTTGTATGCCACGGAAAATAGTGAGTGGTCTTTCCCTGGCAGGTTTTTATCTTCTAATTTTACAGGTCTTTTTCATATTCTCCGAGGTTGACTCTTTTCTAGCAGGTGCAGCTTTAGTCTCTGCTCATGTAAAAACTATTCCATATGCCTCTTCATCTATTCCTGTGCTACTGCATGTTTTTCAGTTAAGCATAGTTAAGTACATTTTTACTTCATCCCATTTGCAGCTCATTCATAAATATGTTAAATGGCAAACCCTCAGACTCAAAATGCTAGAAAGAAGATTCTCAGTTACCTCTCTCCATTGTGAAAGCTGACTATTTTTACTTCAGCTTCATTTTCTCTCAAGTAACTATTCATCCAAAGGAAGACACCACTTACTTCATCAAGCTTAATTTCTTCAAGAGTTGTTTACGAGGGCTCTTTTTCAGAAGACCTTTGAAGAATCTCAGCATACTGCACTAAGCAGAGCACACACATCCATGCTCATTGACAATTCTAAAACTCTAGGGAAAAGAAAATCTAGCTGATTAATGAGGTACAATTTTTCTTCAAGGTGTGCATAGGATAAAACAAATAAGAAATTCCTTTTATAAGCATGTTTAAAAAACAAAATTTGATTTCTTTTCTACTAATATGACCAGAGGAGAAGTCAGATCTTCTGGGAAGCTTTTTGCTACAAGCCCTTAAAAATTTGCAAAAATTTTCCATTCCACGTTCTGAGGCCACTTTAAGTAACATATTTCACCTCTTCACTCACTAATTTCATGTCTGAGAGATCTCTTAAAACTCATTATTGGATTGTGTCCACCCCTGAGATTTGTAAATACTAATTTTACCTTTTCTTAATTTCTAAAATTGCATATTACAGCTGAAACCTCTCTCAATGACAGTTCAACAGGAGTAGCTCCTCAACCTGACTCATGGAGGCAAAAACCCCAGTGTGAGAACATGCCTGTACTGTCCTAACAATGGAAGTGAATTGTAATGCTCCTCAGCTTGACTACAGGCACTGGAATGTGAATGTGATCATGCTGTATCTTAGATTAAAGCAGACTGCACCTCTACATCCTCTTACTTATTGCAGTTTGTTCTCTTTGACCCAAATGCCAGGGTTTTAAGATTTTCACTAGGATTTTTTGGGTATATAAAGGCTTGGATGGGTTTGGGTTCTTTATGGGAAGCTGATGTTTGGGATTTTGGTTGGCTTTTTTTGGGGAGTTTTGCTTTGGTTTGAGGAGGAGGGGTTTGTATGTTTGTTTCTTTTTGGGGGGGTGGTGGGGGTTTGCCTTTTTTTTTTTTGCTTTGAGACAGCATATTGCATACCCGTAATGCAAGCAAAATAACAAGAATAATTGTAACCACATCTCCTGACCTCAGTGTCAGGTGTATAGTTTCAGAACAATGGTAACTCCAGTAGCATTTCTCTAAATTTCCATTGGTATAATTAAGGCCAAAGTTTAGGACCACCAAAACAAAATAAATTAAAAAAAAAAACAAACCCAGAACAAACAACCCAAACCAAACAGCAGTCATACAATAAATTCCAAACTTGACATAACATAATAAATTTATCTTTGTAGTAAGATGATAGTTCTGGCCTTCTGATTTTAAAAGTATAATCCAACCTGGCCTTGAATGTTTTCAGGGATGGGACATTCACAGCTTGTCTGGGCAACTTGTGTGCCAATGTCCAACCATTCCAACAGTGCACAATTTCTTCCTTGTATGTTTTTCTTCCTTTTATCTGAGCTTTATGTGTGTCCTTATTTTTTCAGAGCATACATCCCAAGATGATGACCAGTCAGCTACAGTTCATTCTGTTTTGCACAGAATTAAGGATAAAGAGGAAAGAAAGTCTTGCATACTTAATTCTTGAACGACCAATATAAACAAAAGTTATAAACCCAATAGTAGTTGCAGGTGTTCTCCCTCCTGGGACCAGAACTTTGGCTGTGACAAAAACATAAGAATGATCTCTGACATATATGAGGCACTTTCTTCTGCCTCTAATCTTTGTTAGAATTTCTTCTAATGCAAGAACACTTTTTCCTCAGAGCATAATTATTTCAATACTCTTTAAATCCCTGCAGTTGTACATCTTCTACTACACTGAGCTTCAGACAAACACTCAGCTGCTACCTTTGCATAGAGCTGCATTAGGAGCAAAATTCTTTGCTAGGATCTTTATTAAGGAACATCTGAAATTAGCGTCAGCTTTCAAAAGAGGCTGTTCTACAAATTTCTGAATCACTGCATTTAAAAACTGCATCCTTATTCCTGTTTCTTACCCATTATTGTCTATATTTTCTAATTCTACCAATTACAGGTACTTAAAAATGTTGTAGTTTAAAATACAATTGCTTAAATTCAATTGCATCAGCAGTTGAATGATCTCTCAAAATTCTGGAGTCAGAGGTAACCAAGTTTAGGTATTTTTCAGACAAATTGGCAAGGGATTAATTAAATTTCCAACATTTTGATTTGCTAGTTTTGAACCCAGATAAACTTTTGTTCTTTTCAGTTGACTTGCCTTCTAGTACTCACAAATGCAAAAAGAGAGCTCAACATCATTAGCATTCTTTGCACCCCAACAAAATATTAACACATTTTCCTCACTGTGTGTACAGAATTATTCTGTACATCTTGAGTACATGATATTTCTGCAAAAGTTTTATGAAGGTAAAAGCAAATAAAGGGGAGTGAACATAGCTTTTTTTATTGCACAGCATCTTAGGCATTTTTTTTGTCTTAAATTTCATTACAAAAATTGGTAATAGGCCAGATCCACATCCCATTGCAGCAAAAGCAATTGCCACTAATATCAGCAGGAATTGAAGTGTTGAATATTGTTTAAGAATATTTTATGAAAGATCCTTGCTTATACACATCCTTTTAAATTGTTCCTTATGTATTAATGCTAAAACTTGGATCAGATTTTATCTACTTATTTATTAGAAACTACCTAAGTTGTATGGTTTTTCTAGCCTGGAATATTTGGAACCTCTTGTCAAATCAGTACCCCATTATGCTACAGTAGCTCTAAATACTTTACTCTGACCACTACACATATTGTGAGGTCACAGAAATGGGAGAGACAGAAGGAAAGGAGAAATTTATGGTTCCCTACTACTATTTCCCTACTACTCTTTAGTTAAAAATGTCGCTTATTCTGCTTTTCCAGAGTTGCTTGAGCCTCCAATCCTCAGGGGATAATTTCTTGTTTTTCTCAGAAACTAATACCAAACCTCAAGACTACAGAACTGTCTGAATTTCATGATGCTTGTTCCTTCTCAGGACTTTTTCCTCTGTATGTGCAATAGATGGAAGCTTTTCACCCCTTTCTCTGACAAGGCAGGCATTAATAGGCAATGCTGAACAATTCCTCATCTTGTACAGTTAAGCTTTTTAACAAAAGGAAAGGCATAAGCGGCTCACAAAATAAAACCTATAAGTGTCTCACTGACTTGGTTTAAAACTGCAGAGTGAAAAAGGCTCTCACTGCAGAACTTTTTTTTACAATAGTGTATATATGTATATAAATACAGACAAGACAGAAATGAATGCTCTAAAAATAGTGAACTAGAATATTTGAAAAAATAAACTACATGCAGGGTGTGCTCTGAGTATCCAAGCACTTCATCACAATATAAACACAAGGTTAGCTGAAATAAAGACAGTGGTCCTCAGCAGTTTTCCCTACAGACCAATAATTTGTCAGCACAAATGACATTACTGTTCAGAGGATGCTGAGGTTGATATTTGTCATTCCCCAATGGGCAAAGAAGACAAGGTTAATTCTTGGGATCTGGTCTTCCACATAAGAACTCCATCCTCCCTCCACAATATACTGCCTTAACCAGTGGAGTTTATGACCATGTTTGTCATTTGTTTCTGAGCCTGAGTCTTTTAATCTTGAAGCTAAAAGAATCCTCTCTGCCTGAAATATCTGAGGCACATATATATTCCCATGCTATAAAAACCAAAATTTACTGCTAAACTTACTCCAGTGTCTGTGAGGAAAAATTGCTTGGAAGTGGCTGGCTCCATGGACCTGTTGGCTGTCTCCATGAACCTGTAGGAGAAAGTCCAGAGGAGGCCCACAAAGATGATCAGAGGGCTGGAGCACCGCTCCTGTGAAGGCACACTGAAGTTGTTCAGCCTGGAAAAGAGAAGGCTCCAGGGAGACCTTATAGCAGCCTTTCAGTTCCTAAAGAAGGCCTACAAGAAAGCCAGAGAGGGACTTTTTATAAGGGCTTGTAGGATGAGAATAAGGGGACTGGATTTACACTGAGAGAGGGTAGGTTTAGCTTAAACATTAGGAAGAAATTCTTCACGGTGAGGATGGTGATCTGGAACAAGTTCTCCAGGGAAATTGTAGATGACCCATCCTTAGAAGTGCTCAAAGCTAGGCTGGATTGAGCTTTGAGCAACCCAAAGTACAGTGGAAGGCTCCCTACCAATGGTGGGGGTCGTTTGAACCAGAAGGTTTTTAAAGCCCCTTCCAGCCCAAACCATTTTTTAAAATTCAATAATATTATAAAGGAACCAATAGATGGAGTTAGGGAGGACATCTGCAAAATAACTGAATCTGAGCATTCAGTCTGAAGCCTCCCCATCACTAGAAAGGTTGCTAAGCACAGGAGATATACTAATGTGGCAGGTGTAGTCCATAGCTTCTTATCCAATAGCATTTAGTATTCACCATGTCAGTGCTGTACAACTTTCATATGTTTATAGAGACAAAAAGTGAATGCTACATCACAAGCAAAGCAGGATGACTTTCAGAACAACAAAAGGAGTCAGTGTTTCAGAAGATGCATACAGAACCCCCTTTTCTGCTGCATATGAGAATTCTTAAAAACATTACTATTAATGTTCAGCATATTCCCCAAGGAATGTCAGCAAAATAAGGATCTCTCTCTTCTTTCACCCTTTCCATCAAGAAAAGCCATGACAAAATTCACACAAGAATTCTGTCACTTAGGTGCTAAAAATCTCTCCCGAATCTCAGCATGACAAGGCAAAGTAACTCCAGGTCACAATCTGGAATGGATTCTCCAACTGATCAGGAGTGAAAGGGGCTAAAAGGCAAAATAGTACTGGGCAAAGTCAGACTGCTTTGTACTCACACTGAGCTCTTCAAGTATACTTGTGGCTACAGACAGTTAAACTCAAGAGTATTTTCCATTGCTGATAGTGCCCTTTTTCAGTGCTCTTCAAATCCTTTAAAATTTCACAGTTTGGCTAATCCTATTTCTTTTTAAATCACATTAAGCCCTTCCGTGTGTCTTACGGATAGTGAAAAGAATGAACACACACCTTGCAAAGACAGCAGAGTAAGTCTCTCATATGAGGAGAAATGAGCTGGCTAAAATTCAAAACTACATTTACCTTCAATAGCCAGCAGTGAAAGCCATGCTTAAAGGATTGGGCAGTCTCCAAAATACTTTCTAACTCCATTACTACAGCTCTTGGTTATGCTAGGTCCCATCAACTGCCTAGGCAATAGACTTTGCACAACACCATTTTTCCAGTGTTTTGACATCAGACATAATAATTCCTTTAACAGCCAGAACACAAACCTTCCAAATGCCATTGCTGCTGAAAACTAAAAAGGAAAAAAAAATTATAAAACACAAAACACTTGTGGGTGTGCTAACAGGGTTTGACTGAAGACAGTTATGCCCTGCCATTCTATTCCAAAGCCATATACTGCTACAACCAGCCTATTTCTACTTTTTTTTTTCTTCAATCTAAGCAAGATTCTGTGAACAGTAAATACCTGGAGTTTAAAAGCTACTACGAAGACAGAATTAAATTGAGAAACTGAAAGATAGCCATACTCCATTCCCAAGTTCCTAAACTCTCAAACCTACCATTTTTGGTTTTGCTATGGAAAGTAATACCTGTTGTAATCAACATAAGTGACTGAACCCTGGTAGACTTTTCTGCATATGGCCATAACCTCCACAAGTCTGATGCTTTATCTGCTGAAAAATGCTGGGTTTCTGTACTTGACTTGACTGCATATCCCAATATGCTATTAGCTTATCAAATACCACAGAAAACTAATTTTCTAGAGATTATTTTTCCCTCACAGACCATAAACCTTTTTCTTTCTGAGCCACATAATGGATATGTTTCTCACAGCTCTATTCAAAGCAAAATAATTGTTGTACATTTCAAGATTATAAACGTCTTCTTTTTATACTACAAATCATCTCAGGAAAGTTTAGTAAAATATGCTGGGACAGGTCTCAGCCACTATCTCTTATAACAGTAGAACTCAAGCTTTACTGTGTAATGCTCTGTCCACTAAATTCCAATGATAACTGACCAATGTAAAACAATGCATTTTAATAATTGCTTGTATTAAAAAAAAAAAAAACAAAAACCTACAATCTGTTCTTTCTGGGTTTGTGTGCTTATTTATGTTGTCTATTGCAATTATTGCATGGGAAGACATATTAGTTGAACAAACGCATTCGAAGCCACACTTCAAATTTGCCATAATTCTATTTCTTCAGTTTTAGAAATTCCTATTCTTAGAATTGCAGGGGAAAAAAAAGTCCCTAGGAATTGTAACATGGATAGCAGTTCTCTATGGCCCAGACTCCTCTTAGACCTCAATAATTCTATTAGTACAAAATAAATTAAATCTGCAGAAAGTTTGAACTGAATTATCTGAGCTTATTCCTATACATTTAATTAAAAATTTAAGACACCTTGCATAAGACATTCTATCTTTATCCTGAAGGGTCAGACATTTATCTGTAAACTGAAACTAAATGTCTCCTGGTGAGAAATCCTAGTTAATTTACCTACCACAAACAAACTGCTAAGTAAAACGACATCCAGTTATACCTGGAACAAACAATTTAGTCTAGCTAGAATGAAGACAATCCAGAAAAGACTACCACAAATGCACATATATAGAGGTGGCTGAGATTCAAACAGCATACACCAAAGCAGGCAATTTTATAATTTATACACATGATCAATGGAATGGAGATGAAATAGAAATTGATTTGTTGAATAAGTTCCTTCCCCATCAGCATGTTTGAAAACAACCATGATTTCAAAGATGCCAAGAAGGGACTGACCATGTGGAGTATGATTTATAAACAACAGCCATAGAATAGGTTTTGTTTGCCTGAACATTATTTGTTTAGAATTTATAGCACCAGACTTTTATCCCTCTAAGAAAAGGAGCAAGGAGGTAACAAAATAAATAAGTAAATAAGCTGATGATCACATTTATTGTCCATTTCTTGTCTGATACTCAGGGTTGTGCTCTCCTGCAGATAACGTAAAACTTGTGCCCATTCTGAGTTTAGGCTGTACAGACACATTTTCTTCTCTTTTGCCAAACTTTACTATTTTAAAAGACTCCTGCAATGAGAGAAAGCCCTACCCACTAACACAAAGACAGAGGTATTATCTGCATTTTAAGTTTACAGCACGCTATGCATTTCAGTTTTACTTCCTTATTAAATTGCTAGTCTAGAATGATGTGGGGAAAACCATAATTTAAAAAAAAACATTAATAAGGCATTTATTTGAAGCAGAAGTCTGTGCAGGAGGAAGATGACAAGAGCTAAGCCACATGTTTTTCTCTGAGTCAGGTTGCGTTACACTACTGTCTTGAAAAAATTTAGACACTGAAAATACATCTTAAGAAAAAGGAAGGGCTGCTGTCCCAAGAGTCCCTTTGGGTTCCCCCTGCCCCCAGATTGCTAAGGATTAAAAGAAAGATTAAGGCAAAGTCAAAACATGTTAAGAAATACCAGAAATAGGGGTTAAATATTAACAGTCTGCATAAACTCAAGTACAAAAAAAAACCCCAAAAACAAATCATACTTTCTTCTGAAAAATTTTTAGTCACTCTAATCAGCTACCAGCCTCTGGCTGCCAAAGAAGGGAGTAGAACTGTGGACCATTTTTCTGAGTACAAAAGGCCAAACTAGAGGGCCACTATCTATGCTTAAATTCAGCCAGAGAGGGATAGTGTTGTTTCCCCTAGAGATGAGATGTCATCATGTCACCTGATGGCCATGCTTGAGAGAAGGTGAAAAGGGAAGGGCTCTGCCACTGTGACCACAACCTTTGGCAGCCTGCTGGCTCAACCTAGAGCACAGTGGAATCCTCTCAGGGAACTGAAGGGAGAGACTGCAGGTCAGATATGCACTGTAATGAACTCAAAAATATAAAACCAGCTCAAATAACATTCCCAAAATGCCTAAACTTTGAACAACTTCTTCATTTTAGGGCTTTCAGCAAGTACCCCAAGTCACAGTGGTGAAAATGAGCAAAACCAATACTACTCAATGTCAACATGAAATCCAGAGGTGGAATGAAAGGGGAAAAGGGGAAAATAAGGAAAGAAGGAAAAAGAACAGTCCAGGAAGAAAGCAATTTGTTCTAGAAATTGAATGCACTGCCAATCAAATCTAAGAGCTCTTCAATCTGAAAATTACTCCACCTAATAACATAAAAAATGCAGTATTCATTTAATTTTTACAAGTTATTATGAACAAAGTGATATTTACTTTTTTTACATTGAAATATATGTAGTAGCTTAAGAATGTTCCATGCATTAACCAATAAAAAAGTTGAGAATTCAGTTTTGAAGTGCAATAAGCTCCATTCAACTATTTGAAAAAGTTTCTCCATTAAAGCTTAATTTTTTGCAAACATTTCATGATACTGACAGGCAGGCATAACTCCAGTATGAGTATATGGTATACACCATGTCCAGGTCACCTTTTTCAGCTCCCTTTCAGCAGTAGCAGCATTGCAAACCTTATCTCACCTACACAAACCAAGTCTGACACCCCTTCAGTTGCCTATAAAAGTACATTTATTACCACAGAGTAAGCCAGAGATTTAAACCACATCTGGCAAAAGACACTAACAATGCTTCTCCGATTTAGAGTAGCAGATGGTGATAGCATAGATGAAAACACATTTGGCAGGACAAAGAGTCATCTGTCCAGCTATTGAAGCCCCACCATTAGAGGCTAGCAAAATTCAGTTTGATTGTGTGAAATGAAATCAAAACAACTAATGCTTGGGAATAGTTTGACTGCTGGACTTACTGATTATACGATAGCAATTCTGACTGTCTAAAATTCTCCATAGTATCCTCTAAATCCTTCTTTTCTTCAAGATACTGGTTTTCTTTCTTCAGTTTATTTGCTTTATAAGTGATAGGCTTGGATGTTCATTCTTGTAATTTTATTTTCACTACAGCAACTTATAAAGGCCCCATTTTACAAAACCAACATTTTTCTACATTGGCACCATGCTTATATTAAGCTTCATTGTACAATTATAAATAAATTCTTACTTATATAATAAATTGTTTCTAGAATAAAAAACTGCTTCCCGTGCTGTCATGATGCCTAGGGAAGCTATAATGAACAAAATTCTTTTAAGAGAGTCAAAGAACCGTGAAAACAAGGGAAGAGTTCTCCTATACAGTATAGCATGTATATTGGACAGTATAGCATGATCAGACAATCTGTAGAGGCGTGCAGCGTGGTGCATATTGTGTTTGACTTAGCTGCACTTATTTCCATGTAAAAATCACTATTTCATCAACAGCAGCTGTCATTTAAAATTAAAATTCAAACTTATCTTGTTTGCACTCTAGCCCATTTTCTCTATATTAAAGAGGATGCACAGTTGTCAGCGAGATTATGTGAATTTCCATCAATACACAGTGTGCAGAAGTTGTAAGTATAGTATTCCAAATCTGCATAAAACCAAACATAAACCTTCTGAAATAGCAGTGTTATTTACATGCAAGTTCATCCCAAGAATCTTTCTCTTCACAACACCTCTATTTCTGAATTGCTTGTTGTCTCACTCTCTTCCTTGTCCCTGCATATAACTTCCTCAGCTCCTCCTTAATCACTTTCTCTGCTTCAGTAGTTTACCTTCTCTCTGGATTGCTTGAAGATGAAGGTTTTATAATACAGCACTTACATGAAGTATTCTTAAGCACAGCTCTCCTTTAATAAACAGCAACAGAGCTCTCATTAAATATCTTTTCTTTGAAAATCTTTTTCATTGTAACATACACAGGCTCAAGTAGAAGCCCATTCCCAAAATGCAAAGTACAGCCAAGAAATTATAAATTCTCAGATATTAACACAAATCTGAACTAAAAAGTATGGATAATATGTCCAATCTGGACAAGAATACCACTGAAGGATTTACTTTTATAGCTATTACATGACTAATACTGCACAGCCAGGCTAGACTGCTGATATTCCTTGTCCACATCTTCCTGGGCATGCTCATGATGAAAGAATGTGAAAACATTTGGCAATGCTGGTACAATTTTAGCACGTCTCCAGTTTCCTACTTGTTTTGGTATAACTTTTAATGCAAATTTCTGAGTCAAAATTCCTATATTAAAATTAGGATAAACACTTGAAAATGTGCATGTCCTGTTTGATGTGATATGCAATCCATCCTTAGAATGAAACACTCCCACTCATAAAAGCATACCTTGGTAGTGAATAAAACAGTCCCCTCCTCCCACACATGCACAACTGGACATCAACTTTCAAAGTCAGGAACACTCTTTGCAGCAAGGATCAAAGGAACCATGTGAACTAAAAAGCAGGAGATGGAATGAAAAACATTCTTCACGGATTTCAGTGAGAAATATGAGTGTTCCATTTCTATATTTCTGAAAGCGCTTTACTTGGGCACTCAGAACAAACCACTTTGACTTTCTATAATCTAGAACACTAATTGTTGGTTTTGTTTTCAAAAAACTCTTTGTCCAGCTTGAACTCATCACTAGCTGTGTGACCTCACTTAAAAGGTAGTCACCACACACCTATCATTGACATCTACATCATGGGAAATGGAGACATGCAAGGGTGCTGGCCTACAGACCCAGTCCCACAGCCAGGGCAGCTGGGAATAGCAGAGTCCCTAAGAAGCTGTGCCAACACTGCATTTGAGATGTATTTGCGAAGTGAAAAGGCAGAAAAGCCTCAGCAGACGTGGAATTGCTGGGTGGATATATAATTACAAAACCTGAATCAGAGACCAAATCAAGTGGGCGAGAAGGTTCTAGCCACGTATGCTTAACCTGATTTATCAGGTTTCCAAATCATATCCTTCTGCTGTTTTATCTTACACTGCAGAATCTTCAAGTACACAGCTGGTTTAAAACACAGTCAAAGAATCAAACTACTAATCCACTGTTTGGTTCTGCCTTCCAAAGATTGAAAAATAACTTACTTGAATGGTCTAGAAACCTCCATGATTTACTTGCTGGACAGTTTATTATTTCATATAGATGTCTTTTCTGGTTTGTTCAGAGCACATAAAACATGCATAAGCCCTTAGTGTCTATATGCACTCATTAGATAACATAACACCAATCAGCCTTCTCATGAGCAACTAGAAACCTAGCTGGATTTCCAGGGTGAACACCCAATACTGCTAAATGAGAAATCAATACAGCTCAATAGCGTATTTTGCAAGACCAGCGCTGCTTTTACTCCTGACCCCATGCATGGAGCTTAACACAAAGATATCCTACCCGAGCAGAGAATGTCTCACCTACAGTCACAGCAGAGAACATGCTGTACAAGCAGGCTAAAATGTCAACTCAGTCAGATATTTGATTGCATGTACTTGATAGAAAGACAGAGTTTAATTTCCCTGCAGCAAACAAGATATTCTTGGGAAACTTGAATACGCACTTGAGTATCAGCTAGCAAAGATACTGTAGCTTATATAAAATGAATCACAGTACAACGATTTCAAACAGGAATGTTCATAATTTTAAAGCCAAAGTCAGTATTGTACATAGTAGTTGTTGAAGAAATATTCCTGGAAGATAGTACGGCCAGAAATAGAAGTATATACATTATATATAAAGCCTGCACTGATCAAAGACTGCACAAAAGGGTTTGTCAGATAGAAGAAAATCACAGTGGTGCAAAGCTACTGATTTTAATCTATCTTTAGAAAAGACACTTTTTTTCCTTTAGTCTATATTATCAATATGATGTTCTGTTCTTGAGATTCAGTGGGCAATGTAGCAGGGAGCCCACAGAACACCCACACGGCACGGCCAGTCTGTGATGCAAGGCTTTCTCACTATTTCCACAGCCCCAGCATCAGCAGCTGCCTCTTGCTATGCTGTGCTGAGTAAAACACTCATCTCAATACTGACTTCACAGCATGCAGTTCAAGAGATTTTTCTACCTTTACAGAGGACACTGCAAAGGGGAGAGACTGGTTTCATTATACACTATAGTCTCTCAAAAATTACTAGACTCTTAGAAAAATAAAAGGCCTTCAGAAATATCCTCTATTTGTGGTTTGTCTAAAGTTATTTTTAATGTCTCCTCCTCATGCACAGCATGTGTAACAAATACAGCACTGGAACCCTCACAGTTACAGCCGGAGTAATGCAGTTTTTGACCCTTGTTGCAACCGTCTTGACATGAATCTCAATGGAGATGACAACACATGTATTTATTTCTATCAAGTGTATACATTCCCTCACAGGTTTTTCCCTAAAATCTTAACTACAGCCTCTCTGGCCTAATATAACACACATTCTCGTCCCAGATCAACAGTAACATGTATATGCCAAACCCATGTAAATTCTGCACTCAATAAAGTTGTGTATCTGCAGCCATTATCTCCAGTCAGTCAGGCAACACCAACAGTGCCACCTCCCTGCCTTTCATTGCTCATGGTGTGACCTCATGCTTCCCTCCTTGCATTCTTCCCCACATGGGCTTATTTAATACAATTTTCACACACTCATCTTACTTTTCTAAGTCTAGCAAAATGCAGTTTCAAGGGGTCTTACACTCTCGGGATTTTGATGGGTGAAACTTCATCAACTTATATCCTTTTTTAGAGTGTACTGTTACATATCTAGAAGAAAAATCTGGGAGGGAAAAAAAGAGGACTTAGGGGCAGACCTGTTTTAAACCCATTAAGTATGGGGAGAGAAAAACTCAAGCTTTTAGACTTGCTTAAGTGCCCCTGTTGTAGTCCTGAAACAGAGGTCCTGAAAATTTCAGAGAAGAAGAGTCAAAGAACGATGCTGGTTTTCTTAAGTTTCTTGGATGAAGGACTTCTCTCTGCCAGGGGGCAGACAGGTAGAGAATGGGGGGTCTCCTGCAACTTCAAGTCCCTACAAAAATAGTACATTGAAGGCTGTAATCACTTTATTAAACTGGAGCCCTCACCAAACTTTCCTTGAAAGCAAGAAGATAGGTAGCCAACTCAGCAAATTAGAATTCAAAATGATAAAGATTGATCAACCCACTTGCTCAGTAAAGCTCTAATAGATACGAGTTTAAGAACATCTAAGCTTTTTATGATATACCACAGGGGTATATTCCAAGAAGGGTCAATTTCATCACAAATTCACTATCAGATTAACCCAAGTGAGCTTTTTCCCTGAGGATTTTTTATTCTTGAGGCCCCACATCTCCTCAAAGATCTAACACTGAGCACTTAGTTCAAAAAGAGAGATGTACGCAGGCATGCAAACAGTACAAGTGATGCTCTACACTGAAGATCTGGGCTTGGCTCTTCCAAATTCAGACTCCTCCTCATGCAGGGTCACAAACAAAGGCTCTGCCGTTTATCACCAGGCAATATTCAGTATTCAGTGTCTAATGCCTTGAAAACTTCAAGAAATGCATAACAAGGCAGAAAAAGGAAGGAAAGGATGGAGGGTCATCTTCAGTCACAAAAGATCTTCATGTTATAAAAACATATCCAGAACATGTTCTTGAATAACTCAGAAAATTGTGTCTAGTCTCTAGAATGGTACTGGCTGCAATAGATTTGAGTGAAATTTTTATCTGTGAGTGATCTTGAGATGAAATTTAATTTTAATAATATCTAGGGACTTGAGGTGAGGTTTTTTAGAGGTGGACTTGCTTTTGGGGTTTGGGGGTTTTTTCCTCTTTTTTTTTTTTCCTAATAGGAAACTCTTATATTTAATTTTGAAAACTCAAAGAAAAACAATACACCAATTATATATAATAAAAACCTATCTACATATGAAATAATCTGTAACCTTCAAACTGCATTGATTTATTTTCCATGGTTTTGGAAAGCTACTTGAATGTGACTCTGGGGCAAATAACAACAAAAAGCTGGCAGTATGGAAATGCTTTCACTGTCTTACTTAGCATCACAGTCAAGAAATAACTACACTGGCATCCTTGCCAACTAGGTTCATATGTCAACTGCTACTCAGATTATTTGGAAGCAGCAGTCCAAAGAAGCTGTTCTAGTGAGAACTGCAAATTAGTGGATCCTTATTCCCCATTTCAAAAATACTTAGGAATACTGTAAGAAGCATCAAACGAAATAAAATTTAGGAAATACCACTGCTATATGGGCCTGGAGCAATGCAGCATCTAGAGTTAATAGATTTCTTGAAAGGATTTTCTCTGAAAACCATTTACAAAAATCGAATTAAAAAATCTACATTGATAACGAAAACTACAAGATTTGTCTCTCAGCTTCAGCTCCCCTTCAGAGCTCCAGCACCCACAGGTAGCTCTGTTCATCTGATATAGTGAACGTGCAGATTCATTTTTCTGGACCTGTTTAAAAAAACCATATAGATCTATGTAAACTCTTCCACAAAGACAGGTTAAGAGAGGGGACACTTCAATCTAAAACCAAATGAAGCTCATGTGTGGCCAGCTCTGACAATGAGCAGGGCAAACCTGAGTCTGTTTGTACCTTGCATGTGTCCCAGAGGATGGCAGAGAAAGGATCAGAAGAAATGCTGTGCCAGCTCCCCCCAATCTCAGTTCACTGCTTTCCTCCTATCCTTCACAGGATCAAAAAGATGCTATTTCAGATTTGACAAAAAGATATGTATATCCTTCTTTTGATCTCTTTGGATTCTAGCTTTCAGTTCCTGTCCTCCCACACACACCATTTCTGCACGGTGAAACCATGCCAATACCACTCAGAAGACTTCTGCACTCCTACAGACCAGAAGCTAGACGTGCATTTCATAAAGGTTAAAATACTGACGCTGAACTGATCTTAGTAGTAGCAAGAGAAATGCAGTATTCCATACCAGATTTACTCAAATCTTTGAGAACAAATGAAACCCAGTTGCATCCTGCCAGGGAAAATAGGAATGAATGTTCTGGGACAAAACCCAGCAAGGGCACTCTTCTAAATTGATGGTGTTATGCTACAATATATTAGAAGAGTAGCAAGAAACCCAAATACTCTACACAACTGAAACACATGCAAAATATTCCAACTGAATGTCTCAGTATTTAAAGATCAAAGATAAAATTATTTCAGACAGGATGCTTCTTTTCCAGACAACATGCTTAAGACTAAAAAAAAAGCCTGTTTTAATTAAGATTTTGGCACTGGCTTTTGAACATCAAAAGTTTGTTAATTTTATGTAAAGCAAAATAAAATTATATTCTCAATGGACTTCAGCAAATTAAATGAAAATATTTCCAGCAGTTAACTTGAAAAGGGATATCATTAAAGCACTGAATTCAATCTTATCTGTAGTTACCACTTAAACTTCTAGTCACGACACATTCATTCAAAACAAAATAGCAGATTGTAATGTGGGCTGATATCTGAAGGCATTTCATAAGCATACTCATGCTGAAGTCTAAATTTTACATGATCACTAGAGAGATTACCTTTGAACTACTTACAAAAATGTTTAAATGCCTTTGTTCTCTCTCTGAATTAGCATGTGGCATTGGAAAATTCAATATTATTTCTTACCATTTACTTCCCTTGACTAGTTAGCTGAAATAATATGCAACACAAAACTGGAGATAATTTTCTCTTCAAACAGGAGTGGTATTAGAGGCAGAAAAAAGATCATTCAGCTATTCAATTTACATAGCTTTCAAATTTACTGTCCAAAAATCCCAGGTTAGGGACATAAAGAATAGATGTAATTGTCATTTGCTGCATTAGGATTATGATTTTTCTGTTTGTCCTGGCTAACACTGATAGTTCAATATGTTGTTAAATGAAAAAATTACTTTGACACTTGTCACTGTATCTTAAGCTAGAAAATGAGCGTGGTTCTTAATCAGAACAGACAAAAGTACTGTACTGTTTGATGAAAATTACAATTTCTAACTGGCTCTGTGTAAACCATTCTCACCTAATGCCAAGTCCTTAATGATAAGTGCTGCTAGGAAACACTCCTGGGCAGCTCTGTGCATGCAGTCAGTTAATTACGACTTCAGTGGAGAACAGTTCATGAGATTATGTACAGTTGCAACACAATTAACTTGTTTATCATTTCTTACATACCTGCAATGTTTGTCTATGTGTGGACCACAGATTGCTTGCATATAATTTTAACCTTTGTTCAGAGGGTTCCAAATCTATACGGGTTTGTATGCCTTTTCTTTTTAATAGGAAAACAGACTAAATCACAGTGTTTACAACCAAGCTTTGTCTCTGTCACTCAGTTTTATGATTCCATATATAAAAATTAGCTAGATCTGTGCTTACTATAGCCACCTGCTGAAACTTCAACACCAAAATAAGGTCTATAATTGGATATACAAAAACAGAAGCCGTAAATTACAGCACAGGCCTAAAATTTGCAGCAGGGATAGTGAAATTCTGCAGCAGTGTTTATATGTGGCTGTCAGTAGTTATAACACCCACAGAATCTACCATTAGCAGTTTAAAAAGGCCAAGAAATAAAAAAAATCCCTTGCACACAACCTTCTACTTTTAGCAGGTTTAATTGTCTGTCCTTGCAGGAGCTTTTCCCTGTTTTCTCCACAGCTCCAGAAGGAGAGTATGGACCCCATGCTGTACAGGAGAAATGCATGCCATCTTCTCCACACAGTGTTCAGGAATCTAGACAAAGGGGAGATAAGAACATTTAATTCCTCAAGGCTTCCTCAAAATACAACTGAAAAATACTCTTACAGCATGACAACAACATTTTTAGCTAATATATTTAAATAGAACCCACTTCTATTTACTAGCATGTCATACCCTTCTGTAGTGATTAAAATCCATATAACAAGACACAGGTAGCAAAATAGTCTCTTCATGCATAGCCTTAGTTTGTAGTTTTATTTACAGAACACCTCAGCAGTTCATTTTTTATTCTCCTGCTGAGTATAAGCCCAGAAAATCTCCTTGTACAGAGATATTGGCAGAAGTGAAGTTTTAGGACTTTAGCCACTGCATCACTTAAATTCAACCAAATTTTGACTCAACAATACTAGTGGTTAGAATAATAACAATTACTTTGATTGGCACTCACTAGCTGCTACAACACACTGGAGTTCTAAATCCATTGGAGAAGAATAAAATAAAATAAAATACTTCTGCTATCAAGGTATGGCATGGCATGGCATGGCTCTGGCACATCCTGGAATACTAAATTTGACACTGGAGACACATCCAAAGCTCAATCATGTTCTAGATCTTATAGAGCCTTCTCCAGGTGACCTCAAAACTATGAGGGCAAATCTCAAAATTTTCCAACATATATTGGGGATCTGGTCCAAAATCTCAGAACAAATTTTGTCCCCAATGCTGATGTCAAGCAGAGAATTTAGACTGCAACATCCAGAAAATATTATGCTGACTATGTAGAGCTCTGGTATGACTCAGAATAGAAGGACAAATCTACTGCAGGCCCTTTTGAATTTAAAGCCCCAGAGGAAAACACTATGTTTTGTACATGTTTTGATGTTTGTAAAGCCTCTCCTTCTGACAGTTCCCTTTCCTCTGGATGCAGAGAAATCAGTCAGAGCTGTTAATAGGGCAAGGTAGAACTGATAAAATTATTAAGGATGTTCTCCTTTCTGCCTGTCCAGATAAGGTGGTGTTGACTGGGGAGCTGCTCACACTATTTCCACAAGAACTGAGAATAGCTTTGTCTCACAGAAAATATGGAATGCTCTGGTGTTCTTGCTTCTCTATCTCTGGCCTCCAAGAGAAGCAATGGCCCATAGTTGCCTAGACAAGTTACAATAGTGCAACATACAAAATCGAAGAGAACCAGTTAAACTGAGGGGGGTCTGTGAAAACAAAGTTAGTAAACAGAGGCAGGAAAAGAAAATTACAACCTCAGAGCCTAAGTGAAGCTGCAAGCTGCATATGACAAGGACACATGAATGTGTGTCCTATCACTTAGCTACACAGTCCAGAGGGGGCTCCTATAAGCACCAAAAGAACATCACAGCATCAATCTGACAGCCAATAGCATTAGCTAACTTAGGAGAAGCTGGGAGTTCAAAAATGGAGAAAGTTTCATCTTATATTGTTAGCACATGTATCAGCTTAAGCACCAAGCCAGTCAATGTTGTGCCTGTGAATGCAGGGACAGACAATCCTATTACTGACAGGCACCCGTGAGTCTCTCTGAATGCTGTGGTACTAAACACCACTGACCTTGGGAGCTGTAACACTGCAGGTGTGCTTTAGCACAGGCAAATCCTATTTGGAGGTTCACTAGGCCTGCTTGGAGTCCAGATAAGAGGCTATTTATTTATTACATCTCGTTTCTGAACAATCTGATCTTCTGCTTCATGGACCTCTTTTCTGAATGCTGCAACATTTCCCTCACACCTCAAGTTGAGCAGATACAGAAAAGTCAGCTCTATCAAGCTCATTAAACTACCCTTTGGTTTTGGTTTTTCTTCACTTAGTTGTGGGAGCTCAGCACATCACTCCTGATGTCCAGAGCTACCGAGAGAATCCTTGGGGGGGCTCGGGAGTCTTGGAATGTTGCCAAAAGCACTTGGTGGCTTGATTTTGATCCATCTAGGGATGTGTCACCGATGTATGAGGAGATGGAACCTGTGAGAATCACTCGGGTGTGAATGGTGAAGGGAAGATATCATTATAGGGTGAATCACAAATTTTGGGGTTTTGGTACAGGGGGGTTGTAGAGACAAGATGGAGGAATCAGGGCGTGCCACCAGGCTCTTCTTTCTTCTTCCTGTCTTCCATCTTCTGCAGTGGTGTTGGCACTTGTGGATTGGTCTAGGGTGAGAGTGTACTTGGTGACGAGGGTGACAGGTATTGGGGATAAAAAGTAAATATGATATACATAGTTTTTGTTATAAAAGATGCGACCGCCTTGGGGGTGGGCAGAGTGCCTTTGGCTGCCGTGCTGGTCAGATCCTTCGGGCAGAGAAGGGACTTTGTAGATAAGAAACAATAAACAATTCTGAAGACCAAAAAAACCTAGCGTCCAGACTCATCTTTTGAGGCCCAGCATGCAAAGAACCATCCTAAGCGTGTGTGGGAGCAGAGACAAACAGCCGAACCCCATACTTAGTGGCATTTAGGCTTCTCAAAAACCTTCAGTCATGGTAGCTTTTATATCATTTATATGGAAGCTTAAGCTTCTAATCCATTTCCTCACCTTTGCACTAGTCAGAGGGCACAGCAACTGTCGCTTACTAAGACTTATAAAAAGTACATTTTAAGCTATAGTAACTGACTGGATAATTTGTGAGTTCTAATATCTTAACAGTAGCAAGGCTACTTTAAAAATTAGGGGTTTTTTTCATTTCTAGAGAAACCAAAGTATTATCATGGCCAATTAAAACTGCATATTAGCTCAGAGATTTATTACATTGTATCTTTATTCTTGCTCTAATTTTGGACCTTATTGGACCCCTTCTATGTGTTCAGAGGGACAATCAACACTGCTCAGTGTGCCCAGCTTATTAAGGATGGTAAATTTGTTAACAGCACATTTTCCACTGCACACATTCAAGTCTTTGGCCTACCTCTTCTTTCACTGCTTCCATCCTCCAAACTCACAGAACAGTACTCTCATTACTGGAGTACACTCCCTACCACTGTGCCCATCATGACATTTGTGCTTCCCAGCATCATGTTATTCATCCTTTTCACCTCTCAGTGGAGCATCTTTTCAGTTGTCCATTTAACCCATGATCTTGTCCCTGGGAGTGACTGTAGGGAATGCTATTTAGAAAACACAACAAAGAGTAACACTGCCTGCAACTCATTCCTCTAATATTCTTTCAACATCAGAAAGGGTTGAGTAAGAGGGGCTAAAGAATACATCCATGACTAACCCTTTGGTATCCATTTATAGATCTCTTGTCTGTTATTTAATCTAATCTCTTGCAAATCTGCTGAAATTGTCTGCTTCTGGAACATGCTGAAAGGAGCTTGTACAAGTTCACTGCCTGCTGTGTAAAATACCATGGTTTCAGATAGTGCCAAGATCCTGCCCTTGTCTTATTATAATGGCCCCATTTTGCTGGTTCTTTTGGCTGCTGCACATTCAGCCAGCAATTTCAGCAATCTCTCAACTGACTCTGAGATATACCTCTTGTGTTGCAATTGCTTGTTCTGAGCTGGCTTTGTGTGGGAATGGTTTGGGTGACTTTTTCTTAGATCTATTAGATCATTTTAATCTGTTCTGAAGCTTGATCTGCTGCCTTCCTCCCCCACTGCCTTTCCCTCCACCCCTGCACTTCCTGAGGTCCCGCTAGAATTCCTCATCCTTAGCATACCACATTTGACTTCTGAAACAAACTTAGTGACTACACTCTTGGAGACTTCAACATTAATCTCCTCTGATTCACTGACTGTGATTCCTGAAGATCCCTCTCTTGCATCCTTTTCCTCAACCCACGAGGTGATGACTACTATTACACTCAGATGCCATAGCAACTTAGTTTCTTTGATCGCTGAGAAACCTTCATTTGAGTCCTTGCTGTTCTTTCAATCCTGGAAGAGCAGAGCTGGAAGACACTATAGAATTTTTTTCTCCTCTTCTCAATCACGATGATAAAGTTTCCTTGAGCAAGTGACTCCAGAGCAGCAACACAACTAAGCTGTTGCTTCTGAAGTGAGATTAAAACAGCGAGATTAACAAAGACAGAAAACTGACTACTCAGAATTCTGCCCCTCCCTGCACCTGAGGAAATTTTACTACATAGTTAAGAGACATCTTTCCCCATGTTTCCCTAATAGTGACTTTGATAATTGGCTCTATTTCAGGCCATGCAAATGAGACAGACAAATTGAAACATTAAATCCCACCATAACTGAAACTTCTTCTCCTATTATGAAGCATTCACAGAATCACAAGGTTGGAAGAGACCTTCAAGACCATCAAGTCAAACCCACACCCTTGCACCTCAAGTAAACCACGGCACCAAGTGCCACATCCAGTCTTTTTAAACACATCCAGGGATGGTGACTCCATCACCTCCTCAGGCAGACAATTCCAGTACTTTACCACTCTTCCCATAAAAAACTTTTTCCTAATATCTAACCTGTATTTTCATTGATACAGCTTGAGACTGTGCCCTCTCATTCTGGAGTTGCTGCCTGGAGAAAGAGACCGACCCCCACCTGACTACACTCCTTTCAAGGCAGCTGTACAGTGAGAAGGTCAGCTCTGAGTCTCCTTTATTCCAGGCTAAACACCTCCAGCTCCCTCAGTCATTCCTCACAGGGTTTGTGTTCCAAGCACCTCACCAGCCTTGTTGCACTCCTCTGGACATTCTTAAGGGTCTCAACATCCTTCCCAAACTGAGGAGCTCAGCACTGGACACAGCACTCAAGGTGTGGCCTCACCAGGACAGGATGCCCTCGGCCTTCTTGGCCACCAGGACACAATGCTGGCTCATGTTCAGCCAGCTGTGGACCAGCACCCCCAGGTCCCTTTCTGCCTGGGCACTGTCCAGCTACACCGTCCCCAGCCTGTAATGCTGCAGGGAGTTATTGTGGCCAGAATGCAGGACTCAGCACTTGAATGTATTAAACTGCATCCTATTAGACTCTGCCCATCCATCCAACCATTCCAGGTCTCGCTGCAGAGCCCTCCTACCTTCCAACAGATTGACATATGCTCCCAGATTAGCATCATCTGCAAATTTACTAATGAAAGACTCAATCCCCTCATCCATGCTGTCAATAAAAATATTGACCAGAACTGGCCCCAGCAAAGACCTCTTAGGAACACCACTAATGACTGACTTGCATCAGTCCTCACCAAAAATACCTCTAAGATAAGGCTATTGCCTACATATACACTACATTTGGATATCAACCCCACCTTGTGAGGGCACATCTGGTAACCACACACAGTTCAAGGAGTTCTGACAAAAAACTGGGTTCTTACAGGAAAAAAAATTCTGAAAGTCATGCCATGAAGACTCAGCTCTGCATTGCATGCAACAGAACTGAACCTGTAGTGCCTTTGGGGAAGAAAGACACATAGAATGAAGGTAGGAAAGATGCAAGTAGCATTTACTGCAAACTAGGAGGAAGAAATTTCTTGACTTGGAAGAGAGAGAAAGATGTGGGTCCTTTTCCTCATAGTCCTATACCTATACAGGCAAATCCTACTTGATTCCTTTTCTGAGAGGAAGGAGCATGTTATCCAGACACACATATTCCTTTATTAAACAATTTCCTGAGTAAAAGACCAAGACCTTTCCTTTAAAATCAGAGAACCATGCTATGTCCATATCATTCTTTGACCTTTGGTAAAATAAAACTACAGGTACAATATCCATCAAATGTACCCAAATAATCTCAGCAGTGTTGTTAGAGAGAATGAAATTGATGAATTCTTCGTAAAACCAATGCTTGAGAAAGTAAAAAAGAATGAATAATAGTGTTTATTTCCTTAATGAAATTGTGGCAGTGCCTTCAGGAGAGTGATTATTTTCTTCAGTGGTGTCTCTTATCAGCAGCTTCATCTGTTTGCTGAGTTTGTTTGACTGTTAGCCTCAATTGGGATGTGCACTTGCTGCTTGACTGGCTTGATGACCTCAGCTACAACAGCTATGAGCAGCAAAGGTCAGGAGTTTATAATGCCTCCTTCACTTCCTAAAATGCCAGCTTCAACTTGCCTAGAGCCAGGGCCTCATATACATACAGCACTAATTACATTTTAAAAGGTTATGGTTGAGAGACAAGCAAATGTGTGCATTTCAAAAGGGGAGGGAATTATTCCTGTGAAACAGTCACTGCCTTCAGTTCCCACTGGGAAACAATAAAAACATCACCTCTGCATCATGCAGAGGCAGATGCTGAGCATCTTGCAAACTAAGCCTTACTTCTTCATCCCACCAGATATTAAAACATGTAGTGTCCTCAGCTCACCTCATTTTGTACAGCGACTACAGCACCTGAAACTGCCCATCACATTACTGCTACAGCACATTTCCTTTAACTCTTTTTTTTTTTCCTAATGACTGTAATAAGGCTCATTTGGTTGAGTAGGGGTTTGTACTCAAGCAGTTAAATGAAATTTAAGATTGCAACAAAACCTACAGTGCATCAGAGCTGGAACTCTTAACAAACACTGTTTAACAGGAACATTATTATTTATGGGGAAATGGTTCTGAAAATAAACTCCTACACATGTTTAATGTCTTCTTTCCTTTATTTTTATTCTATGCAGCAGGAAAGATTTAGAAAAAGAATACAACTCAAAACAATGAAAAATTACTTAATGCCCAGTAATGACTAACTATATGCAAAATTGCTTTAAAAACCAAAAATCAGTTCAAGAGTTCTTCAATCTACTATATATCAATAGATAAAACATGACAAAAATGTTCATTCAGAAGAATCTTAAATTAAATTTCAATCTAATAAGGGCCATTTGTCTTCTTGATTACTTATATCCGGGAGTGAGGAAAACACAATGTCAATTCTCTTCATCACAATCCCTCTTTCATTTCTTATTTGCTGATGTATATCACATTATTAAATTTTAGAAAATGATGAGAAGAATTGGTGAGTGCTTCACCCTACAAACTTTCATTATCTTTTTTTAAATTGGCATATTTGAATATGCTCAGGTTTCAAATAAAGTTGAAGTATTTCTTTAATTAAGCCATTTTAGCTCTTGAAGTTAACAAAAAGTCACCTGTAAAGCCCAATCTAGGCTGTGTTTTCTTACTTGGTTCCGCAGTTACAGGCGGAACAGTCTCTGGTCACCCCAGAGACTGCAAATGGCTCTTCTATAGAGGAAAACAAATGTGGAGGGATGTCAAATACCACACTGCTTTAAAGAGGAGTGGCACACTCAGATCGTGAGCCACAATCCCTAGTTCTCCCGTACACAAGTATCCCCTTGTTTTTCAGTACCCAGGGGAACTATGGAGTGTGAGCTCCTTGAATTTGGGGCTGGAAATACCTCCTTCGGCTGTCAATCAATGCAGAAGCCAGAATCCACTTCACATACACATAGCTTATCACAAGGAGCCCCCGTGGCTGGGAGGCTGCTGTACCAGGGATGCCTGGCACTTCCACTGCGCAGTTCTGCTTCCTGCTTCAAAGAGAAAAATGGGACTTGTTTGGATGCCCCATTCCCAGTCTGCAAAAACCATCCTCTTGAAACAAACAACTGGTAAGAACAGCTACATTTTCTGTTGTTTGACTCGATCGTGTCATTACAGAAAAAACTGCAATATATCCAACATTGATCCCTTCCAACTAAGGATATCCTAATGACTCTATGATTCCAACTTGTAAGGCATCTTCAGTTAATTTAACTTGCAAAACTGCCAGCTGCAGTTAGGTCCATCACAAAATTAATTCTCAAATCAATAATGAACCATAGATAAAATTACACATTCATCAATATGAAAGTTAACCTACTTGACATTTACATTCCTTAAACAGATAGTTGGCATGTGCCTTTTCTATGAATATTGACAAGTCAGAGGGAAAACACTGTTACAAGATTTTATGGTTAATGCTATGACAGATGATTTTGATTGATAAATGAAGTTCTAGACATGAGATCTTCGATATTCTCTTATTTTCTACCACATACTGTAATACATCACATCTCTCTGCCTCAGTGTCCCTGGAAGGGAATTATCTACTCACCTCACAAAATACTGTGAAACTGAATCAATTTATAAGCCTCACGTAATCTAGAGGGTATCAAAATAAGTAGAAGACTTTCAGCATTCTTAATAATGCTAGCACCTTGCAGGATCACATCTGTGCAGCTCCTTGAAGATAAAATACATAGTGAAAAAATAGAATCTACTTGAAGGCAAAGTTTACCTTCAAAACTTAGAAAAAAAGTGTTACATATTTCTTACTGTTAGTCAAATCATCATATCACTGGTTTACATAATAATAATCACAGTAAAGATCTCCAGATTTGTAAATGATAATAAAATTAGAGTTAGATTGAATAATGAAGAGTAATACAATCAGATTTCAAAGGATTCAGACCATTTTGGTAATAAGGCCAGCAGATGGCAAATGCAGCTGAGTGAAGAAAAATGTAAAATAATTAGTCTGGGAATATGTACTAAGAGGAACAATCATAATAAAATGCATTATTTTGGGGGCAGGGGGGAATAAACCAGAGAAAGAGGGAAAAAGGCTGTGAGAATGGTGTGGTTTAGCCACATTGAGGAACTAAGTACCACACAGTCCCCTGCTCACTCCACACCTCACCCATCCTGGCAGGAGGGTAATGGTACTGGAGCACGCCCGAAGAAAGGCAAGGAAGCTGGTCAGGAGGCTAACTCACATGAGGACCAGCTGAAGGTTCTGGGGTTGTTTAGTCAGGAGAAAAGAAGGCTTAAGGAGGGACCTTAGTGCTCTCTACAACTACATGAAAGCAGGTTGTAGCAAATGGGGCTCTTCTCCCATGTAACAAGAGACAGAACAAGAGGAGACGGCCTCAGGTTACATCAGAGGAGGTCTAGATTGGGAAAGTTTCTTCTGTGAAGGGTGGTCAGGCATTGAAATATGCTGCCCAAGGAAGTAGGGAAACACCATCCCTGGAAATGCTCAGAAAATGCATAGATGTGGTACTGGGGACTTTGTTTAGTGGTCAAGATGCCAGGATTTCTTAGGCTAAGAACCAACTTGGTGATCTTAGAGGTCTTTTCCAATCTTAATAACTTTATGATTCTAAAATAGATCAATTTAGAACAGATATGAGGAATTTTTTTACAATGAGAGTGGTGAAACACTGGAACAGGTTGCTGAAATTGATGTCCCATCACTCAAAACATCCAAGGTCAGGTTGCACAGAGCTCTGAGCAACCTGACATTATTGAAAATGTCCCTGGGCATTGCAGGGGCATTGGACTGCGTGATCTTTACAGTTACTTCAAACCTAAACTATTCTATGAATAATAATAATAGTAATTTTAAAAAGCCAAAAAAAACCAAAACAAGGAATCCCCCCAAAAAAAAAAAACAAAAACAAAAAAAAAAAAAAACCAGCCCAAACCAAAATACCCATACCCCCCAAAAAACTGAGGGGGAAAAAGCCCCACAAGTGATGCACAATACAACTGCTAACCACCTGCTAACCAATGCCCAGCTCATGCCCAGCAGAAACTGGACCCTGTAATTCAACTCCTCCTGGATTATAGGCATGACACTTAACAGTATGGAATAACCCTTTGGCCAGTTTGGGTCAGATGTCCTGGCCATGCTACCCTGCCACTTCCTCATCAACACAGCATGGGAAACTGAAAAGTCCTTGTCTTAGGATAAGATCTACTCAGCAACAACCAAAACATCAGCTTGGCATGAGCATTATTCTCATTCTGAATCCAAAACACAGCACTGCTTCAGCTACCAAGAAGAAATTAATTTTATCCCAGCCAAAACCAAGACATCAATTTATTAGCTAATTAAAAAATGTTAAAAGGATTTGGTAAAAGGAATTTATTAGAAACTACAAGGTATAATGCATGTGAGCCATTTTTTACAATCAAGGGATTCAGTCAGGAAATTATTTAATTAGGTAACAGAACTAGCTAGTGTGAAAGTACAAGTATAAGCAGAAGCATTCGACACCTAACAGGACCTATTTGGCATCACATAGTATTAAATCTAAAGTCAGTTCTTTGAAGATCAAGTGCACTAGGATATAACTACAACCTTTTGAAGTTTGAAACCCCAAACAAAAACAAGCCAAAATGAAATGAGAAACACGAATGTACCTAATTAATATTCAGTATCCCGATGAAGAAATAACTCAGGAGTGTGTTTGTATATGACACCAAAAATGCAGGTCCTCATCTGAACTAGGCAGACCAAGGACTCTAAACACAGTCCTAATGACCATATTATCAGTTGTTCCAGAGTACATTTCCCAATTCTGTCCTAAAGCAAAGGTCCCTGTTCTTAATACAAATTTCATTTAAAATGTTGTAAATTTAATTTTTTCATAAAACTCAGAAAATTTACACCCAGATTCTCTAGTTACAAACATCATGGTTCACAGCAGCATGAAAATAATTCACGTAGGAATAAAACCTTGCTTACAAGCACTGTCTTGTGCTAAAAAGACCATGATAGCCCCAGAAAGCAATCAGTTCTGGGTTGCAACAATGTAAAAGTATTGCAGGGTTGCCAGTTCTGGAACAAAGCGTTCCTCTTAAAAATGGATACAATCCAAATGGGAAGACAAAAGGCTAAGTTAAAAAGAAACATTTGTGGAACACTGAGAAATAGGCACTGCTACACTTAAAAGACGTTACTCCACGTGAACGCTGACATTTCAGGACAATGAAACTTATGCAGACAAGTACAGGCAGTCATTGCCCATTTTTACTGAAAAAAATGGCATGGATATACAAAAATATCCCTATTTTGTTACAACTTTTGTTTTGTTATTTTTTTTCCACACAATAAGGTAAAAATATGTCATTTTAAAAAAGTCAATCTTGTTTGTGCCATCAGGCATATTCACAGGCCCACAGAACTGGAGCAGGGTTCAAGTCAAAAGTTAGAATTTACAGAACAGGAAACTTAATAGAAGAACAGCAGAAAGGCTGTAAAGAGCAGACAGGTGGAATTAAAATCTCAATAAATATTAAACCCCACATTTTTAATCCCAAAATATCTTTATTTCTTGTAATAAAATGGCAAAATTCTTCCCTTACACCATTAATTTCCTTCTCATCTGAACCTACTAACTTTATTTTGTGCTGGCACTATCATATGAAAGTGCTTTGAGTGCTTTTCTCTGATTGCACTGGCAGAGTTATATGAACCATTACCTATCATTACTTTTATTTCAAACCTGTCAGTTCCTCTTCTTTGTAGCCAACAAGCTGTAAGAAGGGGAAAAAATGCAGTCTCTGTCAGAGAATAAAACCACACATACAGAAATGAGCTGAAAGGAGCACCTGAACAAAGGAGAAGGGAGGGTGAAGAAGGAGAGAGATAAGAGATTGATAAATCTGCTCACCCTCTCTGCAAAGGACATTCTACTCTCCCATCATTAGAAAGTAATAAATAAATAAACCCATAACACTAACACACAATGCATGCTAGATGTGGCTTTTGCCCATGACTCTTCTTTATTCTGCCACACCACGTACTCAAAATACCTCAAACATTCCATAAATATTATGCAAATACAACTAACATCAACACAAATACCACCTTCTCACTCACGAAGAAAAGCACATAATTTGAGTTTGAGTACATGAGAGGTTATGTGCTCCCCTCAAAGCTGTGTGTATCTTAAGAGGTGCTTTTCAGCAAATCCTTTACCAGCCACACAACGAGCGATGGACAATTAGTGTTAATTAAACAGCCCCCCTAACTACAGTGCTGCCAGGGACAAGTTAATGACCTCAAGATGCACTTGCATTTGAAACTTATTTCCCACTGGGTGCATGCCAGGCTGCCTTACCTCTGTGAGCTGTGGCATGCTCCAGCTGCTAGCACACATGTATGGAATGTCATTCCCATTTGCAGTTACGTGCACCATTCCCCAGACACTGAAGTAGCCATTATAGAAGGGCACTGCAGACACAGCTCCAAGACTAAACATGCCAGTGAGTTCTGATTTGTCTGCTTGAAACACCCAGGGAGGCCACATGCAATGGCAAAGTGACAGCATACTGACAGGCAGACCAACACGAAGGCAGCCAACTTAATGCAGCAGAAACACATTTCAGAAGCTTATTTATCACACTCAGTGCCCCAGGTTAGTACCACGCCTGCCTCTCAACATCTCAAAAATAAATCACAAAATTTAAAAAAATATTTAAATCTTAAGCAAAAATAGTCAAATCTACCACCACCCCTTCCCTCACGTAGTTCATGTTACTTTCCTCATGTAACACCACAGAATCAACACCAGAAACTGAGATGTCCTACTGCCTCCCAGAAAGTAGGAGACAAAGGAATACAGTGATTAGGTATCCCCATAAATGCATAGTGGAAGTCACTGAAAATGACCAGAGGAAATAATGTCATGAAGTCAAAACCAGACAGCTAAACTCATAGCTGTTCCTGATGTGGGCATTATCTACAGACTAGACTGCAAACATTCATCCTAGGTATCCAATCAAACTGAGTTAACTGTCAGTAAAGGTTGACACTCAGTAGGGCGTTCGACAACGTTTCTCTCCAAAGCAGAAGATGGAAGCATGTGGAGTATGTGCTAAAGAATGAGGCTGGAGCATCTGCCATGGCAAGCATGCTATTGGGTGGCTGGAAGAATCCAAAGAGCTGGCTCAAGGAATCTATCAAAGAAATGAAAGGCAGAAAACTCATGGGACTTAACAAGGAAGGATGTGCAGTGGCAGAACACACAGGGATTGCTGAGCCCAGCTGGTACCCCAGAGGTCATGTGATGGCACAGAAAAGGTTCATATTTCCCATCTTGCTCTGAAAAATACACCCATGCTCTACAGCTAATATATATGCTCCTCCTGGGCTGTGATTTACCTCAAGAAAACAAAATCTAATCTGTATGCAGACAGTAGTAATACTTTTCCTCATGGTTGTTTTTTGCTTGTAGGATCTCTTCTTTCCCTCCATCTGTCTCGAATGGCATAGTTCAGTTAAAACACAAGACTTGAATCAGTTGTGATTTTGGTGGGGTTAAGGACAGTAAGATATTTCCACCTCTTTTCTAAGAACTAGCTAATGGTAAAGTCAAGAATGTTAAGATGTTGGGAGCATTTTGTCACTGTGACAGATAGAAGGACAAAGAAAACCTGTTCCAGAAGCACATATGGTGCAAGAAAAAAGTCTGAAGAATAAAGTAGTAGCTTAAAGCAGAGAAAAGTTATAATAATAGAAGTATAAATTTCTTGCAGCTAATATGCAGCTTGTCACAGCCCCTAAAAATCACAAGTTATTAAGTATGAAAACTAGAATGTAATAAAGACATTTTGCATTCCAGCCAAAACAGAATTCTGTTTTGAATTTTATTTTCATTTCAACAGATGAATAATGCCCACTGAAGGATACAGACTGCGTACAAAAGACCCAGGTAAGTTCAGGTACTTTCATTTAAAAAGGAAAAGAAAGACAGAAAGAATATTCATGCTTGGATCCAAAAGTAATCAGTGAGAGAGAAAGAAAAAACCACCCTCATTCAGAGGAACAAAGGAAAAGACCATGGAGGAAAAAATAAAGAGAATTGCAAATTGCACTGCATTGAAAACATTGTAATTTTTTCGCATTAAGCTTTGATACATGTGAAATTCCAAATACAGCTAAAGCAAAATGCAGCCCACTACAGGAAAAATGAAATCTTTAATTTGCACAAAGATCCAAATGTAACAAACATATCAAGCTATTGTCTGCTGCATTACATGGAGTCAGAATATATCAAGTCTTCTTATTATTTCCATTATTTCATTTGAATTACAATTGCACCCATTGTCCGGGGGATAATTTCCAGAGATTCTATCAGTGCTTCAGAGGATTCAGAATCTAAAATAGCAAGCAGCATACACAAGAGAAATGGGAAAATATTAAAGCATATCAAGTAAGTGTTGGCTTCTTCCACCAGCTATCAATCGAGACAAAAAAGTAACACCTAACTGGTACAAAACTCACATTACCACAGGCTTGGTGAAAATCCATCATGTTTTCCTAAGAGTTCACCTTTAGAGAACTGCGCATGGAGGAAACGAGAACCGCCTCAAATTTTCTGTGCTTCCAATAAAGCTCTACTGAGTGGCTCTGAGCTCCCACTATGCATAGCCAGAAATCAAGGCATCTGACATATCTAACATTCTGAGCTTTTAGAAGAGCATGAGACTAGGGAATATGCTTTCTGGAAGTGCTCTATCTCATAGTGTTTCACTGAGTGGCAATCTGCCACACACTTGCATTATCTCAGGTGGACTGCAAAATGGGATAATGCTGACAGACACCACAACCAAAATCATTACCTGTTTCTCATTTGGGCTCATTTACAGAAACAGAGATGCTAAAGTGCTGCCTTGCAAATAAAAGACAAAGCCCAAATGTAATAGGTAGGAGTGAATTGTGTTTCTTGCTGCGGGAGTCATTGGAAAAGTAATCTCGAAGTTTTTCCAGCAATCTGACCTGTTTGAAGACAGTGCTGTAGCAAAGCTCCCAACGGGACTAAGGAGCCCAAGTTGTGCACATGATGCTTCTCTGCTACAGCCATGAATTTACTGCTGGAATACGAAGAGAGAAAAAACAGTCAGGTGAACTTCTCTTCTGCAGCCTGTGTCCTCTAGGAGGTTTGCAAACGCACAAAGTGGCAGCTTATGGACGGAAAGGAAAGCTGTAGTCATAAATCCCGTCCCTCACAGCTACAGTTACCATGGTGCGTCCACAGCCGAGGCCATTCTCTTAAACACTGTGTGAACAAAGAGGAAGAAGGAAACTATCTATTAGTCCACCATCACAACTTGAATGAATGAGACAGCAGATGGCAAAAGGGTAAACCACAAGGAAACAGTGGAATAGCAGTGATCTTGGCAAAATCCTTCTGCTTATGAGGAAGGTAACTTTTGCAGGCACCAGAAATAAACTTTTTAGAAAGGCTTTGGGCGAGAGTTTGGAGGCAGTTCTGCATCTGTTCATGAAATCATAAAATGAAAGCATTAAGAAAAAGTTAGACTTAAATGGTTTATGGAGATTAGCAACCGAAGGCAGAAATAAATGTTTTAATAACGCAGGACATGAGATATGTAGGAGAGAATAAAGAGCCTTGAAAACAAAAGACAAACATCCTACATTTAATGTGACAGGTTACGTGGAGCTAGCTGATGAAGTCAAGGAAAGAAGGGACAGAGGTCAAACTGAGAGCTAAGGAAATTCTCTTTAGAGCAGCAATTATCACTGACGGGAGTGGATCAAACCTTCATTGCCAAAACTAGAAGTGTTGTTGGCATAATCAAGGCATACAAGATAAAGCTATGAGAATGGCCTGGAAGGCAAAGGGCTCTGGTTCAGCTACACTGAGCTTCAAGAGGTGAACATACAGGTCCAAGTAAAGATCAGACAGGACGACTTTAGTTTCCTCACAGAAAGTGTAGAACCTGGATGACGACAAGACACAAAAGTGTGTGCATTTCTATTCTCAGAATTCTAAAAGACAGAGGACTAATAAGAGAGAAGATTTTAGAGATTATGGCTATGAATTATGGTGGTTTTGAGAGAACAAAATGAGGATTCAGGAAGCACAAGACAAGAATTCAGTGCATTCTACATAAGCGCCATGACAACACACTTAAAGGAAATGCCAGTTGTTGATCCTTATTAATTCTCAGTCTGTGTGAGCCTCACTATTACTCTGCATGCTTGTGTGTGCATGCATTAAAAACCAGAATCTCTGTTAGTTGAGATTCTGTTAGTTAGAATCTCAACTAACAGACTGCTAACTCTTGACTGAAAAAAGGGACCTAGTAAACAACACAGGGAAAGCAAAAGAACTTTAACAGACCAGACCACAGAGGATGTAACCTGCTTGTCAATATTGAAACTGTTTTCTTAATAGATTAGTAAAAGAAAATATATTTTTAAAAAAAGAAAAAATCTCAAGCACCATTTGCCAGTTTCCTACATCCTATGTCTCTTACATGAGGTTTATAGAATCACAGTATGGTTTTGCATGAAAGGGCATAGGGAATCCATCACCTCTGGGCAATGTATTTCCATGTTTTACCACCATCATTGTAAAAAATGGCTTCATTATATCTAATCTAAATTGACCATATTTTAGAATCACAGGCAGTTTTTTTGGGTTTTGCATCATAAATCCTTCAGAATGTAGCAATGGACAATGCAAGAGCTGCTGAAGATCTGATATCTCCATAACAGCCTATGACTACTTAGAGAAGCAGGATTTTTTCAAATCCGCAGAGTCATACAGAGCCTGAAGCCCCGAGGCACCTGAGCCAGCCAATCTGATAACAACACTGTTAGCATAATTTATGAAAATTTATTGTGATCAGGCCACTGATAAAACATCTGTTTTTAAAGTGTGCTATGCCAATTCTTTAAAAAAGGAAGGAGTAGAATCCAAAGAACAATCTCATCTGAAGTCCTGGAAATCACAGAACACCTCTTCTTTGAATACATTTCCAAACACATACATCCCCAAGGAATGTAAACAGGAAAATCAGCATTGAATTATTAAGTTTAAGCCACACTTAGCCAGCCTACAGACTAACTACTTGTAGAAAATGGCAAAAATAATCTCTGTAGAGTTTAGTAAAGTTTTTGGAAGCTGAACAAGTATGGGCTGGAAGAACAGACTCCTAGGTAGACTGAAAATAGGCTGAACTGCTGGGCTCAAAGAATATTACCGGGCACCACTGCTCAATGGCTGGCAGTCAAAAGTGAGAAATGTTTGCCAGTGATTGATACAAAGCTCTGTATTGTTTAATAACACCTGGGCAATAACAATGAGCTTCCAGAATGGTGCAAAGTTTTGCACCAGGGGCAGAGTAAACCCATGCTGAGAAGCAGATGGGTAAGTTTCAGCTCAGAAGAAAAGGATCTGTGAGATACAGGAGATACCACCCTGAACAGGGGCTACAAATGCTCACTCATAATGACCAAGGCAAACTGCTCACTTGACTGTATAGGAAGCACAGCCAGAAAAACAATGGGAAGTATTACCCTCCTCTACATGGTGTTGGCAAAGCATCAGGAATCTCTGCCCATTTCCAGGTAGATATGGAGAATTTGAGAGCATGCAGAGGAGGAGCATGAAGATAGTCATGGCCTTAAGAGAACATGATTCTTAAGAACTAGTTGAGGCAGCTGGGCTTCTGTAGTTCAATGAAGAGGCTAAGGATTGCTAGAGGAAATACAATGCCACTGGAGTCAAATACTCCTTGACAGTAGCAGATGAAGTAACATACTGTCTTGACCCCAGTCTGCAACTTTGGAGATTCCAAGTGGACATGAGGAAAAATACATTACAAATTTGGGCCCTAAAGCTGTCAAACTTATGCTAGAGGATCAACACATTTCCCAGTCAATGACTTTGTACCCAAAGTGCAGACACTAATGCCACCAAACTTTGTGTCAACACTCAGCTTCTATCTGGCTATTAGATTTAATAGGCTAAACATCTCCAACTGAAATACCTTTCTTAAAAAGGCATTACAGCAAAAGTTCAATCAGCATAAGGCCTCCAAAACCTGTACTGACTTACTCTGAATTTTTTTTTTGTGCAGGGGATGACAGGAAAAAGGAGTAGAGATTGAAATAGGGAGCATGTTACACTTGCTACGTTCATAATATCCTGTGAAGTTACCACAAAAAGGGATTTTCAGGTCTGAGCTGTCATTGCATAACATTTCAAAGCCACAGTCCTCTTTCTGTGATTCCCTTCTAGCCCAAATCTGTAAGTTTCCCACTCAGGGAAGGAAAACCCAAGGCCCTCTATTTGTAGCTACACGCTATGCCTGCAGTCAAACTGTCAACATCTAAGCATTCATGTAAACAGGTACATATTTTAATTCTTTCTCCCACAGGCATAATAAGTATTATTAAGACTAGGAAAGACAGCAGATTTTTAAAAGGCTTTAGTTATATCAATAGTAAGTTTGAATGGTTTTTTAGTCTGCTGTAGTAAGGCAGTAAAATATAATAGCCTCTTAACTGACACATTGTTATCAGTCTTATTATGGCTTTCTTCATGTCTGTCAGTGGATTATGGTAATTTTTTTAGTCACAGGTCTAATCAAAGTAGAAGACTCTGAGCTACTGACAGCTCAGGAGAGATATAACTGCTTACATAATACTGTCATGAAATTCTAACACAGACAGAAACCTCAGCATCTCTTCAGTCCAACTCTCCTCCTAGTTAAACAAAGCAACTGTTAGAACAACAAGTTCCTTTTCATGCCAAAGGAACAAAGAAAATTCTATGGCTTTAGTCAAATGACTACAGTATTCATAACAAGAAACCTTTTTCCTCCAGGCAGCTGGTGATGCACTCCAGAGATGATTTTGTGATCAGGATTGTAAACTCATTTTAATAACTACCTCTCCAAAACAACTCTTTGCTTATTTCTGAAGAGCTGGTCAAGTTAAGCCATTACCCCACATGGGAAAAATTCCTTGGTATGACTGAAAGACCACCTTCTCATTCAAGAAAGCAAGGTGAAATTATTTTAATTTTTTCTTCAAAGAACCAAGGAAGAGCTTGGTGCAAGTATTAAGCAGTGGCTTAGAAGGGGAACAGCCAGGACTGTATCCACATGCAGGGGGTGCAGTATGTCTGAGCAGGTGCTGGATTGCATCTTGTGGGGATTTCTGTGTTCCTCAAGCTTTGTGGGTTTCTGCTGAAATAGATATAAGTGCACAGAAGATCCTAACATTAAAAACCTTACAGAGGATAAACCTTTTGCTTTCTAAAAAACAGTATTTCCAGTGTAATTTGCACTCAACTTGAGGGCCACAGATTGAGAGCTGAATTGATGCAAAGATTTAGAGTGTATACAAAACACTGCATGAAGACAGCTCACAACATCTCTCCAAAAGAAGAAAGAAAGTAGAGGAGGTTTCACTTTCTTCAGGTGTACCTCACATGCCAGCTGCAGCAATGGTCAGTGACCCACCGTATCCATCACTGCAGTCACTAATATACTTCTAATTGGCTACTGAAGAATGAGATGCTATGAGTGCTTTAATCACAGCTGATGGGATCTTGAAACTTGAAGTACCACCAATCAAAATAAAAAAAAACAACAGCAAAATAAACACCAAAACCTAAAAACCAAACAAAGGAAAAAACCCACCAAACAAACAAACAAAAAAGACCCAAAAAAAACCAAACAAAAAAGCCCCACACCAAAACCCACAAAACACCAGATAGTAGACTGGGAGCACGTATCTCACCAGCATTCTTCACCACTGATATTACAAGAGAAAACATGAACAAACAGAACAGCAATCCAGGAAAGTAACACCTGCTTCTGCTGTGGAAACCAAGAGTAACAAATTCTCAAAGTTCGTAGGAATGTTGCCACAGCCTGGTTTTTCTTTATTTGCCCTTTGCATATAATGCCTGATTGTTAGTGTCCTGAAGCTTGATCTGATGGTGAGTGACATTCCTCCAATAAAATAATTTCTTGCTTTCCTCATGAATGCGTTGGATGTCAGAACACGCTCAGACACAGGAGCCATGCACTATGGAGGTGTCTATGAAAGAACCTATTCAGAATATCTAGCCATTCCTGGACATGACAGAATGGGTCTGAAGAGAGGCCTCAAATACATTTGAGTATTTCCAAGCCTTTTCTCTCTTTATCCTTCAACCAATTTTTATTTCCCTTGACTTACAGAGAGCTGAAAAAAGCCAAAATCAAAAACAAGCCTGGGCAAGTGAGCTGAAGATTTGATCTTCACATAAAATAATACAGGCAGGTACTGAAATGCTGCCCAATACTCCATTTCTATTATCCACAATAGTACAAATCATGCCCAAAGAACATCTTTATAAAGCAATACAAAACACTTGGAAAACAATAATTTTTTTTTATTGCATGTAAGCTGAGAAGAGTTTTATTTTTTAAAATCTGTTTAAATTCCTGGCAACTTTAATGGTCACAGTATTATCAGTCAAGTATAATAAGAACTCCACAGAGCTTCATGAGTCACAGTATTGGATACAAAGCCGACTGATATCAAGGTGAAATATTAACTTCTCATTGACTTTAAGGGTTTTGACTCAAGCCTATAGCAAAAGACATGAAGTGAAGCAATGCAAAAACACTTGAAATAAGATAAACCACATCTTAAGATGAAAGACAAATTATTATACAATACAGAATCTCCAGCACTTACTGCTTATCCTTGTAGGATTTAATGCTATTTTCTATAGTTTCTATTCTGCCATGAACTAAGACTATCGACAATAAAGATTTCTGAAAGACATTTCACCCTGCTTTTGCAAATCCTTAACCTTTTCCACCAGATTTTGATAGAGACTTCAATATCATCCATCCATTTTAAAAGCATACTAATTTCAGAAACTATTGAAACAAGCTTTAGCATAAACAAGTCAAAGTGCAACTTGAGGGCAGAAAGCAGTGACATCCAAAAATATTTTCAAAATAAAAGTGATACAGGGTTAGCTTTTGTGGCTGAAGGAAAGCTGTTGCAAGTAATATAATGGGGTACAAATTATATAGGTGAACAAACAACTTCTACTAAAACCCTTCCTTTTATAGGTCTCAGAGTTTACTGTCAGAATTTACTGGGGGAAGGGAAAAGAATCTTGTTATTCAGTAACCAAGTTCTAACTGACTAGGACTACCCAACATGAATTCTAACTAGTGTCAACAAAGTATCTTAAAAGTAGTTTTCAATTGGTTGGTGATAGGCTCTGGGCAAATACTATATGAGCTTTTTAATTTATTTTTTTTAATGCATTCCTTGTGAATTAGAAAATCTATCCAAACTGGAAGAAGCTTTTTCAAAGCTCATATCAATACTCATCTTCTGTTAATTGCTATAAAACTCCACTACACTAACATATGACAGAAATACCGTTGTAACGAATACTTCAGATTAGTTAGTGCCCAGCAGTAATAAGTGAGATATCAATAGAGGCAAGCATTGCTCTTCTGAGAAAAGCCACAGTAAATGCCAAAACTGAAAACTACTGAGATCTGGAATTATCAGAGATAATATTGTCACGTGCCACACTGTAACACACACTAATTCCAAGTTCTGCTCTGACCACACCGTGCCCCTACCTTCTAATCACACTTTCCAGCCTGGCACTTCAGTGCATGTAAAATAATGCATTGAAGTACAACAGGATGCCAGCTTGACTGGCACTGCACAGCAACGCAGTAAAATTAACACTTTTAGTTTGCTTTCCCCATGTGGTAGTCTCTGTCTTCCCAGTGACAGGCTTCCTGGGGGGGCACATGATAATTTAAGGTGCTGGTAGGTTTAGCTGACAGCAACACATACTTCTCACTACTACAGGAAGGACAGCTACTGACTGCAAAACTCACTCTAAACCATGCCCTTAAAAAAGAACTGGCCAAATGCTAACAGCTCCTCTGAATTCTCTGGAATAGAACTTATTTCCCCCCTATTCTGCTACCACTCTTTAAGGTTCTGTTTGTAAAAATGGCACAGAGTAGGCAATTTAATTTATGCTGATTTGGGCCAAATAAAAGAGTGACAGGTAGCAGAAGGAGCTAAGAGGAGAAAGGTAGAAAGGTGTACAAACTAAATATGGATTACTTGACATCAACTTTCACTAATGTATTCAGGGGACTCAAGACTTACTCCTAAGAGATTGAGGCTTGGGGGGGGTTTGTTTGTTTTGGGGGGTTTAGTGGAGAGGGGTGTTATTTGTGCCAGATTACTCCATTCTTGGTTTTTTTGAGTTAAGATTCAGTAACACAGAGCAGTCAGCTTTGAAGGTCACTAGATAAGGACATGATACTAGAGTGTTTTTCTTCCTGCTGTTTTCCCTGTACAGTGCACCTAAAATAACAACATCATCATATGCTACTTAGTGGAATTGAATCAATTATATCAGATGCTGTGTTGTGCTCAAGTACATGAAGCCAAATAATGAGCATTTGGCTTATTGTTCATCCTTTTCTGAAAACTTGGTCTTGGGGGAAATTGACAACCAAAACAAAACACCACATTATAGCCTGTGGGGAGTGCTTCTGCTTCAAAAATATGATAAATACCATTGTCTTTCATTGTGGAGGTATCCCCCACTAACACAGGCTACTGCTGATGGCAGGGAAGCATAGAATGAGCCACCTGTATGCCACACAACAGATTTCTGAACAATACCACTTTTAGAGAGCCAGAAGTATCAGGCCACAGATGGTGCTTTAAAAATCATTACTAGGGCAATTTGTTGCATCTCACCTCAATCTTTATTTTTGCTATTATGCAATAATATATGCAAATCTGTCACTGAATTTTACAATTGCTATCATTCTTTTTCACAAAATCCATGGCATCACAATCATAATAGTAAAAGATAAATAATCCACATAATTGTCTCTTGAGCCTGCAACACCTCCTCAGATCAGAGATCAGCTGGACAGTGCAAGTCAATGTGTCAGACATCTTGGTCCCTATAGAGGTCTCAAAATAACATCTTTTATTGATGAAATATGCTGATGGAAACACCTAAGTTACTGAGAGAGGAACAAGTGCTTTAGGTTTTGGACAGTTCCTAGACCCTTGGGACAACTGGGACCACTTCAGGCTTTTCTCTTCAGTGTTGCTGTTTGCTTGTGGTGCTGGGTTTTTTAGTTCCCCATTTAGAGGATTTAAAAACTCGCTGAGGCTCTTTTAAAAGCCTCTGAATGAAATCTGTGTATGTTATGATCTAAGAGGAGGTAATATTCTTTCTGTTAAATCAACCAAGGTTGCACTGTAAGGGTTTCCCAAGCACTTTGGGCACAGGAGGCCTTACAATCTATTTATCATATGCAGTTCAAGTGCCCCAGCCAGGTGGGCTACAAAAACTTTGTAATCATTTTGCTAATCATTTTCATCCCTCTCTTGTTTTCCATAAAAGAATTTATTCTCTCTAAAACCAGCCCTTTAAATACATATATTTTCTAACACTCAAATCTACACTTGTATTTTAATCCTATAAGGGAACATTCTGAAAGTCAAATGGCAGAAAAAATGAGTTGAAAAGGTCATCACATCCCTAAAGTTCTATTTGCTTCTGAAATTCCAGACAGTTTTGGACCTGATAGGACAAACCATATTGTGGTTGCTCCAGGAATTTTTGCAGTCACCACTGCTGCCTGTGAGCCCATTGTAAGCTTGCACATATTTTCAAAACAAGTCTCCTCTTTCAACTATTTCAGAGTATTGGGGGTCAAAAAAAGAAAAACATACTACTCAAAAGAGAAATCCTAACGTGCTACTGAAAAGTCCATTCAACTTAAATACCAGGACAATTCCCTAAAGAAGGCTGACTCACCATCTATTTTTTAATTGCCATCATTAAAATTATATCTGTATTGCGAGTATTTCTCTTACATGGAAATTAATAGAATATGCTTTCTCTCAAGCAGAACAATTAGTCCATTCAGAAAACCTACATAATTTCCAATAGCAATTTGAAAGTGTTTATACTGCAGATTTATGCACTTAGATAGGAATAATTAACTGCTCAAAGCAAACAGTGGAGAACATCTTGCTAACTATCACTTCTTTTGGGAGAATCTGGTAGTTACATTGGATCACAAATATTAATTTAATAATTGTTTCTTTGTTTTAATACCATAAAATAAACATAGATGTTTATGCCATTTATAGCCATAAATACTAGCCGAAAGAAAAGTAAAGTATCTCTATTCAGCACCAGTTAAGCCTGAATTCCCATCAAGGTGTGACATTTCAAGAAAAACCTAGGCCACATGAAGAGAGTTCAGAGGAGAACAGAGATCAGGAACCTGAAAATACCAGATATGAAGGAAGACAGACACAGGACTATTTAGCTTGAAGAGATCAATGGAAATGTACTAGTGAGAGTCTTACTGGATTATACAGGACTGCTGCAAAGAAGAAAGGATTCATTTGTTCTGCCTACCCACTACGGACAGGACAACAAGAAACTGTCTTAATCATGGTAGGAGAAAAAAAAATAAAAAAAAGAGTTTGTGGTAAACAAAATTTTACATTAGGAAGATAGTGAAGGACTAAAAAAAGTAGGAAATACCTACAACCAGTGGCCCTTGAGAACAGGCTAGACAACCACCTGTCGGGGCACCATCAGACTACAGGCCCAGACACAGATGACTTTATGTAATTCAACAGTATCTCTTGATTTTCTGCATACTCTTTTCCCTATTTAAAGTGTTTTGCAGAATGTATCTGTTATGCATTTTAGCCCATCTCCACTTTTTGGCCTGGGGTAGTACAAGTGCTCATTCACTCACTGAAAGCTGTAGCAAGGAGAACCACTAGGTTTGAGAACTAAAAAAACATGATTGGTTTTAGTTGAAATAAAGTCCATTGGATTAAGAAAAATATATATAGGAAATACCTGAATTTGGGAGGGGAAAAAATACAAAAAATGAGGTAATAACTTAGTACAATCCACTATGAGATTTCTTGAGGGTAGTACAGGCCTGAGGATATTCTTGCTAAACCAAAAATATGCATACTGTGGCTGCAAAGCAATACAGCAGACTTGCCAACTTATGCAGCATACTGCATTTTACTTCTCTTTCAAAAAGTTTGAAAAGCTATGTAAATTCTAGAAAGACACATACAGCATCTGGCACCTGACACTTACATGCACTTACTAATTGTACATAGGGACTGAAATAGAAGGAGTTAAGAAAGAAATTTCAAAAATGACAAAGCAAGAACACAGCATTATTTGTATGCCCTATCCTTCTCTGGGTTCATTTTTCAAATAAATCAATACATTCAGCAGATAATATGACTCCCCTCTCAAAGCATTTAAGAATTTGTTCATGCCTTACACATGATTTAGCAGCTCTAGCATTTATTCATGGAAGGAGGAGGTGGCAGAGAAGCAGGAGTGAAGGAAAAGTTTTATCAATGATTAGCACAGTCTCACTAACAAGTATGGCGGCAGATGGTGCAAATACTTTGGTAATAAATAATAATTATTTGAAGTGTTGCACACAAGCAAGAAGTCTCTGGGGGTCTCTATCAAAAAAAGCTCTTGCACCACTGCACTGATTAACTCTTACTTCAATTATGTTATCAACCTTTCAGTAACAACTAAAAAAAATAACAGGATTCCTACAGGCTCCAGCAGGATGAATGCTACAAAGCTTCAGCCAACTACACACAACAAACCTAGCAAATTTATGTTAAACCTTGCTACATTTTAAACACAGTTTTGTTGAATGTTTCAAGATACATGTGTCCACTTGATTTAACAGTCTCCAAATGTGAAATCTTAGAGGACTCTGTGCAAGGAATTATCCAGGGTAGAAAAGACTGAAGGTTTGATCCAAAAATATTTTTTCCTCCGTTTTGGAGATAAAATGTGGAATAAGGTAACAATTCTAGTCCAACACTATTGTCAGCATATGAAATTTGATCTAGTTTTGTGAGGGACGGGGTCAAATAACATATTCATAGAGTAGTAATTTACACCTCAGTCCCACTGATTTAAAGGATCAGAGTGAGGCACACAATAAGTGAATAGCTTAATTCTACTGCTGGAGCAGATGCAGAAGCGGCACAACTGGAATACCAGACAGGATGGCAAAACCACAACTATCTCAGCCAGCCCCAGCACATTAGCACAAACCTGCCCTCTGTCGTGGCTTGTGCCGATATAGCACAGACATGTGCCCCGTGCCCTGCTGCAGGGAAGTGTCTACACCTGGCACACAGGTGGAGAACAGGGCTGATACAGTAAAAGCCACCTCCCCAGGGGCTGTGGCACAGGTGACAATGTTTCTGTTGCCTACCAGAGACTCATCTGGTGACTGTATTCAGATTGGGTCAGATTGTGGGTCTATTTATTTTTCTCTTGCATGAAAAGGGAAGAGGAGACAGAGCACTCACTTCCTCTCTCATAAGGAATTTCCCTAAAGGGGCATATAAATATATATATACATCCACACATTTCAATAAACCACATTTCCTCTGCTGACTATATTTTCTCTCTATATCCATTCCAGCCTAGTTGAATGGGTTGTCAGTCATTGTTTGGCTAATGCTGATACTTGTCCCAATAAGTAAATTAGACTCCCCTCCCCCCTACTTTAACTCCCTAGAGTGGTATTTTCCCTGTATTTAAATAATTTTACTACTTATAACTTGGACAATGAATCCAGACCTGGGTGTTTGCCTATGCTAATAAATATATAGCAATGAAATGAAGATTTTTTCTGCTAGCACAGTGACATGAGCAAAGAAGTACAATGAGAGCTCTAAGGTTTACTAATGATGTACTTATGAGACGTGTGAGCAAACTGTGAAACTGAAGGTTAAAACATCTTTGAATCTTGACCAAAATAAAAATATGCACAAATCAAATCAAAACCAAATATGCAACATGCAATACCCAATTACTGTACTGTACCAGCAGTAATTGCTGAGGCAAGTCAGTAGCCCAAGCCATAGGACATCAGGCACTGCATTCACCAGTTTACTTCCAGGAAGCAGAGCAGATGCAGTCCATTGATAAAATCCTCTACCCAATAAACAAACTTCTGGACTGAATCCCAACCCTGACTACATTCATCTAGCTTCAACTGCACCACAGCTCTGTTTACTGCCACTGATTATGGGAAGAAAACATGCAGCCACATCCACACTTCACCAGCACACAGAAGTGTAGAGAAGCAGCATCAGTTCCATTTCTGCAATAGGACTTGACCAGTTTCACTGAAGTCCAGGATTATCAACACTCAAAGGAAGAACAATGATGCTTTATTTCTTCAGTCAAAACCCATACCACCTCTTCAGCTTTCTCACACCAACTTTGTCACAATCTCCTTATAACTGTAATATCTGAATGAGCTTCCCCAACTGGAAAATCCTTATAGATTTAGTGCTTTTCTGAAGGCCCCACTGCAGGGCCCCAGTATATTTCTTTTGCATTGTTAATGTTACTGCCTGAGCACAGACCTAGTGTAACTGTGTCCAAAAAAAAAAAGTAGAAACTATTCCTTAACACCTGGGTGGAAGATTTATATTACTATGATCCTCCAGATAATTCCACAGTGGGATAAGAAAGCCTATATATAAAGTGATTTTCAGCTATCTCTTACAGAATTAATCTCAGAGAAATAGCCCAATGCACAAGTACTGAAGGTCTTTTTTTTTTTTTTTTTTTTTTTGTTAAATAAGCAGGTAGATTAATAGCATTAGACAAGCTTTGTTTAGGAAACCTAAGTCAACAGTACTTAAAAAGCAGAGGGCTGGATAGACAGACTCAGACATCTTAGTGGAGACAGCATTTCTTGGCATCCTGAACCACTTGGTAAGTTATAGTGGAGGGTCTTCTCCAGAGTGCAGAGTTTTTGAGAGAGCTACACAGAGTCGGGGAAGAAGAACTGCTGCTGTTTACAGACTGCATTATTGGGTGGCACTGGCAGTAATGAAGATTGGTGATGGAAATCTGCTGGGCTCATCCATCCATCCTAAAAATCCAAGTAACATTAAGAGCTTTCAATTTTCTATCCCAATAAGTATTTTTCTGGCCTAGCTTGGCCTGCCCTCCATCTCATGTTAGTGACTTCCAGCGACTGCAGGGGAAGTCCACTGCAATTATTCCAGGTTTTCATCATTACTGTGATGGTCCTGCTTCTCTCTATCCCCCCTCAGATGGATTTAGAATAGCAACTTACAGATTTCTGTGCAGCAGCAAAGAACTATAAAGGTGCAGCTATGCTCTGACCTAGTTCCATTACTATTAGAGACATTTCTGTGCAAGCGAAAAACAGGATGGATGGCAGAGAAGAAACACTGTCTGCCACCACTATCATACAACTTGTTAAATTTGCCTCACTAATACCAGGGCAGATTGTGTAAATCACCTGCCTAGTAAATTTGGTCCCTCGAGTTTACAGTTTGGTATAAACTCTAGCTTGATTAATCATGTGGCAGCTCCCTAATCCTGCTCTGTTCACTCAGAGAATAAGCATTAGATATTAATTTTTTAAGGTTCTCTTTTTACAAGCTTCTAGAGGCCCACGTCCATCTTTAATGCACTTTATTAGTTCATTCCTAAAATCCAAACATCTGACCAATTGAAGGAGGTTACAGATGCACTTGAACCCTTTGAGTAATCACAGTATGTTCCTGACTTGGTTTATTTCCACTTCTGTCAAGAGCATTAAATCAATAGCTTCCATTATCAACTGAAAATACCTAGTGCCAACCTGGGATCTCAAAGATTCAATTCTCTATACCCTCATTATACTTACTTTGTAACATTCATAAGAGTTAGTTCAGTATCTTGTAATCCTCAGATACCTTTTGATATTTGGTATTTCATTTTAAAGTCCCAGCTTTGAGACTTTAGCTGGGAGTTTGGTAGCTTCATGAGAAATCACACCCCCAAATTTGATTTTATATTGTGAATTAAAGTTAGTTTAAATAAAAACTGAGACTCTAAATATTATCAGTTTTGGAAAAATAGAAGACAAGTAATTAACACTACTACTTAAAAAAGAAAGGAAAAAGAAAAAACATAGCCTTACATCCCTTTGATTTAAAGCCATTCTTGTGATGTGATTTGGGGGGGGGTTAAAAGAACTGCCCTTTCAATGAATTCACATCCCATGAATTTGGACCCATATTTAAATGCACAATAGAAATTCAAGCCTGAACAGCTAAGTGAATACAACAACACTGTGAAGAGATAAGCTATGAATGAATAGCTTAATTGGACACTTACAAAATTAACTTGTCAAAAGTAATTACTCTGCACATGATCCAACTGGAAATGTTTTGTATCATCAACAAGTTGAGAGAGTATTTATGCTATTCCTCGGCCTTTAAAAGATACATTTACAATATGGTGATTATTTACTAAGCTGCTATCATGCATTTGCAAACCTTTCAAGCATCCTGGAAAAAAGAGAAATTAATTTCTGTTCAGTTCTGAAGAGGTTAGCAGACACACTGACTATATTTTTAATGAAAATTCTCATACTTTCTTCTTCTTACATCAGAGTAAAAACATCCTGGCTAGAGGGATATGTTTGTTTTCTGTGTGTAACAATAAAAATGGATTTAAAATTAAACAGATGGAGACTGGGAAAGACCAAGTAGACATAATCACACAAGCAAGTTTCCGTATTTCAAAAGACTGTAAGGAAAAAAAATAAAATCAACAAAACACAAAACTAGACATGCTTTGAGAAAGAAGAGTCCAAGAGGAAGCAAGAGGAAGTAAAAAATTTCTCCCTCACAGGACCTAAAAGAAACAGCAAGCTTTGCATAACCCATGTAGAAGTAAATAAAATGCTTCCTGAACTAGACAGTTCCTATCTAATAGCACAGGACAGAGGATCATCACTGGAAAAACAGAATGGGCTGATACACAGATATATGTCTTTCAGCCATGCATAAGGCAGCTGCACAGTTATTCAAAATAAGGTGTTGTTGAATTTCCTCAGTGACACCGGAAGCCGCAATCCAAACTGGGCCTTAGAGGCCATGTAACCTTCAGATACAGCGGCTACTGCAGGCCTGGCCCACCAGAAAGATTCTTCTTTAGATGCAGTAACAACACAAGAATTGTCTCGTGCCTTGGCAGAGTACCCCTTCTCCAAAAGATAGCACTCTGAGGGAAAAGGCTTCCTGTGCCATCACTCATGCATTGCCTTAATCTACACGGTAGCAGGAAACAACAGAAGATCAAAAGCATTGTTAGAACAAAAGGCAGCAATGGATTCTTATGCCATTACCATTTTGGCCACTACTGTGAGCATCAGCAGAAAGAAAATACTTCTAGAGAGAAAGCTATGCTACCAGATTATAAATGCTAACATCTGGAAAGGAAAGAGAAGGACATATGGCAAAGCTGGAAATGTTGGTCTCTAAAGTCCCTTTGGCAAAGTTGTTATTGCAATTATCTAACACATGCTACCTCCTTTGGGTTTGCTTTAGCAATGGTTTGGGGAGTCACACCCAAACTCTTACTCAATCCCCCAGAGCTCTCTTTGAACAAGTCCTGCAGAAGCAGCCCTTTGACACAGTCTAAGTATCCCGTGCTGCTGTGAATTCCCTGCACGTGCTGCTATCCTGGACAAAGCAAAGAGGAAATACAAACATCAAAGATTATCCAGTGTATTAAAACTTAATGAGCCATTGCCCCAATATGTGCAAAGCACACAACACCTCTTACATCCTGGCTTCAGACTGCAATTTACTAATCAGCTACTGAAGCTGAAGCACCTCAGTCCCAAAGCAGTTACTGGCTGATTGGTTAAAAGAAGCTCCTACAGAGAGAATTTCACTTCCATAATGGAAGGATTTCATCTAATTTGAGATGATGAAATCACTTGCTGAAGCACTTCAGTCCCAAAGTAGTTACTGATTGACCAGTTAATAAAAGTTTCTATAGAGAAAATTTCACTTCCACAATGGAAGAGTCTAATCTCATCTAAGCCAAAAGATCCCAAGCCCCCACTTCTTCCCCCCTCCCAAAACCACTTGAACAACAAAACCAAATCAAATACCAGCACTTAGTTATTTTCCTTACCTTTAAAGTAATACTAAAATAGGTATTCTATTATCAATGTAATTTATACACTGCAACAAGACTTGAAAATGTTTACTGTCCACAAGACTGCATAATTATTCATACTTTTTTTCAAATAATAAGTTGGAAAACAAACTCTGTGATATATGTGTGAAACACCAGGAGTCTTCAATGGGTTAAGTTATCCCATGAGCAAGGGATAACTCCGGTCAAGTTTAACAGAAGGGAGAGCTTCCAGGTGAAGTTCATAATGAAATAAAAAGGCTCTGGTTAGTTATCAGCCTATCTCACATCAGCTGTGGTTACTGGTGGGCAGCAGTTCACACCAGTCAGCATGATCTGTTGGGACCACAGAAAGCCCAAGGACAGCACAAATGACCCACAAGGAAACCCTTGACTGAAATTTTTTGGCAGTACTGTCTATTAAGACACTAAATACACAAGTAACAAAACAGAAAATATGTTTGTAGTGCTTCTGTGTGTTCTGGCCTGTTTTATACCCAAAGGCTCTCATTTCTCCAGGTTGTCACAACCTGTCTCCACCTGCAAGCTCCCAGTGAATGCCTGTGACTAACACACTATCTTTACCAGGTCCATAGAGAAATCATAATCTGGATGCAAAAGCAATGAGTCTGAAGGAAAAGAAAAAAACCCCCAAACATAAAAACCCCAAAACCAACTCAAAACTGCATCAAATTGTGAGATGGATGTTTAATTTCAAGGGTACTGCCATTCTCTTTTCATTCTCAGAAAGAAGTGATGTTACATTGTTGACTTGACTGTAAGAAAAGTTACCAAGCACATAGGTATGGCATAAATACAGTGCACAGGGGGAAAAAGCCAAAGACACATCATAAACATTCTTGTCACTTATTATTAAAAAGCAGAACATAAATCAAATTTTGCTTTGAATGCCACAGGCACTGTGTGAAGATGAAGACAGCAGCGCAACTATGCAATTAAAGAAAGAAAAATTTATGTTCCAGAGTGAAAACATTATATCCAGCAGGACAAAGGTTTCAACATCACGTGTTCTTCAAGCCTGCCTGGGTTAAACATAACAAAATGTATAGGTGTATACATTTGAAGACAAGGAATGTACAAAAAGTTTTGAAAATAACTAGCTAACTCCTAAATAAGTAAAATGAGTCCTAAATAAGTAGAACAGAAGTCTGTGTTCCTGCAAAGGGAATAGATAGGGCTGTCTCACTTCAGGATCTGCAACTTTTTTCAAAGTTTAGGAACACTTATCCGCAGTATTTTCCTTCATTTACATTTCTGCTGTGCTTTTAGTGAAGTAATAAATCACTAAGTTCCATCTGGACAGCAGTTTTAGTTCACATCCTTATTGCTTTAGACAATTAAAATCAATCCTTAGTGTTAAGAACAATAGAGGCAGCCCTTAGAAGCATCATGCTAAGCTGTGGAATACAATTTTTTTAAATATCACCTTTTCAGATTGGCTTCAACCTACCAGTTATCTCATGTTTTAAAGAAATTACTCTCCTATAAGCAGTAGCTTCAAAGAATTTAACATTTCAGACTATCTTTAGATTGGTTTTGATTAAAAAAATTCATTTTAGACTAAACTAATGACATTATTATAACCAGCTTACTCCCAGCATTATGTTGCTTGACAACTCCTTCAAACTATTCCTTCACTTTATTCATGACAGAAAAGTCAATAATAGTTGAAGGCTTTGCTGATTCCTAATGCCATCTCCTCGTCAGGGAAAACACTTTGATACATATTCCCAATTTGACTGTTCAGCCAAAATTTTTCTTCTTTAACAAATTTAGCATAGATCTTTGTGCCTATTTTTTCCTAGGTTGGGCTGTCAGCTGGAATCTTATAACTGAGAATATGAAAGTTCTTGTTTGAGTATCAGTTATGTGAAACTATACACTGCTGAAATGTTAGATCCATGACTTTTATATATATAAAGTCATAGACAGCTTGCAAAACAAGACTTATGGCTCTTAATTTAAGAAGCAACAGGCCTCAGACATAACAGCTCTTTGAAAATTAAAAGCAGAAGAACATTACATAAAAATGCAATGCAAATTAAATACAAGAATAAATTAGTCTCACTTCTATCTGCTTTTCCCTGTATTCTTCCTTGTTCTAAATGGACCAAAGTAAAAAACCAAAAACTAGAAAGACATTTTAAAGTTTTTCTTGCATATACCAATACAATTAAGAGAGAACATACTAGTAAAATTTAGACTAGCTGAAATATTACCAAGCACTTCCTTCTGCATAATAATCACAGACAGTCCTCACAATAAGTTTATTTGACTATAATAGAGAAGATTTAGCCTAGCCTCTGCTGTTTCCAAATGTCATCTCCATTGCTGGAAAAATATACTATAAAAACAAACCACTATAACATATTCCTGATAGACTGAGCTATATCTAAGTATGAACCTGACATAGTTCCAGAATTACAACTCAAACATTTAGAAAACATTGTGCATTATAGCAGGTTCAAATCTAATGGAGTGATCCCCCTCTAGGTAAATCATACTGATTTTCAGCTAAAAGAAACAAATACCTAGGCAACTAGGAATCATACTAAAGGTAGCACAGCTCATAATGTAGATATTCCAACAACTTAATCAAGATGCAATACCAAGACAGCAGTGATATAGTAGGAAGTCCTCTCATACCTGTAACAGTGGAACTTCACACTAGAAAAATAAGGATTTAATTTATTAAACAATAAGATTAGGGTAGTACTTAGTACTCACCCCCAGACAAGATTAGTGGCACTGGACTTCCTCAAACACTGCCTCTGCCAAATGGGTCTACACAGACCTCAACTCAACTCAACTCAACTCAACTCAACTCAACCCAACCCAACCCAACCCAACCCAACTCAACTCAACCCAACTCAACCCAACCCAACCCAACCCAACCCAGTAGCTACTTCACTCCCAGCTCAGGCTCCCAAGACCAAGGACTGTAGTGTGCCCCTAAGTGAGAGCTTTCAGGATTGCCAGCACCTGATTCAAACCACGGGTGTAGCCAATGCTCAGTGCACCTCTCCCAGACAAGGCACACCAGGTGAAACCAGCACAGAAAGTGGTAATACACTGGTATTACATGGCTGATCCAAGATTCTCTTCAATGACACAGCCTTGAGGAATAGTGAATTCCCCTTCTACACCAGGACCTATATGTAACTTACATGTTTTCATTGCTGTTTATGCAAATTGCTTGTGTATTAATATTTCTTGTGGTGTTTTATTTCCTATCCAAGTCTGGCCTTTATTTTTCAACTCATGAGTTATAACAATTTTGCTAAATAAATTGGCACTATGCCCCAATTAGGAAATTGATGGCATGTTGATGCAAGAGGCTGTTCATATTACCCAATCTACCACTGCATGCATGCATACCCACATGGTCAGCAGATCATACAAGGCAGCTCTATTAGGTCCCTAAATACTCCTTCTGTGGTCAATAGAAATATCCTTTCCCAATCCTCCAGATCAAGTACACTTTTTTGTATTTGCCATGTCCCATTACTGGTAGATGGACAAGTTGAATCCATATTCCAGACTGAAACAGTTCATTGGCACTATTAGTTCAAAGTTGCAGCAAAAAAAGAAAATTTCTCTCTTTATACCCCCAGAGAAGAAAAAAAAAAAGGTTTCAAGGTATAGAGGTGATCCTAGAGGCCTAAAAGTTTGAAAACATCTCTTACCATAGTTTGCTTCCAGACTTAGAAATCTGCTTTGTTACTCTTCCCTGCAGGCCAATGTCTGAATTTTTGATAGACTATGGATCTACTCTTCCAAAAGTCACAACCTCTGCTTCAAAATCTAGCAGAGATTCCTGTCTGTTGCTTGTTCCACATGCTGAAACAAGACACTGCAGGCAGCCTGTGAAGTATCTAACAAACACCCCAGTCTGAATATCCCATTCCCTGCCATACCAAAAGGAGACCTCACAGTCCCCAAAAAGGAGTAAGTATGGGTGCTAAGGATGACTTGCAAGAAAACAGATTTTAGAGCTCAGACCCTAGAAACTAAAATGCAGAGGGATCTTCTTTCAAATAAATGGGATAGACTGCTTGTTTACGGCTTAAATGATATGCTGTTGGGTTTTTGCTCTCTGCAAAATTCCAATTTCCTCTCAGACATTGGATAAATTCCTACAGTAACAAGAGACTCAGAGCAAACTGTCCCCTGGGTCTACCCTCTCTAAGATATGAGTCTACATAGTGCTGAACTATCATAGCACCAATCTTTATGCAGTGCTACTTTCCTATTCCAAGCCACAGCATGATCTATAAACACACTGCAGTAAGGAACAAACATGTAGCCTTTCCCACCTCAAAGTAAGCTGCTGGGAAAGGCAATTATTCCCTGTGATTGACCAGCTTCCTGCATATGGATGTGTGGGTTTTCATTTATTACCTACTTGGTTACTGGCAAAAGGCTGCAAAGGTTCTTCTAATGGGATTTTTTTCTGAGAACAGAATTAAAATAGCACCGAGATAATTCAAATCACAAACATTGGCACTTCCCAGTCTTCCTCCCTCTGTAAGACAACACCTAATACAGCTAAAAGTTCCAGAAAAATTGTTTGTGATAGATTTCTACCTTTTTGTGCTGTCTACTCCCTTCTAAATAATATGTGCAAAGGGCAGAAGTCCATGCAATCAAGGCAGAGTAAGGCTTTAAGTAACATGACTTTAATATTCATTAGGTTTTAACTTCTTAGCGACTATTTATGAAGTCTTCTATTACACCAGGAGAAAAGACTTAAAAGAAAGTCAAATCTGAAATTTACAATTTTTACCCCTGTAGAAACACTTTGGAGCTATATTTAGAACCTATCCTGACAGCTGGGTTGAAGTGAGCTGCCAATCCTTACACAGTATCAGAAAATAACTACATCCAGAACTCAAGGAGGACTATTGTACAGAGAATAAATTTGTTGCAGAAATAAAAACCACGTACTAAAGTTTCAGTCTGAAAAGCATTTTTCACCACAAGACATTGCAGAGGCCCCTGCTAAGTCCAAATGAAAACGGGGTTTTCCTCAAATCAGAATTATCAAAAGTTCTTAAATATTTCATTGGCTCAAAGACTACTACACAGGGAATTATATTATATATTATATTAATATTTGAAGAAGTCTCCTACAGGAGAGAAGGAAAAAGGCCACTCCAATGCTCTTTCCATCTCCACAACACGTGCAAGATGACCTGTGGTCAGTTCTTGACTATTGGAAAGGAATTTTACCTTGGTCACTCTTTGTTGTACAAGGGGAGGATATTTCCCAAGAAAAGGAATGTGACAAACTAATTTTAAAAGTAACTACACATCAGTGTCTGCTGAAAGGATCTCTCAACTGGTTTTTCTTATACAGCACTTCCAGGTAATTTATTAAAAATATTTTATATCATACAAAATATATAAAGTATCAGAAAATTACTGCTAGAAAACATGGCTTATAAGACATTTTCTCACTTGGGTAAATTATTTTCTGCATGATTCAGAACCATTCAGCATCTCATACTGGATATTGGGAAGACAAGAGGTCAGAAAGGTTCCAGGACACTTTCAAGAGCTTGTGTGCACCACTGTCCTCTGCTGGAGGCGATCCGCCTCACTGGTGTGTGTGACTGACACTCGCAATGTGTCACTGACACTCGCAGTGTGTCACTGACACTCACAATGTGTCACTGACCAGCCTCTGGTGGCAGCCGCTGGCACAGTGCACAGATGACACAAGCATCTACAGCTCGTCTTCCTTCCCGTTTAAGCACCACACGCCGGCGGCTTGGGACGGAATGGCATTAATTCTTTTACCTGTGCTACGTAAACATGAAAGATGTTTGCAGACGCCCTGGACAAGGCTCTTTATTCCCACAGACCACCCCAGGCCCAGCCGAGACTGAGCCTTGCTGCCCTACTGACAGAAGTTCAGCTCCAGAGCTCAGCCGCGTGCCGCTGCCTCATTTGATGCCCACGGCTTGCAAACGGCCGCCGACAAAACGGCAGCGGGTTTTGTAAAAGCATGAGCCCAGAAGAAAACCACACACAAGGCACTTTGAGGACCTGAGCCACCTAAGGCGTTTTAAACAGCAGCCAAACAGTAATTCCACCGCTCGCTCCGGCATTCCCAGGATAAGCAGAGGACCTGCGGGCCCAGCTCCCGCCGGCGGGGCGGGGCCGATGCCGGGCCAGCGGCCTGACGGGAGTTGTAGTCCGCCCGCACAGCCCGCGCTCCGCGCAGCCATCTCGGACTGCATTTCCCAGGGGGCGCTGCAGGCGCTTGGGCGCCGCTGGCGGGGCAATGGCGGCCCTGGTGGCCGTGGCGGCGCGGGGGTGCGGCGGGGTCTGGCGCCGGGCGCGGCAGCGCAGCGCGGGGCAGCCGGGGCCCGGGCCCGGCCCTTTACCCCGCGGGCAGAGGGCTGTCGCCTGTAAAGCGAGAGGCGGGGCGGTGCCGGCGGGGAAGAGCGGGTACGGTGCCGGGACGGCGTGGGGAGAAGGGCCGGTGGAGCTGGTTCTGCCCTGGCGCCCGGGTCCGGGGCTCCGGGCTTGGGCACGGCAGCGGCGGTGACAGCGGCGGGGCCCGGTGTAAATTGCGGCGTGCGAGCGGTGTGAGGCATTGGTGCAGGCAGCGCCTGCTCAGCAGCACGTTTGTCCCGCAGCCCCCCCGGAGCGCGGTCGGTGATTGCCGTGACCCTCCGGCACGGCGGGCTGCCCTGGGAGCCCGCAGCTCGGGCAGCCGGAGCGCTCCGTGTGCCGCGAAGCCGCAGCGAGCGCTGCTCCGGCTTTCGTGAGCGCGCTTTCCAGGGTTATTCTAGCCCAAAAGAGGCTTTCTCTTCCGGTGGAGGATTGTGAGATACGGGCGGTGTGCCTGAAGCAGAGCAGTTTATTTCTGCTGCAGCTGAAAGTCACGGCCTGAACAAGTTCTCCTGTTCTCTGGTGTCCCACGAGGGTGTGCACAGCTGATCACTTCAAGAAAGTTGTGCAGACAGCGGCAGAAGTGTGCTGCTGATTCTTTAGAGACAGAGATAAACATAATCCTTGAACAAACACGGCAAGAAGCTCCAGGTGCCTAATCAGTGCTGTTAGTAGGATTGAAGGACTGACTGATGCGTGTTCCTTTATCTCTAAATGTAAGCCAGCACACTGATTAGGCAAAACCTGGTGTAATTTTTAATGCCATGATATGACAGAAAGGCATTTTTGAAGAATACAGGAAACAATGGAATAAATTTGCCTCCAAAATGTAGAAGAAAGCCCACATTATTTCTCAAACCTTGAAGCATTTGTATGATCAGCTGAAAGTACTGAAGAATAATACTATTTCAATGAAAGAAAATGTATTAGCTCCTTTAAACATCTGAACTTCTGTCTTTCATGATAATATTCTTCTTCCTAAAGCATCAATATAAGTGGCATCTGGATCACTAGTTGGGTGTTTGTAGGGATGTCCTCAGCTGTTGGAGGACAGATGGAAGACTAAAATCTTGGCAGTGTAGAATGTTCACCTTTGGAAAGAACACTGTACTTGATATATTTGTTTGATGTTTTTCCATAGCTTGCTAGTCTCTTATATCTATCTGGGTACTCATACTGCTGAAGTGTTCTGCCACAGAAATGTGATTTCATCAGTGAAATATTATTTGTGCCACTTCATTTGTACAAGGCCAGATAATTACTTACAGAAACTGTCAAGCAATTCATACTGTAAAGGTGACCTTTTTCTCTTGTCCCTATAAAGGTTATGGATGTGAGAATTGCAATTACTTTTTAGATGATATGGAGAAGCTTTATTCTGCAGAATACGTTCAGAGAACAGTAGCTCTCTAGTTGAAATGATGATTTCTCTATTACCAGATTACTTATGTTTATGCTAATATTCTACTAACGCTGCTCTGGAGAGCCACCTTTCCCAGCATGCAAGTGTCTATCTGGCAGAGAATACATAATTTATTATGCCACCTGTCTGTTGGAGATTTATCAAACTACCTGAGAAGTAATTCATATTTATGATGATTTGGGGATTTTCACGAGGCACCAAATTAGGGTTCATCCAGCATGCAAGTGTGCCTCATTAATTTCTCTGAGATTTCTCGCGTAAGGAAAAGTTTAAAGTTTTAAAGCATTACATTTTTTATGACATTCTTTTTTGCATATAATGAACACTGCCATATATTCCCTGTAGCCTCTGTTCTCCAGTATCACAGCACAGCTTTTCCTATGACAGTGTAGATGTATTTGAAACATTGTTTACAATTTTTTTACAATTACAGTTTAATTTTTTTCCATAAATTAAGCGTTCCTGATTCTTCTGTTGTTAGGTTTCCACAGTTTTTTTAACATCATCTGTATTTAAATTGTTTCTCCCTTCTCCTCTTTCCTTTTCAGCCTTGCTCCATGGGTACCAGTTGTGGGTCTGGAAATTCATGCACAGATCAGTTCCAACTCAAAACTCTTCTCTGGTTCCCAAGTCCAGTTTGCGGCGCCTCCCAACTCTTTGGTATCTTTCTTTGATGCCTCTTTACCAGGAACTTTACCAGTAAGTTAAGCTGCAATTTCATGTATGTCAGGATTAATGTCAGACAACTTTGCATATGCTTCTAATATTTTATTCTTCCCAGGATTTGACTAAAGTCATATATATGGCTACTTTTCCTTACTTTTCTAATTTCTCTTTGTTTCATAACATGAGATGCCTAGAACTGTTTCTTTTCAATTTCCTCACTCCCTAGTTATTGCCTCAGATACTTAATATCCCCTCAAAGGAGAAAAATTAGGAGTGTCTCTTCGGCACAGTGAATGGGTGGTGGTATTTCTTTGAGGCCAGAGTGGGTGTGTTTGCTTAGTATGCCACACAGGAAATTCCTTAAATATGAGAGATGCCTAAAGCCCAGTGAGAGAAGAACATCTTAGATTTCTGAGTGGCCATTTGATGTTATTCTGCCATGTGTTTGTTTCTGTAGCTGTCATTTGCCATTTGGAATGTCTCACTGAGGAGTGAGTTTGCTCCCTGAGTAGAAAGTCTCTGATTTAGGAAAGTGTCAACCATTCCTATTTCCGAGCAAAGTAATTATTAAAAAAAAAAAAAGTAATGTGTGTGAGACATTGGGGATTAATAGGTCAGAATAACTAGCTAGCACATAGCAATAAGGTTTATTAGTGAAAACTTAATAAGTGTTGTTTGAATTCACAGCTTAATTATAACTGTGATGGGTATGACAGTACTGCTGTGGAATTCTCTGAGTATCTAACAAGTTTAATTTAAAAATAAAAGTTAAAAAATTATAACATAAGCTCTTACAATACAGTGAAAATAAATATTTAATAGACTTAACATTGCCACATGCAGCAACTGTGCAGAGACTAAGATGGTGTCTAATTATTTAAGGCAGAAATGTTTCACTGACTATATTCATTAAAGTGCAGATTTGAATTCCAGTTATAGAAATGTATTTTTAAATCTAGTTGAAGCTTTTCATCACCATAAAACAGCCTCGATAATCTAAAATTGAGAACTAAGTTGTGGCCAGATTTCTAGGGTCTTGATATAGGTCATGATTCTTTAAAGGAGAAATTGTGTTGTTAATATTGTTTTATTTTTATTTCCATGTTTGCAAAGGTATTGAAAACTAAGGAAGCAAAGTTTAGATACTGATAAGATTGGGACTTTGCTCTGGTTGCAGTGGCAATTCAGAGCTGAGTTTCAGATCTAACTAGATGGAAATTCTGAAAACTTCCTGGAGATAATGGGAATCTTATGCAATAATTTGGTTTTAGAAGAGTCTATCTAGACTTAAAGACAGAAAATTAGTTCCTTTCATTTGGAGGCAGGGCTAGGTTAGTCAGAAAATCTAAAAGAGTTCAAGATTCTGGTTTTGGATCTTCTATTTAACCTTCTGTTAATGCACAGAAATTCTCTTAGATTGTCTAATGCTTATCTTCAGTCAAGTAGAAAAACTGTTCTTGAGTGAACAAAAATGAATATTTATGAGGAGGTTGATTTTTCTCTACATTACTGTTTATCAGGGGTTCAATGTATATGTGTATGTCTTTTTTCTTTATTAATGAGGCTTTAAAATGAGACTTGGTATATGACCTTTGTGAGAAGACCCCCCAGTACATGTGGGCTTTGCTAAAGAAAATAACTGCAACTGAGAAGAAAAAATTCAGAATGGTTAGGTTAATTTTACTGTTTATCAGGGGTTCAATGTATATGTGTGTGTCTTTTTTCTTTATTAATGAGGCTTTAAAATGAGACTTGGTATATGACCTTTGTGAGAAGACCCCCCAGTACATGTGGGCTTTGCTAAAGAAAATAACTGCAACTGAGAAGAAAAAATTCAGAATGGTTAGGTTAATTTTAAAGTAGTGGTGCTATGTTAGGTTCTACTAGCTGCTTTTATCTATACAAGAGAGGAAAGATTTTTCTTACTGTAGTACTGGTGAAAACAGAGTTAGAAGTGGATGTTACAAAAGACATGTTCCTGCATGTTGGAATGTGATGCAAAATCCAGTCAGTAGTCATAGCTCTATTTTCCCATTGTACGTGCTGCTGCTGAAACCAGCATTTGTTCTGGAATCAGAGGGGCTTGTTTTCTCTGTGTAAATTTGTACATGGCAATAGTGTCTGAAGCAGAATTGAATTTTGGTAAATTTTGAAAGATGGAAGGTCATTTCTGCAAATTCAGAGTATTTGTAGAATTAAAACAAACCAACAAAAGCCATTTTAATAAATGTTAGGTTATTGACTAATATGAGTACTTAGATATTTGGCCTTTCATTTGGACTCCATCTTGTTGAAAAATGAAAAAAAATAGCAGCAAAGTTTTTATACAGTAGTTGTGCTGAGTCTAGAACAGAATGACTTGTTTTAACCTGAGAACTGTAGGAACAGTTTTCAGTGTCACAAGGATTTAAATTTTCTGTGTGACAACGAGATGGCTGTGATAGAGAGCTGTCCTAGCATTTGCTCCTTCACAGTGGGACCAGAAATGGTGGTGCTGAAGGGAGCTTTTCAGGTGGCTGTGCATTTCTCGGTCACAGTAAGTGTTGGTATAAGCTTTTGCCGTGCTCTGCACAGGAGAGGTGAAACTAAAAGAATGTGTTTAGCCCTCCTCCTGCTTTCCTTTTTATATTTGCTTCCTGTAAGGTTAATACAGCTTATTTTATCCTTCTGCTGCGACTAGGCCTTGGGAGGGTCATCACAGTGGAAGTGGCAAGGCCATTTCACTGTGTTGTTCTCATAAAGCTCCTCTGAGACACAGCTGCAGGCAAGAGGAGCTTTGCAGGTGCCCTCCTATTTGTCATGAGACAGAAAAAAATTATTATAGAATCATGAGATGATTTGAGTACCAGGGATCTTACAGCTCATCAGGTTCCAGCCCCCCTGCCATGGGCAGCAACCCCTTTCACTAGACTGGGCTGCTCAGATCTCCATCCAGTGTGGCCCTGAACACTTCCAGGGATGAGGCAGCCACAGCTTCTCTGGGCAACCTGTGCCTCAACACCCTCACAGTAAGGAATTTCTTTGTAACATCTAATATAAACTTGCCCTGTGCCAATTTAAAACCATGTCCTGTCATTACAAGCCCTTGTAAAATGTCCTTCTGGCTCTTTTGTAGGCCCTCTTTAGGTACTTGAAAGTGCTGTAAGGTCTCTCTGGAGTTTTCTCAATGCTGAACAACCCCAACTCTCTCAACCATAGGAGCGGTGTTCCAACCCTCTGGTCATCTTCATGGCCTTCCTCAGACCCTCTCCAGTAGGTGCCTGTCCCTCTTATTCTGGGGGTCCCAGAGCAGGATGCAGCACTCCAGGTGGGAACTCACAAGAGTGGAGTAGAGCGGCAGAATCCTCTCCCCTGCCCTGCTGCCCACAGTGCTTTGGACGTAGCCCAGAACATATTTTGCTTTCTGGACTACAGGTGTGCTTTGCTGGCTCATACTGAGCATTTCCTCAACCAGCACCCCCAAATCCTTCTCCTTAAGGCTGATGTCAAGCCATTCTCTGCCCAGCCTGTGTTGGTGCTTGGGATTGCCCCATCTAGGTGCAGGACTTTGCACTTGACTGTGCTGAGCTTCATGAGGTTTGCACAGGCGCACTTCTCAAGCCTGCCCAGGTCTCTCTGGATGGCACCCCTGCCCTGCAGCATGTTGGCCACACCACACAGCTTGTTGTCATCAGTGAACTTGCTGAGAATACACCTGATCCCCCTGTCCTTGTCACTGACAAAGACATTGAACAGCTGGTCCCAGCTGAGACCACCTAACACCACTTGTCACTGGTCTCCACTTGGCCATTGAACTGATGACTACAGCTCTTTTAGTGCCACCACCCAGCCAATTCCTTGTCCACTAACAGTTTAGGAGTACATCTGACTACATACATTTCATTTCGTTTAATGAAATTTGCAAAAGCCTGGGGTTTTTACCTTGGGAATGGACTTGGCAATGATCTTGGCTTGGTATCTAAAGACCTATTCTATACATGGTAGCGGATAGTGTGTTACACCTTCAAACTGGACTAAAATTCTTCTGACGATCCATAAAGGTGGTTGCCCTCCCAATCTGGTTTAGGCTCTGAAAATTCTGAGAGGATTTAGAAAGGTTTTTAAAGCTAAAACTGGGCTCACAGAAAAAGAATCCATGATTATCTATTTTGGTGATGGAGGTGGCTGACTAAAAGTTAATTATAGCTCAGCCACAGAAATAAGATAGTAGATCTAGCAGCTAAAGGCTGAAACCTTTTTGTCAGTGCTTAGTCTTTGTCACACATTTTACGTTTGTTTCTGGCATGACTGAAGTGAAACCATGATCCTATTGTAGGCAATCCTTTGTAGGTAAGTATATAAAGAAATAATCTAGGATTTACATATCCAAAGTTTATATTAATATGATTTGAATTAATATTAGCCCTACAGTCCTAAATATTTTGATTTTTTTTTTTTATATTTTCTCATGCATTTGAATTTCACTCTCCTCTTAGTGTGAACAGCATCTGTTTTATCTTATTTTTACAACAGACTTTTAAGAAACACTTGGGGCAAGCAGATCACTCCTTTTCATGGCAGAGAGCAGTGCTAGAGCAGCTCTCAGCCCTTGTTCCTTCTGCCTTTGCAGCTCTGGCTCCTTCAGCTCCAAGCTGGGGCTTGTCCAAAGCTGGCAGGCTCGGAAGCTCTGCCGTTGCCAGCGCAGCACTGCAGAGTCGCTGGGAACACCTGGAGCCAGCTGTTGCCTTGCAGTGCTGGGCTGCTGAGGGGCTGCCCAGGCACGTGACAGGGCTAATACCCAGTTTGGGATTGTAGAGGGTGTTTCCATCTGTTCTTGGCAGTGGCAGGTACCCAATGTTTTTCCAGATATTTTGGGTGATGGATTACCAGACTTAAATAACATCTAGAATTCATCAGAATATACAGGATTTATCTGATGCATTTGCTTTCAAAGGCTCTGAGAGGTTTATATGAGGTTTTAGTGGATCTGTCAGCCATTCATACTAGAACAGAAACAGCATTTGAGACCAGAGTTTATACTTTACAGCTTGAAACTAGATTTTTTTTTTTTGTATCCTGTGCCTGTTAAATCTGATGATTGCAACAGCTGCTTTACCAACTTGTGATTTCAGTTTTGTTTTGACATTCGCGCTGGCATGCATGTGAATTTACTCCCTTCTTCTACTACTTTGTTTTGAAAAAAAGCCTGCTTCTTAGCTTGACTTTTGATAACTACAATTTTAATTGCACTTTTCATGGGGAATTGAACAATCTTCTGATTGTTGTATGGATGTTTTTTTAGCTTCCATTACATACATCTTCTTCTTTTCTTTGAAACTATATTATGGCTAGGTTTTTGTATCCATGAGCTCTCCTCTTAAAATAAATTAGTGGCAATGCCTGATGGAAAAAGTGAGTTCATGCTTGCTTTAAGCCATTTACCTATGTCTAGGTTCATTTAAACCCCTTAGTACTTATTTCACTAAAACTGTGGTAATTGTACTTAGGAGAAAAAAGAGGACTTCTTTTTAGTAGAATTTGATGGTACCTTTCTGTTGCAGTCCTTTCCTGATAATATTTGGATTTGCAACATGCATTGTATGGTCAGTGCTTGGGAGTCTTTTCTTGCTCACACAGTCCCAGCTTGCTGGGCTTGTAGTCCAGAAATCTTCTATAAAGAAAATCCTAAATAATTTAGAAAAAGACTAGAGGAGTGAATTAGGCTTTTAAACCATTGCTCTCTGAGGATGCTTTTGTCGTTCACAGACTCTTAAATGTCCAAGTTCATGCTGTATTAAAGCCTGCCTACCAAATTTCAGACTATTAATCAGTTCAAAGCTGTTGTACTGGTCAGAAGGGGCCTTTGAAAGATGATTAGATGGTGGCTTCAGGTGACTCAAGACTGGGTTATCCTGCAGGTTGTTTCTCATTCTGTTTCTTTGTGCTCCGTAGGATCATTAACAGCCCCAGGGTTACCTTTAGTACCAAACTCCTTCACTGGGGTCTGAGAAATGTTGTATTTCCTCCATTACTGCAGCTGCTTAGCTCAACTTTATATCATACTTGGGCCATATTTTTCTGGAGACTCTCTGCTCTTGTGTATGAAAGTATTTTGTGACATTTGTTGCTCCTCTCTCAAGCTTTGAAGATGTCTCTTGTAACATTTTTCTCTCACTTTTTGCTATGTCTCGTTTATTTGTGAGTATTTTTGACCCTCATTCTGGGTGTTTTAATCTTTTTGTTAAGCTAACAATTCAGGTTGGGCTGTCTCCTTAGCACCTCAGTAAGTGCTGAACTCTCTGTTTGTTCTTGTTGGCTTTACTGTTCATCCTTAACAGGTCCCTGTGGCTGATGCAAACTTGCCTGTTAGAATAGCCTTGAGTTGATACACCTTGTTATCTATTTCAGTAGATCCTTCAGTCCATCAGTGATGTTCCCTGTGTATTTTCTCTTACCTCCTTTTCTGTTGTTTCTTTTTAATCTCTTTACCTTTTGTTTTACACAGGTTTTTTTCAACTTCCAAGTGATGGAACAGGAGTTGGCAGTATCTTATTTCCTTTCTTTCACACAGTCCAATTAGTGCAGTTATTCTGCCATCTTGGACACTTCTGAACAGCACAGCCACTGCATGATGAGTCAGTGTCCCCCCTTTCTGAATTCATTTGGAAATTGCTGCTGAAATGCACATAAGCTACTGCAAAAAGCTTTTCTCAGTGGGTGGGAATTTCTTTAAGTTGGACCTGAGAGGGGATTTATTGTTGCAAATTCTATTACCTCTGTTATACTATACATAGTGTATATATATATATATATATATATATATATATATACATACACTATGTATAATATAATATATAACTAATATGTACTGTACATATACACTATAGGTGTTCTGGCATCCTTAAGTTGTTTTTTTTTTATTTCATTTCCTCACATTATATAGACAGTCTGTTTCCAGGTGACTCCATTTGAGGAAATCCAAGGTGATATGTTGTATATCCAAGGTATATGTGTATGTTAGCAGTGCTCTCTTAAGCAAAAGTTTCATGGTTGTACCAATTTCTTGGCATTTTAACTTTGCAAACAGACATCTTGCTGCTTCATTCTTCTTCTCAACAATTGTTTCGTTTAAGAGTTTTTCATTAAAAGGTGTTTAGGGAAGCATTGTCTGACAGTAATGACAGATAATTGTAAACTGGGTCTTTGTTATCTTATGGTTAGCTGTCTGGTGAGTAATGTTGCATAACTGTCAGGTTTTTGTATTTTGTTTGAAAAGTATCTTGGTGCAATTAGGCTGTAATCAGTTCCTGGGGTAAAATTAATTTCTTTGTGTTCTCTCTGATTATCAGTCGCCTTAAATATGACTGTATTTGATTTTGAGAGGATTATGTAAACTTCTGCAAGTGATTTTTATTAGTTATATACGCAGATTTTGCCAGGACTATTGTTTTCTATTCAGAAATGCTTGTTTTGCAGTTTTGCTGCCAAGTTCAGCCAAATTTTACTCCAAAATATTTTAGGCTTGTAGAGGGTTGTTATGACTGTATTAGCAAGCATATGAAGAAGAAGTTATTGATTTAGTCTCCCCACTGATCTCAGCTTTTTTTGGGCTGCTGCTCTTCAGATACTTGTGACACTTTATACTCATTTTGGGCTGTTTGATGAAATAAGGAGAAGATGGGGGAGTCACAGGAGAGAGAGTTTTGGGGTCACTGCTTAGGTAAAACAAACTAGGGATATTATTTAAAGGAAATTAGTCTCTGTTGGTTCTGCTATTGCAGAACAAGTTTGTTAAAAGCAAGTAATTTTTCTGTTTGCTCTCTTAGAATTTCTCTCAAATAATTTCTTAATAGTTCTTTGCAAGACTTGTTGCATTCTGTTGCCTATTGTTTTCCCGAATTAATATAATTTTTTATCTATGTGTAAAAGACCACTTCTGGTTTACTTCTAATTTGTATATTGTGCTCACTTAAGGGATCTGGGTCAGCCTGCAGGGAAGGATGGCTGAGAACAAATAAGCATGTTTTGGGAGATAGCTGTCGGAGAAAAGAGGAATGGAGAAGTCAGAGGAAAGGGCTGAGAGTTTAGTGTGGGTTTGGTGTGGGCTCTCAGACACACAAAAATTGCAAGGAGCAGAGGGCAGATAGCCAAGACTTTGAAATAATAGAAAATGACAGTAAATGGGGATCAAGGGTCAGAATTTGTTACAACTCAGAAAACCACAGAGCTGGATCTCACCAAGCCTATGGGCGCAGGAGCATCTGCAAGGAAAAACAGGGTAGGAGCTGGTTTACAGACTATTTTGTCCAAAATGCTCTGAGTGTCTTTATTTAAGAAATTAAACAATCTATGTTGTGTTGAAGAAGGCAGATGATACTCACATTCAGAAGCCTTGTTTTTTCTGTAACTCAGTGTAGGAAGAAAGGTCTCCTTGAAGGAGATGGTTCTCCTTAAGCATCTTGTTGCCTTTGAATTTGATCGTAGCCTGTAACTTAAGTTCTAGCCATTGCACTGTGCAATGTCTCCTACCTCCAGCAGCAGTGAAGTGTTAGCAGTGGATTTTCCTGCATTAAAGGTGCCCTGGATCAGATAGCATTAGCAGTGATTTAAATTCCAGCTGGCATTAGAGGGGGAGCATCCTTTTGTGACAGGTCAAAAAACGCCATGTGGCAGATGCAGAAGACTAATGTCAGCAAGGAGAGCATGGATGTTGGAGAGGTCCTGGACTTCTTTATGGGGACACCCCATGTGCACAGCATTTGGTTATGAATTTCATGAACCAGTATATCACCATTGCATTGTCCTGTCTTCTCTGTGGGTTCTCCTGCTTGGAACTGGTCTTGCAGGGTAGAATTTTATTTGTTTTTAGATGCTGCTGATGGCATCAAAGATATGATCTGGATTGGCCGCTTCCCAGAAAACAAATTTATTCTATTGAGACCATTGAGCACTGTGTCTGCACAGTGGTCTGAATGGATTTTTCCTTCTGTGTTTCTTCTAGCAACTCCTGTTGGGCTGAGAAAACTTAAATTCTGTCATTATTGAAATATCTTTATTCTTGGTGTAACATTCCATTTTTCTTGCTCCCAGGGGTCAGCCTTTTTCCCTGCTGCTGCATTTTTCTGGTCATCCCTGACATGGAAGGTGCTTCCTCCATCCTAAGCCTTGTGATAAAAGTTCTTCAGCTTTGAGAAAGTGTGCCCTCTTATTCTGCTGAGTACACCTGAAATAGTGTGTTTGGGAGCTGGGTACTTTTTGATGGCAGAACTGGCTAGTTCTGGAATCATTGTGTGCTGCATCACCACAAGCCAGCTTTGCCACTAGACAAGGTTAGCAGTGATATGTTTTGTATAGCAACGTATGGGTTTGGTACCAGACTGTGAAAAGGTAGATTTACAAAGTGTATTAAATATGTTTAATGCTCCTCATAGCCTTTGCTGTTGCAGCTTCTGAGTTGCCATTTTGTTCTCTTAAGCTGGAATCTCTTTTGATAATGCTAAGATCTCAATTTTAAATGTCTGGTGCTTCTTCCCCTTCTGTCTTGCCCCTTTCCTTAGAGATAAGAATATAGTGCTCATAATGGGGCAGCAAACTTGCTGTGAAGTAGGTGCTGGAATAAGTGCAGAGGACAATAAACTGAAGTTTTTAAAATTTTCCCTGAAATTTTAAAATTTCAGAGACCTCAGGTTTTTTAATGTGTGTTCTTTGAACACCTAAGAAATGACAGGGCATAAGTTGTCTTGTTTTTTAAATTTTACTTCATCCTTTAGGGGATAGAGCCTGATTGTAACCCATTGGAATAAATTTGGGAAGTGGTCAGCTCTTGATTTATTGTATCTCCATTCTGTATATGCATAGCTCCAGTTGGTCCCTTCTCTGTGTGTGGGAGGATGCCAAGGCAGAATGCTGCAGAGCAGTAAGTACTCATCTACAGTGTCAGACTGAACAGCCTCAATTACACTGGGACTAAGTACATATAAGGGTATTCTATTTTGAAGTTTAACTTATGATTGCACTTCAAAGAACCATTTATTGCAGCAATTTGGTACTTTTAACACAGCTAGAATAGTAAGACTGGGTATATCCATTAGTAGAAGCAAATAAAAATCCGAGTGAGAGGAAATAGGAGTACTTGAAAATGTGATTAGATATATCTGTTGAGGTTTCTAAAGATTGGTGTCTGGTCTACAGAGAGCTGGCTGAGTACATTGTACTAGTTCCTTCTTTCAGATATTATTTTGAAAGAAAAGGAGATAAAATTAAATATTTCTTAGATAAACAGTCCTGTAGTTAATCTGATTAATGCTGATTTTTTCATGATTGTAAGTAGGACTGAAGGTCTTAAGATAACCACTGAATATTAAATCTACTTTATTAAAATGTGTGACCTAGAATCAAAAACTTCACAAATTTCTGGGGAATTATTTTGATTTTACCATTTTTAGTACAAGGAATATTTTCTTCTGTAAGATAGGCTTCCTGGGTGCAAATGTTATTTCAGAGATTATTGGTAAGCGGTAGCAAAAATAAACTTTTTCCAGGAGAGCTATTTAGATATTTCTTCTTTTTTCCCCAATTATCCTATATAATACTCATTAGCAAAACAAGAAGCTGCATACCTGCCCTCTTTAAAATCTAAACATGGTTATTTACTAAATATAGAAACATATCTTTATGTAAAAGGGTGCCAACTTTCTTTAATATATTAATATAAGGACTAAACCTGTTGTTAAAGAAAAAACTGTTAGAAAATTGCTTTTGGTGGGAATTTGTGCTGTCGAAGGTATTGTGTATAGTTTTGAATAGCTATTGAATATTGTATTTAAAACTAAGGTCTTGACTAAAATGAACTTGCAAATAAAGATAAATTTTTAAAAGGAGTCTTTCCACTTGTGGTCTGGATGTAAAGAATAGACAAGTAGCAGAAAAAGAGAGATCTTGGTTGGAGTGTTCTTTCATTCCTTTAGTGCTCAGTTACCATGGTACTGTAGCAGGAGACCATAGCTACAAGGGAAATGGTGCTGGTGTTGTGATGCCATTGTTAAGGTTTTTCACGAGTTTCCAATACAAACAGTTTACATTTCCTTTTGTAATAGCTCTGTGGGATTTTTTTCAAATACTAGGAGGGATGTTTCCCATTTAGAAGAGTATATTGAAGAAGTCTTTATAGACTATTGTGTTTTGTCCATAGCTGCTGCAGGAACTACACAGCTTGCTTTCAAGGCCAGCAGTTTGCTAACAGCAGACAGGCAGCTTGTCAGTTCAAGCCAGTAATTTAAATCTTTGGTGCTAGTCAAAGCTGTCAGCTTAATAACAGCTTACTGCATAAACAAGCTGGAGGGCTTACTCTGGGTCATTAATATGGGAAGTTTCACATACTGAATTGATGTTTATCACTGCAAATTATTTGAAAAGCAAGGCTTGCTTGAAGGAAAGGTAGTAGTGCTTTGTGCTTACAGCCTTGGTCGTGGCAGTGGGTAGTAAAAGTCACTTCAGACTTGAAGCAGTTAGAAGCAGTAGATAAGCTGAAGAAGAAGAGGGTCATCTGGTTGGGTTTGGATTGTTTTCTGAAAGGCACAGAGGGCAGAGGAAGCAGATTGGCATGGTAGCCATCTCAGTGTGCCACAGCAGGAAAGATCTGCTTTGCAAGGCCTTCTCTCACCACTGAGATGGGTGAAGGAATGGCACGGGAAGTTCAAGTTAGCACGGGAAGTTGAGTGAGTAATGGTGCATATACAGTGATTTGGCTACTGTGATCCAGTACACTGGGGACACATACACATCAGAGTCATCTAAATTCTTGGTAATACTACATAAGAAATAATCAGTACTTCATGTTTTTATGCCACTTTTTCCCCAGAGCCGCCAAAATGTTTCATCATCAGTAGAGCAAAAGATCTCTCTGGTTTAAGTAGTGTATATATGGGGATTATTTTTTTCACCTCAAAATAGTGTTATCCCTTAGGCAATGAGCAAGATACGCACTCTCCTGCTTGAAGTAAAAATTGAAGAGCAGTGAAGTGCCATGAGGCTTTCAGTGATTGTGACTCAGGAGTTGGCTTTTGTCGTGTTCGCTGATTGCAGTCAGTCACAACCCCTGCACCGTCAGGAACTGCAGCAAGATACTGGCTCACTGCTTTGAAGCTGTGGTGTTTTGAGTCTACCAGTCCTTACGGAGGCTTAATGGGTTTCTGGTGGCCAGTTTTATTAAAGGACTGACTGACAAGGTCCTCACTAATCTGTAAAGCTGGACAGGGTTGTGCCATAAGGGTTTAGTAAGAGGAAATTTGCCTGTGTATTTAGAAATATGAAGATATTTTAAACATTGAACAGTTTGACTACCACTGTTACAGAATTCCTTAAACACTAAAAAAAAAGTGTCTGTACTGTCTGGAAGCATTTAATTATTGAAAACAGGAGCATCTACTATACAATGAACTGCAGTTATGCTGCTAAAATAAATTCATATTTTGTAGTTATCAATTTTCTTTAGATTAGAGTCAGGAGTAATTGCATGCATTTTGCTGTGGATTGATATTTCAAAGGGAGATTGTTCTTCCTTTTTTCTTGTCTGGAATTTGCTTTATGTATCTCTTAAATTTTTTAATAAGTAAAATATGCCTGAACAGATGATGTGTTCTAGTTAGCCATATATAGCTGCACTAAAGATCTGAAAGTTCCCTTGTTAAATGTCTTAAATATTTAATTTCTTTTCTATATAAGCAATTTTAAAGTTTTTGTTACATGAAGAGTTGCCCATATCCTCTCTTACTCTTTTGATTTTTAAAAACTAAATGAATAAAATAAAGAGATTCGTTTTCTGGCTGAAGATGTGGGATGATGGGAAAGATGTACAGCTGCTTAATATGTATCAGAAATCAGGCTGGAGAATATAAAAAGTAAATACTGTCAGAAACATGGAAGAAAACATTATTTAAGCCTTTTATGTTCTGGTCAATGCAGATGAAGTCATGTACATTCTTTTACATAATGTGCTCCTTTAATGGTCCTGCTGGAAATAGACTTCTTGGCAGCTGTACAGTGCAGAACAAGATGGATAAAGTTCTGTTCCTGTTTCAAAATGCTGTAAGTGTGAGCATGTCAGAATTGTAGTAAGACAAATTCAGTCTTTTTTCCTTTTCAGTTCCATCCATTTGATGTTAGTTAAATGAACTGTTAAATTAATGAGAGCACATCTGAAAAAAACATCATTTGTCAGTAGTTTTTGGAGTGAAATCCTCTGGATCCTGACCCTGCTGAGGAGATGGAAGGGTGTAGTGCTGAGAATGATCAGTCCATGGTGAAAACTGCATTTAACTCCTTTGTTTCTTTGTGAAGACCTTGCTGGATCTTTATATCTCATTTTGCATTCTGCAAAAACCTTTATCACAAGGGTTTCTTAGGTGCTGGAAACATGTATACTTGAAGCCATGGGATCAATTGTTGTCTTTTGGGTTCTGTTTTAGCAAAGATGTAAGTGTGCATCATTTCATCCTGGTTAAGCAAGGCATTAAAATCTATGGTATGTGTAGATAGTCCTGAATTCACTGTGGTTCTGTGGTTACAGGTGTTCTGAAGTGTTCTACTGGAACAGCTCTGCAGTCCCTAATGCAAATCCCCTGTGTTTCAAATTCCGAGTATGAGCTGACAGCTGGTTACAAGTCAGCTATCATGTGCTGTGATTTGTCTCCTGTACCCTGAAAAGATTCAAAAGCACTGAATGTTTGCAAAAGTAGCAAGCCAGAGCAGTGCACACCTCCATATGTGGCATGACAAAGTGACTGAATAGCTTGTATTTTCATGGTAAAGCCTTGCAGATTTATAGCTGCCGCAACTTTAATGATGAATAAGAGCCACCCACACAAAGAAAGAGATCTAATGATGACTGAAGGCGAGTGAAATGGAATATATGCTCCTTATACGGCAGCGTGTGGGAGACACATTTGTAACATACTGAGTATCTGAGCAAAACCATGTGTCATGTTTCCTTAGGTTCTCAACAGGAGATGTGTAGAAGCAGCAGTGATGACAGGCCTGGCTCTCAACTGCAGCATAAACAAGAAGTCCTTGTTTGACAGAAAGCACTACTTCTATGCAGATCTGCCTGTAAGTATGCAGTATGGCTGGTCCCTCCTGGGCTCTGGGAAGGACAAGTCTGCAGTATGGATGGCAGTAGGGGAGGAGTGCAGAGATGCTGCTTCTGTTTTCAGTCAGTGCTCTGCTCACCCCAGCAGGATGCTGCACTGTGCCCTGATGGAGTAGGCAGCTGTACCCCTTATGCTCACTGATTGAATATGATTGCTCTGATTGCTGACTCCTTGCTTAGCTGCACAATTCCAGTTGCCTAATGTAATTGGATTGGGAGCTGGAGCTGCTTTGTCCCTTAAGTTGTCCATTCCTGGTGTTTTGTACTAATTGTTAGGGTAAAAGCTATCTGATAAAAGTCCTTCATTAAAAGTGAATGTATAACTAACACAGGCTCCAGTGGAATAAACACAGTAGGGTCTTTTTTGTGTGTGCCTAGGGACCTAAAAATATTTAATTTCCCTTCCAAACTTTCCCGGTTGTGTTTCCAGTAAATGAAAAAAAAACAAAACAAGTGAGGAATCGAGTCTTTGCAGTGTGGTTTGTTGGTAGATTTCATTTGTATAGAAGGTGCCACTGGAAGTCAGATGTATTTTTGCTGCATTTGATATGGAAGTAGAAGTACTGAAATAGTTTAAGAACCTGACTTCTGTCCTTGCAACAGGATGCAGCAGTGTTTGAGCCTTTTTTTCTCTCTAAAGTCATTAAACCTTACTAATTTTTAACTTATTTTTTCATGAGCTTATTGGTACTGAATGTTCAGTTTAACACTAGTCTGTTATAGGGAGGAAGCTGTTTTTAGTTTCTTTGGTTTTGGGGTGAAGAACTGATGACATGAAAATAAAAGTATGTGGGTTTATTTTATTTGGGAAAGATCAGGCATGTTAGCTTATCCTCTCTTTAGGTGATGAGACTCAGACATCCAGAGAAGCAGAGTGGGAGACCTCTCAGATCCCAGACAAATCTGTAGAGGTGCTCTATTATTAACCAAATTACTTTCTTTCCCACTCTTGTTCAGGTATTGAAAGTATTTTGAAGTTGCACAAAACATTTTCAAATACAATTGCTTCCCACCTTAGAAAGAGAATTATATTATAGTTGTCCAGTGGAGACCTAGATCTCAGAAAAGAGATTTTCTGATCTTCTGTTTTATTTTTTTCTAGGTTGTGAACTTATCTGAAGTTGCTATAATTTTGATTTGGTTTCTGGGGATAGCTTTGCAAATATTTGCAAGCCATTAAGAGGCCCTTTTATTGGGAGCTGTGCAGTGACCTGCTGGGAATGTGAAAAGCAAACTTAGCAGTTTGAATTGCCAGTACATTTTTTAAACATGTAGAACTATCTTAAAGCCCACTTCAAGATCTGAAGGGGAAAAAGGTGAAATAGCAGGAAATAAATATGACTTTGGAAATTCCTTTATACATCATGAAGGAACATCAAAAACATCACAGACAAATTGTTTGCAATTTACTTTGAGTGCTTACTCTGTTAAACTGAAATCACTCTCATATTCCTATGGTGTCTGCTGCTATCAGTCTGCTGATAGCAGATTTATGGGTGAATGTTGTCCTGGGAAAGAATCCACATCTATGTGTCCAAGAGAACAGTTGAGGTGGAAGAAACTGTGGGACCCTGCAGACATGAATTACAGGATCCTCTGGTTACATAAGCATGGAGATTTGGTCAGGGAGATGCTGACACGTTTTATTAGTTGGAAACATGTAATTCTGGCTTTTAACTGACTGACTTGTGCAGTTTAAGCACTGACAATAAACTGCCCGACGTACATTTCACAGTGAACAGTCTAGTCAGGAACCCTGTAATAAGATGCAGATTTTAGGCTAATGAGCTGAATAGAACAGATAAATCCAGCTCTTAGGGTCATTTGACAATGGGATTATTGTTAGTCCTGAAAACGGGGCTTTGGATGGGAAATGGGATTCATATTATTTATTGTCACTCAATATTTCAGGTTGTAAAAAAATTATTTATGAGAACTTCTAGGAGATGAGAAGAGCCTGCAATTAGCATATGCTGCAGAGAGTCAGTTATTTTCTTTTTCTTACAGTGATTATGTCTAGTAGGTCATGCACTTCACTGCATATATAAATTGGGGTGTTGACAGGGCCAGACCACTGTTCTCTATTCCAGTGCCCTGGAATTCACCATCTCTACATTTTGGAGTAAGCTCGTCGTCCCTGCAAAATATGCAAATGCTTCTCCCCAATAATTTGTGTCTGGCAGCCTTTTTTTAAAATTTTCACCACCAGTGCCATAGGCAGGTGAGGAAGGAGGAAGCAAAGGGGACCCATCTCAGCTGTCATTGACTCACTTCTCTATTTTTACATCATTGCAGTTATTCCAATACCTTGTCACTGGCAGCCACGGTTTTGGCCAGCAGTTTCCCCTTTGAGTGGAGTCCCAGGCATGAGGTGTCATTTATCAGCCCTGTGCCTTGTGTGGGGTTGCAGTGTCTTATCTTTTAAATTGCTATGTTGATGAAATAGAGCTTTCTCATTTTCTTGATTTCCCCACCTCCACCCCTTCCCTCTAATGAGTACAGTTTGGAACAGACAGAGGGGGATATGCTTCCTGTTGGGAGCATGAGTGATAGCCCCAGCTTGGGGATGGAAGTACAGTAACTGGCTTCAAACAACATGTAACTTGATCATGGGGCCACAGGCATGGAAGAATCTCTCCAGTCCATTTCCTGCCCCAGTGCAGTATCAGAGAAGTTTGTCTTCCTTGGCAAGAGATTGTGCAGTTGATTATTGATTATTTCAGCATTAGTATGGTGTCATATATTTGTCTGTTATTGAGGAGTCCTCCTATTTTTTCCAGACTTCCAGCTTCTTACTGTTATGTTGAATTCTAGACTCATCTTCTAGCTTGCTTCCTTTCCATTTAAGCAAAGTTACTTTTGAATTTACATGTACATTTATTCTCTCCTCTTATATAGGTCAGTCTGAAAGATGTTGCATTTTCAGTTTTGTTCTTAGTCAATTATATTTGCACTTGGTCTGCTTTTTGAAAAGTGAATGTTTCAGTTGCATATAAAGCTAATTTTGTTGACAGGCTGGCTATCAAATCACTCAGCAAAGAGTTCCTATTGCAGTGAATGGAAGTCTGTCATACAGTCTCTGCATAGACAGCAAGATGAGCCAGATGGTGACCAAAACTGTGAGGATTAAACAAATTCAGTTGGAGCAAGACAGTGGAAAAAGTCTCCATGATGACACAAGGAGCCAAACCCTTGTGGACTTGAATAGGGCTGGTAGGCTTGGATTATTTTCCTTTTTTTCTCCTCCTTTTGGTTTAAAATGAGTCTTTAAAGGTAAATAGATGAGAGGCAAAAAATAAAAACAGCTTTATGGCTCTCTCTTCGAAAAAATAATTCATGAAAATTACTGTTACACTGGAAACAGATGAATACTTGATTTTTTTTAATGGCCAGTAAACCTTTCCCATTTGCTGTTGGCTGATGGCAATTGGCAGTAGCAAGTTGGAAATCTCTCAGCTCCAGTTTGCTCAAAACTGTGTCAGTCACATAGAGCCACTCAGCTATTTAAGCTCTGCACTGCATGTGTTGTTAAAAAGTTAAATGTTACAGATCTAGTGAATCAAGTTTGTGTATAGAAAGAGCAGCTGTTGGAATCTGTTGGTGCATGAGTCAGTCATTTCTTTTAATTATTAGCTTTGAAGAAACGTAGATTTTCTCTTTTAACTTGGAAATTGTAAATGGAGTGATCCAAAGGAGTGCACAGTATGGGCAGCAACCTGGCTGGCCTACCTAACTGGGACAAAGTACTCTGGTGTCCATTGGAGCTGAGGGCTGTGGCTGCTCAGGTTCCTTGAAAGCTAGGTCCTGAAGCTAAAACCTAGACTACATCTGTTTACAGTTCTGCCTGCTCCAGAATTAGTTTAAGATAAATAAACTTGCATCTGGAACCCAACTGGCTTTAAATGAGAGTCCTTCTAGAGGAATGGGTCCTTCTGATCTGCATGTCATCAAAGGGTGGGGGTTGTCTGCAGTTGTCAGTTACTTTAAAAAAATAGCAGTAAAAGTTTTTCTAGCAATCTGCAGCTAGGCCCATTGTGACAGTTACTAAATAATACATGGAGGTTTATGTGGTTTTTATATATTTTTTTAAGAAGTCCAAGTTCTTTCATGTGTTAGCCAGTTGCACTCTCATATGCCAAGATCAAAAGCTATTGTTAAAAATCTCCTGTCTCTTTTCCTGGTAGGAGTTGGTCTCATGGAGGTTGTCATGGAGCCTGATATGTGCTGTGGGGAAGAAGCAGCTGCAGCAGTCAGAGAGCTTCAGCTCATTCTGCAAACACTTGGGAGCAGCCAGGCAGTCATGGCAGGTACTGAGGGGAGAAAAGCATGTTCCCTTGTCACCAGTAATTCTCTGCATTTATAAGAGTTCTGCAGCTTCCAGTTATTTTGCTCTATGGTTGCTTATTATGCATAGCTCTTTCTAGCTGTTGTTTTACAATCCTCAGAGTCTGTCCTAATGTCTGCCATGCTTATAGGCCTGCCTTTGTCTGCAGAGCTTTGCCACGCTAGATGTTAAGTTTCCTCACACAGTAATTTTACAGGATAAGATGGCAGGAAGAAACGTCCCTGGGGTTCTTGTGGTGCTTCTCCCCATCTCTCTCTATCTTGCTTGCCACAGCACTGCAGCACAGATGATCTGTAGCAAGGATCAATTGTAGGATATGGAAGGGACAAAGTAATGGGAGCATGGATCATCTTCTAAGTGTCAGGTCTCAGCTAGTCATAAAATTGATGTAGGCAGTAAACTTGTGCTGGTGTCATGGATGAGATGGAGTAAACAAGAGCATGTACAGAAATGGGTGCTGGGGTTAATTTTAGCCAAGATGACCTATCTTTCTGAGACCACTTCCTCTTGCAGGAAACGTTGCTTCTGGCACCAGCTCTTTCTGTCATTTTAAGGCCCCAATGTACACAATAGGTGATGTGCAGAAGCATAGCCTGCATTCAGCCTCCTCACTGGTGATTCTGTCTCATTAATTGTAAGAGTCAGATCATGCCTTTATTCCTCAGTCCTAATGTTACCAACATTTACAACCAGCACGTGGTTACAGGTAGCATATAGCAGACATCTGCTTAAGAATTAAAAGTGATTTCAGGCATTCATCCCCTTCATTCACACACATCCACAATTAGCAGCTGCTTATTAGTGTTCACAGTGCAAGCTATATTTTTGCCTGTGACAGTTGGCCTCACTGTCTGGCAACAAATTCAGTCCATTATACGTGTGGATATCTCCTGGAAAACTGAGTCAGAGTGGTCTATGCATCACACAATGAATGTTGGCTACTGATGCAACTTTAATTTAATGTAGCGGGAAATCATAATAGCTAGGCATTATCTCTTTCTCTGAATCTTTTCTCACACCAGTGTCCCACATGTCAAATAAGGCACAGTTGTCAGTATTAAGCAGCCAGTTTGGATGCTTCTTCAAGGGCATACATATATACAATCATTTTTCACTACTGAATTTGGCCCTAAGATTGCCATTGGAATTGCATTGTGGTATCTCTTATTGCAGGGAGATTTCTGACTTTATATGAGAACCCCAGTATTGGAAATATTTTTCTTCAAGGAAAGGTAGCTATAAAATTATGTGGATTTTTTTTTTTCTTTCTGAGTGAAGGTTTTAGGGGCTTTTGCATGTACATTGAAGACATGTGCCCAGTTTTATCAGATGTTATTTCATTAACAACAAACAGATGAAAAGATGCTTTCATTGTAAAGTGAAAGAAAAGTGAGCTGGGCTTAAAGAAAAAAAGCCCTTTTTTGGGGTTTTTTTGTTGTTTGTGGGATTTTTTTGTTTGTTTGTTTGTTGTTTTTTTTTTTTATTTTAGGAACTTTTGCAGCCTGGGTCTTTTGATTATGCCTGATTAAATTCATTGTCTGGTCACAGTGACACCTACATTCAAGTAGAAACAGGTCATGTCTCAAATGAAGCAAGGGCAGGACAAGGCTATTCCTCATTTGGAACAAGTTTCACCCCAAAGAGGGAGCACATGCAAAACACTTCCCTTGAAAAAGATGTTGGGTCATTTCAGCATCTTTGTCTCATTTGCATGTCTGGCAAGGCTCTGGGAAGACAGAGGAAATTAGTGTGCTGTCATCCAGCCTGCTTTTACAAATTGTACCAAGGCCTTGTCAGTCAATTTAAATCTATTGACCAGAAGGGATTCCAAAGCTGTAGCATCTTCACCGTTTTAACTCTGAGCCATTTTGCACTCTCATTTAGAATTCTATAATATTATAATGTATCCAATCAGTAGGCATTTGTTGCTTTTTATCTGTATTTAAAATTTAAAAAATGAATAAAAAAAAAAAAAACACATGGAAAGGCTACAGATGCTCTATGTGTAATATGGGAAAAATAATGTTTCTTAACATTCCAGGATGTAATACAACCTCTCCCTTTTCTGTATTCCCAGCAAGGCTTTTCTTCTTGGAAGAGATGTCTTTAGAGGGACAATACTTAGAAAGATACAATTATTATTTCCTTGTGGTTGAGTCACTAAAAATTTTTAAGGACATTGATCCATTTTGGACTGAGAGTGCATGAGATGCTTTTATATAAAACTTTGTACAGGTTTTGGCAGCCAGGGACACTTTGGGGGGTAAGATTGCAATTTCCTGAAGGAGAGGAAGAAAATTACAAAAAAATCCACTGCTGCTCACATTTTGTCCTTGAGCTGTAAATTTCCAAGAACACCTTAGTAAATCTGTTCAACATAACCTTAAGTTCTTGTGTTCCATGCTAGGGTAGTATATATCCATCAAATTGTAATTCCAGAAGGTATTTTTGTGCTGCTTTGAGAGGAATGGAAGCTCACAATCCACCACTTTGCTTGTCTAATTCTGCCCTTTATTTAAGATCTGTGAATCAGAGGCTCTTTTCACTGTATGGCTTAGAGGATCTGTGCTGCACTGCATCATGCAGTTTTCTGAGAGGAATTATGAGCAATGATTTAAAACTATTTTGAATGATTCAAGGCAGTCCCTTGAGATGGAATCACATACAGAAAGCTATGACTAAGTGGTTGTTACTCCTTTCTGAACATAGGGAAGTCTGCTATTAAGGCTTTGCACATAACATGCAGTTTTTTAATGCATGCCAAGGTTTTTAACTCTAGTGTACAGGGCAGACTGTTCTGTTAAAAAAATTTCCTTTTACAGAGGGTCAGCTGAGAGTGGATGCCAATGTTTCTGTGCATCACCCTGGAGAGCCTTATGGAGTGAGGACTGAAGTGAAGAATATCAATAGCATACGATTTCTGGCAAAAGCAATAGGTAAATGAGGGTTTCTTCATTACAAGAGCATTGTAGGTATTTTATGTGGTCTGAGATGAAATATGTCAGGCTCCTGAGTGCAGTAATTGGCCTTAAATGCCCTGACAAACTTCACCTGGGTGTCTCCTCCATGTCCTTGCCTGTGGGTGCAGGAGTCTCATTTAGGCTCAGGCTGGGGCCTTCAGACTTTGCCTAAATGGCTGTGTCACATGTGTGCCAGTTTTCAGTCCTGTCTCCTGAAGGGCTTTGGACCTGTTCTGTAGTCTTGTTCCTAGAACTTAGCTCCTTCTGCTTCTTCCTGAGCTCCCTGGATGGGCCCTGGGCTCAGCTCATCCCCTCCCCTCCACTGGCACTGTCAGAGGACTCTGCTGGTAGCACCTGTCCCTGCTTACACTGTTCAGACCAGTGGGACTGCATCAGACCATGAGGCCGTGGCCTGGGCTCTGGTCACCCTTCACTCCTGGCTTATCCCTCTTTATGGAGCAGCCCCACTCTTGCTGCTCCCTGACAGAATAAATCTTAGTAGGGGATACTCTGGGAAGAGCAGGCATGTTAGTCTGCAGGTTTTTTTGCAGTAAAACCTCTGCCTATAAGAAGAATGAAGCAGGTGGTTCAGTGCCTAGCATGGACTAAAATATGTTAGCAGTGGTTTTGTGTCCTCCAGTGGAGATGATTGCTTTCCACTGAGTATGGTGTGTGATGCTTGTGAAGCTCAGATGCAGCTCTTGGGTATGAGGAGAAAAAAAGCTGATTGTTACAACTCCAAAAGAAAACTGAACTGGGTGATTGCAGGGTCACCAGGAATGTATGATTTGACTGCAGTGCCTGGGAGAAAATTTTTTCCATTTAAAGGAAATGAAAGCAGATGAGGAAAACACAAAGGAAGAAGCAGTGCTGGAGAGAGAGACAGTGACTGATAAGTCTGCCCATAACTACTGCTGTTGATTTCATTAAGGTTAAAACAACGAAGTCTTCCATTATGGCGTAGCAGTGAAAAATGAAATAGTGGAGTGCACTAAAGCTAATAGTGCAGTCTAACAAGCTTACTCTTTTTTCTTTAATTACTGTCAGACTATGAAATACAGAGGCAAATTGAAGAACTTGAAAATGGAGGGACAATTTTGAATGAAACAAGAGCCTTTGATTCCAAGCTTGGGTGAGTTTTTATTTTGGAGGAACATTAGGAATAGCTGCTTTTGAGTGCCCATATATAGCTAGTGACATGATCAGGAGCTGTAATATAGTGTTGCTCAACTTGTGTCTTCTAAAGTTAAAGTTCATAAGTATAGTCTCCTCTTAGGGAGTAATTTAAGGCTGAGGCTTTTTCACAACAGATTGTGTCCTGCATCAAGCAGTGTCTGTGAAAATGACTGGCCTCTTACATGCACTTAGTCTTTGAAGTGGTTTTAAGAGGCTCTCCTAATCTTCATGAGGCAGAGGTTTTGGGTTGTGGTTTTGCCATAAAACTAACTCTGGTGTATCTTACCGCATCTTGTTTTTTTTTTATTTTAGGTGCACAGTACCAATGAGAGACAAAGAAGGACAACAGGATTATCGGTATTTTTTTAAAGAGACCTAACATTTCACAAACTGAGAATTTATTAAATTTCTGAAGTGTAGCCAATGTAATAAGGATGTAAAGTTAGTCAGTACAGTGTGTATGTGTTGGAAGTTTACCTTCCACTGGAAGGGGCAGACACCTATCAAAATCATTGCTAATCCAGATCTGAACTGCTCAGTCTGAGCATTTGTGTCTCATTTCTGGTAAAACCTCTGGACCTTTCCCAAAGACTAGGCTGGGAGTACTTCAGCTCAAAGTGGGAATGTTGAAGGTCTACTGTATGGCCAGTATAAGTGTATTCTTAAGAATGCCTGACATAAAACATCAGAATTTCTGAGTTCAGCATTGTGCCTGCTTTAAGTAAATACAGAGGGAAGCAGTTTTCAGCTACCAGGCCCTGCCTCTCCATGCTTAGATTCTGTGATCACAGATCACAAACACTTTGAAAATCCTGGCTGCTATTGAAAGGTGTCAGCATTTCATGGGCAGATTTCTACCTTGAAGTTCTTTGTAGACCTAATGAAGGTGTTACCTTGCTAAGTACTTAGCCTTCCACAACTGAGAGATGACAAACACTGAACCATAAAGTCACCCAGGAAGGATTTAACTGTGAGGCTGAGGGGACAAGGCAGCAAAAGTCCTGTTTGCAAAGCAATGCTGCTGGGAACAAGTTCTGAGGAACACTGTAAGGCAGCAGCACAGCTCCTTGGGCTATTGTAGTGCCAATTCTCTCCCAGTAGTTCCCTAGCCTTGCATCCCTGAGAGAGCTTCCTGTTACTCCCAGAGTTCACTTTCCAGCAGGAGAACTTTCAGAGCCTCTTAGCTTTGTCAGCTCTGTGTTCCTGTCAGATCTTATATTCTACCATTGATCTTCCTACAGCAGAGCAACAATTTTGAAAAAATCACACAAACTTTGAATTTAAATCTGCTTTTTAGTTTGTTTTTGTAGAAATGCAGCCATAATCATTTTGTGAATTCCTTGTTATGGGAGGGACAGGCATAAGGTTTATTTGAAAAGACTCATTTGAAAAAATGCAAAAGAAGATTCATTAAAACCTAGACAAAACTGATGAGTCTAAGATATTTCAAAAAAAGATCGTAAAGATTATTACTAGTACTAAGATTATGAAGAGTATTGCACTGTAAACTATGTTTTTAGGGTTTTTTGTAACTTAGTGCTGCACATTATGCATTAATCTTAAAATCTGTGTTTAGGCAGATTTCAAATAGAAATCATAATAGCTCAATGCCCTTTATTCTAGTGGTTTTGAACCCCTCATTTGATCATGTAAGAGTGAAGTTTCTGCTTCAATCGCAGTTATTTGAGTCATTTGAATTGGCCTTCTCTTTAAGGGAGCCTTTTGTTCTGTGATAGCACCCTGCTGAGCACAGTAACTTTGCTTTTAGCACAGCATGAGATTTCATCAAGATTTTTGAAGTTTGGCTTGAAAAGGTTACAACCTGCCCACATCACTCCTGGCAGTTGGCTGTCAATCCAAGTTCTTCCCTGCCAGCCCACTCCCATTTTTATCCAGGTCTGTAATTCATGCTTGATGCCAAAAAGAGTGGGCTGTTTCCATATCTTTTACTGGTGCTATTTTGAGTTTTTATTATTATTTTTGTGCAGAAGTATTTGAATTATCCCTTTTGTATTATGAACTCTTTAACAATTGGTGGAAAATTGCTGAAGGAAAAAAAAAAAGAGAGGCTTTGCAACAGTTTGGGGCCTGATCTCTTTCTACTTACCAGTGATATACCAGGTCTTTAATTTTCAGTATTTTGTTTAGTTGAAAGGGTGATACAGCTTTCAGGGAAGTATAAACTTGTGATATAAATTTTATTTCTTGTTGCTTAGCTTCTGAGTGAAAATAATTATAAAGGAGTTTTTCATCTTTTTTACTAGGTTCATGCCAGAGCCAAACCTTCCTCCATTGATTTTGTACGATGCAAAATCTTTGCCAACTAATATGAACCATCAGCAAGTGATAAATATTGATTGGATTCATGAGAGACTTCCTGACCTCCCCAGTGTGAAGAGGAAAAAGCTTGTTGAACAGTATGGGATCCTTCCCGAACACAGCTTCACCTTATTGGTAGGTCTATTGATCAAGTGCTAAAATAAACCTAGAAACTTCAAAGGTGCATGATTCTTGAAAAGATTTACAAATGTCATATTAACCAGCTGTCAGTCCTTATGAACATTCTAACTTGGAAGTGTGTCCAATGCATACTTCGTACCATGAAGCCATACACATAGATGGTGGAAAAAATGAACCACACACAGTGTGCCAAGAAGGGTTTCTCATGCAAAGTGCAGTCAGATAACTGGTACTTAGTATTGATCTTGTCTGTCTAGACATTGCTGCACCCCTGACTGACTGCAACAAATGTACAGCTTCTGGACACTGTCCCTTGTGTGCACGTGTCTGCTCTTCAGCTCTGGGCCTGCTGCAAGGCTGGGCACATTGACCATATTTAATGAACACGAATCAAATTCCAAAGTCTAAATCTTTCAGCTTCATGTGCTCCTTGACCTACCTTCCACATTATTGGAAACACTTCTCCTCCTTCCCCCCAGATTTATTCTTAGGGAAATATACCAAATTGTTGCACAGTATCAACTTTGACCTCATAGTGCAGTTTACCAGAGATAGGTTCAGAAGAGGGGATGAGAAGGGAAACAATGTGGCAAATACTGTTTTAAATAAAATGTTTAAAAAACAAAAAGCAAAATCTTGTAGCTCCCAGAATTACTCTAAAGGACTATGAGCTTCTTAATGCAAACTGCCATCTCTCTTTGCCAGTGGTAACTCTGGGGAGGAAGTTAGTATACCCATCCTAGATAAGACATTTCACATACCCAGCTAAGCTAGGAGAATGTCCCACTTTGGTTACCACTGTCATTAGTGGTGACAGAAGGAAAAGGACTTTTTCAGAGTGAGATTCAGAGCAGAACTGTAAGTACTTTAAATTGTCCTCTGGAGGAGATCCTTTCCTTTGACTATAAATGAAGGGAGAGCAGTGCACATAACTACCTCATATCCCTTCTTCGTATGTCTGTAATTTAATACACTTGTACAAAGGCTGATTCTACAGGAAGAAAATTATTCTGTGCTCTGAGGAAAGCTGTTAGGAAAACTGCTTTTGTGCTGCTGTGCCATTTTAGTGAGTTGCAGACTGTGTGGTGGGCAGGTGAGTCATAATTCTCATCAAACTCACAAGGCTGCAGTCACAGTATTGAGAGGTGTCAGCAGTTCTTACCTTTCTATTTCATTGTATAAGCTGCAAAATATGATTTTGCTGCCCACATTCCTGTTCATGCCTGCATTTTTTCACATATTTCTAACATATTAAATGTAAGAGTAGAAAGGGTAGATAGGTCCTGCATCCTTTTTTTCTGTATTTTTCTACTTCTTCCTCGCTGTAATGCATTGGTCCTGCCAGCTGCTAAGTACCTCAGCTGCTTGCTCATTTTCCAAGCCCGTAGTAGAGGGAGGAGATTAGGAAAAGCAAAAGTAAGGCTCGTGGTTTGAGAACAACACTTAAGTGAAGGAACGGAGTAGGGGAAAACCTAAAAATGATGCAAATACAATCACTCACCACTCCAGAAGTAGACTGATGTGCTGCCAGTCTGCAGCCAATGACAGTGACTACATCCCCCAAAATGCCCTTCCCTCAGTTTTCCTTGTTGAGCAGGGCAGGGATTATGACCAGTTTGGGTTGGCTGTTAGACTGTCCCACCTGGCTTTGTGCCCATCCTTGGTCTATTTGCTGTGGGGGAACAGAGTGGAGAAAGAAAGTTGCTCAGCAGTAGCCAAAACACCTGTGTGTTGTTGGTGTTGCTATGGTCACAAATCCAAACCATGGCACCCTCTTTAGAACATAAACTCAGTGGCAGCCACGCCCAGGGCACCCACTCCTGTCACTTGGCACCAGCCCACCTTTTGTGTGTTTCAAGTTGGTGATACGGGTGGTTTCTGTCATCTCTGCCAGCTAGCCCTATATATTTGCCTCATCAACTGCCCTTTCTTTCAGCTGTTCTCTGAAATCCTTTATTGCCTTTTCTTTTCCCCTTCTCCTTTTTGCGACATGAAAGACAATTAATGAGTTCCAAGCAGAAATTTGGGATTCAGCTTGTAATAAGCTAATGCATCCATTTGAATGCATGAAGCGAGCATATTCTTTGTTGCAGGTCTCCTTTTATTGTGCATTAGGATGTCAGCCTGCACACTCCCCAGCAGAGCTGCTTGCCTGTGCACTGGGACACCCGTTAACCTTAATTCATCGGGAAGCGCCGTGTCCGTCGCTGCTTTCAGCTTGCATCAGAGGCTGCACAGGATTGCTGAGAGGGCCAGATGCACACATCTAATGAGCATTCTTTCAGGTTAGAGTGCCCAGGAGTGCTCATTAAATAAATGGCAGTTGTAGAGGAATGGCTCTAAAATGCAAAGCCTGTTCTGCACCAACTTGATAGAGAAAGGAGTTTGTGCCAAAGTTGCAATCAAACACACATACTCTGGCATGCAGGCTAGCTCCTGAGCTTGCTTCCAGAGCTTTGTCCTCATACGCAGAAGCTGCCTGTACATAACTGAGGTGTTGAGAAACTGGGATTCCTCCTTTGCCTAATTACAGGATGTACTGAAAGGGAAGAAGTACTCTATTAATATCTATATATCTGAAATGCCTTACATGTAAATGGCTTCATTTTTGGCAGTTTTATATAAATTGCAGAAATAAATGATGTTTCTGATTTTTCTTCATGCAGAATTATTCTTACTCATAAATCTTTGAGCCATGTACACTCCATGGTATTTGGGTACTCAATTTCTTCATGCAATTTCTACCTTGCTCTGTAAACTGGCAAGCTGGCAAATACATCAGTCAAGAAGGATCTCTGACAACTTTGCCAGTTATGGTATTACAGTATTTTCATCTTGCTATCTGTTGAGTAAAAAAAAATAAGCTATCTTGGCATAGACATTAGTGTATTAACACAGACATTAATGTATTAAGGTGTTAATGCAATGCTTCATTTTCAAAATGCGTGCTGAGGTCCAGGGAGGTCCAACCAGAAAATACATTGATTGTCACAGCACAGCATGAGGAAAAACAGTCTGATCACTTCCTTTGTCATGTGAATTCCAAGTCTTCTGTGCATCTACCAGTCCTCTGCTTACTCAGATAAAAGAGGCTGCTTCACTTGGGCTGATTGCCCTGGTGGAACAATCACATTGGTGACTCCTTCAAACAGTCAGAAGTGGGTTGCTGGAGAAATTGGTTTTGACCATTTTGTTTCATGCCCTGCCATTCTCAGACATGTTAGTAGGCAGGTGAACTTATGCTTCTTTCAGAATGCAAATCATTTTACAAGAAGCTTTAAAAAAGTTTGAACTTTTTTTGACTGCTCTGCTCTTCTCCTGGATGTTCTGGGTTTTTTCCCCCCTGACAGTTTTGTACATTTTTGCAGCAGTTGTTACCTCATGGTTGGTTATTGTAGAAACTGTGATGGTGAAAATGGGAATAACAAAGCAGCAAATTACATTTTATTTGTGAACATTGAAGCAGTTTTCTTCTTTAGTTCTTTGGGAAACATTACTGCTCTTTAAAAGAATAAGTTTGCATTACAGTCCCAATGTCCCTGGTATTCTGTAAAATAAAGTATTGTTTTAAAATTGTTTAAAAGGTACCTGAAATCACTACATCACTAGAGTTTTTTACATCTCACTGCTATGAAATCATAATTTTAAACCATGTTTAAGAAAAAAATTTGCATCTGATTGAAATACTGGTATGTCAGGTTTCATGCCAATGAGACTCGCATGAATAAATTACAGCATATTTGGTGTGTAATGGGAGCACAGAGTGGCCTGAATTACAAACATGATGCTGCTATTCCAGATTTCTGGTTTCCTTTCAATGAAGTTTAGAGTAGAGTACTCAGAATTAAGAGACAACAGGCAGTCAGCATTCCTGTAAATCCGACATGTTGGAGCGTGCACTTTTCAGCTCAGATTTGCCGCAAGGGACAGGTCTGTGAGTGTGTTGGTAGTTGGAGTGAATTTTGGAAGAAAGTTTTCCAAAATGTAAACCAAATTGAAGTCAAGTAGCGCAGTATCTAGAAACTGAAGCTAATCAAGTTATCTCTATATTTCTTTTAATATGACAAGAAAACAAGGAAAATGATTCATTTCTGTCAGTCATTCTGATGTTTTGACATTCTGCCATACTCATTTCAGTCTAGCATTACTGGGTTTTCCTTCTCTTTGGCTACAGAAAATGACAGTCTCTTTAAAAAACCCACAATGAAATGCAAGGGAATTTTGGGGAATGTTTCTGGTTATGTGTGCACAAGTAGTGAGTATGGGGTTCAGAGACTTGGTAGCATATGTAACTCTGTCTCCCTGAGTTTTCCTGGGTTTTTCTGCACTTCCCGCCTGGAAATCATCTGATTGAAATGCAAAGGCTGCATTTTTCAAAGGTCTGGCCACAGGATCAGAACTGTAACTCCAGCCAGGCTGTAAGTATACAGAAATTGGGATGTGCCCACTGCTAGGGATAGGCTCTGTAGCCTGTACATGATGGAAGTGCTGGATGTGCTGCATCTGAGCTGTGTAGCTGCATTCAGACATGTGGCATCTGCAGACATTATTTGCCTGTGCATAATCCTACTCTGCGTGGAATGTTTGTAAAACCTTCTGCAGCATGTGTAAAGAACCCAGCATTCAGACATGCTCACTTTTTCCTAGATTGGACAATCGTTGCTATGTAAAGGAACCCACTGTTTAAATAATGAGTATTTGTTTGTGCTATTGAACCCTGAGGTGAATTAGAAAGAGTACAGTACTTGGCAATACATCATTCTAGGAATTCTGCTTAACACACACAGTTTTTAATCAAGTTTACTGTGCTTTGGTAATCATGTCATTCCTTTACTGTTTTTTTTTAAGTCAGCTTTGTTCCTCTAGTCTATTTAGCCTTAGTTTTGCATAATTTGATTAGAGAATAACTGCTAGTTAAATTAGAATAGTGGAGAAAAATATAATGGTGTAAATGTGTATTAGATAATTAGTGGGAGTTAGAAGGTTTACCTTGGTTCACAAAAGACCTCAGTGGTTTCCCAGGCTGAGAACTTGGTTTCTCTGGTCATGGTCTCAAGGTGAAGGGGATGGGTCTGATTTTTGTCACACCAGTTTCATAGCACCGACATTAATCTAGGTACATTTTATTTTGTTTCACAGAACAGAGATCAGTAGTTTGCAGTCTTCTCAAAAGCTACACATCATTATCAATAAAAAATGTAGTATCTGGAGCTTTTGGAAGTTTGTGTTGTGAAAGTTTGGAGAAGGAAAGTCTAAAATTCTGTATTGCTGTGGCAGTAAATGGCCTTTAAAAACAAGGACAAATGAGACTGTTTTGATGGGATGTGAGTGGAGAACTCAGGCTTTTTGTGGTTACCCTGCTCTCTTTTTGCTCATAACTGTTCAGAAATCTGTCTGCAGTCAGTATGTGCTTGAGAAATGTTTTTGCTGTGATGACTGTATACTTAGAATAGCTCCTTGGCTATCTCTAAGCTGTTACCTCCTGACTTCTGAGAGCTGGCTTGTCCTCTTGTGTGTTTATGGCACATACTGCAGAAGCCCAGCAGCATGCTGGATTTGGATTCCTCCTTTAAAAGGTAGGAGCTGCCACTCCATACCTCTTCAGCCTTCAGTAAACCTAATGAGTTCTGTGCTGCATTTAAAGGTCCATCAGTGCCTTGATGACAAACACCACAGCATTCAACAGACTGTGCAGTATCGGTTCTTCTAAAAACAATCTCAGATTTCACTTAGGCTATAAATTGAATCTCCCACTGTCATATCTTCTGAGCTGTTAGTGTGCTGTGTAAAAGCTTACCATAGCTTCTCAGAAAAAAACTGGAAAATAAAACCCTGCTTCTTACATATGACCTTTCCATATCTCTGAAGGGTAAATGCAAGCTAAACTTACTCATTCAATCCAAAATAAATAGAAGTGATTTCAAGATCAACAGTGAAGTAGTAGCAGACAATTTCAGGAAAAGGCTCTTCTTGGTAAAAGGTAGCATGACAGCCTGTGAGAGCATTGTATTTTCTAGTATTATACATAAAACACTTGCAAAGATGAGAAAGCTTCTGTCCAAATGCTAATTTTTGGGAGGCATTAAGAGAAAAATTATGTTGGAAGTTCGACTGAAACAGGCTGACAGATAAACTGTATATTCCTGTTCTAGGCATAAGACTGTTGGCTGTTATGTTAATAAAATTACTCCAAAGTCTCATGACTTTGCATGAATTCACAGCTGAAGTCTACTTTAGGACTGAGCATTTATGTGCTGAGTGTAATTGTATAATTAATTGTAACCTGTAACCCGTGTCACCTGCTCCAGGTGACCCTGCCTTGGCATGGGGTTTGGACTGGGTGATCTCCAGAGGTCCCTTCCAACCCTAACAATTCTGTGATTCTGTAATCATGTTCGCACTCCAGTATCCCTTTGATACATTTAACTTTTTATAAACAGAATGAAGACGGACTAGCAGAATTCTTTGAAAGCGTGGTAAAACAGACCCAGATGAAGCCAAAGAAGGTGATCGGCTGGATTCTGAAGGACCTGCTCAGTTACTTGAAACAACATTCCCTTACAGTAAAGGAAAGGTCAGTCTTCTTCATTGCTGCAGTGGTGAGACAAAGTGATCCTTTTCTCATGACTGCTACCATGTCACTCCATTGCTTGCGGCTGCTTTAGTTGCTCCCTGTGAAGTTTGTTACTCCGGGCAGTCTTGCACAGGCCTTGGCTCTGTCCTGCTGAATGGAGTTGGACAAATACATGGCAGACAAGAGGATCATGTAGTTAAGAGCAGCAGTCAGTGTTCAGTCATTGGAGTGTGATGATGGTAAGGCATAGTCAGGCCTTACCAATTAGTACTGAACATGAGGAAAAATAGCTTTTCATACTGAACTGTGTGATCTTCAGGCAAGCAGCAGTAGCACACGTACGTTACAGCACCTTATTCTCTGAGGTAACTTCTGCCCACTTTTTCCCTAGCCCAGTCAGTTCTTTTCTCCTGGCTGACCTCTTGAACCTTCTAGAAAAAAAAGAAATTTCTTCCACAGCAGCAAAGCAGGTAAGTACCTTTTTGATTTTGCTATACTCTGCATCTGTGGCTGCTTACTTCAGTTGTGCAGCGATTTTATAATCATTGTGTACCAGTACTATTGTTGCTTTAAAGGGAAATTATCTACACTGGTGATAAAGGACAACTTCTGTATCTATGCTGTATACATATAATAGATGCAAATGCCTTAGGTTTTTATATAATCTTAGAGACATATCTGCATATTCACTTTTAGAAGAGGGCAGAAGCTAAATAGTAGACTTAAACAATGTGAGCTGGACTCAAATAAATCCTGCTTCTGAACAGAGCAGACAGTAGATCTCAATTTCACTATTCCAGTCAGGCCTGCGTGAAAGGTCAGTGGGAGCTAATCCATGGCTTGCAGTTAAGATGAGAGTATCAGTTACTAGATTCCTAGGGACAGTAAAGTCTACGTTCCCAAGCATTAGCACATGGGAAAGGATAGAATTCATCCAAGTGCAGTCACAAAAAGAGTTCTGCATTGGTGTACCTGAGACAGAAGTGGCAGAGGTCTGGCCTTTCTTTTATCCTTGCTTCTTTGAGCAAGTGCTGTGATGAAGCTCTCAAGCAAGTAAAGCTGGGTTTTGGGTTTTTTTCATCTTGCCTAGGACAGTCTGAAAAAGCAGCTCTTCATGACTTATATGTAAAATTGTGAACTGGTTATGATGGGACCAGTACTGCTGTGTTTGTAGAAAAAATTTAGAGGCTTTTTTGTGATGGGCCATAATCAGTCATTCACCTTAAATTGTTGCAAGCTCATTTATATGGAATGATTTGTCTTTTCAGATTAATTATTATACTCTAGTTAAATGTATTGGGTGACTGTTTCAGTGTTTATCAGTGAAACTGTTAATGAACTGTGAATGAACTTTCTGATTTGTTTTCTTTTTTTGGAGATGGTTGTGGTTCTTAATTAAGTTGGTCTCTGTCTCTGGATAGCCAGCTGCATAAGACAGGCGTCATAAATAGGGATTTAAGTGCCTGGCTTCAGGCATGTGTGTTTGGAAATTTTGTATTGGAAAAGTAAAAGCTTCAAAAAGGAGATAAAGTATTAATAGGAAGAGCACTGGAATGCAGAGCAGCTCTTTGCCTGCGGCGTTGTGGCACACCCATCAGTTTGGTGTCTGTGTTTGAAAAGGAGGTTTCAGAACTCCAGTCTGGGGTCTCTTTCTTGTGGAGGTAGGGACAGGGTACTAATGCTCTTCTATGGGATTTTCTGCTTTGTGATATATTTGTTTGCCAGGCACTTCTGACACGTTGTGAAGTGTCAAGAATTTCAGAAATGCATTTGTTGTTTAATTACCAACTCCTTGTAATGTGCATGTTGTCCTCAGTGATCTGAAACTGGACCCAGAAGTCGCAGTAGTTTGCCCTCACCGAGTGATGATGCTATCAAACTGCAGAAACCTTGCCACATTTAGAAAAGTATTTTGGTTGCCTGGATGTCAGAAGAGTAACAAATGTTTATAACAATTCTCAGCAGTAGGCAGAGACGCTGGATGGCCCGAGGGCAGAAAGGGCTATATATACACACCAGCAGATGAATTGCAGCTCCTGGGGAGGGGAGCATGATCTGCAGTGGCAGACATCGATCCAGGGGGAAAGGATGGAAGGGTCCAATGGGGTGAGCACACAGACATGTGTACACATATGTGCTCGCTGCGGGAAGCTGTTAACCACTTAAATTATTTAAAAGGTTTTGTGTTTGGGCTCTGCTGTCTAAGGCAGTAAAAGAGGCAGATAAAAGCTGTGAGCAGTGGCTGTACACACTGAGCATTGTGTGGTGGGATGCAGTGCTAAGCTAAGGGCACTGTGTGCTCACATAATTACCACGTAGGTAATTACAGAGCTCATGCCCAACTTGCCATCAAACATAGCATAACACTCCAGAGGTCTCCAAAGCAGTTCCAGGCTGGCATCCCTGTGCAAAGCAGAGAGCAGCTTCCAGCTCTGCTGGCACGTGGGGCTGTGGGTGATGTCCTGGATCAGATGGATACGTGTTGCATGTGGCCCAGCACAGAGGCACCATTTTGAAGCCCACAGTGCTGCTCACCCGGAGCTGAAACCAGTCTGATGGGGAGTATGCTGGTGATGGGGCCTTCCTCCTCAAGTTGCCAGGCTGGCAGCAGGTCCATGTCTGGCGTAACAGACCTGCCTGTGAGTTATGGCATTATGGGAGGAGGCTGGTTCCTGGGCCAGGGAAGTGGAAACCTGTCCCTGCTGCCAACAGCCATCCTGGAGCAACTCCGTATGGACACGCTAGTCACTGGTTCATGGGGGATCCATGCCCAGCAGGCCACGGAGCAGAGCAGACCTTGGGTTTTGCTGGCTTCTGCAGTTGCATAGGTCACTCACATAGGAATAACTTCAACAGATCTGTTTGGCACCCCTACTTGAAAGTAGGTAGCAGGGAAATGAGTACAGTACCCATATCTAAACAAAACCATCTGCTTTGACAATTATGACTACACCATCTGGAGGACTGGACCCAACCTGTCTCCTGCTTCTCTGAGAGGCTGAGGGACACCCACCAGACATGACAGCTTCTGTCACTGGAAAGGAGAGGTGCCCACAGGACTTGCTGGAAAGCAGCTACCTGCTGCTTTCGTCCTGTCCTTGGCAGCAAATCACTGCAGATAGGGTTTCCAGTTGGAGCATTCTTAGGCACAGCAGTCAGCTGGCACGGTCACCAGCTGCAAAATGTTTGATATGATGCCCATGACAGCCAGACGTGTAAGTCCTGATTAATTCATCTTGACCAATGCTGCTAAGCCTGCATAGGTGGAGACCACAGAACATCATTAAAATCTAATCACGCTCAGGTAAGAATCAATAGTAGAAGCTACTGAGATTTCAGTAATGGAAATGAGGCCTGAGATTCACATTTTGGCTCTGGAGACTTCATAATTTGATCCTCCTGTGCTGGTGCAGGCAGTTTGTGTAAATGAATTGAAATAGTTTTTTAAACTGCTTTCTTTAGATTTGTACTCCTTGCCAAGTGGAGAAACACATTTTTAAAAGTGCATCTTTGACAGGTCTTGGCCACATCTCTTTCTGCTTTCCTACATACCTGTAAACAAGCAAGGGCCTTGATATCATTGTTGCTCTACTAAGTGGAGATGCTTGTTACCAAATGGGAAGGGACACATGATGCAGCTGTCACAGAGAAAATCTGGTGCCTTCAAGGTTTCTAATGGGCAGGCTTTCCTTAGTGCCAGGAAATATTTGGCATAGGCATAAAAGGGAATCAGAGCTGGATCTCTCACAGTCAAGCTGTCCTAAGTCAGCCTGATGTACGTGTTGCTCCTGGGTAACTCTGCCATGGTTGGCTGCAGTGGTTTTGTTCGTTGCAGATTTCCCATTCCTGCACCCGTGGCATCCTGCCTGAAATCCTAAAAATCTCATCTGCCTTTTTCCAGGAGAGTGAAAAGGCTTATTCATTGTCCACTCTGATTTGTGCAGTACTTTAGACTGTCCAGGGTGTTTTGCTAGAGGTTGTGCTGTGCCTGGCAAGGACAGGGCTCATTCTGTTGGGTGACATACATTATGGTTGCCTTGGGAGGCCTCCAGGACAGAAACCTTCCTGCTTCATCCCTCAGAGAAGAAGCAGAAGGGCTGCCAGGAGCAGCAATGGAGTGCAACAACAAAAAAACCCACAAAAAAAAAAACCAAACAAAAAAAAAAAAAAAAAAACCACAATCACAAAGAAAGGCAAAACAGCTGCAGACAGGCTGAATCTCTGTTGGATATGATGTATTTATTTTTAGGGTTATTCCAGGTAGCACTGGCATGATGATTTTTAAATATCACACTGGAAAGAAGATCTTGTAGAAGACATCATGTACAGCACTGATTTATTCAGTGTAAAGATCTGAAATCTTTACTTATAGCTATTGTATCTCTGGCTGCTTATCAGTAACTTCAATATTGTGATCTGCCTTTGGCCCTCTCTCAAGGAAAAATTAAGATGTAGCTGCCACAAAACAGCTGTGTGTCATTACCCTCTCACAAGGTCTCCAGAAGAGTTGATAAGATCCCATAAAAAGCTTCAGAGTGCCACTGGCAAACAAATATCCTTTTGCAGCAATTGTATGAATGCACGGTTCCTCAATACTTGCTGTGAATAGAGAACTCTTTAACCAAAGGTCTTTTGTACCCACAAATTTGTCATGTGAAGCAAATTGCTGGGGTAGTTAAGATCCCATCCCATGTGCATCATTCTACCTGAATTCTCTTGGTGCCTTGCAAATTGTTTAACATTCAGTTTGAATGCCTCTCCTTGCCTTCCCATCGGAGCCTCTTGTTCATCCTACAGGGAATATTTAATGCTGAAATTTTGACATGACATGCATATCCATATTGGGACACAGAGTGGCCCAAACATTCAGTTAGATCTTCAGTTCAGGATGGAGCACAACGAGCTGCTTTAATAAGAGTTTTCTTACTCTCCTCCCACAGCCCTGAAATAAAAGCAAAGGGAATACAGAAAATGACTGCCCAAGGAAATTGGTTTTTTATAAATGTTCTCTCCTCTCAAGTGTATTCCAGGGCAATAGTCCTGCTGCAGTGTAGGAAAACACTAGCATTAACAAGTGATTATTCCACAGGCCTGGGTTTGCCCAGCAGTCCAGTACTTAGAGATGATGCATAGGTGGGCTGGAGCTGCTGCATTCATTCTGCTTGGCACCATTTTTCTTCTGCTTTGTCATACATATCCTCATTACAGCCTGCTGGCAGGACTGGTAATGGGATGAGTTACCTGGGATTGGACTTGGTACAATAGTCAGCTAATCGTCAGTTCCCGGGCAGAGCCATTGCTCATGGAGATGCATTTCCTTGCTGCTCCCAGGCACTTCTGTGAATGATGTGAGAAGAGCAGGAGTACTGGCAGAGGAGCAGCCTTGCCAGCCCAGAAGAGCAGGGGGTTGTGCTCAGCAATCCCCTCTGGAGAGACCCCAGCACTGGGGGAGCAGGCAGGGCCGGGGCTGTGGAGGCTGCACAGCACCTGCTGCCAACCATTAACCTGGACTGGTGCAGGAAGTGGCAATGCTTTGTCTCAGTACAGGAGGCAGAAAAGGAGGGAGGTACAAGGGCTCTTTCTGAGAGGCACATGATTAAATCTTGGCCTTGTTCACGTTTAGACAATCCGCTCTTAGCAAAACCAAGGCTTCTTGGATCCATAACCAAAATACTGCATGTAAACAATGTTGCTAAGTCAAGCCACTGACCTTTGCTGCTTTTATTGTGATTTTCAGGTGCTTGCAGAATTGTGGAAGGGAGAAGGGAAGACTCCCCTTGAAATTGTTAAAGAACAGAAACTTGAATTGTTACAGGATCAAAAAGAGCTTGAACAGATCTGCCAGGCAGTGATTGATGGACATGAAAATGAGGTGATTATGATGGTGCTGGGAACCTTCTGCACTGTGGCAGTCTGTGGCACTGAAAGGGGGTTAAAATAGCCTCTCTTTTTCCCCCTTTTGATGGCATTTGAGCGCGCTAGAGCCGTAGCTGTAAAGCTGCTGCCAAGATATTATCAAGCTTTTCTTCTTTCTTATTTTACTAAGTGGGTTTTTTGAAACTGAAGCTTACACAAAATGATCTGCAAAACAAATTACCAGTCTGGCTAATGTGCTAAGTCATTCTGAGAGCCCATAAAACTTTGATGAAGCAAAACTGGAGGGCCCTGTCCCTCTCCAGCTGTACTGCCATTAACCTGACCCTGCCACACAGCAACATAACTCTGATTTTTATGTCATCTGTTGTGATATTGGGGCAACACTGTTAAACTGTTCTGAAGCTGAAGTTACCTGCCAGCAAGGCATATATTAGTTACAGAATTAGAGACTGTATCAGAGCTGGCAAGGCAGAAATTCTGCTTGCATCTGACTTTTTGCCATGTCCCTGTCTCTGTCCACTGCCAAAGAGAGGAGCTGGCTCTCCTGCCTGACAGTGGCTGTGGGGTGGGGAAGAGCCAGAGCCCTGTGGCAGCAGCAGCAGCTCCAGAGCTGCTGCCCACTCTGCTGTTCTGCTGGGCTATGGCAGCAACACAAATGCTCCCCCGTGGGGGATGATTGGCTCTTCCCCATCTCCTTGAAAGACACACAGTAGCCAGTGTGGCTCAGTCTAACAAGGTCTGAGCTGGAAAAAAAGGGAAAAAACCCTTGTTGATCAGGAAGGGGAGGAGTGGGAAGGGATCTTGACAGAGTCTATATAATCTGCTTTATAAAAAGCAAAATGAGAACAAGCACTTATATGTTCTCTGGAGCAAAAATGTAAAAGCAGAAGTGAATAGCCTACTTCTAATATAAACAATGTCTAGCTCCATTTGCCATTTGGAAAAAAACATTAACATCTTTTGAGAACAATACCACCCACTCCAGATCTCATTGGGGGATGCTAACAGCTCTGCAAGAGCTTTTGATAAAATGAGCTTGCAGTAGGTCGGTGTGACCTCCATCCAGCTAGACTCATTTGCAGAGCCTGATAAAAGTGCTGCTCTATTTCCAGGCTGGTATGAAAGCACAGGCGGGAGGGAGAAAATACTAGAACTGACTGGGAAGTGCAGGAGCTAGAAGGTCCATAACCACACTTCCATTTCAATGTGTTTTGAGAGTAACTTTTTTCAGGATGAAATAGCTTCTAAACAGCTGCTCAAACCAACACTGAGCACTGTACTGCACTCTGCCCCACATAGGTAATTTCTAGTAGATCCAGAGTAATGAGTCCTTTCCACTGTGCAATAAAACAGAGAAGATTTTAGACTGACAATAACTCAGATACTGTAATGAGAAGCAGTATTTGCATCTGAATTTGGTATTGGCACAGTGCATAGCTCCCGTGTTTGCAACCCTTCCCTGAACATCTGCAAATATGTCATCCTGTTTCTTTGCATCGATTGTGTTCTGCCCAGTAACTCTGACAAGGTAGAGAATGCCTTCCCTACCACACAAACAGTAGCCAGATGCTTGTATTTCAGCAGTAGCATCTCCTTTAGGAAGGCCCAAAGGTGAAATTTCTGATCCTTTCAGCTTTTAAACATGGCCCCTGCAATGTAGCAGGGTGATCGTGCATCAAAGGCTGTCTAATAGGAGGTCGTATTTGACCAGTTAATTAATCGTCATGTTGCAAAGTACTTGCTTGAAGGAAGTAAAAAGCACCTATGTCTGTGCTTGAAGGACTTCACCAATATTATCAAATAGATTTTGATTAAATTCAAATTACCTGTTATAACAGGACATTATATTCAGTAAAATGGTAAATCCTATTAGCAAGGAAAGTCCATCTCACATCTCTGGCTTTTTTCCAGGAAGTTGCTGTTCAAGCTGCAGACACTGTAAAATCCAAAAATATTTTCTGACTCTTTCAATATGAGGAGCTCTCTCTATTAGTTGTAAGGCCCTGATGCTGTAGGGACTTGCTGTTCTCTCCTGGGAGCAGAGCAGGAGCTTATTGCAAGGCTGAAGGCAGTTTTTATAAATAACACTTTATCCCCAAATGCAGTCTTTATCACAATAGTCCAAAGAACAAAAATATTCATACCTTGGTTGGGAATGAGTGAAAATGTTCAGTTTTCCTGTAATAATGGTGTTTGTTGCATTTTTTTTTCTTTAAAGGTTATGGCGATAAAGGCAGGAAATCCAAAAGTTCTAAATAAGTTAATTGGTCTGGTACAAAAGAAAACACAAGGACGGTCCAGTCCTGTTCTGGTGAAGCAATTATTAGAGAAGAAGCTATCAGGGTAGCCACAAGAGAAAAATCACACAAGCAACAAAAGAAGCACGTGCTTCATTCTGTCTGCAAATGAACTTTGGTGTCTCCTTGTACAGCATTGTGTTTGTTGGATATACTTCAAGCAGCTTGAAGTCCCAGCCTTCCCTGGATGCATCAGCCAAAGGCAGATGGGCCAGAGAAAAGCAGGATACAGCCATTTGCATCTCCCATGCTTTGATGTGGCACTTGGAAATGTGATTTCCACACAGCCCTGGGAAACAAGCTCCCAGAGGTGTCTGTGAGTACACAGAGAGCTGAAACTGCATGGGTTGGTTTTCCAATAAAGCGGGTACAAAGTCAGCTTTTCTGTCTGCCTGTTTGTGAGAAGGGGGATACTTAAATACTCAGTCTGGGTCTGGGCGTGCACACCGTAACTCACTGTCAGCGTGAGCACAACAGGAACAATTATTAAAACACCCAGAAGTCATTGAGGAGCCCATGTGTGCCTTGATGCCTTAACAGAAGGGAACAAAAAGTTCACTGCTATCATTCTTCCTGGTTTCTGAGGAAAGGGGAAAGGATGAAGCCACGAGCTGCTTCACTGTGTGCCTAAGGGTAGTGCCACAGACAGAAGTGCTGGCATCTCACCCTATCAGATTCTTTGCTCACCTTCTCGCAGTTCTGCACCCACATACCTGCTGTGCCTGCTCTCAGTTCTGAGGAGAGCCTGAGGGGTGTGTGCCTGAGCCCTTCTGAGGGCTCACACATCCCATTTTGCCATCAGAGGCTCAGAACAGCAGATGTGCTTCTGCCAGTCCTGTACAATCTACAGAAGAACAAGCAGAATCCCAGAATAGCTGGAGTCGATCATTGGAGCCCAGCTCCTAGCCCTGAACAGGACAGCCCCAGCTCCAGTTTGGCTTTTTTTTTCTCTGCAGGCAAGAACTTGGCCCCAGTTACAAATGCCCAATGCCCAGGGCTGCTGCTTCTCTGGCACATGGTTTTCTCCTATCATCTGGACCTGTACTGCTTTGGATCATGCAGTTTGGAACTGTACTGAATGGAAATGCAGTTGGCTGAGGTGGATTCAGCTGGGGTTCAGTCCTTCTCCACTACTTAATCCTAAGGGGTGTTTTGTGCTAATAGTTTTTATTTTGGGTTTTTTACATCTTTGTTTTTGAGTTCCTGGCTTTCAGTACTTACTGAAATGCAGGGATCCTGAACAAACTTCCTATCCCAACCAGCTTTAGCTGGATGAGCCATTAACAGGAAATGCAACAAGAAGGAGCCTGTCAAAATTTCATGTAGTGGGGAAATAAATCCCATTTAGTACCAGATGCTTGAAGTTCTTAAATCCCTCCTGGAGACTGCTAAGCCAATCTTTTTAAAGATCACACCTACCTCAGGCTTCATAGCTGCTTCTTCAGAATTGTTCTTAAGGATGTGCCTGCAGGGCAGATATTGTCACACAAGTGCAGCAGGAGTGGCCCTGGGACTTCAGTCACCTTTGGCAAATGTGGTGCTTGCAGCACTAGTTCAAAGCAGGCTGATGGCAGTTCTTCCTCCTGAGTGGCAGCACTGATGTTGTGTCTTGGGGAGGACGTTGCTGTACAAAATGGCTGAGGTTCAAGTGCAAACTCCTTCATTAGAAGGAAAAAAACCCTTTTGGTTTTCAATACATTTAATGAATAAAATGTATACCCATTATTCATAAAGAAGTACCTTTACAATTCAAACATGATCATACAGCTTACAAAAAGCAGTAATACAACTGCAGTCAAAAACTATGACCCTTCAAAAACCAATCCACCAAACAAAAAGCCTAAACCTCCAAAAACTCCCCAAATCACACCTCACCCAGGATTTTCATGTAATTTGACCTTCACACTAAGACTTCTACTATAACTTTTCACAGATTGAGCAAAACCTACCATTTTTACTTAAGAGTGGTGTGAGTTTTCTGTAAGTGTTCAGACAATAAAGGTTTAGATTATACAACAAACTACTGGGATTCTGTTCAACTCTTGCCATGGCAGCAAGAAACACGAAGGCACAAGGGTTTCTCCATGAAATCTTGAATCTTAGAGATCCTCCCTCAGTTTAGAAAAACACAGTTGTTTCCCAG